>NC_068577.1:40148630-40773630 GCF_025698545.1 Gossypium raimondii
CATAGAATCACATGCTTGGAGAATAATTTTCTCACTACCTACACGAAGTACAAGCTCACCTGTACCAATATCTATTATAGTCCTAGTAGTTGCTAAAAAGGGTCATCCTAAAATTAAAGGTACCTCACTACCCTCATCCATGTTCAACACAACAAAGTCAACGGGGAATATGAATTTATCTATTCTAACAAGAACATCCTGAATAACACCCCTAAGATATCTAATGGTTCTATTCGCTAATTGAATACTCATCTTAGTTTGTTTGGGTTTCCCAAGACCTAGTTGTTTAAACATTTTGTGGGGAATGACATTAATACTAGCCCCTAAATCAGCCAAAACATTATCAATATTTAAACTACCAATTAAACAACGAATAGTAAAACTCTCTCGATCTTTCATTTTGTTAGGTAGTTTATTTCGTAAGATGACCAAGCAAACTGCATTAAGTTCCGTAGTCGATGAATCGTCTAACTTTCGTTTGTTTGCAAAACAACTTCTTTAAAAATGTTACATAATTAGGCATCTGTAAAAGAACTTCTTTAGAAATTTACCAAATTATTCATTCGTGTGGTCTCTCTACGTCACGTTAGGATATCGCACTCGATGTTTATATGTTTTGGCAACCAGCTTTTGCTCTTTCTTATCTTCCACAGCCTTATCGTTATTCACCACAATTTCTTGCCTTAGTTTTTGTTCAGATTCAACTAACCCTTCTTCGTCTTGAATAGTAATTGCATGAAGCTGCTCCCTTGGGTTAGTTTCAGTATTGCTAGGCAAGCTACCCTGTGGCCTTTCCAAAATTAACTTAGCAAGCTAACCTATTTGGTTCTCGAGCCCTTGAATTGATGCTTGTTGATTTTTCAGTGCTACCTCAGTGTTTTCAAAATGAGTTTATAACATCGAGATAGACTTCGTTAATATCTCCTCAAGTTTTAGCCTCTTCTCTTGCTGATAAGGTGGTTGTTGGAAGCCCGGAGGGGATTGTGCTCTCTGATCTCCTTGACTACCCCAAGAGAAATTAGGATGATTCCTCCAACCTGCATTATAGTTATTACTATAAGGGTTATTTTAAGGCCTAGAATCATTACCCATATAATTGATTTGCTCGTTCTCTGTGCTAGGACCGTAAGGTAAACACTCTGGATTAGTCATTCCTCTTCCATTTGTTTTGCATTACATCATTAGATGTACCTACGTAGAAAGATATAAACCATTAATTTTCTTATTAAGCAAATCTACCTAGTTTGATAATATGGTGACCGCATCTAAGTTAAAAACATCGAAAACTTTCATCGGCTTTGTCCTCATGACTTGCCACTAATAATTATTCATTGTCATTTCCTCAATAAATTCATAAGCTACTTCAGGTGTTTTATTATTCATAGTTCCACCGGCTACTGTGTCTATTAATTTCCTAGTTGAGGTATTCAAACCGTTGTAGATGGTTTCAACTTCCAGCCATAGAGGTAACCCACGGTGAGGGCACCTTCTCAATAGATCCTTGTATCTCTCCCATGCATCATATTAGGTCTCTAAATCAATCTGAACAAGGGAAGATATATCATTCTTGAACTTGACTGTATTAGCCAGTGGGAAGTACTTCAGTAGGAATTTCTCGATCATCTGAGCCCATGTAGTGATGGAACCTCGTGGTAAAGAGTTTAACCACTATTTATATATGTTCCTCAATGAGAAAGGGAATAACCATAAGCAAATGCCGTCATCAGTGGTGCAATTAATTATGAAAGTATCACAATTTTCCAGAAAATTAGCCAAATGAGTATTTGGATCTTCTTCTTGCAAACCATCTAACTGAAAAAACTATTGTACCATCTAAATAGTTTTCGGCTTCAGTTGAAAATTATTTGCAGCAATAGTGGGTCACACAATACTCGATTCATCCCTAGTCAGACTGAGCTTAGCATAAACATACATAGTACGAACAATAGGTGCGGCTGCAAGAGGTAGCTGAATATTTTGATTATCACCCATCTCCTCAGAAATAATGATGTCCTTTTTTTCGTCTACTAAATTTTGTCGACTCTGCCTTGCTTCTTTGCGATTTCTACAAGTAGTATATTCAATTTCAATATCGAAAAGTAATGGTTCCGACGGGTTTCTTCTAGTCATAAACCAAAAGAACCTGCCAAAAGTAAAAAAAATAGAAAAAAAGAAAAATTAGAATGTAAAAATTAAACTAAAAATATAAAAATAAAATACAAATAGATAAATTAATAAAAATAAAATGTTCCGAATATTTTAGTCCCCGGCAATGGCGCCAAAAAATTGATGTGTGTATTCCGTACTAACTAAAATTTACGGCAAAGACAAACACACCTATCAAACAATAGTATAGCTGCGGTGAGTAAAGATATCGTATCCACGAGGACTAAAATTATTAGTAATTTCCATTTTATTACTTATCTAACAATTTCGAGTGATTGATTTTAAAACTAAAATTACTAAACTAATTTAACTAAGAACGCAACAGAGAATGAATTAAGGAAATAATCAAATATTAACCAATGAGAGAGACAATACCTAGGAAAGAATCCACCTAAACTTCACATTTTATTATGAATCTGAATTAAACGATTTATTCACTTGTGTCTTGATCTGTAGAAATCTCTAAATTATGTTAGTATCTCTTTCGAGAGTAAGAACAACTGACTCTAGATTGATTAATTGAAATCTCTTTCTAATCAAAATCCCTATAGTCACATTAACTCGATCTATGGATTCCCTTATTAGATTTGACTCTAATCTGGTAGATTTATGTCATTCTATTTCTAGTATTGTATGCAACTCCATTCAATAATGGTAGATCTACTCTTAAACAGGGACTTTTCCTCCACTGAATTAAGCACATTAAACATGAATTAATATCCCAAAAATATTAAAACAAGAAATTAGCCCACATAATTGAGAACAAGAATCAAGTATTTATCATGTAAATCAGAAATCAAATAATAGAATTTGTCTTAGGTTTCATCTTCCCTAGGTATCTAGGGAATTAGTTCATAATCCTGAATGATAACATCTCAAAGCCAGAAAAACCACAAGAAACAAAGACACTCATAAAAACTTCAAAAGAAATGAAAAGGAGATATTCGATCTTGATGTAAATCTGCTTCCGAGTTGGCTCCGATGGTGTTCTTCGAGTGTTTTCTTCGATCTTCTTTGATGTCTCCCTTATGTCTTCTTCTAATTGGTATTTATAGACTTTAGAATGCTTAGAAAGCCTAGAAATTGATTTTTTTCACGTGTTTGGGAAGCAAGGCTCGAAATCGACACGGGCTAGCACTTGGGCGTGTGTCTAGCCCGTGTGGCTCTAAAAATATGCTCTTTTTCTTTGATTTTCACTCATTTTTTGATCTTTTTTCTCCCAAATGCTCACCTAATCATAATGACATGAATTCAAAGGATTAGGAGAATCAAATTCAGCAATTTGCATAAATAATCATCCAAAAATACATTAAGAATAAGATTATAATCATCCAAAAATACATTAAGAATGGGATTAAATTCGGTTAGTTTTATCATGTATCAATCCCAAGCTTGATTTTCATAATTTTAGTGGGATAATTTTAAGTTGTCTATTGCCTATATATGCTATACTTAATGGTTAGCAAAACTATGCCTTCAATTAATTGCTTAACCGTTAATATAAGAATAGTTTTACAATAAACATGTAATTGTATTTCCATCAAGCCAACATATAAGAAATATTTGTCTTGTGAGAATTGACTTTCATTTATAAGCTAATAGATTTCATCTAAGAATATTTGGATGTGCAATATTTTTTTATGTTCCACCATAATGCACTAAGATGAACCATCAAGTATAAAGTTGAAAAAATTTAGAATTTTCATTAGATGTTAAAAGTTGAAACGAGATATATTTATATTTTTGAAAAGGTATTGTCATGTTGAAAATTTTGTTAGTATTAAGGGGAGACAAGTTGGTTAACTAATTATGTCATCACTTTTTGTAGCACCCCAAACTCGGCCTAGGAGTTATGGCTGAATCTGACAGTGTCACATTGAGATGTTTGGGTAAAACTTGATGTCGTTGAAATCTTTAAAATCAATTAATCATTTTGTTATTAAACGGTGATTCCAAAACGGGTTCTTCATTTCCAAGCGTGCATCATTAAAAGCTAATCACTTTTAAAATGTTATAAATTTTCCAAAATCTCATTTATTGCAGAAGTTTTTTTTTTTGGAAATGTTGCGAAAACGTGGTGTCTTTGAAAACAGTTACCTTTTGAAAACCTGTCTTTTTCTAAAACTAGTAGTTTATATCAAACTAAATAGATAAAAACCTCAATTTAAAGTTTATAACTTTAAAGATACTTTTTTACATAAAAATGCCCAAATTCAGTTACTTATAAATCAAAGGCTAAAAACGAAAGCTGATGCAGTTGTGTGGCCATCATCGAGTCCCTTACAGCACCGACTCGCTTACAATTGAGGATTACCTGTACAGCTAAATAGAGGGGTGAGTTTACGAAAACTCAGTGTGAAATCCCCTAATAAGCAAACAGTCAATTAAACAGTAGATAAATGAAGTTTGGGCTGAGTTCACATTCTGAGAATGATCCGATTCGGTGTGGCCCTAAGTCCTTTTCCATAACAGTAAATGATTAGGGTTGAGCCCATCACAATGCCAGTAATCAGTAGGGCCTTTGCCCAATTTCAGTAATAGTATCAGTGGGGCCTTGGCCCATAACAGTAACAGATATCAGTCATGTAGTGAACAATATGTCATATCATTAATCGATGCAGTAACAGTACAAAATCATTAATCAGTGCAGATATGCAGTTAGAAATCCTACCCAATCCAGCCTCTACACAACACTCTGTCCCACCAAACACACTATGTGTGGATAAAATCGACCCACCCAACCAAACACACCAAGATTAGCACCGGTTGCGGCACTAAAAAGTAATGCAGCAAAGCTGCCAGTAAAATAAATGGCATATAGCCATCAACAGGTCCACAGTCATCTTGGGTGACCTGTGCAACCTTATCAGTACGATACACTTCCTCTAAATATAACAACCCATCTCCATGCAATATATCATGGCATAATGTCATACGTGTGTGCAAAATGTCATACTCAGTCATATTCATACATATCATAGAGCAAATCAGTCATACATAACATAAGGTCATAATAGTCATTTCATCTCCTAGGGGTATAACAGTCATTTTACCCTATGAGGGTATTTCAGTCATTTTACCCTATGATGGTATTTTGGTCATTTTACCCTATGAGGGTATTTCGATCATTTTACCCTATGGGGGTATTTCAGTCATTTTACCCTATAGGGGTATTTCGATCATTTTACCCTATGGGGGTATTTTGATCATTTTACCCTATGCGGGTATTTCAGTCAGAAATAATTCTTTTCACAGTCCCTATGGGTACGATAACTCGACATTTACTTGTCACTTTATTACTTGTTGCGATTGTGTACACTTGAGCATTTCCGTAGTTCTAAGAAGGTGAAAGGGTAGAGAGCAAGGGAGGAGAAATGACTTTATAAGAAAAGATTAGAAAGAGTTACAAACCCCAAATTAAAAGTGGGCTTTTTACATAATTGACCCAAATAAATTGATTATTTATGAAAATGATCCAACTGCAAAATCTTGTATGAAAATGGTCTATTTTATACAATGTTTCTTGGTACTAGCCATTTCACCACCGACATCACCCTCCATCATCCCCTAATAATTTCCTGATGATTGTCTGGTTTATAAAAAAACTAATTTTTTGTGTCGACATTGTGTTCGCCAACATCAATAAGTATTTTTTTTCAAATACACTTAAAAAATACGAGTATTTTGAGATTAAAAAAAAGAAACAAAATATATTTTAATAGGTGTAAGTGTTCTTCAATTCCTTGTATTGAAGAAAAATCTTGTACATTTATTTAATTAATGTAAAGACTTTTAATTTCATTAAACAATTCCATTAATTAAGCCATTGAAAAGGTATTGAAAGTTTTAAAAAGTTTGCATTAATTAAATTGCATGGAAACCATTAATGAAATTAATGGGTTTTTTTTAACGTTTAAATGGTTTATTGCATGGAAACCATATACAACTTTTTACCATTTAAATGATTTTTTTATATTAAAAATGTTATACATCAGTGATCACCAACCAAAGTCCTTAACAGGATCTAGATCACCAACCACGACCCGGATAGGTCCCACGAAAAGATTGGGTGAAAGACGAACCGTGAGAGGACAGCAAGGTGAGTTCACATATACCCAAGGGCACACAGAAAGGACAAGCTCGTAAATCCAGCTCGCCACAATCTCAGTTCACATATACGTAAGGAGCACGCAGTCACCCAAACACATGTCCAGCAGGTACGGAGCTCACTCTGAACATCAGTCCCAGGAACAGAAAGAACTGTGTGCTCTGTAGACGTGTGTCTAGTAAGCCTAGAGTCCACAGAGAATGTTAGTACTAGGGACAAAGAATGTCAGCACTAGGGATAGAGAATGTCAGTACTAGAGGCAGTGGGGTCTTATCATGAGTTGTAATAACATCTGTAACAACATGTATAATTACCCAAATACTCCAATAAATAACACATGAGAAAATATTACTCAACAATTGGTGTGGTGAGCATAGATAGATTTTCAATCATCAATTTTTTTTAGTTTGATTTAGTTTCCTTCCATCTTCGAAGCAAATGGCTCACCCAAGTGAAAATTTCCCCTTCAACTCTTCATCAGGACAGCCTAGAGCATTAGGTTCCAGTGGCCAGCATAACGAAACAGGCTTATTTTCCAAATGGTTCACCGTTAAACTGAAAAACCTCAGCAATACGGTTTATCAAGGAGAATCTGGTCCTTTGGACTTGAATACTTCTGCCAATCAAAGGTTGCCAATCCCTCCCAACCAAGAGGGACCGCCACAGCAATTCCTAGCCCTTCAAGAGCAAATGAGATTTATGAAGGAATGGATGGTCGCTTAGGAGCCGCATTTGAGCAGCAACAAGCTTTTCAATAGGAATTGCTAAAGTATAACAAAGAGCTACGAAGAAAGATGCATTCTGACAACTCAAGTTTTCAAGATAATGTAAAAACGTAGAACGAGGCCCCAAGCACGTAGATTAAAGAATAGAAAAAAGAGATGGATGAATTACGTAGAGACGTATGGGCTTTACACCCTAAATCAAAGGACATGGATTGACTATTCTGTTCCAATAACCCATTGGCCCTTGAAATTGCTTCGGTAAACTTACCACGTGACTTCAAGGTCTCAAAAGATATGTTTGAGGGAAGAAGAGACCTACTTACTCATTCGATGCAGTACAATGGCTACATGAATGTGTTAGGAGCGTCAAATGCAGCAAAGTGTAAAGCCTTTTCCATAATGCTCAAAAGGAGCGCCAAGGATTGGTACCTATCCTTTCTATAAGGTTTAGTTTAAAACTTCTCACAATTGAGACAAATATTTTTGGATAGACTAAGGGCCCACAGAGCAATCATGAACACGACTATGAGGCTGATGCCCGTGAAAAAGAGAGAGGGCAAGTCCTTTTAGGATTATGCGAAGAGGTTCCATGGCGCGACCCTAAACACAAAAAACTTGAAGGACCAATGTTCCATAAATGCCTTCATCATGGCAGTACAGAATTACCACTTATAGTACTCCTGCATGGATAACAGATCGCAGAGTCTAGCCAACTTGTATGAGTGAGCCTATAAGTTCGCAGAGGCAGAAGAGATCAAACAAGCATACGCGCCACCTTTCAAAGGGAAGATAGATAGTTAAAAAATAGGGAAGGACCTTGCAACAGACAAGGTCCTTTAGCCAATCACTACGAGTAAGAAATGATAGGCCGCAGACGAATCAAACCCAAGGAGAACACTCAGGGCTCCCTAGAGACATCAGCAAGACCACACCAGAAGATATGTTCCTCAAGGAAAGTTTGAGGCCTACACCCCTTCAATGCTACTCGTACCTACATTTTCAACCAAGTCAAGAGCATTGGCATCTTACCTAAGCAATCTCCAATGAGGAGCATTGGGAGACGGTTGAACCCGAGGGACCGATGTGCCTTCCACGATGAATGGGGCATAAGACTGAAGATTGTTTCACACTGAAGGATGCTGTAGAGGAGGTAGTCTGAAATGGTGAGCTCTCAGAGTTCTTAGATTAGAGTAGTCCATAGCAGCATAGTGATCCCAATAGTAAGAAAAAAGTTAGAGGTACCATCCATGTGACTGTAGGTACGGACAAAGATTGGGCAGGTTGCAATGCAAAGAGAAGGGCACACATGAGAAGTGTAATGTCTGTTAGTGCTCCCAAGAGGTCACGCAGTAGGAAAAATGAAGCGTTGAGTTTTGTAATGATGACGAGTAACTTGTCTGTGATAAAAAAGTTAACGATCTAATGGTTGTCTCAGTGACAGTTACGGGATTCGAGATCTAGAGAATACTCGTGGACAGTGTGAGTGCAGTGAAAGTGTTATCTTGGGACATGTATAGGAAGATGGGGTTAAAGGAACATGCGTTGTCCAAGGCTAGTCCATTATACGGTTTTACGAACCATCCTGTTAAGGTGAAAAGCTCAATCACCTTGTCAGTCACCTTAGGGGATGGCGAGCACACAACCATGGAGTATGTTCAGTTCCACATGGTAGACCACCCAA
The DNA here is from genome assembly GCF_025698545.1 of Gossypium raimondii. Classification (NCBI taxonomy): domain Eukaryota; kingdom Viridiplantae; phylum Streptophyta; class Magnoliopsida; order Malvales; family Malvaceae; genus Gossypium; species Gossypium raimondii. The sequence continues at coordinate 40,157,311 of NC_068577.1, forward strand.
TGGCATACAATGCCATCTTTAGAGAACCGATAACGAGGATGGAAAAAATAGTGGTCGCAACATTCTGCATGAAAATCAAGTTTTCAACAAGGACTAGGGTTGGATTCTTACGTTCGGATCAGCGAACAAGAAGACAGTGCCATATGTTGTCTGTCAAGCAAGCGCAAGAACCTATAGCTGAAGAGCAAAGTTCGTAGGAAACCGAATTGGCAATTTAGGTTATGGATTTCGATAGTTTCGCCGTAAGGGATGAGCATAGGAGCAAAAAACTTGAGGCTGCGGAGCATGCTAAGACTTTGTAAGTATTTTGTAATAACAAGGAAATAACTGTCAAAATTTCCTAAACGTTGGAAGAAGAAGAAAAAAGTTTACTGACCTGATGTTTGAGAAAAAATTCAGATGTTTTTACATGGTCCACGGTGGATATGCCGAGTGTGGACCCCTAAGTAATTGTGCACAAGTTGAATTTGGTCTCGGAGGCGAAGTTGGTAAGGTAGAAGAGAAGGAAGTTCGTGCCACAGGTGGTGGAAGTAGTGAGGTAGGAGATAGCTAAGTTGTTATCAGTAGAATTCATTAGAGAAATAGAATATCTAGATTGAGTTTCGAATGTAGTAATAGTGAAAAAAACAAATGGCAAATGGATAATGTGTATTGACTTTACCAACCTAAAAAATGCGTGCCCTAAGGACAATTTTCCCCTCCCCTCGATTGACCGTTTAGTTCATGAACTTCATAGTAATGGCCATCTCACCACCGGCATCACCCTCCATCATCCCCTAATAATTGCCCTGTAACACCCCTTACCCGTATTCCTTACCGGAACAGAGTATGAGGTATTACTAAATTTTTAAAAAATTTGACAAACATTCCTACTTATTTTTGCTTAAACCTCCGCAAATTTAGAACACATTCCAATATACCAACCAATTTCATTTGTATAAACACACATATAGTTTAACTATTAATAAACACTACATTTAAAAGGAACCATAACATATATTTACATGATGATCCCACATTACATAAATTGTCTATACATGCCATAAAATTTGAACACTAGTAGTAAAATACCCCAAATGTGAAGGATAGTGTAGATGATTGTCCGACTTCGTTCCAATTTCGAGTTGTTGGAAGTCACTATAACCAAGAGAAAAATAAAATCGAGTAAGCATATAGCTTAGTAAGTAAACACATGATAAATAAGTAATTACTCCCATAACTACACCAAAATATAAACTTATTCATGAATAACTTTATTGTTTAGGCAATTTCCAGCAAGCTGTTTTTCTGCGTCATAGTCGCTAATTTATTTTTATCTGGAGCTACAGGGATCCAAATTGAGTTCCGTAAATTTTCCCTGAAACTATACTCATATACCATTTCACCATAAAAATTTCAGAATTTTTAACCCAGCAAATTAGTACAGTTTATTCATTAAACCTTCCCCTGTTTCACTACCCAACGGTTCTGACCCTTACTCACTAAAATTCACTTAACTCTCTGTACAAAATTTTAAAAATGGTTTCTCTTGTTTCTAATAAAAATAGACTCAATAAGGATTCCAGGGATATAAATTTCATGCCATAATTATTTTTTTCAATTTTGGTAATTTTCCAAAGTTAGAACAGGGATCTCGAAATCAATCCAGCCCTGTTTCAGTAAAATTCAGATATCTCCAAAATACAACTCCTTTGCTTATTCTATTTCTTTCATATGAGAATAGATACATTCAACTTCAATTTCATATATTATTCAGCTTCCCATTCATTTTCCACAATTTATGGTGATTTTTCAAAGTTACCCAATTGCTGTTGTTCAACACAGTTTATAATTAAATCGTTCCTTTTGCGTTTTGATATTTTCTCCCATCTCATACATGGGTCGATTTAGTATTCAACTCAATATTTACCCCATAAAATTTTCCACCATATGGCAATATTCATCTTCCACACTTTTTCGTTGAACACTCGGAATGTTAGCCGTTATTGGTGGATCCCCACTTAGCACCACCATTGAATCGGGAATCAAGACTTAGCAACCCCTGGGAATCAGACATAGCAACCCCTTTTATTTCAAAGATATGGTGGATATCGCACTTAGCACCACCAATGAATCGGGGAATCAGCACTTAGCAACCCCTCGGGGGAATCAGCACATAGCAACCCCCTTTTCATTTCAAAGATATGGTGGATATCGCACTTAGCACCACCAATGAAATCGGGGAATCAGCACTTAGCAACCCCTCGGGGGAATCAGCACATAGCAACCCCCTTTCACATTTCAAAGATATGGTGGATCACGCACATAGCACCACCCATAAATCGGGGAATCAGCACACAACAACCCTTTTATATACAACATACTCCGCTTATTCCAGTGTTCAACCCATAACCCATATATTGCAACCCTTTATCACCTTTCCGATTTAACAACATTTTTAGGATATTGCCAAACATTTATTTTAATTCCAAATAAATCTCAACATATATCAAATAATATCAAAATAATACATTAAGTCACGTGTTTACTTACCTCGGTGCAAAATATCGTAATTTTGCACTTTACTCCACTATCTTTTCTTTTCCTCGTTTGATATACTCTTCACGTCTTTCTTGATCTATAATAGCAAATTTAACTCGTTTATTATTCACATTTATTAAAATAATCCACCACCCAACTTTTGAAAATTACAATTTTGCCCCCAAACTTTTGCATAATTACACTTTTGTCCCCAAGCTCGGAAATTAAACTTCATCACTTATTCTTAAGTTTTATAACATGCTGAACATTTTTCCCTTCTATGGCAACATCAAATTCCCACTCCAACACATACTTTTGAATATTAATTATTTTTACCAATTATGTCTATTTACCCGTTTTCGCTTAAAATTGCTTAGCAAAAGTTGTTTAACATAATCTCTAGCTTCATATTCCACCATAAAACAGCAAAATAAACACATTTCACCTATGGATACTTTTCCAAATATGAACCCTAACACGAATTAATGGTAGAATAAGCTAAACCAAGTTACCGGGACTCCAAAAATACGAAGAACATTAAAAACGGGGCTTAGAATCACTTACTATGGAGCTTGAAAGCTTAAAAACCCTAAATATGGCTTCCCCCTTGCTGATTTCGTTCACCATGAAGAAGATGAGCATATTTTGCCATCTTTTTCCCATTTAATTCTATTTAATAACCAAATGACTAAAATGCCCCCATTTAAAAAAAATCTATTTCACCCATTTCTTATGTCTATTTTTGTCCATCAACTAACTAATGGTCTAATTACCACATAAAGACCTCCAATTTAAAATTTCATAACAATTAGACACCCCTAAGATGTAGAACTCAACTTTTGCACTATTTACAATTTAGTCCTTTTGACTAAATTGAGTGCCCAAACGTCGAAATTTTTGAACGAAATTTTTACGAAAATTTTCCGTGAAATTGTAGACCATAAAAATATAATAATAACCATATTTTCCCTCGTCGGATTTGTGGTCCCGAAACCACTATTCCGACTAGGCCCAGAATCGGGCTGTTACATGCCCGATGATTGTCTGGTTCATAAAAAAATGATTTTTTTGTATCGACATTGTGTTCACCAGATTTGTAAGTATTTTTTTTTCAAACACATTTAAAAAATACAGGTATTTTTGGATTCAGAAAAAGAAAAAAATATTTTCATATGTGTAAGTGTTCTTGTTGCTGGCACCGGTTCAAATTTTTTTAAAAAAAATTGTTTCTTTGGTGTCGGCATTCACATTCCCGATATTGATTCAATTTATTTAAAAAAATAATTTTTTGCTTTCTTGGTGCCGACACCAATGTGGTTTTTGAAAAAAAAATGGCATAATTACAAAAAGAAGCCCTCAACCTTAAGGGGCATTTGGATATATGCCCCTAACCATTTTATTTTCTAAACTCGGCCCTTCACGTAACGAATTTTTCAGACATTAACCCAGTTGAAACGGTAACCGTCAGCTAACTGTTAGTCAACAGTTGGTCAAAAAAATTGGTCCATGTGGCGTTCTAGTTGACTGATGACGTGGTAGACATTAAAATAAAAATGCTGACATGGCAAAAACATTAAATAAATTTAATAAACATAAAACAAAAAACCCTAAATCCCCAAACCCCAAAATTTGAAACTTTTTTCCCAACTTCTAAAATCCCCAAATCGTAAAATTCCCCAAATCCATAACATTTGAAATCTTCATTGAATCCTTAAAATCTTCAAATCCCTAAATTTTGAAATTCCTAAATCATTAGCATTCCAAAATATTCTTGAAATCCCTAAAACTTTTACAAATCAAATCATTGAATCCCTAAAACTTTTAGCAACGAAAAAGCTTCAACAATAGTGAGCAGTTTCTGTAACTCAAAATCGAAAGGTAGGTGCTTTCTTATTTGGTTTGTTGGGAAAATAAATTCCATTTTTGTTTGATTTGTTGGTTATTTGTGATTTATTATTGCAATTTTAGTGCCACAATGTAGGGTTTGTTTTGTCGATTTGTGATGCGACAGTGGTCCCGATGATGTTGATTTCTGTTACCCAAGCAAAAAGATGTTAAAATTATAGACATGTGTTACGGCTTTGTATTGTATTCAAAGAAGTGGTCCTAATGTAGGTAGTGAGTTTTGTTTTTTTTAATGTTTTTTGCTTAGAAAATTGTTTTTTTATTCAAAGAAAATTATTTTTGCTCATAAAAAATGTTAAAATTGTAGACTTGTGTTACTGTTTTGTTTGATTTTTATGTTTTTTTCTTACAATGTGTTACTGTTTTTTGTAGATGTCATCAAATGAGGAATATTATATTATTTTACATGTGGGTGGGCACTTTGTAAAGGACCCATATGTTAGATATGTAGGTTGGGAAGTGATTAGGCTTAAAGAGGTCCCAGACACAATATCTTATTTTGAATTATGTAAAATAGTAAAAATTGGGTTAGGGTTTAACACTGTCATGTTAATATATTTTCATGAGCCTGGTACAGTAGGGTTATAAAATAATCTAAAGGTGATTTATGACGACACATCCATCATAGTTATGTTAGACTTTTGGGTCAAGTTTAAGGAGATTGAATTATATATTGAAATGAGGTTGATAACCCTATAATTGTAGATGAAATTTTTCTATTAACTACTAAGGAGGGTGATGTTGAAGGGGTGGAAGTTGATGGGGAAGGTGATGATGAAGGGGTAGAATCTGATGGTGAAGTGATTTGGAAAAGGTAGAATCAGGTGGGAAGGGTGATGTAGGAGAGGTACAAGCTGAAGTGGAGGGTGTGTCTACTATTGGTATTGAGGTAGATGAGTATATTGGTATTGAAAGTAGTGGACATATTAATTTAGGGTCTACTTTTAGAGAGGATAATGATTGTGAAGTTGCTACTGATGAATATGCTGGTGATTTTGCAACATCAGATGGAATGAATAATGTTGCTGATGAATATGCTGGTGATTTTGCAACATCAGATGGACTGGATAATGTTGCTGCTGTAAGTAGTAGAGAAGAGAAGGATGGGATTGAGACTGAGGTATGGGACTCAGATGAACATGGAAGCTTGGTTGGGTCCGATGAAGATGTAGAACATGAAGATGGTGAGAGAAGAAGGAGCAAGTTTCCCTTATACAATGATAAGTTAAAATTTAGTCGGAGAATGTTATTTAACGATGGCAAACAATTTAAGAGTGCAATTCGAAAGTACTCTAAAGAATGTAGAAGATAACTAAAGTTTATTAAGAATGAATCAAAAGGGGTTGTTGTAAACTGCATTGCTTCCCCTAACTGTCCATGGAAAATTAGGGCTAGCTACAGTCCTGTTGTGAAATGCTTGCAAATAAAGATGTTTCAAGATGAGCACCATTGTTCGGTTAGTTTTAAGAAAAAAAAGGTGGCTGCTGCTATGATTGCCCAACATTTTGAAGCAATTATCAAGGATCACCCTAAGATGAAGCCGAGAGAAATTCAAAGAAGATGTGCTTCTGAGATGCATGTAAATGTGACCACTGGCTGTTGTTATAGAGCAAAGAAAACAGTGAAGGAGAAAATGGCTGGGAATTATAAGGAGGAATTTGGCATGCTATGAGACTATGCTCATGAGTTAAGGTCAAAGATGCCAAGAAGCATAATAAAAATGGTTGTTCAAAGGGTAACAGTAGACTCCCTTCCTCATTTTAAGAGGTATTATGTGTGCTTTGATGCACTAAAGAGAGGCTGGAAAGCGAGGTGTAAGCCACTCATTGGGCTAGATGGTTGCTTCCTAAAAAGCTCATTTAATAGTGAATTTCTCACAGCTGTTAGAAAGGACGTAAACAACCAAATGTTCCCTATTGCATAGGTTGTGGTTGAATTGGAGTGCACTGATTCATGGGCCTGGTTTCTCAGTCTCCTTTCAACTAATTTGGGCTTGGAAGATGGGTATGGGTACACAATTATTAGTGACCAACAAAAGGTTAGTAAGTATGCCATTTTAAGCTTGGTATTGTTTTTTTAATTTGTTATTTGTTTTTAACTAAAATTTTCTAGCAATCTATCTTGTTCATTATTTTGAATAAGGGCCTTGAGATTGCAATTTTTGAAATACTACCAAGGGTGGAGCATAGGAATTATATGAGGCACATGTTTACAAATTGGTCGGGGAGGAATTTAGGGAAATCTTATGAGTGTGATTTCTGGCAGATTGTGAAGTGTGCGACTAAGAGGGAGTGGGAGGATCGATGTTCAGTACTGGAGAAGAAAGATAAGGATGCTTGCAATAATTTGATGAAAAAGTCTCCAAAGATGTGGACTATAGATAAAGACGAAGATTGGACAGGTTCCAATGCGAAGAGGAGGGCACACATGAGAAGTGTAATGTCAATTAGTACTCTCAAGAGGTCACTACAGCAGGAAAAATGAAGCGTTAAGTTTGGTAGTGATGACGAGGAACTTATGTGCGATAAAGAAGGTAACGATTCGATGGTTGTCTCGGTGACAATTGCGGCTTTCAAGGTCAAGAGAATACTCGTGGACAGTAGGAATGCGGTGGAAGTATTGTCTTAGGACGCGTATAAGAAGATGAGGTTAAAGGAACAGGCAATGTCCAAGGCTAGTCAGTTATACGGTTTTCTGAACCATCACATTGAGATGAAAGGCTCAATCACTTTGTCAGTCACCTTGGGGGATGGCGAACACACAACCACGGAGTATGTTCAGTTCTACATGATAGACCACCCAATGGCATGCAATGCCATCTTTAGGAGACTGATAATAAGGATGGAAAAAATGGTGGTCGCAATATTCTGTATGAAAATCAAGTTTTCGATAAGGACTAGGGTTGGCTTCTTGTGTTTGGTAAGCAAACAGAAAGACAGTGTCATATGTTGCATGTCAAGCAAGCGCAAAAACCTGTAGCTAAAGAGGAAAGTTTGTAAGAAACCAAATTGCCTGGTCAGGTTCAAGATTTAGATAGTTTGGATGTAAAGGGATGAGCATAAGAGCAAAAAACTTGAGGGTGTGCAGCTTACTAAAACTTTGCAGGTATTTTGAGATAACAATGAAAGAACTATTAAAATTTCCTAAATGTTGGGAGAAGAAGAAAAGAGTTTACTGACCTAATGTTTGAGAAAAATTCAAATTTTTGCATGGTCCACAGCGGATATGCCGAGTGTGAACCCCAAGTAATTGTGCACAAGTTGAATGTGCTCCCAGAGGTGAAGTCGATAAAGTAGAAAAGAAGGAAGTTCATGCCACAAGTGTTGGAAGTAGTGAGGCAGGAGATAGTCAAGCTGTTATCAGTAGGATTCATAAGAGAAGTAGAATATTTGGATTGAGTTTCGAATGTAGTAATGATGAAAAAATCAAATGGCAAATGGAAAATGTGTATTGGCTTCACCAGCCTCAACAAAGCATGCCCTAAGGACAGTTTTCCCCTACCCTCGATTGACCGTTTAGTTGATGCTTCTGCATGTCACAGGTTCATGAACTTCATGGATGCTTTCTTGGGTTACAATTAGATTCTTTTGGATCATAGCGACCAAGAAAAGATGTCCTTCATCACTGAAGAAGGGTTTTTTTTTGCTATCGAGTTATGCCCTTTGGCCTCAAGAACACGGAAGCTACCTATCAAAGATTAGTAAATAGAATATTCAAAAACCAGATAGGTCTTGGGCTCAAGGTATACGTAGATAACATGTTAGTAAAAAGTGAGTCAATGAGGGAGCATGTACGAAGCCTGTCAGAGACATTTGCAGTCCTAAGGGCTCACAACATGATGCTGAATCCTGAGAGTATGCCTTTGGTGTACAACCTGGAGAAGATCTAAGCGATCATGAAAATGTCTCATCTGCAAACTTCGAAAGACATATAACGCTTCACAAATAGAGCGGTGACACTCAATAGATTCATTTCCAAGATGGAAGACAAGTGTCTCCCTTTGTTCAAAGCTTTAAGAACCACCTTCTCGTAGATCAAAGAATGTTAGGTAACCTTTGAGGAATTAAAACTATATCTCACCTAACCTCCACTTTTGAAGTCACCCCGGGTATTAGAAACCCTCTACCTGTATTTGGCTACCTTGGAGGAGATAGTCACAGCAGTGCTAGTTAAGTCGGAGGGTGTCCACCAATTCTCAGTATACTACATTATCAAGGTACTCCATAATAAGAGCTGAGATATTCGAAGATAGAAAAGTACATTTATGCTTTGATAATAGCAGCTCATAAATTACGACCATACTTCTAAGCTCACCTAGTTGTCGTTTTTACCAATCAGCCTATGAAGGAAGTATTATCCAATTCAGACACTTTAGGAAAGGTAATGAAGTGAAGTATTGAGCTAACCGAAATTGGGATAGACTTTATTCCACGAACGTCGATAAAAAGACAGGTGCTAGTTGATTTCATAGTGGAGTGTTCCCTTGAAAAAACTATTGGCACGACAAGTAATGTAATTTGTAATTTGAAATATTGGATAATGAATATCCTATCAAAATTGTATGTAACATGAATATCGATGAAAATTGACAATTTGATATGTTATATTTTATGATGAAACATGATATGTTCCATATTTTCCATCGTATTTCATACTGAGATCTTTTTTTCGCTTTTTGTACGCCATTTTGTAGTTAACCCACCTCCAAAAGGTGCACATGCAACTAATAATTCAAAAAGTTTGCTATTTTATGTCAATGGTTCATCAACCAAAACAGGACCAGGAACATGTGAACTAATAATCGACCCTAGTGGCACCGAATGGCAATACGAATTATCATTTGGGTTTTAAATGTCCAATAACATTGTTGAATCTGAAGCTTTGGTATCGAGACTACAGCTAGCGTGCTAACTAGGAGTAAAGAACCTAATTGTCGGCACAGATTCATAGTTGGTGGCAAAACAGATGAACGGTGAATATGACGTAAAAGAAGTAGTGCTAAAAAGATATCATGCAATAAAAACTCAGTTGCTCAAGGGGTTCGACAAAGCTCAAATTAAATAGCTCCCGAGAAGTAACAACACGCGTGTCAATGATTTATCGAAGTTAGAATCCTCTATTGTCATCGAATAAAGAGGAAAAATCCTACTCAAGCACAGGGAGACCCCTAGCTATGACACACCTCGAGTATTATACCTGGACTAGGAAGTGACTTAGATGACTCCAATAATTCAAACTTTCCAGGGAAAATATGACAACCGAAACAAGAAGGAGCTCGCAAAGCTACAACGTAAAGTTGCGAGGTATGCCACTATCATAAATTACAAAAGGTTGTAGAAATCCCAGTACATTAATCGAATACTTGAATATTGCAAACTCATTACCTAATGAATTAAGACAACGTGTTTTATCCTACATTTGATAGATACACCCTTTTGAAGGGTGTACTATATAGAAAGGGGTTTTCGCATCCACTATTACGATGTCTATCACCACCTAAAGCTGAATATGTTATGCGAGAATTCCACGAAGGAATTTGCAATGATCATTTAGGAGGTAGACTACTCACACAAAAAATATTTAGACAAAGGTATTACTTGCCTACAGTCCAAAAGGATGCACACCAGTTAGTTAGTATGTGTGATTCTTGCCAAAGAAATGTCAAGATCCAATGTCAACTAGTGGAACCTTCATAGATCATGACAGGCCCTTGGCCATTTGCAACTTGGGAGGTTGATATCCTTGGTCTGCTCCCAATAGCCACGGCACAAAAAAAGTTCTTAGTGGTGGCAGTAGATTATTTCACCAAATGGATTGAAGTTGAAGCATTGGCAACAATCATAGAGAAACATATGAAGTTCTTTTTATGGGAATCGATTGTCTGCAGGTTTGGGATACCTTGCGTGATCATTACGAACAACAGTACACAGTTTCAAGGAAAGTTCAAAAAATTCTGCACTGACCTCCAGATAACCCTAGCTCAAAGTTCAATAAAAACACCATAGACTAACAGATAAATAGAATTAATGAACAAAAAATTCCTGAAAGCCCTCAAGAAAAAAGTAGGCGAGGCTAAAGGTGCTTGGTTGGAAGAACTACCTGGAATTTTGTAGGCCCTGCGAACTACACTTTATACTATAATAGGAGAAACAACTTTTTCTCTTGTTTATGGTATAGAGGTTTTAATCCCTACAAAGATTGGTTTGAGGTCACACAGAATGCAACACTTCGACTAGGAAGCTAATCAGGAGATCATCAAGCTCAACCTCGATTTGATTGATGAGCTCAAAGAAATAGCCAAAGTTAGGAACGTAGCACTCACCCAGCAAGTAGTTCGCTATTACAATTCCAAGGTTAAAAATAAGCAGATCCAACTGGGTGACATTGTTCTCAGAAATACCGAAGCTAGTCTACCCGCTTCGCAGCAAGGAAAAATGGCTCCAAATTGGGAGGGGCTATACAAAGTTATAAAGAAAATAGGTTATGGAGTATATAAGCTAGCAAGAATAGAGGGCACAGTTGTACCACGAACATTGAATACCCGACACCTCAAAAAGTATTATGTGTAACTCCTTACCCTTTGAATGAAGAATCTTTCCTTAGTCACATAGCTATTATATCAAGGCTCGCAGGTGAAAAACCGTAGCCTCCAACACAGTTAACGAGAGTTAAAAACTCTCAGCTATCATATTAAGGCTCACAGGTGAAGAACCATAGCCTTCAACACAATTAGCTAGAGTTGAAAACTCCCAACAGTCATATTAAGGCTTGCAAGTGAAAAACCACAGCCTCTAATACAGTTAGCGAGAGTTACAAACTCACAACTGTCATATTAAGGCTCGCAAATGAAAAACCGCAGCCTCCAACATAGCTAGAGAGAGTTAAAAACCCCTAACTCTCATATTAAGGCTCGCAAGTGAAAAATCGCAACCTCCAACACAGTTAGCAAGAGTTACAAAATCCTAATTTTCATTTTAAGGCTCGCAGGTGAAAAATCGCAGCCCCTAAAATAACTCACAGATTAACATTCCAATTGATCATTTTCAAATATTTGCCTAAGTATAAGAAAGCTCGTGTACCAATATTCCAAGTTGATGGTTCACAAAATTAACAGCTTCAGAAAATTGCTTCAAGTTCCAAGCAGCTAGTAGTTGGCGATTTTTAAAGGATTTATTTAAAGCCTTTGTAACAATGAATATAGTTGTGTAATAAGTGTGATAAACTCGCAAAGACACAAAAAGAGATAATAACATTCCTTCAAAATATGAAATTTCATTTTATTGAAAAAATAACAACAAAATACAAATTATGAACTAGCTAAGATACATTGGTTTCCTTTCCCCCCATCAGCATCTTGGCCCACGGTAGAAGTGGCCATGGTGTCATTCTCAGCTGAAGCGGCCACGTTGTAACTCATGACAAGAAGAGTCACATTGTTGTTCTCGGTTGGGTCCTCGTCTAGATAGAAATCTAGTGAATTCTTCCAGGTAGACACAAATGAATCCCACGTAGCACCCGAAGGGAACAACACATCAAAATTCAACACATGCATATCTACCTTGCTGAGAGCATCAAAATACACTTTACGAGCATCAAAAGGGCCACTAGCGACCTGAGCATGCAACAATATGTTCGTTTTCAACTTAGAAATAGACTTGTACACATTTTCAGTCGTTTTCTCTTTAAATTTCTCTAGAGCCTTGAGTTCATCCTGCCTCATCCTCGCTACTTAAGAATGGCACTCCTTGATGATCTTATTCATCTGAACAGCATGCTCTGCAACAACCCTATTCAGCTCTGCTTGTGCAGCCTCTTTGCTTTGCCTCTCAGCGACCAACTCGTAAGTTAGCCCCTCCATCTTAAGCTCAGCAACCGTCAAACGTCATGTGAGGTCCCATTCTATTTATTCATGACCTCATTTCTCTCTCTTATCTTAAGATACAGCTCATGTAATCTTGCCAGTTCTGTCTTAGTCTCAACAAGCTCACTTTGACGGGCCTCATCATATTTCAACCCGACCATATTAGCTTTAAAAAGCAGAAATGTAGAGGGTGTTCGTGCGCTGCTTAACCTTGCAGCTTCTGGTACAAGAGCCTGCGATCTGAGGGACACATCAACACGATTATAGGGATACTCTTGCGCACTCAAATCTCCGCACTACGGAAATGAACCTCCATTACTTCCAACTGGTGCTTCTTCAACAACAGGCACATAACGAGAGACACGAGGGACACGTGGAAGGGTATCCTCAACAATGGCAATCGGTTAGCTAATGAGGGGAATAGGCTACAAGCTTGTCGCTAGAGAACTTGGAGTTCCAACCACAGTAGCAATAGGATCAATAGCGTCTGCCCTTCTTTTACTACGTCGCTCTATTTGTACACTATTCCCCTCCTTCTCGCTAGTAGAAGCAATGCGCATAACCCCCGAGCTAGTCTTCCTCACCCCACTTATCACTGAAACAATGTCCATGGCCTCATTGATATCGTGAGAAACACTATCAATTTCGCTCGAATCATTCCCAAATCCATGATCAATGCCTGCATCAACAACAATTTTATGATCAGTTGGAGTAGTTAGCAAATTAACGTTACTCTTACCACTTCCTCTTGCAACGACGCAGCGGGAGCAAATGGGCGAAGACTCATCTCATAAAAATGATAAAAGAAATGTATTGCTTCCTCCTTAAAGCCCAACAGTATCAGACCCAACTCATCCAGAACGTCATGAGGCCATGTGTTTCTTTCAAGAAGTACACCAATAGATTGGGCAACCTCCCTGTTATCACCATGATAAAATCCTCCAAAACCACCAAGAACCCAGTGGAAAGCCTCCAAAATTGGGCTATGGCTTCGTCTGTGGGAAGGGTCTGTTGAAATGAGCACATGTCATGGCTCGGCGAAGACCACTTCACTGGAAACCCAAAGTTATCGCCAAGTTTGTTGCGAACTTAGACATACTTCCCCTGATTTAGGCGAAGATTTGAGCATTGATTCACAATAATGGTCCTCACCTTTTTACGATGGGTGAAATAGTATAACCCCGTTGAGTTCTCCTAATTATGACATTTTAATTAATACATGTGCTAGAAAATGACTAGAAAAGGAACCTCATCATGCTGACAACAATCGGTGAAGTACACCATGTCAATCCACCAAGAAAACCCCAAGAGTTGACTAGGGGCAATGTCGTAATCCTTGAGAAGACTGTAGAAGAAAGGTACAGCGGCAAGTGGAACCAATTTTGGATGGAGAACTCATACGCTAAATTGGGGAGCTTTATCCCCTGCACGGCCAGAACCCGTCGTAGTTCCTCTCGCTTAGTGGTGCAAGGATAGAGTTTGGTCATCATCAGAGCCCGAGATGATCATTCTCGCGGTGGATGAGATTGGTCTATTCTATTACCGATCCCCCTCATCTTCATCATAGTATTGGTAAAACAAAAAGGCAAAAATTTAAAGTAAGAGTGTTTTTTAAATTACCTTTGTGTCAGTTGTAGAAAATGCTAAGTGTGAAGAATTTAGAGCTTCCGAGGTTCTCCTTTTAAAGAAGGATTTATCTTCCCACATTTTAACGATACATATAACCGAGGAAGATCAATGGTCTAGATACAAGCACATAGAAATGGTTCAACTTTCAATGGTTAGATACATGTACTCGAAACCTACTTGTGTACATGGCGGAATGACCATTGTGCATCACAACTCGCAGTGTACCCAGCAAGCTGCATTTAAATTTAATGTGATGGATCTAAGAAGCGCCACTTTATAACCCTCCTTAGACCCACTAGGGGGACTAGATTGTTATACATCAATGATCACCAACCCGAGTCCTAGACAGGATCCATATAACCAACCCACGACTCAGATAGGTCCCACCAGAAGATTGGGTGCAAGGCGAACCGCGAGAGGACAGCAATATGAGTTCGCATATACCTAAGGAGCTCGCAAATCTAGCTTGCCACAGTCCTAGTTCGCATATACCTAAGGAGTGCGCAGTCACCCAGATACATGTCCAGCAGGTACGGAGCCCGTTCAGAACGTCAGTCCCAGGAATAGAAAGGACCGCGTGCTCCGTAGACACGTGTCCAGCAGTGTTGTAGTCCACAGAGAATGTTAGTACTAGGGACAGAGAATATCAATACTAGAGGCAGTGAGTCAAGACAAAATAGTGGGGTCCTATCATGAGTTGTAATAGCATCTGTAACAACATATATAAATACTCGAGTACTCTCATGAATAACACACGAGAAAATATTACTCAACAAAAAAATTATATACAACTTTTTAATGCATGGAAATTTTTATTGCATGAATTAGTGGGGTTTTTTTAACATTTAAATCGTTTAATTGCATGCAAACTTTTTAAACTTTCCATAATTTTTTGAATATTTAAATGGTGTAATTGCATTAATTAATTGAATTTAATTATAATAAAATTTCATTCCAAACTCTTCAATTCCATAAACTTTTAATTCTCATATACAACTTTTTTTAGAGAATAAAAATATCTTTTATATTAAGTAAAGTACATTAAAACCATAAAATTAAAAGTCAAATTTATCAACTCGGTTCCTTTTTCTTTTCGGAAATAATTATTTTACTATTTCTTTTTGTTTCTGATTTGTCCTTTTGTTTGACCATGTTGGCTTCTTATTTATTTTACAATTAATTAATCTTTTTATTGTTATCATTAATTGTTATATTTCCCAAGTCTATACTATTCTTGCTGAAGCATTTGCCTTGCCTTATTCTCTCCCTCTCTTCTTTTCATTTTTCCTTCGCTTCCTCTCTTCCTGTCTTACTCTCTTTTTTTCACCTATCCTAGCAACTAGAGCATGTTGGAAAAAAATTCAAAAACCACACTGTTGCTGACAAAGAGAACGCCGACACCAAAAAAGAAAAAATCAATTTTCTTTTAAAATTGAACCGATGCCGGCAACAAGAACGTCAACACCTATTAAAATAACTTTTTTATTTTTTGTAATCTCAAAATACTCGTATTTTTTAAGTGTACTTGAAAATAATACATATTGGTGCTAACGAACATAGTGCCGACACCAAAAAAATCATTTTTTATAGACCGGATAATCATCAGGCAATCATTAGGGGATGATGGAGGGTGGCGCCGGTGGTAAGATGGCCGACACTAACATGCATTGTAGAAAACAGGTCATTTTTGTCTAAGATTTTACACCTGGATTATTTTCGTAAATAATCAATTTATTTGGGTCATTTAAGAAAAATAACCATTAAAAGTGATATACATAAACCAAAAAATATGAAAGGGTAAATTTTGTATTAAATCTCCCATGTTTTAATATAATTCTACTTAGTCCTTGGCTAATTATTAATTATAATTTCTTTTACATGTGTTTTTTATATAATAATAGGGGTGGGAATGAGAATAACATGGTTTGAATTCAAAGTAAATGGGTGTTTGAAAAAAGCTTTAATCACCGCTATATATAAGTAAAAAATTTCTTACAGTTGTGTTTAATTTTAATTTTACATGTTGTTAATTTTATCCATTTAGTTTATATTATTGCATGAGTAATTATATGGTTAACTATTTGTTTAATTTTAATTTAAATGTTGATGTATCGATGTAAGTTATGTTTATATGTATGGATCCACTATAACTAATTCTACATTTATTAATCCAATTGAATGAATTATTTAGATATAATTAATCATATTATCATTTATACTATTAAAAATTTTTTATGTGCACACGTGATCAAATTAATTTTATGTTTAATCATTCAATCATTAATCTAATTAAATTGGCCTATGACCAAATCACATTACATGTACACCTCAAATTGAATGTATTGCTATTACGAACACAATAAATTAAATAAAACAATTAATCATAGGATTAATGTCATTGAATTATGCAATTGAATTATTTGCATGTAGATTGATCCAATTGAATCAATGATTGTAGAATTGATTATATAACTAAATTGATTATGTTCATAACAAAAAAGTGTATATAAGTTATATCATTACATTAGTACGTGGATCAATTTAATTGGATCGATGATTGTATGGTTAAGTATATAGTTTATTAGATTGCATTTGTAATAAGAGAAATATGGGTACAAGTAATAACATCACATTCGTATGTATGTTGATTCAATTGATTCAATGATTATACAAGTGTGTTGATCAATTATTCATCCCTCTAATTACTAATCAAGTGAATTGTAACATTAACAGTACAACCATTCATCCAAGTAAATAAATTATATAATTAATTGTGCAATCATTGATGAGTCATCATCATATGATTATTTTAGGCTATATCTTACTTACATTTGCTTAGTTTCGTAAGTATTTTTATATATTTTAAATTCATTTTAGTTTATTTGAGTTTTTATGTTTGTATTGTAAATATTGTATATTTTTTAGTTCCAATAAAATATTTCGTGTAGAATTTGTAAGTAAAACATGTTTGGGAAGAAGATGTCAATATATGGAACCTTAAGATTAAATAAACTAAGCCTATAATTGATCCAAGATGATGAGTGACAATCCAATGTTTAAAGATTCTAAATTTGCAATTTGGACACATTCAGAACTTCCAACTGGAACACTTCTTAGTGTTTCGATCATTTCTCGAGCTCCATGACTCCATTTTGGGTATACTTTACATCGTCGAAATGGGAATTTGAAGATCTATTCTGATATCAGAACACCAATGTAACACCCCTCACCCGATTTGATCGTCGGGTCCAAGTTACGGAATGCTACATTTGTTTTCGGTGCAACTATAATCAAATACACAATAATATAATCATCCACACATACAATTCAATGTCAATCACAATAATTTTAGGTGAAATAATCAATTTTGAGTCTTAATCGAGCTTCTAAAAGCTCTTTTGTCAACCAGAGCACGAAACGGGACCAAATTGTAAAGTTTTAAAAATTCAGGGCCGACATTGTGACATCATCTCTCTCACATTGTGGTGTCACCAAAAAGTTTGTCATGTCGTGACCTCAGGGCACTTGATGTCACGATGTGACTCACTATCAGCCGACGTTGCAATGAGGTAGGTTGGTCGTCGGGACGTGAACTCTGTTTTTGGTAAAAATAAATAATTCAGTACCTATTTCAAAGTTTCCAATCAAACCAATCAATATGTTCACCTAAAAACATTTCAAACTCATAACATTTCCTATCAAAACAAGTCATTTAACCATTTCTATTCAAAACCAATTCAATATTAGTTCAACCTATTATAAAACTATCCTTTTCCGTACATTCCATCAAATTCCATTCAAACAATCCATCCAAACTATTCAAATACCAATTAGTACTTATGTCAAACCATATTGGAACTTACCAATTGAGTTCAATTACAAACACTTATGCACCTTATGCACATATATGACCTATAAACATTAACCATCAAGAATAAGTTTATGGTGAACTCTAGGGTATCTTAGATGGATTGAGTCTCATCCAAAGAAAAGGGTATCAAAAGGTTGTGATCCACACTGATAATCTAGAGCTTGTCAAATCTATTTAAGATGT
Organism: Gossypium raimondii; assembly: GCF_025698545.1. NCBI lineage: Eukaryota > Viridiplantae > Streptophyta > Magnoliopsida > Malvales > Malvaceae > Gossypium > Gossypium raimondii. Next base: position 40,175,280 of record NC_068577.1, read on the forward strand.
ACACTTGGCAGATTCATCCACAATGTTGATACGAAGGATTCATATGAGCTTGTGTTATAACAGTGGAAGATAAAGTATATTCCGAGGGAAAGAAACCAAGTTGCAGATCGCATTGCCAAAATGGCTACAAAAAAGAGTACTGATATGCAGGTATTCGAAGACATTCTTGAAGAGTTATTATCTATTTTTGAGATTGATAGAATAATAAATTTTTGTCTCTGTTAGTTTAATTTAGATAGTTTTTTCATTAAAAAAAAAAGATGACCTCTAAATTTGCAGTAATTAAAATTATTTATTTCATTCTTATCATTTCGTGGATATTGTTTTACAATTATAAATTTATTTAATGTTAAATTTAATTTGTTTCCATTTACAATGTAATTTCATATCTCCAATTAGGTTTTTAATTTGATAGTTTTGAAGTGAATAGTCAAAACCATTAAAATATATATTCACATTTGATTGAAATTGATTTTAATGAAATTTGTTAATATTTCAAATAAAATTGTTTCATATTTATTTTATTATTATTTATGAGTATCAACATAATTCTTAATTTTAAGTGAAGATTGAAAAAGTACATAGCCGATGTCGTTTTATTATTTTATTAGTCAAAAGTGTGTAATTAGTTTAATTATATGTGTTGTTTCCTTTTACTTATTGTTTTGTAATTAGTCAATTTTTTAATTATTGTCTATTATAATTTGATTTTTTTATTTTTATTTTGTAATATGCTCATAAATTTCAATGCAATTTTCGTTGTTGAATTTTAATTATGCACAAAATTGGAAACATTTACAATGGAATATGTTTATATTTGGTTTAATCAAAATGAAAATATATACATAACTTTCTCTTTTGAATTTAATTCTATATAAAATTGAATATAAATTCCTCTATACATCATCAAATTATCAAACAACCGCATTCTTTCTGTTACCTAAAATAAAACCTCCCCAAAAAAACCCTTATTCGTGCAAGAAATATCAAAGCCTTTGAAGATTATGAACCCCCAGATATCCCTCCGGTCGGCCTCATCGCCCAATGTAGCAGGCCTTACCAAAAACGACTGACGAAAACCGATTTGAATGTGAGTGAAGCAAGGCTTTGTTTGAGCAAGGATCACGTCCAGCAATGCATGTTACCATTGTTGAATGAAGATGAGAAAGAATCCCGGTCGTCACATACGATTCCGAAGGGAAAGAGTACGACATGAATTTCAAGCTCTGGTCTTTGAAGATGTACGTGCTTACTTGGGGATGGAACATGAACTGGTAAATGATATTGATATCGTCACCGATTGGATGTTTCGCCATAGGCAGACAATGAAACTTTGCTTTGTAATCAGTTGGAGGACGACACATGCACAATTATTGAAAAACCATAAAAGAGAAGGCAAGTAGATTACTAGCAAAAGTGCTGTAAAATTCTAGGTTTGTGTTTGTACCTTTCAAGCTTTTTAGGGTTGGGTCTACTCGAATAAGCAACAAAAAAGCCTTATGTTCGCGAATATGCATTTTTAATCAAATGACTTTTTAATATATTGTTTTTTTTGGGATTAGGGTAATGAAAGAATGATACTCAAATGATTGCTATTCTTTTTCTTATTAAAATTTTATTCAGGCAGTTTGGTATTGCTGCTTAAAAATGTTTATCAATAATTTAATTAATAGTTAAGCAGTTGAAGTTAATTAAATATGTTATATTCTATTATTTTTCAATTAATTAAGTCTGTTGTATTTTGTTAAACAGGCTTAACTAACTTCAACTACTTAATTATTAACTAAACTATTCGTCTTGAACTTTGAAACACTTTAGCAGCAATATCGGCCTTCATAACTTAATACATTATACCAACAATTTGTTGAATTAACTCCAACAAAATTATTGAATTACTTAAAAGTATGTTAACAATGATATAAATGTAGTAGTAATTATGTAATTGTAATCTTATTTGTGAAGTAGGTATTGCTAGTGAATAGGATAAATTCAAAAGTTAGAATTATAAGTATTGATTTGTTTTAATTCTTCTATATTTATTTTCCAATAATTCATTTAAATTGTTTTGTTAACCTTTTACTATTAACACCATTTAAATATTAAACATAATCATAAATTAACTTTTACAACTTTAGCGTATCTAACCCTTTTTGGTTTAGTTCAAATAATCAAATTCGATGATTGATTTATTTGGGTTTTCAAACTTATCTAATATGTGTTTTAAATTAAGTAAAGTAAAAAAAAATTGTAATTTCTTTTGGCATAATTATAGTTGTTGTTATTTATTTTACTGTTTAAGTTTAATCCTATTCAAATTAAGGATGATATTTAGATAAAACCTCTTCAATAATGCCAGTTTCAAAATTCAAATACTTGAGAAAAAAATCTACTCTCACTCCCACTTCTTCCAACCATTTATCGGTAAAGTTGTAAATCTTTTCTTATCTTCAATTTATATAAATATTTTAACTAGGGGATCATTATGATAGTCATTTTGGGATGTTTTCTATCTTTGTTACCCCTTTCGTTTTTTTATATATAATAAAATTTATTTTGACTTAATTAAAAAATTTAAATTAAAAACCCGAAAAATGTTAAATTAGTCACCAATGTACATATTAGATATATTTGAAAAAAATATTTGATGCATCATCGAGACATGAGCTTCATGCAACATTAATAAATAATAACACAACATCTTATATTTAAATAAAACAAAAACTATGAAAATTTATAAATAAATACTAATAATTTTATTTAAATATAATTAAATTTTAATTAATTATAACTATTATAAATAAATATTAATAATTATGAGATCTAGAGTTTAGGGTGTTTGAGATTTAGAATCTTGAATTTAAAGTTTAAGATTTTAATATTTATTTATAATTAATTATTATTTATTTATGTTTAAATAAAATTACTAGTATTTATTTACGAATCTTCCCTAATTTTTTTTCATCCAACAATAAGATGTCTTTGTGTCCACTATGTGCCCCTTCATGCCACGCAAACATTAGTAAAAATTAGATTTGTCTATGGGCTGAGCTGAGCTCTAACAAAATTCTAGGCCCGAATGATAGGCCTAGGCTTAATCCAAAAAATTGATCTAAATTTTTGCCTAAACTAGCCTGGATAAAAATGTTAAAATCCAGACCTATCCCGACCCTCCCGTATTAATTTTTTAATTTATTTTTTATATAAAAATTTTAAAAATGCAATACATAAAAAATACTAAAAACATTAAAATAAATATTTTCCAACAAATTGAAACTAAATTAAAAAAAGTCTTTATACTTAATAACACTAAGATAGGTGCAACTTTACAAGCAAATGCCTCTAAAATAGTAGTAAAATTAACAATAACACAAGAGTTATATAATATCCAAACAAACAAAATATTAGCAACATAATAATGAAATGGTAGCAAAACAATAGTTTTTTTTTTTTTTTGCATATTTGAGCCAGGCTCGGGTCAAAAGAACCTTATTCGAGGTCAGCCTGTTTTCTAAACGGACCTTATTTTTTGCCCAAACTCATTTTTTAGGTTTATATTTTTGTTCAAACACTCTCATTTTTTGGGTGGGCTGAGTGACTTGACCCATAGACAAGTGAAGTAAAAACACAGTTTTTCTTTTAATTTTTTTAAGATTACTTTAATTTTTATGGTTAATATAAAATATGTTATAAAAATAAAACATAATATACTTTATTATTGTTTAAGTAGTTATTAAAACATTTTTATTATTTTTAGTGAAAAAGATTTAAGTATTTTATAAAGGGTTAATATATCATTTGGTATATCTACTTGATTCTAATATTTAATTTGATATTTGAATTTTTGTCCTAATTTGGTACTTGAGTTTGATTTCAATGTTTAATTTGGTACCCTAACCAAATAGTATCATGTGTCACAATGAATATATGAAACATGTGTAATAAAATATATAAATACTTAATTATTGAGACAAAAATCACGTAACAAATTGAACTTTGAAGCCAAAATTAAGTACTTAACTGGAAAAAAGTTCAATTATCAAATTGGTGAAATTTAGATACCAACTTAAATATTTAAGTCAAAGTCAAATACCAAATTAAACACTATAGCCAAATATATTAACTTTTTTAAACTATGTTTGAAAAGAACAAATACAAATAAGTGGAAACGGCAAAGAACTTGATGGAAAATTTGCCCAAGTCTGATAAATTGAGGTTCAAATCTTGCGGTGGATGGATTTGGGTTAAATTTAGGTTGAAATAAATTGATAAATTAATGGAGAAGGTTTTTTTCTCTGGGAAGTTAAAATTATAACACCATATTATTCTTGAAAATATTTAATTTTAATTATTATTCTTCCGCGTAAATTTTTATTCTGAGCACATAAAAATAATATTAAAATGATTTATAAAAATAAAAATAAAGTAAATTTCTATCGTTACTTCAATAAAATAATTTTAGGCTTACCATATTTGAGATTTACTTTTTAATAAGTTTTCATCAAAAAATTATACATTTGGGTACCTGAAAGTAATATGGATAATATTTTTAGTGTTTAATTCAGATTTTAAGGTATATTTGATAAAAATTCATAATTAACTAATAATATTAGCAATTAACTTTCATTAAATCAACCCTAAAATTTAAATTAAACACTAAAAGTTAATATTATTACCTTTAGGTACCAAAATATATAAATTTCAGCAATACATGTATCACATTGGATAACAAAAGTGTCAAAACTTAAGTACCAAATGATATATTAAACCTATTTTTAGTGAAAAACTAACATTTAACTGTTGGAAAATAAAAATTAATTATATAAATAAATGTGACACTTGTCACACTCTCAACTCATTTGTAAAATCTAAAAATTATAATGTATCAAATAATTGATTAAAAACAAATAAAAATTATGTTAATTTAGTTTCTCCACAACTGCTAACATGTGTGATTCTTCAACGATCTAATTTTTATTTTTTTATAATTATTATTGTCGAAACCCCTTTTTTGAAATCGATATTTTATTGAAAATGCAAAAACAAGAGTCGCCACAAATATTTTTTTATTAGGTGTGATCGGATCTCCTCGCAATTTGATCGTTTTAATAAAAGGTTTGATTTACTAAAACAGTGATTTTGGTTTACAAAATCCCGGACAATGGGTTCAAGAGTCAGTTATGCACGAGGAAGAATTAGCATCCTCGTAACGCCCAAAATTGGTACCTAGTTGATTAATTGATGTCTTAGTGTCGAGAATTAAAAATTTGAAGAGAGCTTAAAAACACGATCCCTCTTTGATACATTACTTAACTAAATTAATTTTTACAAAAAAAATGCTTATTTCAAGTTAATCGAGAAGAAATGATCACGCCTAGTAAGTTAGGACACAACGCCTTAGATCCTGGAGAACAAGAATGAACGCCATTTGATCATCATTTAAATATCATTTTTTATTTATTTTAAAGTAGATATTCGACTATCTCGGTTTTAGAAAGAAGTCATATTCTGTAAGTTAGGAACACGACTTTTCTAATTCTGAAAATAATGAATATTTCCACGATTTAAAAATTTTACCTTTTTTATGCATTGTACTAAAAACAAACGTAATACTTAAAACAAAATGCATTTTACTTATTCGGGCATAGTACAAAAATGGGTACTTATATTGTATGATATGATAATGAAATAATGTAAAATGGCTATATAAGTAGAACATTAGAATAATATATAATAAGTAAATAAGGAATACTATAGTAATACTAATGTAATTAATAATATTAATATTAATGATCAAATCATAATAATAAAATAAATAAGGTAATCTTAAAGTAAAATAAAATGGAAAATGCATGATGAAAAAATATAAATAAACATGACATGAGAGTGCCAAAATAATAAATGAATAATAAAATAACAAGAATAAAAATTAAAAATAAAATAATAATGACAATAATAATAATAAATGAACAAAGAAATGCACAAATAAAAGGATATAAACAATATGATTTTTAAATAAAAATAAATAAATAAATTTGTAAAAGGGTTGAAATAAAATAGCAAAGGATAAAATTTAAATTTAAATGAAATATTAGGGTAAATCAGAATAAAATAAATAAGAAAGGGGCTAACTTCCAATAAAATAAATAAGGACTAGATCAAAATTTAAATGAAATTATAGGTCGTAAGTTGTAAATAAAAAATAAAAAACAGAATAGGGGATGAAAATGAAACACACTAAAATAAACAGGGACCAAATGGGAAATTATCCCAAAGTTCCTAGATGCGTGTCCTTCCCCAAGGGAAACAATCGGGGGATCAAATTGCACAAAAAATAGAATAAAAATGATAAATTAAAAGAAATAATAAATAGCAATAGGACGAGATTGAGAAATAGTGAAAAAGCGGAAGGACCGAAAGAGTAAATAGACCCTCAGTTCAAAAACACGCAGATCCTAGGCGTGTCCTTCCCCAAGGGAAACAATCGGGGGATCAAATTGCACAAAAAATAGAATAAAAATGATAAATTAAAAGAAATAATAAATAGCAATAGGACGAGATTGAGAAATAGTGAAAAAGCGGAAGGACCGAAAGAGTAAATAGACCCTCAGTTCAAAAACACGCAGATCCTAGAGCTTGATCAGGTCGGGCCATGGGTCACACCAAAACGACGTCGTTTTGGGTGTCTAGGGTCACTCCCAAAACGGCGTCGTTTTGGAAGCCTATATAAGTAAAAAAAAATCATTTCACACGAGTTTTTTTTCAGCCTTTCTTTTTTCTCTCTGAGCCCTCTTCGGCTAGCCTTGGCTCCGGCGAGTCACTATCGCGCCAGCCACCGATAGCCAGCTACGGCTCCACTATCCACGGTGCTTGAAAAACCTAAACACCCCATTTTTGGCCTTTCGGCTCCCAAAATCCAGATCTGGGGTGGGTGCTCACTGGAGACCTACTGATGGCCACAAAAAAAGCGACAGACGCTTCAATTTTCGATGGCAAATTACCGAATGCCAGGTAAGTTTTTTTTATTTTATTTTTTATATATAGGTAATAACAGATTAAAAAATAAAAAAAAGAAAAATAAATAAAAGATCACCTTTGAGTTTTTTTTAACGCCCTAAAGTTTGTATATTTGTTTTTGTGTATTTATGACACAAATATATGTCTGCTTCAGTGGGTAAGTGCTCTGGGTGTGTGTGAGAGATCATAAGTTCAAGCCTTGTCTTGGGAAATTTTTTGTATTTTTCTGAACAAAGCCCTATCACTAGTCAGTAGGCTTATAATTAAATGTTGGTAAAATATGTTAGAATGTGGTTAAGTGGAGAGCTAAGAAGCAAGAGGTCTGAAGTTCGAACCCCTGCTTGAGCAAATAGGATTTATTTTTGCTGCTTGTGTCGTGTAGAAGTTTGATGTGTGGTAAATGTTGAGTGTTTGAGGGGTGTGGGAGCGAATTTAGGGGTAAGTGGGAGGAAATTAGGAGATTATGGGGAAAATATCCAAAATCTTATCATTTTCTTTTCTTTTTGGAAAAAAAAGAGAGAGTCAGTTTTCTCTCCATCTTCTTGATGATTTCTTTCCCCATCTCTACCATTTTCATTCCTCAATTCCTCTCCATCTTCCTGATGATTTCTTTCCCCATCTCTACCATTTTCATTCCTCAATTCCTCACCTTGCCGCCAAATTCTGCTTGTCTACCCCACCCTTGGCGTTTCTTTTTGTTTTTTCTAGCTTCAATCATTCATTTGTGGCAACCTTCGTTTCCGTCTGTTCGGTAAGTGAAATAAGGTGGTATTGGTTTTCTTCTCAACTTTCGGTTTCTTCCCTTCTTACTGAGAGTCTCTTAACATTTCCCTATTCTTTCCCTAGCCGAACCTTTGCGTTGCTACCTTTCCCCTTTTTCGTTCCTTTTTATTTCTACTATCTTTTTGCGCATCGTTCTCTTCGCGTTTCTGGTAAGTTTAGTTTTGATTAACTTTAAACTAGGATTTGGGCAAGTGTTAATATGGATTCTTTTGGTTTAGGGGTTTACCGAATGGCTGTTTATCGCTCGCCAACGTCGGGGAATTCTTGCTACTCGATATAAGGTAATGGCTTATCGCTCAAAAGATGATCACTTTGCTTCGGGATTTTGATAAATTCGATGGTTTAAATGATTAACCTAGTGTTTATTTCTAATTTTAGGTATAGGTGTGCTCAGGAGTTTTTTTGGACGTCAAAATTTAAACAGGTGTGTAACCGTAACACTGTAAACAAAAAACGGTGAAAAGTCAAAAATTGAGGCTGTCGACGCCACACGATCGTGTGGCCGTCTGTATGGTAGGTAGTGTGATCGAACACGGGCGTGTGATCGATGAGGCTGGCCGCGTGCGATACACGGGCTGGATCGAATTGGGCCGTGTGGGCCACACGGGCGTGTGTGATTTTTGGGCCAAGCCATGTGATCTACACGGCCAAGGCCAATTTGGGCCATGTGGGCCACACGAGCGTGTGGGCCCACACAGGCGAACATCATGAGCTTGTAGGCCCATTTTCACTGTTTAATTGCTAAGGTTGCACGGGTCGCTCGAGTCGACTCTGGGCCTACTGTATGGTCAGTAAGCTTACCTAAACCCTTAATTAACTTAAATGATTGTATGACTAATATGATTAAGCATGATGATGTACCAATGATTTGATACTGTATGCCGGTTTATATGCATGATATTATGTATAGCATGTCATATTTGTATATTGCATTGCATTGGGTTGAGAATTATATTATTCGGAGGAAGTGTACTGAAAGGCCTCGGGCCTAATTTATTGGCAGCCCAACTGCAAACCACTGTTAAGTGTCGCATGCGATACTTTTTGGAGTGTAGGGATGGGTGGGATGATTATATCCCCACATGGAGTGTAAGGTTGGACGGAGATGGTGTGTAGAGGCTGGCTGGGTAGGATTTTGTGACTGTATATCTGGTACTGTACTGATTACTGATACTATAATGGGCTAAGGCCCTAATGCATGACTGCTTCTTTACTGAAATGGGCTAAAGCCCAAACTGAAACTGAATCTGGTACCGAAAGGGCTTAAGCCCAGACTGTGACTGCATTTTGTCAGCTTGTTCTATATGGGGAATTACACACTGAGTTTTCGTAAACTTACCATTCTGATTTATCTATACAGGTAATCCCTAGGCTTGGGCGGATCGGTGCGACGGAGGACTCAGCGGTGGCCACACAACCTTATTTGACTCTGTTTCATACTTAATTATGATTTTAAATTTTATTTGGAAATTTTATTGTAAATATAGCCTCTAAGAATTTTTCTTAAATTTGGGATTTTCAATTTATAACTACTAGTTTTAGGAAATCTCGAGTTTTCAAAAGAACCAAACATTTTAACAAAATACTCACGATTACGCAATCTGTTTTAAAAAGCTTTCGTGTAGATTAAACGTTTTGAAAGCTTTCGAATGATTAATTAACACGATATTAGAATCAATAAATAATAATGCAAGAACACTAAACGGAAAATGTATTTAGCAAAGTTACGCTTTTCCAACACAAGCTACGGTTTTCAAACACACTACCATATAACATCACCAAATTCGGCCATAACGTCCAGGCTGGGTTTAGGGTGTTACATTTTTTTATTGCTTTGTTTTATTATTATTTTGATTTCTATTCCAAAAAAAAACCCCTTTTACAATATGTTTTTTAGGCTATTTATAGCCGATTTACAATGTTATTTTTATATTTTCGTTACTGTTCTTGTTGCATGTCTGTTCTTCTTTTTCTTTTTTGCAGGTAGTGGTTAATGGCGGTGGCAAAGAAATTGGTGGTGGCAGGCTAGGGTGCGGCGGCTAGGTATTAAGGTTTCTTTCTAAGAAAAAGGTTTAGGTCGTTGGGCCTATAATTAGGTCTTAGGGTTTTTAAATTTTGGCTATTTGGGTAGTGTATTTGGGCCTGATATGTTATTGGACTGGGACTGTTAATTTTTTTATTTTTTTGGTTGTTGTTTAGGTCCCGGGCAAAATTGGGCCCTTATAGCTGCCCCTTTTTGCTCATTATCGTGTAACGAGAATGAGGCAAAGACTTTTAAGAAGAACCAATTTTGTTCGGTCTTGCCAAATCTCGACCTTTTTGGTGTTTCTCTTTTTCAATTAACTTCATTCTAACCCACTGCAACTTCTGAGGTATATGATTTGTTACTTTAATCTACTCCACTACAACTTTAGGGAGATAAAGTTTGTAGCTTCAATCTGCTCCACTGCAACTTCAGGGAGATAAGATTTGTGACTTGATTTAATCCGACCCACTGTAACTTCCGAGGTATAGGATTTGTCGCTTTAATTTGCTCCACTGCAACTTCAGGGGGATGAGATTTGTAACTTCAATATGCTCCACTGCAACTTCAAGGAGATAAGATTTGTAACTTCAATCTGCTACACTACAACTTCAGGGAGATAAAGTTTGTAACTTCAATGTGCTCCACTCCAACATCATGGAGATAAGGTTTGTAGCTTTAATCTGCTCTACACAACTTCAAAGAGATAAGATTTGTGGTTTTAATCTACTCTACTGCAACTTCAAAGAGATAAGATTCACTATCTTCAATCCGCTCTATTGTAACTTCAGGGAGATAAGATTTGTTGCTTGAATTTACTCCACTGCAACTTTAGGGAGATAAGATTTGTCACGATAACTTCAATCTGTCCCATTACAACTTTAAGGGTATAGGATTTGTGGTTTCACTGATTTGTTACACCGTTCTCTGGGGAACATGACTTGTAGAATCCATTTCATGGGCCTATATTTATGCCAAGTGATTAGGATGTTATGATCAGAATGAATCAAATGCTTCTAACTAGATATGTATGAATGATATTTGCATGAATGCAGAATGTCATTTTTCGAGAATGATACCCTTTTAATGCTTAGGTTGACATTGCTCATTGTTTATCAAGGTTCTATCACTGACGCATTACCTTGCCTTCTTGTTCAGCTGGTATCTTAGATAGAAAACCCAAAGAAATAATCACAATTTAAACTATTCGTTCCCAAACATTTCCAACTTTTATATTTGGTTAGTTCTGACTAATGGTCTTGTTTCAGGTCCTTTTACTATTTAAAAACCTTTCAGAGCAATATGCAGAAATCCTTTTACTTGAATATTATTTTTCCATTAATCGTTATTCCAATGAAAAATGCTTGAAAATATCGTAACAATGGACAAGATTGAAATTTATTGGGAGCAAGGCTCGAAGTGAATAGATTATTCAAAATAGCAAACGTTGCTAAAATACAAAATGAGAAAGATGAAACTAGGTGCCCCAGCTATCATAGCATGAGCTTCTCTGCGCTAATTTCTCTGAGACCCTTTTGAGCTTGATATGTGTTTAGGAGACCTAAAGTATTTTGTTGATGCTCCAAGATGTAACATTTCTCCTTCTGAGAGGACCCGACCATCAAACCCCGTTCAATCTTCAATCCAAAATTGAGCTGCCTTTTCTTGGGTTTTCAACTCAAACCCCTTTGGTCTCAAGGCGCCCTTTGTGAGTTTTCACTTTAGCCTCTCCCCTCCCTTTTTTTAGGTGAAGTAATTCTTGACTGAATCCGAATTCACAAGATTAGGTAGGGTTTTACCATCCATTTCGGTCAAAATTAGCGGTCCTCTAGAAAAGGCATTCTTTACCACATAAGGTTCTTCCCAGTTTGGCATTCACTTTCCTCTGAAGTCTATTTGTATGGGAAGGATCTTTTTCAATACCAGTTCCCCCTCATGGAATTCTCTAGGGTGAACCTTTGTGTCATAAGCTCGCATCATTCGTTTTTGGTACATCTAACCATGACGGATAGCTTTCAACCTTTTCTCTTCAATCAAGTTTAGCTGATCATATCGGGATTGGATCCATTTCGCTTCATCTAACTTTAACTCTGATGAAACTCAAAGAGAAAGAATCTCAACTTCAATGGGCAAAACCTCCTCCAATCCATAAACCAATGAGAAAGGCGTTGGCCCGGTAGAGGTCTTGACAGACGTTCGATAAACATAGAGGGCAAATGGTAACTTCTCATGCCAATCTTTATAAGTCTCAGTCATTTTCCCCACAATCTTCTTAATGTTCTTATTGGCTGCCTCCACTGCATCATTCATTTTTAGGCGATATGGTGACGAGTTGTGGTGTTTGATCTTGAAGTGACAACATGTAACAACCCTAACCCGTATCCATCACCGAATTAGGGTTACGAGGCATTACTGAACAAAATACAACCATCTCAAAATCAATACATATATATTATACATATACATATACATTAAATATGCAAAATGTTAAACTTCTCTTCTAACCATTTTTAATAAACAAAGACAATATAATCTAACTAGTAAAGACATTACAAACTAGCAAATCTATAAGGAAATAAACCATTTTAGTATGGTTATTATATTCATATACAATACAACAAAGTACGACCTTCAAAACATTTATCTAGTCTGTACATGCCATAGTTAGAATTTAAATATTTTAAATACCGAGACAATAGATAAGGTGATAAACTTGCTGACGATCCACGAGCTTGAAGCTTGATTTTATTTATTTTTATCTATAAGCAGATAGACGTAAACAAACAAAGTAAGCTTACATAGCTTAGTAAGTCTATAGCATAACTAAAATATATATAAAAGAATAATAATATAAATTCATAATTAAACTTATTGAAATTGCAAATCGACATATATTACTATTTGAATATTTGTTACTCATAATCATCTTATTTATAATCAACTATATGTACTGTAGAATGCTTACCAATGAATATATAAATATGTATATACAATATGCATAACAATTGTATATTTAAATACTCATCAAAACTTACAACCGAATACTTTTATATATCATTTACATATAAACAAATGCATACATCATTATCAAATGCCTAAAACCGAATGCATATACACTTCATATGTGTGTAACCGAACGCATATTTATGTACTTAACAAATTTTATATCCGAATATATATATACATACACATCAAACGAATATAACCAAATACATTTATACTTACCAAAATGCATATATAGATTTCTCACATACATCTATCTCAACGCGAATATACCTAACAATTTCATAAAATTGAATATATATATATAAATCCATACTTATCAAATACATATAAACTAATGTTTATATGCTCATCAAACACAATGACCAAATGTATATACATATTCTATAAATCCATATGACTAAATCATACACATATTCGATACATGTAAACACATGATATGAATAGATTCACCAGCACAAAACCTGCTAAGCTTAAGGCCTGATTCAATACACTGGCACTTAGCCTGCTAGACATAAAGTATAAAATGTTTCACCGGCGTCAAGCCTGCTAGACTTAAAGTCTGAAATGTTTCACCGGCGTCAAGCCTGCTAGACTTAAAGTCTGAAATGTTTCACCGGCGTCAAGCCTGCTAGACTTAAAGTCTGAAACATATCACTGGCATCAAGCCTGCTAGGCACTGAGCCTGAACACTCAATTTATATAAATACAAATCACTTTCAAAATGTATATGTATATAAGATTCCATGTATAAAAATTTAGCTCAATATATATAAATTATGCCTTTAAACCACATAGGTATATAAAGTTCAGATATTGAATCCAGCTCAATAACTTAATTATACATATGATCATATACTGATATATAACTTAATACATTAAGGGCTACTATTAATATCATGCATTCGAACATCTTATAGTAGTCCAAGCTAACAATTTTGTACCTTCAACTCCATTCAAAAGCTTCACATGAATATAATTACATAATTGAATCTCACATAAACTTATATAATTATCATACCTAAATTCAATACATAAACATGTACATATATAAGTTTGTATATATTCGAGTCTCATACATACTTTATATAATAGTCATACCTAAATTTAACACAAAAACATATTCAATTATATTTGTATTTCGAACTTCATATAAACTTATATAAAATTATACCCAAACTTAATACAATAATATATACATGTAAATATATATTTATGTGCTCATTCAATTCTATCATATACATATAAATTTCAACTCACATGTACATACCATTTCAAAACTACTTATGCAAATATAACATATATATTTTAATCAATCCAATAGTTTGTACATATATGTACTTACATATATATATACATTCAAACCTTATATATATATATACACTATACATACCTTTCGATTAATAACCAAGAATTTATACATAAGCCATATTCATTCTTCAACTAAATTTAAGAGCTTTATATATGTGTATACATATATGTATATTCAACATTAATCATATATTTATATATATACATATCATTTTTACTTTGACTAAATTCAAGCTATATACTTTCAATTTAAGCTCATCCAAATACAATATATATGTATATTAATTAATAACATTAAATTGCTAGTTGACTTACCTCGGACGGTGAAAAATCGAAATCGGACGATTATTCGACGATTTTATCTTTCCCCCTATCGAACTCCGATTTCTTTGGTTCTTGATCTAAATATATCCAAAATGAGCTAATTTAAATATTAAAACATTCAATTTAATCCAAAAACACATAAATAGGAAAATTACCATTTTGCCCCTAATATTTTACACTTTTTGCAATTTAATCCCAATTGCATAAAACACAATTTACACAAAATCTCACAACAACATAGCTAGGCCGAATCTTCCTTGTATTCATACAAGTCCATGCATTTCATTTATTTTTCATTTTAGTCCCTCAAAATTTATTTTTTAATTTAGCCCTAATTACTCAAATTTACCAAAAATTCAAAGACAAAACATGTTAATCTAACACATATATTTCATAATCCATCATCAAACATCATAGAACACAATTATTCATTAATGGCATAACTCAAAATATTCATCAAAATCAAAAATTCTAGCATGGGTCGGATAGTATTCGAAGCAACGATCTCAAAAATATAAAAATTATCAAAAACCGAGCTAGAAATCACCTTGAATCAAGCTCAACAATGGTTGAATACCCTAGCTTTGTTTCTTTGTTTTCTTTTGTTTTGTTTCGTGATGAAGATGAAGGGAAAAAAAATGATAATGGCTTTTTTTTAATGTTTATTATAACATAATAATATATTATACCTTATTATAACATATATATATTATATTAATAATATAAGAAAACCATATATATCACCTAATGCCGTCCACTAACTTGGAAAATGGCTTAATTGCCACATAGAACCTCCAATTTATAAAGACAAAAACAATTAAGCACTTTCATATTTAACCCTCAAATTTTCACTTTACGCGATTTAGCCATTTTCTCAAATTAAGCATACAAACAGTAAAATTATTTCACGAAACTTTCACATATATAATTTCACACATATTTAACACAGAAAATAATATTAAAATATTTTTAGACTCGGATTCGTGGTCTCGAAACCACTTTGTCCGATTAGGGTCAAAATTGGGCTGTTACACAACAGACCTCCGTTATCATGCTATTATTCAAATTCAATGCATTGTCAGATATTATCATTTTGGACATCCCATACCCATATATGATCTCTTTCTTCAATAATTTGTTGACTGCCGACTTCGTGACATTGGCGTAAGAAGTGGCCTCTACCCACTTGGTGAAGTAATCAATGACTACGAAGATGAATCGATGCCCATTGGAAGCTTTTAGCAAGATTGACCCAATGACATTCATGCCCCACATAGAGAAAGGTCATGGAGAAGTCATAACATGAAGAGGTGAAGGAGGCACATAAGTTTTGTCTTCATAAATTTGGAACTTATGACATCTCTTGGCATAACTGATACAATCCCCTTCCATAGTGGACCAATAATACCCGAATCTCATGATTTGTCTGGCCATTATAAAACCATTAGCATGTGTATCGCAAATGCCCCCGTGGACTTCTTCCAAAATCTTCTTGGCATTAATGGTGTCCACACATCTTAGTAGCACTTGATCCTTTCTTCTTTTATATAGGATCTCCCCATCTAATACATAGTCATTAGTCTCCTCAGTGTCCTTTTATCATTCTCGATCGTCTGATCAAGGTATTCATGATTTTTTACATATCGTAGTATATCGTGGTACCAAGGGTGATCATCCTTTTCCTCTTCCTCGATGTTGTAACAATGAGCCGAAGCCTCATAAATATTCATCTAGATAGGTTTTACATCCTCTCATTTGTTCATTTTAACCATGAAAGCTAAAGTAGCTAAGACATCAGCCATCTGATTCTCATCTCGCGGAAGGTAGCAAAAGGTGATGTCATCAAACTCTTTAATTAACTCCAAGACCAGCATTCTATATTCGATCAACATGGGATCTCTTGTCTCCCATTCACCTTTAAGTTGATAGATCACTAGTGCAGAATCCCCATATACCTCTAGCACTTTGATCTTACGTTCTATGGCTGTACGGATACCCATGATGCATGCTTCGTATTCTGCCATATTGTTCATGCAATCAAAATCCAATTTACTAGTGAAGGGATAGTGATCTCCATTTGGGGATACCAGGATTGCCCCGATTCCGTTACCCACAACATTTGAAGCTCCGTCAAAATTTAGTTTCCAAGGATGTCCTTCTTGAGCATCTTCTTCAGTGGTTGCAAAATACATCATATCTTCATTTGGGAAATCAAAGTTTAAAGGCTCGTAATCTTCTAGAGCTCTACTGGCTAGAAAATCTACTGTTACACTCCCTTTTACTGCTTTCTGGTTCACATAGATTGTATCAAATTCAGAAAGTAGAATTTTCCATCGGGCCATCCTATTATTTAGAGCAGTTGACTCCATCATGTACTTTAGATGGTCTATTTTTTAGATGAGCCAAGTTGTGTGATACCACATGTACTGTTTCAGCTGTCGAGTTGTCTAGATTAAGGCACAACACAACTTCTCAATTGACGAATATCTTGTCTCACATTTAGTGAATTTCTTACTGAGGTAGTATATCGCTCTTTCCTTTCTTCCCGACTCATCGTGTTATCCAAGCACACATCCCATGGAATTCTCAAATACTGCCAAGTATAGTATCATCGACTTATCTAGGTTATGTGGTATCAGCATTGGGGCATTGGACAGGTAATGTTTAACCTTGTCAAAAGTTTTCTGGCACTCCTCATCCCATACACTTGGATTGTGTTTCTTAAGGAGATGGAATATGGG
Organism: Gossypium raimondii; assembly: GCF_025698545.1. Lineage (NCBI taxonomy): Eukaryota > Viridiplantae > Streptophyta > Magnoliopsida > Malvales > Malvaceae > Gossypium > Gossypium raimondii. The sequence continues at coordinate 40,192,479 of NC_068577.1, forward strand.
GTCGCATTTCTCGGTCAGTTGTGAAATGAACCAGACGATGTAATTTAGTCTTCCTAGGAAAACTCAGACTTCCTTTTGAGTGCACATTGGAGGCAACTTCTGTATAGCTTTAACTTTATTAGGGTCAATCTCGGTTCCTTTTTCACTGACTACCAATCCTAGCAATTTTCTCGATCTAGCCCCGAAGGTACATTTAGCTGGATTGAGCTTTAGTTAGAATTTTCTCAACCTTAAAAAAAATTTCCTTAGGACTTGTATATGCTCTTCTTTTGTTTGGGATTTTGTGATCATATCATCGACATAAACCTCCACTTTCTTATGCATCATATAACGAAACAGGGTTACCATGGCTCTTTGATACGCCATTCCCGTATTTTTCAGCCCGAATGGCATCATTTTATAGCAAAATGTTCCCGACAAGGTTACGAATATGGTCTTTTCCATGTCTTCTGGATGTATATTTATCTGGTTGTAACTAGAGAAGCCATCCATAAAGGAGAACAGTGCATAACATGTCGTGTTGTCCACTAAGGTGTCGATGTGAGGCAACAGGAAATTGTCTTTCAGGCTAGCCTTGTTTAAATCCTTGTAGTCTACACACATTCGTACTTTTTCATCTTTCTTAAGGACGAAAACTAGATTAGCTACCCGCTCTGAGTATTTAACCACTTGTAGGAAACCAGCGTCAAATTACTTCTTGACCTATTCTTTTATTTTTAACAAGACATCAGGCCTCATTCTTCGAAGTTTCTGTTGAACCGGCTTGCATTCTTCTTTTATGGGAAGCTGATGCACCATGACATCAGTACTTAGACCAGGCATGTCTTGATACAATCATAGGAATACATCTTTGAATTCTTAGAGTAACTCAATGAGGTCTCGTTTTGTCTCTGCGGTGACGCAAGCTCCGATCTTCACCTCTTTCTTTTCTTGTCTATCTCCTAAGTTCACAATTTCTACTGACTCTTTGTGAGGTAAAATCTATTTCTCCTCTTGTTCTACCATCCTCAATAAATCAGGAGATAGGTTACAATCTCGGTTATCTTCAAAGTCCTGAGGTTCCTCTAGGCACATATCTTACTCAAAAGGAGATTCTGAGTCAGTAGTAGCATCACTCATCTCATTGATATCTAGAGACCTATTATAAGAATGATGGAACACCCAAAGAACAAATGAATTTAATAATAATTATCTGTGTAGTATGAGTATGAATGAAATGGAAAGAATAAAAGAATATTTACCAAAATGTGACACAAAGATATATCTTATTGAAATAAAAATAATGAATATGTGCTTTTTTCATGAAAGGATTCTTATTGCTCTTAGGCTTTGAGCAATAAGTGTGTTTTGAACATTACTCTGAAATAGTTCTAAAAATTATAGGTATCTCTTCCGCAGTCCAATTGCTCAGAACACTTCTGGGGATATAAGGACGAATGCACTATAGGTGTTCCCTGATTCCTCCTTCGTATATGGCATTAATGCTCAAGTTTCCCAAAATTAAATTTTGCAGCTTCTTTTTTCGACCTTCTTCGTTCAGGATAAATGATTTCTCCTGACACAAACATTTTACATATATGGAGGAAAGAACAACGGTTCCCATTTGACCTTTTCCCCACTCAGTCACGCTCTTCTTCTTTCTTGTCTCTTCTCCATCTCCTTCTTATTTTACCTTGAATCTGGCTTGTATTCTAAGCCAAAGCAGTCTTGTTTGTCCATCAGTATTGGTGTCTTGACTCTCCCTTGAAGGTTTTTTCAGAGTCCTCTTTCAAGTAAGGCTCATTTTCCAACCGTCAACTGCAAGCCCATCTTCGTGGTTTTAGATATTCTTGGTATTGGAATCTTGTTTCCTTCGACAATGAAAGTTGCATTAACAAATTCCAATGATCGAAAAGAACATTCTATTTCCTCATCATTCGCTTCTATGTATGGTGCGTCACTAGTTACGGATGCAATGATATCCTCTTTAGCATTTATCGTCACTAGTTGACCCTCCGTTACCAACTTCAGTTTTTGGTGTAGTGACAACGGCACTACCCCAGCCAAGTGAATCCAAGGTCTACCCAAACAAGCAGTTATAAGAAGGCTTGATATCCATTACCAAAAAGTCTACCTCATATGTGTTCGAACCAATTAGGAGAGGTATTTCAATCCTTCCCATCACCCTCCTTTCTGTACCATTGAATGCTCTCACTATATTTTGACACGTCTTCATGTGAGAGCTATCTACTAGTAATCTGTTCAGCGTGGATAGAGGCAACATGTTCAACGCAGATCCATTGTTGATTAACACCCCTAGCAATGTATATCCTTTGCAATGGGTAGTGATATGTAGGGCCTTCATGGATCCCATGCCCCTTGGAGGTATTTCCTTGTCATTGAAAAAGATGAAATTGTCAGCACTTATATTGTTAACCATGTGGTCTAGCTTGTTTACAGAGATATCATTAACGACATAATTTTTATTTAGTACTTTCATCAACGCGCTACAATGTGTCTCTAAGCTCAAGAGTAAGGCTAGTACTGATATGCGAGCTGGTTGTTCGTGTAGTTGTTCTACCACACTATACTCGCTAAGCTTCATGAATTTTAGGAATAGCCTCGTTTTCAGTTACTGACTCGTTAACAGGTGATTCAAGCCTAGCCGTCTTTTCTTTCTTTTGCTCAACAGCCAGGGTTTTTCCTTTAGTGGGATCGATTCTTGTAGAGTTATAGCATCTCCCGCTAAGCGTGTAGAAACCAATATCCTGGCCCTCTTCTAAAGTGTTAACTGAATTCTCCTCTCTTGGGATCATCACATTGCAATCATAATTCCATGGAACCCTTTTGCTATCCTTATAGGGAAAAGCCACAGGTTTTTGAATTATGACACTCGGTGCAGCTTGTGGTCCTGCTTCATTATTTCTCGGCCGTGAAATAATCACTACGGGGTAATTGACCTTATAAACCTTCTCTGTTGATCCTTCCTCTGAGGCGCAGAAGTCTTCTTGTTCCGAGTCTTTGACTTCTTCAAAGAATTTCAACTCCTTGTTATCCATCAGACTTTGCACCAAAGCTCAGAATTCAATGCACTCCTGAATCTCATGGCCTTCTTTAGTATGGAACTCACAGTAGCTCATCATCCCTTTGGATACCTCATCCGAATCTTGAACGAATAATCCTACGTTTATCATATTTTGCCAACCCCATTTTAGTGGGGTTTTTACTTCCGCCACATCAGTCTTAGTCCTCTTTCCTCTAGTCTCAACTATCGCATTTACCCCTTGATCTGAATGACTGGGTAACGGATTTCCTACCATATTAGGTCCCAATGGATCATCAAACCTTACAATCCCCATCTTGATGAACCTTTCAATCAGCTTTTTGAATGCAGTGAAGTTCTCAATTTAGTGTCTCGTTATTCCTGCATGGTACTCACATTGAGTATTCGTATTATACCATTTTGGGAATGGAGGTTGTATGGGTTTCAAGTAAAAAAGGGATACCACATGTGCATCAAACAAATTCGGATATAACTCCCTATATGTCATCAGGATGGGTGTGAACTGGAGTTTTTCTGTGCTTGGCCTTGAGTTAGATTCTTTCTTTAAAGGGCGTTGATGGCTTGTTGTTACGGTCCTTGGTTGGCTCACAGTGATCGGTTTTGAATAACCTTTATTATATACACTCGCAGTGTTCACTTCATTTTCTTTTTTTCTCGAGGCTGATCTTTTAGCATTTTCCCCCGCATATATTTTCCCACTCCTTACTGCATTTTCAATCATCTCTCTAGACATTACTATATCTGAGAAGCTCTTAGTAGCACTTCCCAAAATATGGTGAATGAACGGGGCTTTTAGAGTGTTTATGAAAAGCATTATTGTCTCCTTCTCCAGAAGAGGTGGTTGGACTTGCGTTGTTAGCTCTCTCCATCTTTGAGCATACTGCCTAAAACATTCACTTTGCTTCTTCTACATGCTTTACAGCATAATTCTATCAGGTGTCATGTCAGTCACATGGCTGTATTGTTTCATGAAAGCCTGTGCTAGGTCTTTCCATGAGTTGATTTTGGCACGAATTAACTGGTTGTACCACTTGGCGGTTGACCCGATCAAACTATCCTGGAAGCAATGAATTAACAATTGATCATTATTGATGTATCCCGTCATTCTTCAGCAGAACATTGTGATATGGGCTTCAGGATAACTAGTCCCATTATATTTTTCGAACTCTAGAGTTTTGAATTTTGGTGGGACCACTAGATCAGGGGCTAGGCTCAACTCCTTAGCATCAACCCTGTAAAGGTAATCGGTATTCTCCGTAGCTCTGAATTTCTCTTCCAACAACTTGCACCGATCTTCTAGTTGTTTCAGTAGTTCTACTCTTACATTTTCCATTTCTGCTATGTCGTCCAAATCTGGAACGACAGGGTTGGTCGAATTATCTCTGGGATTTGAACCTGAACCTGTTGGGTAATTCACCGGTGTTGAGGTGCCGGCTTGATATTTTTGAGGTCCTATGGTAACAGGTACCTTTCGTGGATATGTATTTGGTTGGGCTTGGACATTTACTGGGGTAAACCCTTTTTCAGTCCCTCCGGCCAGTAACTGGGTCAATTAACTTATCATGCTTCGTTGGGACTCTTGTATTTGATCCTTTATGTCTTACTGTACCTTAGCTAATTGTTCCTGCAGCTGAGCTTGCAACTGATCTTGCATATCCTTCTGAATTTGTTCCAACCTCTCTAACCTTTGATCCATGGCTCTGGCTTTACCTCGGGTACCGTAACGATATTCGGTTGGCAAATTCTTGTTGGTTTCCAGGGTAGCTGTCATAATTTTGATTAATTGGGGTTTTTTATGAAACTTAATACATGTGATGAAATGTAATATTGATGAATGAAAAAAATGAATGCAAAAAGAGGCGTTGATTCTGATTCAATTCTATTAGAATAACTTTACTAGAAATCGAATCTCTTTACATAAAATAGATACATCTTACATATACAACCTTGCCCTAATACTCAAAGCCTTGACTTTCTTAAGAAGCCAAGCTAATTCTCGGCCCCGATCTGATTCTGATTCGTACTTTAAGCTCAGCATGTTGGCTTGAACTGCTAGGGTTTGCAAATGGTCGGCTACTTCCCATACTTGAGTCACAGCTTTGTCCATGATGTGATCCCTATCTCTAATTTGACCTTGAGAGCGTTGGAAATGCCCTTTCTAGTGTTCATTGTTCGTTTTTAGAAGTTTAACTCGAAGTTCACAATTTTGCAATACGGTCTCGAGCTCCTCTATCTTTTTCTTCAATTCTTCAATCTTATTTAGGCTTGCTTTCAACACCATTGCGGAGTTGCGACTATGATATTGACGCAGTGACCTTTCTAATTCTGCTACCCGAGCTCTTAATTTAACCTTTCCATTTTGGTTTTCTAAAAACTCTCTTTCTAGAGCATTTTCTCGAACTCGGGTATCTTGGAATTTCTTTTCCTGCTGATCAGCTCTAATCTTTTCTTCTTTGATCTATTACCGCAATTGCTCCGATGTTTTACCTAACCCGGCAGTCCTTATCGACAAACACAGCTTCTTGTAATCTGTTTTTAGACTGTTTAAGCCTTCCTCAGCCTTGTTCTTTCCTTTTTTTATTTTCTCGACTTCTAACTTCTAGACGTCAATGTCTAATCCTAGCTGCATCTTTTCCTTTTCCAACTGTTTTATCTTTTTCTCCAGCACCGAACTCCTCTTTTCAAAGTGTTGCTTTATGATTTCCAACTCAGACGGGATTACTTGTAAATACTTTTCTATCGGTCGAATATTTTCTTGACTTGACATAGAGACATTATCATTGACTCTTTTACCCCACCACCAAACATATTCGAGGGTTGTCATGGGATTTGTCGCAAATTTTTTCATTCTGTGGGTTTGGTTCCAAGCGTTCAATATTTCACGAACCTTCTTCTTGTAATTATCACATTTGTACGCAAACTCGCACTGAGCCAACCCTTGCGTTGCTGGTACAAACTGCCTCAACCTATATTGCCTCAATACAAGTAGAGGGGCATATTCAATAGCTCCACATATCTCGAGTAGAGGAACCAGTCGAAGTCTCCATTGATACAAAATCTTATTAGGGATCATCCAATGGGCCCTCCATACGACGTTTTCGTCTTGGAGACTCTAGAGAATTGCAATCCACTTTTCTTCAAAAATGTTTTCTCGCCTTAGGGTAGCCACAAATTCTTTTAACGGAGAGTAGTTCTCGGAGAATACTCAATAAGAGACATTTTCTACCCTTCAAAAGTAGCTATGGAACCATGCTAACAAGAGTTGAGCACACTCGATGAATCTTCTTTCACCCACTTTCCAGCATGCATTTAAAGATCTAAAAGTTTTATCCAAAATTGCTGGGATGGGCGTAACCCTTTTTTCAAGCCGGCCGAATAGATCTGAAACTGCATCATCTATGTGCCCTAGCGCTTTGGGAAAAATAACCAACACGTAAATACTCAAGGCAAAGACGTTGACTCTTTTCTTCGTATCCGGATGTGCCAAGATCAAATCCCACAAACTTTTCCAATGGATGCATTTAATATCTCCTTTTTGTTTAATCTGGGCCACGACCCATTACTCACTCATCCCTGTTATGCTCATTAGCCTCTTCAAGAAAGTCGAAACGTTGGCGGCTCTAGAATAAGCTTTGTCGGCTTAGATCGTCAGGTAACGGAGCAGAGTTGTGTACTCTTCTATGGTGGGTACCAAGTCTACCTTCCCAAAAGTAAAGCAGCTATAGGCGGGATTCCAATACTGGGCCAAAGCTCAAAATAAGTGCTTATCCACTTTGACATCAAGTAAATAAGGCAAATCACCATAGTTGTAATAGAATAACTGTTTGTTTTCGTCATCCCATTGGTATCATACCTCTTTCAACTCTTGGAGATTATTCTGAGTCACACTGATGCGAGTGAAATCCCATAATTCTGACATGTACCCCTCCGTCAAACTATCACCCTTCTCTTGTTGCATCTTCTCGAACCATATCCGAAAGGTCGTATTGTCTTCTACTTTATCAAGAAATCCCTTTTCCATGACAAGCTCTCTATTTAGCAACTGAACGTGAATCAACACCCTTTTCTATGATGAAAATGCAATGCAATCACAGTCAAAACAAAACAAAACAAGTTAATATATTTCATACAAAGCTAGAATTTAAAGCAAGCAATGACTGATAAATAGAGCTCCTATTCGGGTGACCACTAGGTGTTTAGTGTGGTTCTACCTAAGGTAGGCTCTTAGGGCTCATTATATGTGGTTCGGTTCTAAAGCAAGTTCCTTAACCAACAGATTCCTCGATCTTCACCCATTAGAAGCTCATATAGACCGAGTTCAGTTCAGGGGAATACATTTCCTTATCGCTATATGGAGATGAAAATCTCACGAACACATAGGTACGAATGTATCCCGAAAGCGATCCACTATCCTAGACGGAGGTGAAGACCTCACGAAGGAATAGTTTCTCACTCCCACTTAAGAATGACAAAATCGAACGATTATGCAATGTAATATGCGGAAATATACTAAGAAACTCGAACCAATAAAGCAAACATAACGATATGTAACAAAATGATGAAGGCCACAAAAATGAAGGATGAAATTCAACAAAGGGATCGTAAATTTAAACCAAATTATCAATTTTCGACAAAAAAACCATAAGTAATCAACTTGTGGCTTGATTCTCTTATTTTGTCCCCAGTGGAGTCGCCAAGATGTCGAAACCCATTTTTTTAAATCGACATTTTATTGAAAATGCGAAAAAAGGAGTCGCCACCAATCTTTTTTATTAGGTGTGATTGGATCACCTCGCAATTTGATCATTTTAATAAAAGGTTTGATTTACTAAAACAATGATTTTGGTCTACAAAATCCCAGAAAATGGGTTCAAAAGTCAGTTACGCATGAAAAAGGATTAGCACTTTCGTAACGCCCAAAATTGGTACCTAGTTGATTAATTGATGTCTTAGTGTCAAGAATTGAAATTTTGAAGAGAGTTTAAAAACACGATCCCTCTTTGATACATTACATAACTAAATTAATTTTTACAAAAAATGGCTCATTTCAAGTTAATCGAGAAGAAAGGATCACGTCCCGTAAGTTAGGACACAATGCCTTAGATCCTCGAGAAGAAGAATGAACGCCATTCGATCATCATTTAAATCTCATTTTTTATTTATTTAAAGTAGATATTCGACTATCTCGGTTTTAGAAAGAAGCCATATTCCATAAGCTAGGAACATGCCTTTTCTAATTCCGAAAATAATAAACATTGTCACGATTTAAAAATTTTACCTTTTTTATGCATCGTACCAAAAAACAAACGTAATACTTCAAACAATATGCATTTTACTTATTCGGGCATAGTACAAAAGCGGATAATTATATTGTATGATATGATAATGAAATAATGTAAAATCGCTATATAAATAGAACATTAGAATAATATATAATAAGTAAATAGGGAATACTATAGTAATACTAATGTAATTAATAATAATAATATTAATGATCAAATCATAATAATAATAAAATAAATAAGATAATCTTAAAATAAAATAAAATGGAAAATGCATGATGAAAAAATATAAATAAACATGACATGAGAGTGCCAAAAATAATAAAGGAATAATAAAATAACAAGAATAAAAATTAAAAATAAAATAATAATGACAATAATAATAAATGAGCAAAGAAATGCACAAATAAAAGGATATAAACAATATGATTTTTTTAAAACAAAAAGAAATAAATAAAATAATAAAATAATTTGTAAAAGGGTTAAAATAAAATAGCAAAGGATAAAACTAAAATTTAAAAGAAATATTAGGGTAAATTAGAATAAAATAAATAATAAAGGGGTAACTTGTAATAAAAATAATAATAACTAGATCGAAATTTAAATGAAATTATAGGGCATAAATTGTAAATAGAAAATAAAAAAAACTGAATAGGGGATCAAAATGAAACACACTAAAATAAACATAGGCCAAATGGGAAATTATCCCAGAGTTCCTGGACACGTGTCCTTCCCTAGGGGGCAGCAATCAAGGGATCAAATTGCACAAAAACATTAATAAAAGGGATAAAATAAAAGAAATAATAAATAGCAGTAGGACGAGATTGAGAAATAGTGAAAAAGCGGAAGGACCGAAAGAGTAAATAGACCCTCAGTTCAAAAACGCACGGATCCTAGAGTTGGATCAGGTCGGGCCACGGGTCGCACCAAAACGACGTCATTTTGCGCATTAAGGGCCACTCCCAAAACAGTGTCATATTGGAATCCTATATAAGTAAAGAAAATTCTAAAAAAAAAATTTCACACCAGTTAAAAAAAAAACTCTTCAGCCTTTCTTTTCTTCTCTCTGAGCCCTCTTCGGCTGGCCTTGGCTCCAGCAAGTCACCGCTGCGCCGACCACTGGTCGCCGGAGACAACTCCGCCGTCCACGGTGCCCGAAAAACCTAAGCACCCTATTTTTTGTGTTTAGGCTCCCACAATCAAGATCTGGGGTCGGTGCTCACCGAAGACCTGTCGATGGCCTCAAAAAATGCGGAGGACACTTCGATTTGCGATGGCAAAATACCGAACGCCAAGTAAGTTTTTTTATTTTATTTTTTATATATAGGTAATAATAGATTAAAAAGAAAAAAAAATAAAAGATCACCTTTGAATTTTTTTGATTGCTCTGTTTTTTTTTTCTATTCCAAAGAAAACCCCTTTTACAATATATTTTTTTAGGCTATTCATAGCCGATTTATAATGTTATTTTTATATTTTCTCTACTGTTCTTGTTGCTTGTCTGTTCTTCTTTCTCTTTTTTGCAGGTAGTGGTTGACGGCGGTGGCAGAGTAGTTGGTGGTGGTAGGTTAGGGTGCGGCCGCTAGGTATTAGGGTTTTTTTCTGAGAAAACAGTTTAGGTCGTTGGGCTTATAATTGGGTCTTAGGATTTTTTAATTTGGGCTATTTAGACTGTGTATTTAGGCCTTATATGTAATTGGATTGGGACTATTTATTTTTATTTTTATTTTTTTGGTTGTTGTTTAGGGCCCAGCAAAATTGGGCCCTTACAATTATCCTTCTAGGTATTTTTTTTAAAAATTTCACTCAAAAACATTAATCTTTAAAAAATTTTAACCTATTCCGAAATTATTAAGAAATTGATTTAGTGGTAGAAAGAAGAATAAAAGTTTATTAAAAGGGATAATAGCAACAAATCTCCTGTATTTTAACAAAATTGTTAAAATAGAATAATAATTTCAAAACTTTAATATATAAAGATTCAAACTTAATAAAATAACCCTAAATCCGTAGGGAACACATAGCTTCAATCTAACAACTCCAAAACATATCACATTCAAGAAAAAGAATCCAAAATAAATAAAATTTAAAAAAAATTTCGTTTTTCCAATATTACAATTAGAAGCTTAGAAGCGAGCAAAATTAGGTTTGAAAAAAAAGAATTCAAGTCAATTGAATCAAGTTTCGAGTTTGAATTGAGTTAAAATTTATAATTTGAATAATAGATTTATGTAAATATCTATTTAGTTCCTATCAAGTTTAAAAATAAGTAAATTAATCTTTTCAATAAAATTACAAAAAATTAAAATGATTTTTAAAATTTATATATTTTAGAAAATTATAAAGTTTTTAAAAAATCTAAAAATATATAAAGAAAGTTAAAAATAAAAAAATAATTTGCGTGACATAAATAAATAAATTAATGATTGAATTATATGATACTAAAGTATTTTTTTATTATTTTACTAATATTTTCAAATATTTATTATTTTAAATTTATATGCTCTAATGTGAAATTAATTATTTTATAACAAAATTTTAATTTGATATATTTATTTATATTTTAATTTAACTTGAATAATTACAACTAATAATTTGACGCGAAATTCATTTCACTCGGCTCGATTCGATTCAATTTTTTTTAAAATCGAATTAGGATAATAAAATAATAATAATCAACTAGATTAACGACTCAATAATTTTCCCTCGATTCGATCAAATGTTAATTCCTAATTACTAGACAAAAAGTGAACTCCAAAATATATTAGATTTAAGAAAAAAAACCCATTTGAATCAATCAAGAAATGTGCAGAAAATTAAGAGAGAAAGAGAGGGAAAAGATCGAAACAATAAAGTAAAAGAAACTCTCTTTGTGGTTTGAAGCAGATGATAGAAATGGAAAAAAAAAAGTGAGAGAACTCAAAACTTAAAAAAACCCAAACTTTCAACCAAGAAATGGAACATGCAAAAATAGCTCTTGAATCGACGGTCCCAACTGTGAAGAACCGTGTCTAGCCACGAGGAAGCTACGGCCGAAGTGGTGCGACCATCATATGGCAATCGATGGATTGAGGTAGTTTTCCATGGATTTTGAGTTTGAGATTGTATCCAGTCCTGGAAATAGGAAAAGGGGAAATAAAAAGATCATTTTGATGAAGAGAAGTAAGCCGGAAAGGCACCGGCAGCAACAAAACTGGTGGCAGAAACAAAGAGATAAAAAAAGTTTAGAGAGTTTAGGTTTGGGTAAATAAAATTTATGAACAAATTTTTTTTTGTTAAATTGCCTTATAAGAAAATGAAATGGTATAATTGTTTTAATTATACATAATGCCACATGGCAGCTCATGATTGGGTTACATGTCATATAATTTCAGTTTTTAACATCAGGATAACAAATTAAAAGTGCATATATAAGACATTAAAGCTTAGGAGAAATTGTTGTCATTATCCCTTATTAAAAACATGTTATATAAATGTTTTAAGACATGTGCGAAATATATGTGAGTGGGGCAGATGAATTTATGTAATATTTTGAGTAGAAAAGAGAAGAGAGATCCCAATGGCTCACATCTAGTTTTGCTAAAGAATTATATGCATACTAAATCAATGGTATACAATCTTTGTGAAGTTCCCATTTCATCCAGTTTTGGTTTCTAAAATCTACACCAACTCAGTTAATAGTATCTCATTCTAGTTATGGGGACTTCAGTCACAGCACATCTGCTTAATTCTTCATCACTCATCTCGCTGCTCGCCTTCTGTTGCTTCCTCCCCAACTCCATAATCATTGAAATATATTTGATGATAAACCACATGAAGTCCACAAACTTTTCTATTTCTAACACACGATTATGTCTAATACAATTCATATGCTACTAACTAACAAAACACTTACTTGATCTTCCCATAAACTGGGTTGGTGGTGGCGGCGATCTTTCCCTGGTGAGATAACTAGACCAAATTAAGTTCGTAAAATTGTCAGACTATGGCGAAACATCCAAACACCGACAACAAATAACGATGAATACCGTTGCTTTTGGCCACTTTCGTCATTTCTTCCATGAATATCTGAACTTGATCCTTCGTCTTTAAGAAACCTTGTCTTCGCCTTTTTCAGTTCCGAAGCAGTTTTTTCGTCTAACATGGCATTCGCTAAAGAATCAAGAATTAAAGCAATATCGGCTTCGCAACCCTCCACAGTCGCAGTTACTTCATTATCCTTATCCTCTGGACTTGCTTCTTCTTTATCTTTCTTGTCTTTCCCAATGCCAATTCCTTCAAGAACCTCTCTTTTCGCGTTTTCCAATTCCAGAGCAGCTTTTTCATGTAACTTGGCATTCTTTAAAGAAGCAAGAACTACAACAGGATCCCAATCCTCCTCATTATCACTGCCTTCGGACTTCATGGTTCTACACAAAAGAAGAAAGATTTAGCTAAGAAATCAAGGCTGGTTTTCTTGGTGTATGAAAACGATGATGCCGCAGCCCACAGTCGCTTGCAGATCGTAAGAGGAAGAACTGGACAATTAATCGCTTTGATGATCATTTTTATAATAGCAGAGGCTTTAATATATTGGCAAAACCCAGCATGCCGAACAAGGCCCATATTCTACGACGCAGATTCATTTTTTTATTAATTTATATTTTTAAATTTTATATATTTTCTAATTTTAAAAAATATATACACAATATAATATTTTATAAAAAATAAAAAAAATATCGATGTTGAATTAATCTAGACCAATGATTGTCCATATTTAAGATTCATTCTTTATGTAAAAGTGGTAATGTTCTTACCTACTAATATCATATAAAAGCATGGGTTTTAACCCCACCAAAGCTAAATGCTAAACTTTTCTTTTGTGGTGAGATGCTTCTTAAGATCGGCGAACTCATTGGGCTCTCCTTAAAGTTGAGAGACAAAACTCGGAGTTAAAATAGAACATAGACATTTTAAATATAATATTTCCACTGTTTGAAGGTTCGACCAACTATTCAATAAATAACACTTCAAAGACTTTGTAAGAAAAGAATTGTAATTCACATATTCTCGTATTCTTATTAAAATTGATTGGAGCTTAGATTTCGGAAAAACAATTTGGCCAATCTATTTTATATTTTATATAGTTTATATTTATATGTAGAAGATAAATTATCAAGATAATCACTCTAAAATGACTTTACTTTAATTTTCTTTTGTCAAGTATAGTACTCTCATTAATAAGTATTTTTGGTCATTGTGCCTTTAAAACTCAAACAAAAATGTTACTGGGATGCCACGTATTAAAAATAAAAGGTAATTTGGAAAGTATTTTAGAACCCTAAATCTAAAATAAAATCAAACTTTAAACTCCAAATTAAACTCTAAATTCAATTGATTTGAGATTTAAGATTTGAATTTAGGTTTAGGGCTTGATTTTGAGTTTGACTTAGGGTCCTAAAACACTCTTTTTCTCAAAAGTTATTCCAAATTTCGCCTTTGTTTTACTTCTTTTATGTTTTTAGTTTACATGTAAACTTATTTTTTTTCGACTTTTATTTTAATACGTGGATCCTAGCCAATTTCTGTTTAGGTTTTAAGGAATAGTGACTAAAATAGGAATATTTCTTAACCATAGTGCTATATTTGATAAAAAAATTAGAGTGATCAAATTAAGAATAAAGTAATTTCATCGTGAATATCTGAGTAATCTACCCAAAAATATATCATATTACAGTATAATATTATATTCTATTAACTTATCTATATATTTTAAAACTTAAAAGAAGTGATTAAATTATTATTAGCAATTAATGAACAAAATCATTGTGAGGCTTGCTGCCTGGGTTGTAGAGTATGGGCTCTTGTTAGGCATGCTGGGTTTTGCCAATATATTAAAGCCTTTTGATAACAATTCCACCGTACGTTCCTCTGCCATTATAAAATCATCATCAAAGCAATTATCAATTCTCGAGTTCCTCATCTTCCTCTGCATGCGACTGTGGCATCATCGTTTTGATACACAAAGAAAACCAGCCTTGATTTCTTAGCTAAAACTTTCTTCTTCTTTCTTTTAATTTTTGTGTAAAAACATGAAGTCCAGAGGCAGTGATCATGAGGAGGAGGATTGGGATCCTGTAGTAGTTCTTGCTTCTTTAAAGAATGCCAAGTTAGATGCAAAAGCTGCTCTGCAATTGGAAAAGGCGAAAAGAGAGGTTCATGAACGCTTGGGCATTGAAAAAGACAAGAAAGATAAAGAAGAAGCAAGTCCAAAGGATGAGGATAATGAAGTAAGTTCCACTGTGAGAGGCTGCGATGCTATTTTAGTTCTTGCTTCTTTAGCCACTGTGCAGGTGGATGAAAAAACGGCTTCGGAATTGGAAAATCTGAAAAGCGAGTGTCTTAAAGGCAAGAAAGATAAAGAAAGACCAAGTTCAGATACTGATGGAAGAAATGACGAAAGGGGGTACTTAATCATTATTTGTTGTCAATGTTTAGATGTTTGGCCATAGTCTGATAAATTACAAACTTCCAGTTTGCTTTTGTTATCTTACCAGGGAAGTATCGCCACCAACGCAATTTATCGGAAGATCAAGTAAGTAGTTTACGTTTAATTTCATTAGATATATATGCATTAGAAATGTATCTTTCATTGAAACCAATTGTGGTTTCAGGAAGAAGCAACAGAAGGCGAGCAGTGAGATGGGAGATGAGGAATTAAGCAGATGTGCTGTGACTGAACATCCCATGCCATGAAATATTATTAATTGACTTGGTATAGAACGTATGTAGAGTTTAGAACCCAATACTGAATGAAATTGGTTTCGTAATTCGTAGATTTAATAAAATGGGAACTTCACGACCATGGAGGGAGTATGCATATAATTCCTCCTCTTCTGATTCTTTAGCAACTCTCTTTTACACATGGTTATGTTTCTCGTTGTAATGGTGACTTGTTTTGGCTTTGACCCCAGGATATTCTACTCAAAATATTACACAAGTTCCCTTTTAATAAAATTTCCGACCAAAAAAAAGTTCTCTCTTTTACTTAATAAAGTGTTGTTAGTCCAATTCTCATTGAAATTTGTAAAAAATTTTGAGAGAAGATTACTTCTTCTCCACGCCAAAAAGAGCCATTTATATAAATGATAAGCATGGAAAATAAATCCCCCAATAAATTTATGCAAATCCCTAACTTTAAGAATAAAGTTCCTAACTTCTCTCCTAAATATATTATTTACATATTTAATAGATATTTACATATCTAAATATATTCATTGATTTCTTTCTTAATACCCCTTCAAGTTGGTGCGTAAAGATTATGAACCCCTAACTTGCGTAAAATATACCTAAATTGTTGTGTCCCCAACGCCTTAGTAAAGATATCAGCTAGTTGCTTAGAGCTACAAACGTAAGCGATTTGAACATGTCCATGTTGAATCTCATCACGAATAAAATGACAATCAATTTTAATGTGCTTTGTTTGCTCATGAAACACGATATTTGCACCAATATGTAAGACTATTTGACTATCACAATAGAACAACATAGGATTAGAGTGAACAACACCAAGAGACCCTCTAACCATTTCAATTTACACACAGTTGTAGCCATGGAACGATACTCTGCTTCAGCAGAAAATCTTGATACTGTATGTTGCTTTTTAGTTTTCTAGGAAATAGGAAAGGTGCCTAGCATAACAAAATACCCAGTGAGAGATCGTCGCGTTAAAAGACAACTTCCTCGATCAGAGTCACATTAACCATTTAGTCGTAGATCACAATTAGCTCGTAAAAGTATTCCTTGTCTAGGGCTTCCCTTCAAATAATGAACCACGTGAAAAGTTGCTTCCCAATGAGCTTCCTTTGACTGATGCATAAATTGCGCCAAGATATGAACACTGTAGGATAGCTCAGGTCGAGTGAGAGTCAAGTAAATCAATATTCCCACCAATCTCCGATACTTCTCCGAATCTGCCAAAATAACACTCTCTGCCAAGACTAAATAATGATTTTGTTCGATAGGAAAACCAGATGGTTTAGCACCCAATAGCTCAGCTTCACTAATAATATCCAAAGCATATTTGCGTTGGTAAAGAAAAATCCGTTCGTGATTCCATGCCACCTTTACGCCCAAAAAATATTTCAATGTCCCCAAATATTTCATGTGGAAATAATGGCATAAATAATCTTTAAACTTTTGAGTGGCAACACTATTATTTTCCGCAATAACAATATCATCAACATTCACCAGTATAATCAATTATATCTTGTCTCAATTCAAAGTAAACAGTGACTAGTCAGACTGAGATTGAAGAAACCCATACCGCTTGAATGCACTTGTCAACTTCACAAACCAACACCGAGGGGTTTGTCGTAAACCATAAAGTGGTTTATGTAATCTACAAACTTTGCCAGTCTGTTGAGTGACAAAACCAGGAGGCATCTTCATGTACACCTCTTCTTCTAAATCTCTATGCAAAAATGCATTATGAACATCCATTTGATGAAGTTCCCATTTTTTTGCTGCTGCCACCGAAAGAAAAGTACGAAAGGTCACCATTTTTGCTATAGGAGCAAAGGTCTCACTATAATCAATTCCTTCAATATGATTATTTCCAAGAATAACCAATCGAGCTTTATAATGTTCAACTGACCCATCTGAATTATATTTGATTTTGTAAACCCATTTACTCCCTATAGCTTGTTTTCCCGATTGTAAATCTTTCAAAGTCCATGTCCCATTAGCCTCAAGAACCTTATTTTCTTCCATCATAGCTTATTTCCATTGAATATCTTTTATAGCCTGAACATATGAGGTAGGCTCCCTTTCGGCTGTCATGGCTGCTAAAAAAGAACAATGTTTTGGAGAGAATTTGTCACAATTTACATAATGTGCTATAGGATAGAAGATACCTGAAGACATGATTGGTTTGGATGAACAAACAGATGGGCTTATTCACTATACAATATATGTCACAAAATCACGCAGTCGAGTAGAAACTTCTTTAGTTTTATGACCATGCCTAAGTTGTTGTTCTTGAACAAATTCACCCGAGACTTTAGTGACACCACCTATCGTCATTATCACATTAAGTCACAGTTGAAATCTCAAGTACTTCACTTTCTTCGTCCTTATTCAACTCACCATCAGCATGATTGGTGATTCCAAAATAAGCACTCTGTACTAGATTTGGTCGTGCACCTTCCTTACTAACATCAACAAATGGAAATTCATTTTCAAAGAACACAACATCTCTTGATACAAAATACTTTCCTGTATCAATATCATAAACTCTCCAACCTTTTTTTTTTCCAAAGGGATATCCTATAAACACACAACATTGACTTTTACTGGCAAATTTATCTTTTTTCTTATTCAAGTTTCAAGCATAACAAAGACATCAAAAAGTTCAAATATGATTATAACTAGAAGGTTTACCAAACAAGATCTAATAAGAAGTTTTTCCTCCTAATAGTTTAGAAAGTGACCGATTGATCAAATATCTAGCCATCAAAACACATTCTCCCCAAAACTTGATAGGAAGATTGCACTGAAATCTTAAAGCTCTAGCTACATTTAATATATGGCGATCATTCCTTTCAACACGACCGTTTTGTTGAGGTGTTCCAACACATGAAGTCTGATATAAAATTTCATTTTTAGAAAAATAGCCTTTCAAGCACGCAAATTCAGTCCCATTATCAGTTCTAACTACTTTTACATTTTGATGAAATTGTCTTTTAGTCATAGCAAAGAAATTATGCATGACAAGGCCCACTTCTGTTTTTTCAGTCAACAAATATATCCATACACCCTTAGAAAAATCATCAAAAATGGTAAAAAAATACTAGGCACCACAAGAAGCATTAACATGATAAGGTCCCTACAAATCACAATGAATTAATCCAAAGTTTTCATTCACTTTAGTGTCACTATAAAAAAAAACTTCCCTTTTTTTCTTAGCTCTCAAACAAATGTCACATGGTTTATTCTTTACCAAAATATTACTAAGTTTAATCTGAGGAAGAAATTCAACTATTTTTGAAGATGGATGCCCCATCCTCCTATGCCATAATTCAAAGGTATGAGTAGCCTTGTATGCTTGGATTGATGCTACAAACTTCAAACAATAAAGCCCTTTGCATTGTTCACCCGCTCTAATCATCATCCTTGAGGTGCGGTCCTGTATAGCACAAATTTTATTAGTAAATTGGACATCACAATTAGATTCATCAACTAACTATGACACAATTATCAAATTGTAATTCAAAATTTGGAATATAAAGAACATTGTCCAGTTTGATATGTTTTCCTAAACAAACTGATCCCTCATTCAATGCTATTACCTCTTCACCATTAGGCAAACCAATTGGACATGCCTCAATTTCTTTCAAATTTGTTAAACATTCTAAAGTATCTGTCATATGTTGGGAAGCACCCAAATCAATGATCCAACTCAGATCACTCTTACCATTCAACTTTTTGCTAGTACCCGATTTGCACGTGTTCAACAAATTGAGAAAGAGTGTCCATTGTTCAGCTGTCAAGGCCCAAGAAGCTATGCTTTCTCCTATTACTACCACTAGTGATGATGGTTGCCCAATTGTATGAGTTGTATTCACTTTTGGTGTATTACTATGTCATTACCCTGTACTCTTGTTCCCATTGTCCACGTCCACTCCCTTTGGATCAGTCACCCCACCATTCTAGATATCCAATGAGTTGGAAACAAGTTTCAGAATCATGTCCCTTTCTTTTGCAATGTGAGCAAACAATTGATTTGTCTCTTGTTTCTGTTTTATACTTTCAGCCTCCTGTCTTAACCTACACTGCGAAACTTACAACTTCTCCATGTTCCTCCTTCCCTTGTGAAAAGTTTTTAATGCATTCTTCTTGGGACACCAACGAGTATGCCTTGTTTAAGTTTGGCAACAAACCTGTGCTGAAAATATTGGAACGAACAGCTCCATATAACACATCTTCTAACCCCATCAAAATTGATGAAGCCTTTCTTCTTCTCATTTCTTATTGAATTTAGCTGTAATATTACAATTGCATTTTCCACAACAATAAATGAGAATCTACTTCATAATTCGCGATTTCTTTCTATAGTTGTTTCAATTTCCCATAATAAGTCACAATTAGAAAACCTCTCTGTTTGCAATTGGCAAGTTTGCCTTAATCTACTGAACACGAGGTCCATTAGCAATATAGAATCATTCTTTGATATCCTCCCATATATCCTTTACAATCTACATATAAGTTATAGTAGATCGCAGGGTTGGCTTGATTGTGTTGAGCATGCATGAAATCAACTTAGAATTTACAGTCCATTAATCCTCCAATTTAGAGGAATCATCATTAGGTTGTTTAATCGTTCCATCAATAAATTTGAATTTCTTCTTGGCCCTCAACGCAGTTCACATCGCTCGAGCCCATTCATAATAGTTGTCTCCTTTCAACTGCACCTAAGTAATTATATTACCATGATTATTGCTTGAAGTCAACACGTAGGTGGAAGCAAGTTTCTTGCCCTCGCTATTCATGACTATTTTGTTTTTCTTTAGCTCTGATACCATGTAAGAACTTTTTAGAGAAAATGACTTCCTTCTTCTCCATTAGTAGGCAAAAAAGAGCCATATATATTGTTAGAATCAACCCGATTAAGCAACAAGTAACAAAAATAGTGGAATAAATTGAGAAATTGAACACACAAATTTAACAAGGAAAACCCCCTCCAAAGATGATAAAAAAACTATGGGCAAAGACAATTTTACTATAATGGAAAAAGAACGAAGAGTACAAAAGATAAAGATAAAAAACTAAACCCCGAAAAACCTGAAAATAAAGAACCTTCAAAACGTAAACACAAAATTCTCTAAATGTGTTATGAGTTCTAATATCTAATGGATGTGTTTTCTAAGGTTGTCAAAGAACCTATTTATAGGCTAAATTAGTGTCAAATAAACTATGCTAAAAAATGCTAAATATATTATACTAATAAATACTAAATCTTCTAGAAATAAAAATATATTTTGTTTAACTTGACTTGCAAGCAATCTCTTAGAATTTGGGTCACACAACTCTAACAATCTCCACCTTGACACGAATTCTTACAACGCCATCTTTGTCAAAGCCTGCCACAAGCCTATCTTGAATTATGCAGGGAATTAACTGAGTCGAATCTGTGTTTAGAAGCTGGAAGACTTCTAGCCTTCGACTTATGCACTGCCAAATCAAAACTAAACTGAATCTGGTTTTCACGAACATAGTACCCTAACTTTTCAAAACCTACATCCAAAATAGAACCTCTCTTCAACGAAATGGTCATACCTTTTTCCCTCCTATGACCAAGTTGCCCCTGCTCCAAATGAGTTGACTTCGACTCCGTAACGAACGAGGGACGTGAGATTTCGCCGGTCACTGTAAAACCTTCTAAAATATAAAACTTGTGGTTCTTTTACTTTTTAACAAAACGAGAGCTCCACAAGATATTTTAATGCCGCTCGACTCGATCTTGATTCTGCATCCTTTCAAGTCTAAAATACTCAAAGAGATGAGATTTTTTCGTAAATCAGGTATGTACCTGACATCTGAGAGTGTTCTAATCATCCCATCGTGTGTCCTAATTTTAATAGTACCAATACCAATTACCTTACTAGTTGAATCTTTTCCCATACACACAAATCCATCTTCAACCGAACTATATGTAGAGAAGCATTCTCTATTGGGACACATGTGAAATGAACATCTCGAATCTAGGACCCACTATGACGTGAGCTTGGAGTTATCGTTCATTGACACTAACAAGAAATCATCACCGCTTTTATCGTCCAAATTAGCACCAGTTACATCTTCCTCATTACTTTCAACAGCTCTTTTATTTCGCAATTTATAACAATCTGGTTTGACGTGACCTAACTTTTTAAAATAGTGACACCTTTTGTCTCATTTCTTTGATGCTACCAAAACGGAAGCTTGCCTATTTTCCTTGCTATCCAAACCAAATTCATTGTCGAGTTTGTCTCTACTCAAAAAATGACCCTTCACATCTTCGAACGAAAGTTTGTCTCTGCCATAAATTAGGGTCTCTTTGAAAGACTTGTATAAAAGGGTAAAGAACACAATAATAGCATAGCCTGATCTTCATCATCAATATCAACCTCAACGTTCTGTAAATCATTTAAAAGAGTAATGAATTAACTGATGTAATCTATAAGAAGCTCACCTTCGTTCATGCGAAGCGTAAATAGACACTGTTTCAACACTAAACGGTTAGCCAGAGACTTAGTCGCATAAAGAGTTTCCAACCTTTTCTACAAGGCGGATGAGGTATTCTCCATCAATACCTCCTGTAATACCGTATTCGTGAGGCACAACTGGATTACAGACAAGGCCTTTTCATCAAGCTCTTCCCATTCTATTTGATTTAGATTCACAGGTTTTTTTTCTGGTAACAACCTTTTTCAAGTCAATTTGAACTAGAATTGTCATCATCCGAACTTGCCACATATTGAAATTTGTCTTACCATCAAACTTCTCAATTTCAAACCTTGTTGCTGCCATCTCTGAACGGGCTGATCTATGAAAATTGAACTAGCTCTTATACCACTTGTTAGGATCGACCCGATTAAGCAACAAGTAACAAAAATAGCAGAATAAATTGAGAAATTGAACACACAAATTTAACGTGGAAAAACCCCTCCAAAGAGGATAAAAAATCACGGGCAAAGACAATTTTACTATAATGGAAAAAGACCGAAGAGTACAAAAGATAGAGATAAAAAACTAAACCCCGAAAAACCCGAAAACAAAGAACCCTCAAAACATAAACACAAAATTCTCTAAATGTGTTATGAGTTCTAATCTCTAATGGGTGTATTTTCTAAGGTTGTAAAAGAACCTATTTATAGGCTAAATTAGTAAGTCAAATAAACTATGCTAATAAATACTAAATCTTCTAGAAAGAAAATATATTTTGTTTAACTTGACTTGCAAACAATCTCTGAGAATCTGGGTCACACAACTCTAACATATATACATGTTAAGCGTGGAAAATAAATCACCCAATAAATCTATGTAAACCCCTAACTTCTCTCCTAAATTTATTATTTACATAACTAAATGTATTATTTACATATTTAATGATATTTGCATATCTAAATATATTTCTTGATTTCTTTCCTAATAAAATTATATATTTATTTACATATTTCTTGAAACCAATTGATATGTGGTAATGATATACCTCATTTCACAAAATGGTACTTATAAAATTTTTTCCACTTATGGTTATATGCCCTATCATATTAGCTATAATCATTGTCCAATAAAATGATTCCATATTTTACATATGTAACTCACTACTCACCTTCTTTTTACACTTATCACTCCGTTCTCATCTTGCAAATTTCTTTATCTCTTCACATACCAAATTTTCTTGTCAATTCCTTACAAAATTGAATTAAGTGATCTCTATAAAAGCTAGATTTGATTTAAAGAATAGAATTTTGTTTTCATTTTTTTTATTTTCGGTTTTTCAAAAAACAAAAATTACTTTGCTACAAGTCAAACTCGATTCGCACTATCAAAACAACTAGTAATTTTATTGACAATTGTAGCTGATAACAAGCTGAATTTGTATGTTTAATGCACCCAATTTCGAAAATTTTTGCTATTGATTTTGTAATTTTTTTATTTTTATCAAGTATGCAGTTGGAGTATCAAAATTCGAGTTAACAAGCAAATCATGTTAAATTGGAGCACAAGTAATAAAAGGGGGCCGAATTGAAAATTTTGAGAAATTTATGGTGGATCAGATTTTCTATTTGACTTTGTAAAAACTAGATTTAGAAAAAAATCTGATATAAAATCTGATTTTATGTGGTTGGTTATTAGATGAATCAGACTAAATTTAACATATGGAATGTATATAAGTACCTTGTATGGTGGCTTTGGAAAACAGACTGGAAATTGAATAAAAACCATTTATTTCTTTTCTCTTTCATGTGTCTTTTAGCAGTACAAGCATTCTGCCATTCTTTTTCTATTTTTTTTGGTTCAATTTCCCTTTAAGTCCATTCCTTCCTCCACTTATCACCATTACATTTAAACCCATTCTAATATTCCACCAAGCATTATTAATCTCATGCTCAACTAATTTCTTTTTAGCTTTAGCCCGATTATCACTTTGACTGAAACATCGTGAGATATGAATCCGCACTAAAAACCTTTCAACACGGTATTTGCTATATCTTTGGAATATGGGATAGTCACAATCGTCCCTTAAAGTTGATTCAGTTTCAACTCAAAGTGCACATTGGGTGGGAGTTGTATTAGTGTACAGTTGGGAAATTAGGTCGATCATCTATTGTATTTGAGTTCCCACGAACCAATCGGCATGTTCAATTGGAAAAAGCTAGTTGGATTTTGTCAAGGGAGATAGTGGTCGAATTTAAACGACCCACACAGTTGAGGCCATTAATTTGAGTTGGACTTTTCTAGATCGCAAGGTTACCGAGATCTTAAATTGAGGATGCGTGTTACGTGATTAGATAATTGGTAAGGGTTGGCTTGTAGGTCGTATTTGAACCAACTACACAAGGAAAAGTTGGCGGTTGGGGTGTCCTTTATCGTTGTAACCAGCTTATCATTTGGAAAGCAAAATCTACTTTCAAGGATCATTTCGATTTTGGAGTGTATCGAGGCTGAGGTTAAGCATTAAGATATTTGATTTACCGAATTGATTTAATTTTCTTAATTTTATTTTGCAATAATAAATCTGTTATTATTTTATTTTATATTATATTTGTTTATTTTATTTATTTATCAACTAAATTCCCCATTTTATTTATTTTACAGTTTTGCACGCACATATCGTGGATACGACAACTACCTAGACTTAGAAATCTGGTCATGTAAACAGGAAAATTAAGAATCTCAGTCCCTGTGGGATCAATCCTACTACTCTATACTACTATTTAATTAAGTTAGAGTGTAGAAAATTATATTTGATAGTTTCGACGCCCATCAATAATTTAATTTAATTTCTTTCTAATTTATAAATATTTGCTTCAACTAATATTTGGGTTTAAAAGACAAAGTATATATATGTTTATTTCAATAGATTGTTCAAAAGCCCATAAACTCGAAAAAGGAATTAAGTTTGTTTAGGTTTCAAAATCTAGAAAAAGAAATTGGGTTACAATAAGCATACATAATGTGATAGGCCAAAAATAGTTTATTATATTATATTGGTACTTCAAAGAAAATAAATATTGTCTCGTATTTCAATTAGGAAAATTCTACCTATAAAATACAAATAACTATATTTTATCCCTATCAAATGCTTAAATTTTTTAAAAAAGTATATATTTTAAATTAGGTTAAATTTATGAAAACTCACCATGTGAATGAAAAATTTATGTAATAAATATATTTATTAAAATATAAATAAAAATCAATTGATATTTTGATTACAATAATAAAGTTGATTGTTTATCATGTATGGTGTTTCAAATTTAAATTTTATATATTTATTATATAAAAGACAAAACACTCTCATAAAAATACAACTTAATTTGTATATAAAATGTATTTTAACAATTTCATAAATGTGAATCTATGCCACCAACTCAATAAAATAATTAAATTAATTATAGTTATCAGAGTAATTTACAATTTAAATCATTAAACTTAACTTCAACTTTCACATAGATCACAAAAATTTAATTTAATCAAATTACTTCATTCTACTTTTACTATTAATAAAGTAAATCACTTATATAACACCATTATGATTCTATATTTTGAATTTATCTTGTTCATGTGTAGCTAGGCCGTGGCTTAGGAACATGGTTGTGTAACAACCTATGACCATGTGGCATAAACTTGCACCAAAATTAAATAGTTCACACGACCGTATGGTGTGACTGTGCGTGGCACACGACCGTGTGGTAGCACAGGTGCACCTAAAATAACTTCCAAAATAAGCAAAAAAATACCAATTCCTTATGTTAGAGTTGTGTGACCCAAATTCCTGTTAAAAATACAATACAAGTGGCAAGATAGGGGGACCTATGAGGTCGAAGGCTGCAGCCCATTGTAGAACCCTAATAAGTAAAATACTGAACTAGGATTGCACAAGTGAAATCTGTATAGAAGTTTACTTCCTCTATTTGATGATGATTAGAATAAGGTATTTTAACCTTACTGTATTACTTCTTTTTTACTTTGATTAGAATAAGGTTTTAAACTTATAAATAAATGTAGTCTTCTCTCCTCTTGCATCATTCGAATTTGATATAGTGAATTTTCTTCTTTTTTGCCTGTGATAAGGGTTTCCACGTAAAATTCTATGAGTTTTTATAGTTCTTTCTTTTCTTTGCGATATATTGCCATTATCGACGTTCAATTTCTCTCACCTCAGGAACCAAGCCAAACCAAAATCAACTATTAACATGCTTTTAAAACTTATCCAAACAAGCTTAACATACAAGCTAAGTGCCTAACCAATATGCCCTCAATGACACCATATTTCATACACCAACCAATTCACATTCAAAGTTCAAAAGTCCTTACCATGAACACTTGCCAAATTTACCAATTCATTCATTCCATTCACCTACAATTCTACTATGATTCATTCACTCACAAGGAACACAAACAAGATAGCCAAAACATATACATATGTATAAATATATGAACATTTACAAGACAAAACCAAAAACTTATACACAAGTAAGCTAAAATCAAGTTTAAACAACATAATCCAAACATAAGATGTACCACTAGTAGAAAGTATCCAAATCATATACAAAACCCACCTATTACATGCCATAAAACCCAAAAGTAAACATATCAAAATCTACCAAAAGATATCTGGATAGTGTGGTCTTCAAGTTAATCTGATTGCCCAATTCCACAAAACGTTATCTACAAAAAAAGGGAAAATGACATGAAGCTTCAATAGAGCTTAGTAAGTTCGATGGTTGAAACGATAAAACTTACCTATAAACATAGCAAACATACAATAACGAGGTTAATAAACAATAATTCTATCAACCACAATCATTCAAAAAGTGAGTTTATATATATATACACGAGTTGCGTACTCTATTCAATCATACGAGATCACTCAATATAAGTCATGATAATATTGAAAAATCATGCAAACATTTGTATAATTCAATAACAAGTCATCTAACCATTAAAAATTTTCCCGATGAACGATATAACAGATATAAATACATGGTTTTTCATCCAAATAACACCAGAAAGGTCAAACGAGCCAAACCAAACGAAAACACATCTGGGCACTAAGCGCCAAGCTCGTAGGCTTTACATTTGCCCTCGGTAACATACCAAAATCACTATAAATATAACACGATAGTCTGTAACAAATGTTGGACTCCGGTATATTCAGTGGATAGTAACAAGTCAAGAATCATTGTTTCATCACAAATCAGTCTCATATAGTACGCAACGTAATCTATTGGTATGCCAATTGTATCCTATCCTACATTCATCCGGGCTCAAAACATATCATCGTATTAACCATGCTCAAGTCAATTACTTTTTCAACTCATAACAATTTATAACAATTTAACTAAAATATAAGATAACCACAAGTCACAATCAATATAACATTTCAATTTAAACTAAACTAAACCGTATGAACTTATCAGGGCTAAACTGTAGAGATAGTAAAAATTCAAGGACTAATAAATAATTTTCCTTTTCCTCAATTTTCTATTGATTCTTAATCTATAAAGTAGTTTACTTCAATTTATTAGCCTCAATTTATTCAATTTAATGCATATGTCTTCCTATTTACCATTTTTCTTAATTGCCTCAAAATTTTACATATTATTCAATTTAGTCCCTAAAATCGAAACAAGTTTATTTTTCATAATTAAAGCCAAAACTATTACATTATCATCCTAAAACAGCCCTCAAGTCACAAAATTTCACACTAACTCCATGTAATTTTTACTATTTTAACAATTAAACCATTGAACATTAAAATTACTAAAACCACTTAACAAAATGCTTCTATTTATCTATCAACCTCATTAATTTATCAATTAAGCCCACAAATACCCTTAAATCATTCATGGTAAGTCCCTAAACTTTTAACAGTTTTGCGGATTAACTCTCAAGTTAGCTAGATTAAGCTAAAACGATTTTAAAAACATAAAATTCATGAAATCGGACCAAGAAAACACTTACATGCAAGAGCCTTAGCTTGGACGAACCTTAGCTTCAAAAATGAAGGTTTTATGGTTTTTGTTTTGGTTGAAAAAAAATGAAAGAAAGAAGATAATATATGTCACTTCCTTTATTTTATTATTAATTCTTAAACTTTAATTTAAATAACAATTTACTTATAAAACTTAATACACTAAGCTTTAAAAACTAGCCACCAACATTAAAATTGGCTATTTTGCTATGTAACTCCATACCATAATTTTTTTCCCATTCAATTAACCCAAATAAACTAATAGCGATGAATTTTACTTTTTATGATTTAACTTTTTTCTTTAATTAACTAACTAAACGTCAAAATTTCAAAATCAAATTTTAATACGACACTAATGACCTCCTAAACATTAAATGATTAATATTTACGGACTTACACGTCAAAATTGTGGTCCCGAAATCACCATTTTTTACATCACTGGAAAACGGGTTGTTGCATATGCGTATGGGAACCATGTATTTATAACATATGAGTGCGTTTATAAATAACATACAACAAATAATGAAATGTAAGATTTGAAAATAAAAATAATAACACATGTGCAATATGTATGAAATTAAAATAAAAAATAGTTTAAATTATGAGTAAAAAGAAATTTAAATAGGTAAATGCTAAAGATGTTGAGAATAATGTCTTGATTTTATTGATTAAAGGTAATATTTATATACATACATGATGAGATTGGGTTGTTTGACCAAATCTCAATTAATAGCCAATCAAATATTCTAAATTTAGCTAATTACCTAATCTATGAGATTTGTTATCAATTAAAAATATTAATAGCACCTAACAACATAATTACATAAATACACAATTAAATAATTAATAAATTAATTCCTCTAATATACCCCTCAAGATGGAGCTCAGGAGGAGAGTATCTTCGAAAGTTGAAAGTGAGTGTGCAGAAGAGGCTTGGTTAAGACATCAACTAGTTGATCTTCTGAGGACACATGAGTGACACATAAAGCTCCACTTTGTACTTGATCCCGAATAAAATGATAATCAATTGAAACATGCTTTATTCATGAATGGAAGATAGGATTGGAACAAAGATGAATTGCACCAATATTGTAACAATAGATTACAAGAGTAGCGGGAACTCAAATTCCAAGCTTAGTTAGAAGTGAAAAAATCCAACGTAACTCAACAACTAGCGAGGTGACAACATAATATTCAAATTTAGTGGAGGAGTGTGCAATCGTGTGTTGTTTCTTATGTCGAAACCACCTTTTTGAAAATAAAAAATTAGTTGTGGACTTTAAAAAACAAAAATTTGAGTCGCCACTGATCCTTTGTTGAGGTGTGATCGGCTCACCTTAAATACTATTTTAGTCTACGAATTTTGAGAAAATAGGTTCGGGAGTCAATTACGCACGAGGAAGTGTTAGCACACTCGTAACGCCCAAAATCTGTACTGAACTGATTGTTTAATGTCTTGGTGTCGAAAATTTGAAAAGATTTTAAAAGAAACTCAAATGATGAAATCTGAAAAGGATAATCAATTGTTTAAGTCAGATGAAGAAATCGAGACCCAATACGTTAGAGTACAATTTCTCAAAATCCCTAAACTTTGAATATCGCTTTTAAGAAATCTTCATCTCGAGAAAGCAATATGACATGCCCAATATATTAGGACACAACAAGTTAAATTCCCGAAAATGATTTTTACATTTATGCGTTTTGAAAAAGGTATGCTCGATTATTTAGGTTTAATAAGGAAAATTGGAACTCAATACGTTAAGGCTCAATCTTCTCGAAAATCTCAAATATCGAATATCACATTATCTTAAAAGCCTTTGAACAAAAATGATTTTAATGCTTTAATGAAATCAAACATATTTTCCTTAAAAGCATGATAAAATGTTAATATACAATATGAAACACATACTTTAATTTAAATTATATATTTATATGTATTTACAAAATATATAAAAATGTATAAGTATAATATATAAGTAAACTATGGAAATATGTATATATATATTTATGAAAATTAAAAATGTATTTAGATTTATACAGATATGTATAACTTATAAAATATATGAAAGAGAAAAAATATAGAAATATGTATATATAAGAATTAAAATATGTATGCATATAGGTATATATATATGAATGTAAAATTATGAAAATAAAATAATATAAAAAATGTATATATAAAAGCGTGTATATATGTACATATTTACAAAAATAAAGTAAAAATGTCTTTGGAATTAAAATATAAATGATATATATGTTTTGTAAAAACTGTATGTATTTATAAAAGAAAACTTCATATAACAATTAGAAGTATATATATATAATGAAGCTTGGGATCAAAAAGTATATATAATTACATAGTGATAATAATAACTAAGAATAATAGTAGTAAATAAATAAATAAGAGTAATAATAATAATAATAATAATAATAATAATAATAATAACAATAATAATAATAATAAATTTATTTACTTTAATAAGAAAATAACTAAAATAAAAAAAGGGCTAAATTGAAAATAAAACAAAATTTTAGGGGAGAAATCGGGAATAAAATGAGGAAGAGAACCAAATTGTAAACAGCCTCAAAAGCGGAAGGACTAGGGGTGCAAATAACCCCTTTTGTCCAAAAACACGCAGATCCTAGGCAGTTCGGGTCGGGTCGGTTCGATCCAGGTTAAAACGACACCGTTTGGGACTTATGCACACAGGCCAAAACGACGTCGTTTAACCCTGCTATATAAATAAATTTTTTTAAAAAAACTTCATTTTCACTTCCTTTGTTCAACAAAAACAAAAATTTCTCTCAAAACCTCTCCCCCCTCCGGGCACCGGTCTAGCTCCGGCCAAGGGTCCGGTCGACCTCCCCCTCGCCGGCTGCCGGTGACCGACAACGTCGCCGTCGTGCACGGTGGCCGGAAAATTCAAAACCCCCCTTTTCACTCCTTTTTTCGAGGAGAGCCCAGATTTGGGCCAAAACACTGAGATTTTGGCAACAATCAGGCCAAAAAACGAGAAAAACCTTCGGTTTTCTCTTCCTTTCGGTGACTGAGGTAAGTGAAAACCCTTATTTTGTTTTGTTTTTTGGTATATGTAAATAGGGTAGGAAATAAATAATAACAATAGACTAAAAATGCCGAAAGAGAGTAAAGCAAAAATGGATTTAAACCTTAAAATTTTTCTCTGTATTTTTGGTATTCTCTTTGTAATTCTTTTTCATATTTTTTTCTTTATAGTATACAAATTTTGCCTTTTATAGCCATAGATATACACAAGAAAATCATAAAAAAAAAACTAAAACTATCTATTATGTTATTTGCCACGTCTACTGTTGTTTGGATCCACTTTTCTCGCAGGTATGGAAGCCGTGGAAAGGGCGCACGTAGGCGGAAGAGGTGGCGGCGGTTAGGGTTAGAGGCTAGGTTTTTAATTTGGCTGAAAACTTGTTAAGCTTTTGGCTTGTTGGGCTGTTATTATTTTGGGCTTGAGTTAATGAAATTGGGCCATGTTTGGCCGAATGTATTTAGTTTATTGGGTTGTGCAAATGGTTTTGGGCCTCGGGTAATAATTGGGTATTACAGCTGCCCCTCTTTGCTCGTTGTCATGTAATGGGAACGAGCAAAGACTCTAAAAATGACCAATTTTTCCCGGTTGTGTTGGACATTGGTGCTCTTCTTCTTCAAGTAGCCTCATTCCAACCTACTGCGTCTTCAGAGGTATAGGAATTGGGGCTTCGATCCACTCCAATGCAACGTCAGGGAGATAGGATTTGTACCTTGTTGCTTCTCAAAAGAACAAAATTTTCTATCTTTAGTCTGCTCTACTGCAACTTTAGGGAGATAAGACTTGTAGCTCCAACTTATTCTGCTGTAACTTTAAAGATAAGTCTGATGCAATCTACTTTACTGCAACTTCAGAAAGATAAGATCTGGACCTTTTAATCCACTTCACTGCAACTTCAGGGAGATAGGATTTATTTCTTCTGTCTGCTCTACTGCAACTTTAGGGAGATAAGACTGGATGCGATCTACTCTACTGCAACGTCAGATAGATAAGATCTGTGGTTTTAATCCGCTGCACTGTAACTTCAGGGAGATAGGATTTATTTCTTCTGTCTGCTCCACTGCAACTTCAGGGAGATAAGATTGGATGCGATCTGCTCTACTACAATGTCAGAGAGATAAGATCTGTGGTTTTAATCCACTCCACTGCAACTTCAGGGAGATAGGATTGATTTCTTCTGTCTGTTCCACTGCAACTTCAGGGAGATAAGACTGGATGCGATCTGCTCTACTACAACGTCAGAGAGATAAGATCTATGGTCTTAATCCACTCCATTGCAACTTCAAAGAGATAAGATTATTGGCTTTAATCTGTTCCACTGCAACTTCAGGGAGATAAGACTTATAGCTGCAACTTAAAGATGAATTTGATGCGATCTGCTCTACTATAATTTCAGAGAGATAAGATCCATCATTCTAATCCACTCCAATACAACTTTAGGGAGATAGGATTTGTTTATTCAGTCTGCCCCACTGCAAATTTAGGGAAGTAAGATTCGCCATTGTGACTCAATCTTTTAAGATGTCATGTTGTGGAAACAAGATCCGCCATCGTGACTTCAATCTGTTCCACTACACTGTCAGGGGAGTAAGATTCGCCGTTGTGGCTTCAATCTATTCCACTGTAATGCCAAAGAGATAGGATTCGCTACCCATAGCTTTAATCCACACCACTTCAGCGAATCTAAGTTTTAATGTCAGGGAGATAAGATTCACCGTCGCGGATTCAATCTGCTCTGCTGCAACGCCAGGAAAATAAGATTCACCATTGTGGGTTCAATCTATTTAATTGCAATGTCGGGGAAACAAGATCCCTGTCGTGACTTCAATCTGTTCCACTACACCGCGAAGGAAGGTAAGATTCACCGTTGTGGCTTCAATCTATTTAACTGCGATGTTGGGGAAACCAGATCCGCTGTCGTGGCTTCAATCTATTCCACTACACCGCCAGGGAAAAAAGATTCACCGTTGTGGCTTCAATCCATTCCACTATAATGCCAAAGAGATAGGATTCGCTGCCTACAGCTTTAATACGCTCTACTTCAGCTAATCCAAGTGTTAACGCCAGGGAGATAAGATTCACCGTCGTGGCTTCAATCTGCTCCGCTACAACGCCAGGGAAGTAAGATTCGCCATCGTGGCTTCAATCTTTTCCATTGCAACATCAAGGCGATAAGACTGGTGTCTTTGATCTGCTTCGCTGCCAGTACAGGAATGCAAGATCTGCCATTTTTAACCTACTCCACTGCTGCTGAAGGAGATAAGGCTGATGTTTCACCGGTTTGTTCTCTGGGGAACATGACCTGTATAATTCAATTAATGAACCTAATTATGCCTAGTGATTAGGATGTCATGATCAGAATGAATCAAATACTCCTAACTAGACGTGTATGAATGACATTTGAATGAATGTGGAATATTATCTTTTTCGAGAATGATCCTATCTAGTTTGTCATTACTCAAAATTTATTAAGATTTTATCACTGACGTGCTAAAATGCCTTCTTGCTCGGCTGGCATCTCTAAAAAACACTTAATCAAATTGCCCCCCACTGTGAACTTCAAAATTCAATCTACTGGGACACAAAATTTGTATCATCCTTTCACTGTAACCCAATAGTGAAAAACATGACTTTTCTCAATCTTCTCTTATCACAATGTGAAGCACTTTGGTTCTTTATACCATTCTCAAGGTGGCACACGAAATGCCTATGCACAAATGAAGGATTTCCTTCTCCACGGAAACCTCTTCCTATCACAAGGTGATCATCGCTTATTTGTTCAATGAGGCTTTGTCTCCAACACCCCATCTTGTCATTTTGTTCAATCAATGTTTTTAACAAAAAAATCCAAAGAGAAAGTCTTAATTTAGACTCTTCCTTCTCAGATTTCCAACCTCTAAACTTGGTGCGCTCTAGACAATAGTCTTGTTTCAGGTTCCTGTATTATTTAGAAACTTCTAGAGTAATATGCAAAACTTCCCTTGTGAAAGTTTTATTAGTCCATTAATCGTTATTCTAATACAACACACTTGCAAAAAGAAGAAAACGATGGATAAAATAGAATTGATTTGAGAGCATAACTCGTAATGAATAAATTATGAAGAATATTGAGAATAAAAGAGGAATTGACTCGTATCTTGAAAAAGAATGAAGTATTCCAAGAACAACAAATTTAATATAAATAATATAAAGATTAGGTGCCCCAGATATCGCAGCTTGAACTTCTCTGTACAAACTCTTTGAAAGACCATTCTGAGTTTGACATGTGTTTAGGAGATCTACAGTACTTCGTTGATGTCCCAAGATGTCGCCTACCCTTTCCTGTTGATTCAGGTATAGCAAGATCACCACATGCCTCAATCTGATCAAAATTTGAGCTGCTCTAATCACCTCATCTCCCATTTTGATCAAAATTTAAGCCGCCATTTTTGTGTTTTCAACTCAAATCCCCTTTGGTCTCAAGGCGTCCTTTGCGGATTTTCACCTTGGCCTCTCCTTTTTCTTTTCTTTTCTCTTTTTTTTTGTTTTTTTGAAATATTTTTTAATTGAATCTGAACTCATAGGATTAGGCATGTCCTTTTTATCCCTTCTGATCAAAATCGACACTTTTCCAGATAAAGCCTTCCACATAAGGTCTTTCACAGCTTGGGATAAAGTTCTTTTTGTATGGGAAGGATCTTCTTCAATACCAGGTCCCTCTTAAGGAATTCTCTAGGGCGGACCTTTTTTGTGAGCTCGCATCATTTGCTTTTGGCGCATTTGACCATGATGGATAACTTTGAACATTCCTCTTCAATCAGAATTGGATCCAAAAATTCAGAGAGAAAGAATCTTATCTTCAATAGGCAAAATCGCGATGGGCCCAAGAGAAAGGAATTCCCCGGCAGAGTTTTTTTTGTGCCATCTTTTTTGGGTGATGTGGCATTAATCGTGAACACACTGTAAACTTTTGATATTGTGCTGTTGTTTAAATTTAGTACATTATCAGATTTGATTCTTTTGGTGTTCCATACTGACATATGATTCTTCATGAATTTGCTAACTGTCGACTTTGTGACATTGGCATATGAAGCAGCTTCCACCCATGTAGTAAAGTAATTGACGACCACAAAGATGAATCGATGACCATCAGACTCTTTTGACGAGATCGACCAAATGACCTTCATGCTCCACATAAGAAGAAGTCATATATCCCAATGATTCTTTGTAGGGTAAGATCCGTTTCTCGACTTGTTCTACCATCCTTAACAAGTCCAGAAATAGGCTACAATCTATGTCATCTTCAAAGTCATGAGATCCCTCTAAACACATATCTCGCTCAAAAGGAGATTTTGAGTCTATAGTAGCGTCACTCATGTCGTTGATATCCAGGGACCTATTGTAGGTACAAAAGAATATACAAAGAATTTATGAATTTAAGAATAATTATCTGTACAGTATGATTATGAATGAAAGATTGATTTGGAAGATAATCCAAAAGAATGAAAATAATTATTCGTAAAGAATGAAAGAATATTGGCTCAAAAATGATCGGAAAGATGCATTTCATTAAAATAATAACGTTCAGGCATGAGCCTATTTCACAAATGAGTTCTTATTGCCTCTAGGCTGAAAGAAACAAGTGTGTTCTGAATATTACTATAAGTAAGCTCTAAATACTACAGGAATTTCTTCTGCAGTCCGATTATTCGGAACACTCTCAAGTTTATAAGGGTAGATGTCTAACAAGGTCCCTTTTCAGTTGTCTTCATGTATGACATTGATGTGAACGTTTCTTTTAACTCCTTCACAGAACTTCATTTTTTATTATCCATCATATTTTGTTGGACCTTAGCTAACGCTCTTGCAGCAGTAGCTGGTCCTACCTCTCCCTTTGGAGTTGTTCAGGTCTTTTCAATCTTTGGTCCATTACTTTGTTTTTTCCTCGTGTACCGATATTCTAGAATAATTGCCAAATTTTTAGGGTCATTTTGTGAGATTTATTGTATATGATGCAATGCAAAGCTAATGCATGAATGCAATGAATACTATGAATGCAAAAGAAGAGAGGCGTTGATTCTGATTCAATTCTATTAGAACAACTTTTCTAGAAAACAAATCTCTTTACATAAAATGGATATTTATACGGCCTTTCCCTCATACTCCAGGTGAAGACATCAATCCCTTTCTTCATATCCGGATGTTAAAATCTCGTAAACTTTTCAAAAAAAGTGTCTCTTCTATCTCCTTTTTGCTTGATCCGGGCCGCGAATTGTTACTCATTCATCCTCGTGATGCTCGTTGGCTTCTCTTTAAAAGGTCAGAAGGTTGACGACTCTCGAATAACCTTTATCAACTTGAATCCTCGGGCAACGAAGCAAAGTTGTGTAATCCTCCCTTAGACCATCATCTTTCTCTCATTACTTTTTCTCGGACTATATTTAGACGACCGTATTATCTCCCACTTTATCAAGAAATCCATTTTCTTTTGACAAGCTCTCTATTTATATACTGAACGTGAATCAACACCTCTTTTCTATGATGAAAATGCAATGCAATCATAACTATAACAAAACGAAACAGGTTAGTGCAAAACAAAAGCAAGCAACAAAGAAACAAATTAAGCATCTACTCGGGAAACCACTAGGGTTTGGTGTAATTATTCCTAAGGTGGGCAACTAGGGTTCACTATATGTAGTTTGGCTCTAAGGTAAGGGTACCTGAACCAGTAGATTCCTCGATACTTACCTATTATAGGCTCATACGGACCAAGTTCAGTTCAGGGGAATACATTTCCTTATGGCTGCACGGAGATGAAAATCTCACGAAGACATAGGTACGGATGTATCCCGAAAGCGGTCCACTACCCTGCACAGAGGTGAAAACCTCACGAAGGACTAGCTTCTTGCTCTCACTTAAAGGGGTAAAACTAACCAACCAATGCAATGCAAAATGCAGATACAGATTAACCGACTCGGACCAATCATGCAAACATATCATAATGAAAACCAATGAATGCGAAGGGAAATCATGATTTTAAAACAAAATTTAATTTTTCGACCACAAGACAAAAAATTAATCAATTTATGGCTCGACTCTCCAACAAGTCCCCAGTGGAGTCACCAAGCTGTCGAAACCACCTTTTTGAAAATCAAAAATTAGTTGTCGACTTTAAAAAATAAAAATTAGAGTCGCCACCGATCCTTTGTTGAGGTGTGATCGGCTCACCTTAAATACTATTTTGGTCAACAAATTTTAAGAAAATAGGTTCGGGAGTCAGTTACGCACGAGGAAGGGTTAGCACCCTCGTAACGCCCAAAATCGGTACCGAACTGATTGTTTAATGTCTTGGTGTCGAAAATTTGAAAAGATTTTAAAAGAAACTCAAATGATGAAATCTGAAAAGGATAATCAATTGTTTAAGTCAGATGAAGAAATCGAGACCCAATACGTTAGAGTACAATTTCTCAAAATCCCTAAACTTTGAATATCGCTTTTAAGAAATCTTCATCTCGAGAAAGCAATATGCCATGCCCAATATATTAGGACACAACAAGTTAAATTCCCGAAAATGATTTTTACATTTATGCATTTTGAAAAAGGTATGCTCGATTATTTAGGTTTAATAAGGAAAATTGGAACTCAATACGTTAGGGCTCAATCTTCTCGAAAATCTCAAATATCGAATATCACATTATCTTAAAAGCCTTTGAACAAAAATGATTTTAATGCTTTAATGAAATCAAACATATTTTCCTTAAAAGCATGATAAAATGTTAATATACAACATGAAACACATACTTTAATTTAAATTATATATTTATATGTATTTACAAAATATATAAAAATGTATAAGTATAATATATAAGTAAAGTATGAAAATATGTATATATATATTTATGAAAATTAAAATCAGTATTTAGATTTATACAGATATGTATAACTTATAAAATATATGAAAGAGAAAAAATATAGAAATATGTATATATAAGAATTAAAATATATATGTATATAGGTATATATATATGAATGTAAAAATTATGAAAATAATATAATATGATAAAACGTATATATAAAAGCGAGTATATATGTATATATTTACAAAAATAAAGTAAAAAATGTATTTGGAATTAAAATATAAATGATATATATGTTTTGTAAAAACTGTATGTATTTATAAAAGAAAACTTTATATAACAATTAGAAGTATATATATATAATGAAGCTTGGGATCAAAAGTATATATAATTACATAGTGATAATAATAACTAAGAATAATAATAAATAATCATAAATTAATAAACGAATAATAGTAGTAAATAAATAAATAAGAGTAGTAATAATAATAATAATAATAATAATAATAAATTTATTCACTTTAATAAGAAAATAACTAAAATGAAAAAAAGGGCTAAATTGAAAATAAAACAAAATTTTAGGGGAGAAATCGGGAATAAAATGAAGAAGAGAACCAAATTGTAAACAGCCTCAAAAGCGGAAGGACTAGGAGCGCAAATAATCCCTTTTGTCCAAAAAAGCGGATCCTAGGCGGTTCGGGTCGGGTCGGTTCGATCCAGGTTAAAACGGCACCGTTTTGGGACCTATGCACACAGGCCAAAACGACGTTGTTTAACCCTGCTATATAAATTAAAGTTTCTATAAAAACTTCATTTTCACTTCCCTTCTTCAAAAAAAAAAAAGAAAAATTTCTCTCAAAACCTCTCCCCCTCCGGGCACCGGTCTAGCTCCGGCCAAGGGTCCGGTCGACCGTCAGATCGCATCACCGTGCCAAGGTGATCCAAGAATGGCGCCATAGTCTTGTGGTGGCGAAAATTCAAAATCCCCCTTTTCACTCCTTTTTTTGAGGAGAGCCCAGATTTGGGCCAAAAACACTGAGATTTTGGCTACAATCAGGCCAAAAACGAGAAAACCCTTCGGTTTTCTCTTCCTTTCGGCGACTGAGGTAAGTGAAAACCCTTCTTTTGTTTTTTGTTTTGGTATATGTAAATAGGGTAGGAAATAAATAATAACTATAGACTAAAAATGCCGAAAAAGAGTAAAACAGAAATGGATTTAAACCTTAAAATTTTTCTCTGTATTTTCGATATTCTATTTGTATTTCTTTTTCATATTTTTTTCTTTACAGTATACAAATTCGGCCTTTTATAGCTCGAGATATACACAAGAAAATCATAAAAAACTAAAACTATTTATTCTGTTATTTGCCACGTCTACTGCTGTTTGGATCCACTTTTATCGCAGGTATGGAGGCCGTGGAAGGGGCGCACGTGCGCGGAAAAGGCGGCGGCAGTTAAGGCGTGCGGCGGCTAGGGTTAGAGGCTAGGTTTTTGATTTGGCTGAAAACTTGTTAAGCTTTGGGCTTGTTGGGCTGTTATTATTTTGGGCTTGAGCTAATGAAATTGGGCCATATTGGGCCGAATGTATTGAATTTATTGGGCTGTGCAAATGGTTTTGGGCCTCGGGCAATTGGGTATTACATCTTAGATGACCAGGAAATCAGATTGTGACCTAGGTAAATAATATAAGCACTGGTGAAGGTGTAGTCATCTTTATTACCAGCCTAGTCAGCTTCGTAGAATGCATGAAGAGATAAAGATGTGTGACGGTGCAAGGCAAGACCATGATCAACTATATCAGAAATATAGCAAAGCAAGCACTTGACAACATTCCAATGATCAATGGTAGGTCGATGCATGAATTGAGACAACTTATTAATAGCATATGTAATATCAAGGCGAGTGAGGCACAAGTATTGGAGACTTCCAATAACTGTTCTATATTCAGAAGGATTTGTCAAAGAAGTGCCAAAAAAATCTACAAGTGTCGGCTCTATAACACCCTCAACTAGACCTGATTCACTGGGTACGAATCTTAGGTGTTACCACACACAATACTTAACAATTTAACAAACAATTTACAAAGTCTCATTTCTCTAATTATTTTTATTAACAAATTTAACATATAAAAACAAAGGAAGTATTATACAATAACTTGTTACATTAAACTTGATAATATATCTTTACAACATAGTAGATTATTAATGACACCTTGCTTTCTTATATGACACCCTGTACTGGAATCGGGCTTGCATGTTGGCAATAAAGATCGACAAAGGAATGGTGGGCATGTCTTTTACCAACAGCATGATGCAATTGCAAATTGTTTTTGCGTCCAGTTATGGTGGTCTTGTGTCATATGTGCAATTGTGCAATCAATAAACCTCTTCAAATAATACCTAAAAAAGTGTCACAAAATAATCACGAGTAAACATAACAAAGCTGTCGACAAGACACTAAAAAAAGCTTCTCTTGATGTGTCGCACGAAATAGCCTATTTATAAAGCATGTTTAAGTGGCCAATTAATAGTGTTTTGATAGGCTTTAAACTCCTATTTAAAAGCAAAAATTACCCCATTAATTATCCTGAGTATTTATCACATAAAAGTCTTCATAAATTAATCTTTCAACTGCTCTAAAACTCTTTTGAATAAATTTGATATTTATCCCTAAAAAATAACATTTTAATAATTAGACTTTCATGGTTATTCAATCACTTCAAGCAATTCGATTGGGAGTCTTAACACCCTTCTCGAACCATGCTTTTGATTTTGTCAAATATGCAGCATTCAAGTGAATTAAACTCAACACAGACGAAATAGCGTAGATGAAACCTATTCAAAGCCCAAGTCGATACCCAAGTAGAGAAACAATTTCGTTATAACAAGATATGTAACAAGCAATAACAACTTTCCCAACATAATTCATTAAATTAAGAAAAAAATGAATTGAAAAAAAGATCAAATTATAATATTTACCCTCGAGATCATTCGCCAGTTAACAGGCATTTACAATATTTTTGTAACAATTCAAAAAATACATTTACACACATTTTAATGATGGTTCACTTACACAGGAAGGATTCAATTTCTCGATTTCTTTTCCAAACCGATATATATATATATATATATAATGTGATGTTCTTTTTGTTTTCTTTTCTTTTTCCTTTCCACCTCCTTGTTAAAAAATCTAAATCTAATGTGAAGCCTATATATAGGTTCAAAGAAGTTACAATTAAGAGAAATGAAATGTAATCAAAGAAATAAAAAAAAAAGATTTCATGAATTTAGAATACAGATAATCAAAATTCTGTGTGTTGACTTGATGATTAGGGTGTGTTGGAAAAATTGTAATTTTTTGGAAACTTTGAGGCATATTCTTGATTGGTAAAGGTAGAGAGTTTAATCCTAAAATTATGGTTTTATATTCTACTCCGGGAGACCTTTACAACAGTATATCATATGTTCAAAATGGTTGAGTGATGAATGAGAAATTTATGCTCAAA
This sequence comes from Gossypium raimondii, assembly GCF_025698545.1. NCBI lineage: Eukaryota > Viridiplantae > Streptophyta > Magnoliopsida > Malvales > Malvaceae > Gossypium > Gossypium raimondii. Next base: position 40,233,429 of record NC_068577.1, read on the forward strand.
GTAAGCTGTAATACCCAATTATTGCCCGGGCCCAACTATACTCACTAAAACTGACCCAAAGGCCAAATTACAACCTAACCCAATTACAAGGCCCAATTGGCCTAAGATAACAGAAGCCCTAAGCAAGAGGTAGCCTCAACAAGACGTTCCCACGTTAAAGAACAATCCATCACCCACGTCGTTTCACCCACGATCAAGCAACTCAAGATAACGCCGATTCCACCGCAATAAATCAAAAACAGAGGATTGATCAAGGGGGCGAGAGAAAAAAGAAAAAAAAGGAAAATGGTTTTTGTAAAATTTGGGTACGTCTAAAGCGATTTTTGAATCTGTAAAAGGGGTTAGCAAATTTTGTAATGGAAAAAAAGGAAAAAGAAAATACAAGGAAAAAAGGCAAGGATTTTGAAGAGAAGAAGGAAAGGAGGACTTACCGTTGGGGTGTCGTCGGAGTGCCCTCACATCGCCGTTGCTGGTCGGAAATGGGGCTTGAATGGCTGAGAAGAGAGGAAGCTATAGCGCAACTTCAAATGGTAGAGAAAGGGAATGACTTTAGGGTTTTCAAAATGGGATTTTATAAGGGTTCAAAAAGGGCTATTTTCGCAATTAGTCTCATGATTTTAGGGTGTTTTTCAATTTATCTCTTTTAAATTTTACTGCACATTTTATTTTTGTTTCAAATTGGTCCAATAGTGTGCGCGCTTTAGGGCGGTTGGAAAATTGCTCTTCGGTCCTTTATCTATTGCACTGTTTAAATTTACTCCCTTTCTTGTTTTTATTTTCAAATTTAGCTCTCAACTTCATTTGGCATTTTAATTTAGTCCTTAATTTGATTTTTAGTTTATTTTATTATATTGTTTATATTGTTTATTATTATAATTATTATTATATTATTATTATTGTATTTATATGTGTGCGCCTATATATATATATTAATATACATATATATTATAAATGTTTTAAATATATAGGTAGTACGTATATATATTTTATTACCATATATTTTATTTTTATAGTTCGTACATATTTTATATATACATTCATTTTTTATATAATAATATTTATGTTTTCATGTTTTATAATTCATATGTATATACATTTTATAATATGTACATATATTTTGCATTCTTTTCAAGGCTTTTATAAACATTTTCCATGTTTTATATTTACTAATACATTATATTTTTACCTTTTTAAAAAAAACATGTATTAATATATTTTATGTGTATTTTATTTTATTATTATTTTTATGACTTACGCATTTTTTTCCCTTTCCCTCATATTCCTATCGTATTTGCTAAAATTGTTTATATATTATACTTATAAATATGCATAATTTAAATTAAAATATTTGTTTCATATTGCATTAACATTTTAACATATTTTTAAAATACATTTTGGTTTTGTCAAAATATTAAAATCATTTTTTATGATTCAAGGGTTTTCAAAATAAAACGATATTCAAAGTTAGGGATTTTCGAGGAAAATTGAGCCCTAACGCATTGGGTTCCGATTTTCTTTGTTAATTCCAAATAACCGAGAATATTCGTTATTTAAAATATATAAGTAAAAATCATTTTTGGGAACTTAATTTGTTATGTCCTAACGTATTGGGCATGACATAATTGCTTCCTCGAAATGAAGATTTACTTATAAAGCAAAAGTGATATTCAAAATTCGGGGATTTTGAGAAATTGTACCCTAACGTATTGGGTCTCAATTTCTTCGCATGACTTGAACAATTGATTATCATTTTCAAGTTTCATCATTTGAATTTTAAAAATCTTTTTAACCCTGGACATTAAGACATCAAATAATCAATTTGGTACCGATTTTTGGGCGTTACGAGGGTGCTAACCCTTCCTCGTGCATAACTGACTCCCGAACCCTTTTTCTCAAATTTCGTAGACCAAAATTGTTTTTAAGGTGAGCCGATCACACCTCAATAAAGGATCGGTGGTGACTCCAGTTTTATTTTTAAAGTCGACAACCCAAATTTTTGTTTTCAAAAAATGGTTTCGACAGCTTGGCGACTCCGCTGGGGACTGGTTAGAGAGTTGAGCCGTAAATTGATTAATTTTTGTCTTTTGGTCGAAAAGTCAAATTTTGTTTTAAAATTCATGATTTCCCCTTTGCATTCATGGGTTTTTATCATGATATGTTTGTTTAATTGGTCTAAGTTTGTTAGTGTGTTTGCATTTTGCATTACATGGACGATTTTACCCCTCTAGGTGGGAGTGAGAAGCTACTCCTTCGTGAGGTTTTCACCTCCGTGCAGGATAATGGATCGCTTTCGGGATACATCTGTACCTATGTCTTCGTGAGATTTTCATCTCCGTGTAGCCATAGGGAAATGTATTCCCCTGAACTGAACTCGGTCTATATGAGCCTATAATGGGTGAGGATCGAGGAATCTGCTGGTTTGGGTACCCTTGCTCTAGAAGCTAAACCTCATATAGTGAACTTTAGGAACTTACCCTAGGTAGAATTATACCAAACCCTAGTAGTTACCCAAGTAGGTATTTCATTATTTTCTGTTTGTTTTTATACCTGATACTGACTTGTTGTGTTTTGTTTTGACTGCATGACATTTTGATTGCATTGCATTTTCATCTTAGAAAAGAGATGTTGATTCAAGTTCGATTACTGACTTAGAAAGCTTGTCATGGAATACGGATTTCTTGATAAAATGGAAGATAATACAGTTGCCTGAATATATCCTGAGAAACACGATAAGGGCGATGGAAGAGTTCATGACTTTACTTTGTGGCCCGAGGATTCAAGATGATTATTCGAGAGCTGTCGACATTCCAAATTCCTTAAAGAAGCTAATAAGCCTTACGAGGATGGGCAGACGATGGATTGCAACCAATATCAAGCAAAAAGGAGCTAGTAGTGCTGTTCATTGGAAATTTGCGAGATTTATCTTAAACATCCAGATGAAGTAAGAGGTCGATGTTTCTTGGAGTATGAGGGCGAGACCGTACATGCATTCGTTTTATGTAAAGAAGTTTGTCTTCTAGTGAATTTTTCTAAATGGAATTGAATCAGAATCAACGTCTCTTTATGCATTCATTTCATGCATTCGCATTACATGACATCATATGCATTAAAATCCATTAAAAGGGCCTAATTGGGTAAAATTATTTCAGTCAATTTGGAAAACCGACACCCTTACGGCACCCAAGCAAAGACTAGAGAAATGGACCAAAGGTTGGAGAAATTAGAGCGAATGCAAATACAGATGCAAGAGCAACTGACTGAATTTCAACAGGAAATGAGAGATATGATAATAGAATTACAGAGAGCTATTACGAATCAGTTAACCCGGTTGCTAGCTGGAGAGTTAGAGAAAGGGAAAGACTCGGTGGTTCATTATGTGGTTGATAATGAGGATCTTGCCTATTCCCTAGGTTGTACTCCAATAAATGTCCAGGTCCAGCCAGGTGGGCGTCCACAAGAGGCACTCTTTACTATTAGATCCCAACAATATCAAACTGGCACATCAACACCAGTAAGTTGCTTGACAGGCTTAGGATCCAATTTGAGGAACAATTTAGCTAATCCTATTGCTATTGATAGCCCAGCAGAAGTAAAGCAGGTGAGAGAAGGGTACCCAAATACTACAAAAGCCCTAAAGAAGAAGGGGAATAAGAGGGATAATGCAGATAGATATAACAAGGGTCACTCAAAACTAATCACTGTGGGCCGGACAAGGATAGAAACTACTAGCCATCTGAGCCCTTTAAAGCGAGAATCTTGCACGAAGACAAATACAGAAAGGCTTCAGTTCACCCTATACCGATGTCATATAGCGAGCTATATGAGAGCTTATTTAATGCACACGTCATTGCCCCTTTCTACTTAAAGCCTTTGCAACCTCCGTATCCTAAATGGTATGATGCAAATGCTCAGTGTGAATACCATGCGGGAATTACGGGGCATTCGATAGAAAATTGCACTGCTTTCAAGAAGCTAGTTGAGAGGTTCATCAATAGGGGTATTGTCAAGTTTGATGATTCATCCAGTGCAGAAAATCCGCTACCCAATCATGACTGATAATGGGGTGAATGTGATGTATGAGGAAGTGTTGAGAGGTGTTCACATCAATGCCATATATGAAGACACAATTAAAAAGGGTCCTTTTTAGATATCTATCCTTATGAACTTGGGAGTGTCCTAAATAATCGGATTGTAGAAGAAATCCCTATAGTATTTAGAGCTTGCTTAGAGTAATGTTCAAAACACACTTGTTGCTTTTAGCCTAGAGGCAATAAGAATTCCTTTGTGAAGTAGGCTCATGTCTAAATGTCGTTATTTTAATGAAATGCATCCTTGCGATCATTTTTGAACTAGTATCTTTTCAGTCTGTCTGAATAGTTATTCTTTCATTCTTTTGGATTTTCTTCCACATCATTCATTCATTCATAATCATATTGTATAGATAGTTCTTCATAAATTTATACATTCTTTTGTATATTCTTTGATATTTATTATGGGCCCCCAGATATCAATGACATGAATGACACTGCTACAGATTTAGAATCTCTTTTTGAGCAAGACATGTGTTAGAGGGATCTCGTGACTTTGAAGATGACATAGATCGTGGCCTATCTCCGGACTTGTTGAGGATGGTAGAACAGGAAGAGAAACAAATTTACCTCATGAGGAGACAATGGAGATTGTAACCTTGAGGGAACATGCATAGCTGGAGCAACAAAGCAAGACCTTGTTGAGTTACCTTAAGGGTTCAAAGATGTCATCGCATAGTCATACGAAGACATGCCCAGGTTAAGCACAGATATTGTAATCTGAGCAACAACATAACGTTAACAATTTGCAGTATGTTCAAGATTCACATTATGAATGATGCAGTTAGAATTCTTTGTTGGGGCAATACCTTCTTCTCTGGCTTATCCCGTTGAAGTCAAGTTGTCATTTTTCTGTATTTTTGTTGGATTTCATCTTAATCGAAAAGGAAAATCTAAAATTTTCTCCTCATAGTTTCGCCCCAAAAGGCTCTATGAAAGAAACCTGATACCAAAGAAGATTTTTCGCATACAAAATGAAAGCGAAAGATCTTATGGGGAATACCTTATCTGGAATAATATTGATTCTGATCGAAAAGGATGACCTGGACTTGCCTAATCCTATGAGTGCAGATTCAGTTCAAAAAAAAAAAAGAAAAAAGGAAAAAAAGAGAAAAAAGAAAAAAAGAGAACAAAAAGAACAAAAAGAACAAAAAACAAAAAACAAAAAGAAACAAAAAACCTCTACTGGGGCAATGTCTTTCTCTTTAGCTTATCACGGTTTTTCCATTGAAGTTAAATTCTTTCTCTTCGAGTATTGGCTGAGCTGAAGTAGGATGAAGATCCAATCTTGATAAGATCAGTTGAACTTAATTGAAGGAAATTGGCTAAAAGTAATTCGTCACGATCAGATGTACCAAAAACGGATAATGCAAGCTTATAACAAAAAGGGTTCGTCCCAGAAAATTCCACGAGGGAGACCTGGTATTGAAAAAGATCATTCCTCTACAAAAAGATTTAGAGAAAAATGAGTGCCAGATTGAGAATGTCCTTATGTTGTAAAGAAGACATTTTCCGGAGGAGCACTGATCTTGAGTGAGATGGATAGTAAAAACTTGTCTAATCCTGTAAACTCAGATTCAGTCAAGAAATACTTCGTTTAAAGAAGGAGAGGATTAGGGTAAAAACCCGCAAATGACACTTTGAGTCGCAAAAAAAAAAAAGATGAGAAATGAAAAAGTGAAAAAATGAAAAATGGAAAAGTTAAATGGAGAGGCTAAGGTGAAAACCCGCAACGGGTGCCTTAGACCAAAAGGGATTTGAGTTGAAAATCTGAAAAGGGCGGCTCAAATATTGATCAGAATGGGCATGAGGTAATCAGAGCAGCTCAAATGTGGATTAGAATGGGACATGCTGTGATGTGCCTTAGTTAGCAGGAAAGGGTGCGCAACATCTTGGGGCATCGACAGAGTAATGTAGATCTCCTAAACACATGTCAAACTCAAAATGGTCTTCAAGAAGTTTGTACAGAGAAGTTCAAGCTGCAACATCTGGGGCACCTCGTCTTCATACTATTTATTTTGAATTTGTTATTCTTGGAATACTTCATTCTTTTCCAAGATACGCATTCCCAATCAATTTCTTTGTTATCCTTCTTTACTATTTTTTATAATTTATTCATTTCGAGCTATGCTCAAAACTAACTTTATTCTTATCCATTGTTATGACCTTTTTGCAAGCATGTTGCATTGGAATAATGATTAATGGACTAATAAAACTTTCACAAGGGAAGTTTTGCATATTACTCTAGAAGTTTCTAAACAATATAGGAGCTTGAAACAGGACTGTTGTTTAGAACGCACCAGGTTTAAAGGTGGGAAATCTAATAAGGAAGAGTCTAATTAAGACTTTCTCTTTGGATTTTGTTGTCAAAGGCATTAATTGAACAAAATGACAAGATGTCATGTTGGTGATAAAGCTTCATTGAGCAAATAAGTAATGATCATCAGGCAATAGAAAGAGGTTACCTCGGAGAAGAGAGCCTTCATTTTTGCATGAGTCTTTGGTATGACACCTTGGGAACGGTGTAAGGAACTAGAACGATTTAAGTCCTGTATCCTTGAATTGTGATAAGAAAGGATTGAGGAAAAGACACATATTTTTACCATTGGGTTACGGTGGAAAAATGATGGTACATTTTTGCATCCCAGTGGATTAAACTTTGAGGTTTACAGTGGGGGCAACCTGATTAAATGTTTCTTCTGAAAAGCCAGCTAAGTAAGAGGGATTTGTAGCACGTCGGAGATAAAGCCTTAATAAACTTTGAGCAATGATAACCTAAGAAGGATCGTTCTTGAAAAATATAGAATAAAATTCTGCATTCATGCAAATACTATTCACACCTGTCTAGTTAGGAGCATTGGATTCATTTTGATCATGCCATTAGGCATAATCAGGTTCATCATACATGTCATGTTTTACAGAGAACAGATCGAAGATGACAGATTTTACCTCCCTGTGGTTATAGTGGAGTACATTGAAGCCAATAATTCTACTTCCCTGGGCAGCAGTGGAATAGATTGAAGATTTCAGATCTTGTCTCCCTAAGCAGTAGTGGAGCAGATCAAAGATGACAGATTTTACCTCCCTGTGGTTACAGTGGAGTACATTGAAGCCAGTAATTCTACTTCCCTAGGCAGCAATGGAATAGATTGAAGATTTCAGATCTTGTCTCCTAAGCGAGAGTGGAGCGAGATCAAAGATGATGATTTTACCTCCCCGTGGTTACAGTGGAGTACATTGAAGCCGATAATTCTACTTCCACAGGCAGTGAAGTGGAATAGATTGAAGATTTCAGATCTTGTCTCCCTAAGCAGTAGTAGAGCAGATCAAAGATGGCAGATTTTACCTCTCTGTGGTTACAGTGGAGTACATTGAAGCCAGTAATTCTACTTCCCTGGGCAGCAGTGGAATAGATTGAAGATTTCAGATCTTGTCTCCCTAAGCAGTAGTGGAGCAGATCGAAGATGGCAGATTTTACCTCCCTGTGGTTACAGTGGAGTACATTGAAGCCAGTAATTCTACTCCCCTGGGCAGCAATGGAATAGATTGAAGATTTCAGATCTTATCTCCCTAAGCGGTAGTGGAGCAGATCGAAGATGGCAGATTTTACCTCCCTATGGTTACAGTGGAGTACATTGAAGCCAATAATTCTATCTCCCTGGGCAGCAGTGGAATAGATTGAAGATTACAAATCTTATCTCCCGAGGCAGTAGTGGAGCAGATCAAAGATGGTAGATTTTACCTCCCTGTGGTTACAGTGGAGTACATTGAAGCCAGTAATTCTACTTCCCTGGACAGCAGTGGAATAGATTGAAGATTTTAGATCTTATCTCCCTAACCAGTAATGGAGCAGATCGAAGATGGCGAATTTTACCTCCCTGGGGTTACCGTGGAGTACATTGAAGCCAGTAATTCTATCCCCCTGGTTGGCAGTGGAATAGATTGAAGATTTCAGATCTTATTTCCCTAAGCGGTAGTGGAGCAGATTGAAGATGGCGGATTTTACCTCCCTGGGGTTACAGTGGAGTACATTGAAGCCAGTAATTCTATCTCCCTGGTCGACAGTGGAATCGATCGAAGAATAGCAAATCTTATCTCCCTAAGCAGTAGTGGAGTAGACTGATGACGGCGGATCTTGTTTCCTCGACATTGTAATTGGATAAATTGAAGAAGATAATCTTATTTCCCTGAAGTTGCAGTGGAGCGGATTAACACCACGGATCTTATCTCTATGAATTGCAAAGAAGCAGGTCGCGTCAACTTTCAGTGGAATAAATTGAAGCTACAAGTCATATCTCCCTGAAGTTGCAATGGAGCAGACTAAAGATAGCAAATTTTGTTATTTTGAGAAGTTACAGGGTACAAGTCCTATCTCCTTGATGTTGCAGTGGAGTGGATTAAAGCACCGATTCCTATACCTCTGAAGACGCAGTAGGTTGGAATGAGGCTACTTGAATATAGCGCCAAGGTCCAACATGACCGGGCAAAATTGGCCATTTTTTAGTCTTTACTATGTTCCCATTACATGACAACGAGCAAAGAGGGGTAGCTATAATACCCAATTATTGCCCGGGCCCAACTATACTCACTAAAACTGACCCAAAGGCCAAATTACAACCTAACCCAATTACAAGGCCCAATTGGCCTAAGATAACAGAAGCCCTAAGCAGTAGGTAGCCTTAGCGCCAAGACGTTCCCACGTTAAAGAACCGTCCATCACCCACGTCGTTTCACCCACAATCAAGAACTCAGATAACCCGATTCCACCGCAATAAATCAAAAACAGAGGGATTGATCAAGGGGGTGGAGGAAAAAAAAAAAAAGAAAAATGGTTTTGTAAATTTTGGGTACGTCTAAAGCGATTTTTGAATCAGAAAAGGGTTAGAAAATTTTGTCTTTGGAAAAAAGGAAAAGAAAATACAAGGAAAAAGGCAAGGACTTTGAAGAGAAGAAGGAAAGGAGGACTTATCGTTGGGGTGTCGCTTGAGTGCCCTCACATCGCCGCTTCTTTGGTCGAAATGGGGCTTGAATGGTCGAGAAGAGAGGAAGCTACAATGCAACTTCAAATGGCGAGAAAGGGAATGACTTTAGGGTTTTAAAATGGGATTTTATAAGGGTTCAAAAGGGCTATTTTCGCAATTAGTCCTCATGATTTTAGGGTGTTTTCAATTTATCTCTTTTAAATTTTCTTGCACATTTTATTTTTGTTTCAAATTGGTCCAATAGTGTGCAGCGCTTTAGGGCGGGTTGGAAAATTACTCTTTCGGTCCTTTATCTATTGCACTGTTTAAATTTACTCCCTTTCTTGTTTTTATTTTCAAATTTAGCTCTCAACTTCATTTGGCATTTTAATTTAGTCCTTAATTTGTTTTTTAGTTTATTTTTATTATATTGTTTATATTGTTTATTATTATAATTATTATTATATTATTATTATTGTATTTATATGTGTGCGCCTATATATATATATTAATATACATATATATTATAAATGTTTTAAATATATAGGTAGTACGTATATATATTTTATTACCATATATTTTATTTTTATAGTTTGTACATATTTTATATATACATTCATTTTTTATATAATAATATTTATGTTTTCATGTTTTATAATTCATATGTATATACATTTTATAATATGTACATATATTTTTGCATTCTTTTCAAGGCTTTTATAAACATTTTCCATGTTTTTATATTTACTAATACATTATATTTTTACCTTTTTAAAAAAAACATGTATTAATATATTTTATGTGTATTTTATTTTATTATTATTTTTATGACTTACGATTTTTTTCCCTTTCCCTCATATTCCTATACGTATTTGCTAAAATTGTTTATATATTATACTTATAAATATGCATAATTTAAATTAAAATATTTGTTTCATATTGCATTAACATTTTTAACATATTTTTAAAATACATTTTGATTTTGTCAAAATATTAAAATCAATTTTTATGATTCAAGGGTTTTCAAAATAAAACGATATTCAAAGTTAGGGATTTTCGAGGAAAATTGAGCCCTAACGCATTGGGTTCGATTTTCTTTGTTAATTCCAAATAACCGAGAATATTCGTTATTTAAAATATATAAGTAAAAATCATTTTGGGAACTTAATTTGTTATGTCCTAACGTATTGGGCATGACATAATTGCTCCCTCTAAATGAAGATTTACTTATAAAGCAAAAGTGATATTCAAAATTCGGGGATTTTGAGAAATTGTACCCTAACGTATTGGGTCTCAATTTCTTCGCATGACTTGAACAATTGATTATCATTTTCAAGTTTCATCATTTGAATTTTAAAAATCTTTTTAACCCTCGACATTAAGACATCAAATAATCAATTTGGTACCGATTTTTGGGCGTTACGAGGTGCTAACCCTTCCTCGTATGTGAATCGACTCCGAACCCTTTTCTCGAATTTCGAGACCAAAATTGTTTTTAAGGTGAGCCGATCACACCTCAATAAAGGATCGGTGGCGACTCCAGTTTTATTTTTAAAGTCGATAACCCAAATTTTTGTTTTCAAAAAATGGTTTCGACATAAGCTACTTGTGAAAATTTGTTGAGGAAAAGAAAAGGTTAAATCCCACATTGGTTAAATACCAAGTGTGAGATGTGTATATATATGAGAACCCACTTGAAAAGTGATTGAATGATTACACTTGAAACCTTGCGTATAGGGGTGGGGATGCAAATCCAAACCCATCGAGGTTGGGGCGCACATGCACAACATTGGCGACGTGAAATGTCTGAACCGGTCAAACCCAAAATGGCCTTGTGGATATTTTAACCCAACAGGAAATTTATTTTTCTCAATAAAAAAATACAGAATCTGTTTTAAAAGGACATTTATATTGATTTTATTCAAATTGATTTAAAGGCTCATTGATGTAGATTTTGTATCTTTATTCATGGAAATTTCCAAAATTCTTTCATATTGAATGCTTATAAAAGCCTAAAATTTTTACACACACTCTCACCGAGTTTATTTTGCTCTCCAAAATTCTTCTCTTTTTCCTCTTCATATTTTCCAACGTTTCTGTGATAGAAGAAGGCAAGGTTTGTTCGTTGATCACTGCAGAGGTGCTACTGCTTCGATAATCTTATTGTTGTATCCTAGGAGACAGTCGATCAATGTTTCTCCAAGTACCATAGCAGCAGCTGGATCTGTCTTAAGGAAACTATGTAAAATATGCCTCAACATCTAGTAAAACTCGATTCTTTTATTTGATTTTTGGTTTTCATAATCTTATTTATTTAATTGATTTTTAGTATCTTATATTTTAAATATAAATATTTATTTTATTCTTATATAAATATTTGTTTATTTATATTTATATTTTTTCGCTGACGTGTTTTGTCCAATAGAGTGTCCAATAAAAAAGGCTTTTATCTCCTTTCCTAAACAAGATGCTTGAGACTATAAAAATTGACTTGCTAAAATTATTTTCACCGTGATATTCTATAAAAATGACTTAGATGAGTTTTGTTTCTCTTTCACACTACTTTACTTTTGTCATTAGAAAAGAATGACTTAGTTAACCCAAAAAAAAAAAAGTAACTGGAAATTGTAAATTTTAAAAATAATGAATTACATGAAATTAAATATTAACATTTAATTATAATATTAAATACCAAATTAAATCTTAAAATTTACTTTTATCTCATTTACTCCTATTTATTCAAATTAAACCTGAAAATATTATAGATATAATTATAATGATAAAAATTAAATTGTAAATGCTAATTATATACTATTTCAAAGTGTAAAAAGTTAAACTTAAAATAGAAGAAAATATAATATAAATTAGGCAATACTTATTTTTATCAATTTATTTAAAACAATAATCTTATGTACCTCTATAAATCATAAATGCTAAAGTCAATATTAACCCTTTTATTTCTATTGGACTCTTAGGAAATTATTTTATACCTCGTATAAATAAATAAAATTTTAAAATTATACATAAATTATGATTTAATGTGCAATTGTATATATAAATTTTAATTTTGTGCAATTTTATACATGAAATTTTGATTTGATCCAATTCTTCTAAATTATTAATACAATTATTGATATAACATCATTTTATGTGTATATATTGCATACATAAATAATTATATTTATCTAATATAAAAATAAATTGATATATTTATTTCTTTAAATGTGTATGCTTAAATCAAAATTAAAGTTTCAAGTATATATTTGAACCACGATTAGAGTTTCACGTATATAATTACACCAAATTAAAATTCATGTATACAATTACACGTTAAATCAAAGTTCATATATAATTTTAAGATTTACTCCTACTAACATTTAAAATAATGAAATTAAGAAAACAATTAAATTATCCCTGCTAACATTTTAAAATAATCAAATTATCCTATTAATTTCAATGGCTCTTATATAGAGTTAGTTTTATATTAGATATAGATTAAACATTTATGATAACCTTAAAAACATTTATAATTAAAATAATTAAAATATTAAATTAACATGTTTAACAATAAAATTTAAACTATTCATAATTCCAATCTTAAAAATATTTAATTTAATTTGTTGCATGCAAACATGTGTATAAAAATTAAATTGTTAAAAATGAAATAAAAAGCTAATAAAAATAATTTAAGAATAAATATGGTATTTAAAATACAATTACTTCAAATAAATACTAAAAGTAACTTCCAACAGCTTAAAAAAATCAAAAGTGAAAATTGTTAAAATATAATAATAATTAAAATAATTAATTAGATTTTTCAAAATATCTAAGTTACCCTTAACTTTTAATGTGTAAATTACCTCGCCTTAATTTATAATACCTAAATTATCCCTATTTATTCCTAATGACTCCCAAAAGAATTGGCATTGTAATATATATGTGAAATGGAATAATCATAGACATTCTAGTCTTAAGGAAAACAAATCTCTTCCTATAAAGAAAGGTGATCATATTGAAAGTCTTCACATATCCTTACTTGACTTGCTTTTCTCTATGATTGGGTCTCAATAAAGTGCTACTAAAAGTCTTTAAAGATGTTCCATTAGAGAGTCTAACAAGTCAAAAGATACCAATCAAATATGTCAAGTTATATTGACTTGCAATATACAAGCTAAGTTGCAATGGAGTTACATTTGATCCAAGTAATAGCTTTAACAAACTCTACTGATAGTGTATCAAAAAATTATCCTATATGAATATTTATCTATCTATTATATATATATATGTAGCGATTATTTTGTCAACTGATAGTGGTGTAAAAACTGCACAAACGAGTTGAAGATACTGCCAAATGTCTCTTTTATTATTTTATTACTATTTTACTACACTATAAAAACACATTACATCATTGTAAACTTGTTTGTGAAGGTTTTATTTTATTTTATTTTACTAACGATGGACATGATAATAATTTACATACATAGGAAAATTGTTTGGCACATTGTAAGTAGAGATTTAAACTCCAAAAACAAGATTTTAAAGTGATACATATCTCATTTAAGATATAATAAAATAAAATAAAATTCAAGAATTAAAAAATAATAATATATGATAGTATTTGAATTCTACTTGTGAAATTAAAATATTCTAGTTCCAGTTAACTCATATATATTATATGCTTCCAATTATTATATTGAAAAATATATTATAATTGTTAATGGCTTGGGTGCTTATGGCTTGGTTGAGTCGAGTTTAAATAGATAAATTTTAGATTTTGTACTATTTAACTTGAATTTAAATGAATAAAAATAATTTAATATAATTGCAAAATATATTTTTAAATATCCAAAATAAATCATTGATGACATGTAATTTTATTATAAAAGATATATAAATAAATTTCCTCGATTTCTAAATGGATTGCTTTCAATTTTCATTGTCTTCTTGAACTCTTTGGTGTGAACATAAATGTCAGTTAGAAGATACAAAATTTTAATTAGTAAAGAGGAGAGACTTGAGATTGAGAAAATAGATTCAGATTTCTATGATTTCATACAGAAATTAGACCATGTCAGTCTTTTCTTTTATATTAATTTTAGATTGACTCTTTACTTAATTCCCCGAAGGAGAAATAAATATTTGATTAATGGAAGCTCCAAATTTTAGACTGACAAATAATAAAATATTCATCTGTTTACTTAATTTTGGAGCAGTGCATCGACTATTTACTTAATTCCCAGAAGATACAGAAGCCCTATGATGCTTTTCTAAGACGTATACATGCAATACGTTTGTCTTTTACTGATGTGGTCTCATGCTTTCTGCATATAAAAATGTAAACTTGACAAAATTTATGGAATAAAAAGAAGACTCATTGAGCGGATCCATTTTTCCAAGTCAACTCGTTTGCCTGAAAGTAATTCAAACATAAACCACAGGATCTAGGAAGGAACGTACTACTGACCCGCGTCTTTGACGAATTGAGTCTTTGGATCATTATTTACATCCTATATAAATAGATGGAACTGAGAGATTCAGTAAGTAGAGTCCGAAAGATGGTGAGACAACCGTATCTGAAGAAAGGAACATGGAGTCGTGATGAAGATCACAAGCTGATTGCTTATATTGTGAGATATGGGATTTGGAATTGGAATGAAATGCCCAAACATGCTGGTATATTAGACATCTCCTTTGAAGCTTTCAACTTAAATCATGAAATGAAAGAACTCAACTTAAATATCGTTAAGATTTTGTGATTAGAGTATTAATTACCTTCTGATTTGTAGGGTTGCAAAGATCAGGGAAGAGTTCCAGACTTCGTTGGATGAATTACTTGAGGCCTAATATAAGGCGAGGAAACTTTACCAGGGAAGAAGAAGAAACCATAGTCCGCCTGCAAAAGATACTAGGAAATCGGTTAGTAGCACAGCCATAAATGTAAGGTTATAGTTGGGATGATATATATTTGCTGAAATTTTGATTAATTATTATATCAGATGGTCAGCAATAGCAGCAAGGCTCCCACAAAGAACAGACAATGATATAAAGAACTACTGGAACACTCGCTTGAAGAAGAGAGTAATATCGGAGAACAAAAATTCAACAGCTGCAACTACATCAACAAAAGAAACCAATTCCAGCATGATGGAGAATTCGTCTGATGCTGATTCCTCATCGATGTTGACGAATATTTTGTTGGACTCACCGGTTTCTACAATAGATGACTTGCTGGAACCACCCGCTTATTCTTGTTTTTCTCCATCAGGCTCCGACCTTGTAGCAGTTGATGACAAATATAGTATGAGTACAGACAACTTTTTAGTTTCATGTTGGGAAACGCAGAGTTACTTGGAGCAGCCACAGATGATAGAAGGTTTGGATTGGGAAGCAGTGTTACCAAATTCTGAGCTGTGGCACAGCCACCATCAGCAATGCTATGATCCTCTGGATGATTTCTGGATCAATCCATTAATTTAGTATTGTGTCAGTGTCAGTTATAGATTCTTTTAGTGTTTCTCTACTAATATTCCCTGGTCTTGAAATGGATAGTCTTTCCTTGTCTCATAGTTCTCGAATGTGAAAATAATAATATCTAATGATTTTCAATATTTTCATAATAAAATAGGATTTAGACTTGGATCAGGCTTGAAACGACGATCAATAGAGAGTCCCAATCCCACCTCCACTCATCAGCAACAATTCTACGACTTTAAACAACTTTATTTTCTTCTGTTCTTTCCAAAAGAATCTTTTTTTCTTTTAGCGATCTAATAATTTTACATTATATATTTTATATACAGAGAAGGTGTCTAACTAATTTTACATACTTCCATAATTTATTTTACTTTTATTATTAATATTTTAACAATTCAATTATAAAATTTATCAATATAATTATACTTATCATGGATATAAAATTTTAAATTAATTTAATACTTTTAACATATTAATCTAAAATATTTTTTATTAATATATATTTAACAACTAATTTTTTTACATGATCTATATAAATTAAACATAAAATATAATAGAATAAATTATCTCCTTAGTTAACTTAGAATTGTGTCGTTTTTATTTATTACTGTCAAAAATTTTATTTAAAATTATTTTTAAAAAACGAAACCTATTCTTGGATCTAGATGCGACGTCATCATCTTCCTCTGATGAACTGGTTGTAGTGTAACGATTGTTGGAGATATACTAATGCAAAACGAAATCATTAGTATTAATAAGAATAATAAACTGAGCATAAATGAATAAAATAATCACTGTATCGTGGACGAACCACTTCCCTAGAAACAAATTTGTCCTGATCAGTGTAATCGTGTAGTGGACGTTGCCCTCCCAAGGTTAACATAGTACTTCAATATTCGTACACTCGAATAAAAAAGGTGGAACACAATTGGTATTACTCTCCTCCAAAGGAATCGGAAAAATAGGCTGGAAAATAAAATTGAGGATTAGGTACGAAAATTTGACCAGAAAAGATAACAGATGAGTTGAGAAAAGAAGAATGAGGTTGTTGTTTTCCTTGTTGTGTAAAATGAGGACAATGACCTATTATTTGAACTATTTTCTGAAGGGGCAAAATGGTAAAACGTGTTGTGTCAGTTTCCACAAAAAGTGCAACACCTAGAAACTGATGAGACGTTTTTGTAACAGTTAGAGGATTTTCTGCAACTAAAAATATTCTGAAAATAATAAAACAAAAAATAGAAATTTTATCCAAAAAGAAACATGTGCAGTACGTGTTAACATAGACACGGACCGAGCTGGGCAATAGCACGCGTGTGTTGGGCCTTTAGCCCCAATTACTCAATAAAGGTAAGAGACAATGCTATATTTAAACCCTCTTAGATGCATTTTCTCAACCAATGTGGGATTGCCCACTTTGCATTACCAACATTCCCTTACAAATGCAAAAGAATTGGAAATTTTTGTAAACATGAGAAAAAGTACAACGTGAGAAGAACAACAATGAAATTATCCGCTTAAGCATGAGTATCATGTGGATTTGAAGTAGTACATAGAAAAATGGGTGATTCATCTTTTTAACAAGTGAACGAATCTTGAACTTGTTAAGATAGGTGTTAACTCATAACATACAACTAATCTTAGAGTCAATTGATGTTACGTGATAGATCAACAAGTTTTAGGCAATACACCTCGGGATGCTGGTAAGTGCTTCAGAAAAACGATCCAATGTCTTTCATTGAAGGTGGCTAGTTCTTCACACGTACGTAGGTTATTTCATCAAGTCTATCTCAATATAGACTACCTGAATTAGGATTATGAAATCAGTAAGAGCGTTTGTTAAGCTCATTCTCTCAAATTTAAATTTGGTGAATGCATCAAGTATGTCTCAATAGGACCACCCAAACCCTGGGATACGAATTCGTTAAGAGTAAGAACTCAACCTTATGCATGTACATCATTCGCCATAGGGATAGATAAAAATATACAATATGAGTCTTTCCATCGTTTCATTTGACCATATTAAACTTAGAAAACTAAGTTAGGTATCCACCATGAATTCCTCAACCATTAGGCTTAAGACTCATCCCCCTCGACGAATCAAGAATCATTTTCCTACTTAACCCTTTGGTTAGTGGATCAACTAGGTTTCTCTCAGACCTCACGTACTCTAAAGCAAGTACTCAATTCTTGATTAAATGTCTTCATGTCTTATTTGAATATGTCTCTTCTTACCATTGTAAGCTTAACTATCAACAACACAAATTGCGACTTGTGAGTCACATAATAGAGATACGGGAGGTGTCGATTTTCCCCATAAAGGAATCTCTGCAAGTAGATTCCTAAGCCACTCGATCTCTTGTCCGGCTAAGTCAAGAGCTATAAACTCTAATTCCATTATGGAGCGAGCAATACATGTTTGTTTAGTAGACTTCCAAGAAATAGTTGTTCCACCCAAAGTAAATACATACCCACTTGTAAATCTAACTTCATCATTATCATTTACTCAGTCTGCGTCACAATATCCTTTTAGGGCTATAGGGTTTCCGACAAATTCTAACTTCCAAGTTATAGTACCTTTAAGGTATTTAAGAAAATGCTTTAGAGCATTCCAATGTTCATTGTTAGGATTACGGGTATATCTACTTAGTCTACTGACTGCATAAGCAATATTAGACCGAGTGTAGTTCATAAAAAAACATGAGGCTTCCAATAATTTTAGCATACTCTAATTGAGAAACATTATTTCCTTTATTATTTATTAGTTGTATGCTAGAACCAAAAGGAATTTTCACAGGAATTACATCAAAGCTGTTAAACTTCTTTAACACTTTCTCTATATAGTGAAATTGATTTAAAGAAAATCCTTTTTCTAATTTGGTAACCTTAACCCCTAAGATTACATCCACCTCTCCCAAATTAGTCATATCAAACTTGGTAGATAAGAAATTTTTGGTTTTGTTAATGACTTCTATATTATTACTGAAAATTAACATGTTATCTACATACAAACTTATGATGACACAATTAGAACCAAACATCTTAAAATACATACATGCATCTGCACCATTAACAATAAAACCAAAGTTAAGAATAGTTTTATGAAATTTCTCACACCATTGTTTTGGAGCATGTTTGAGACCATACAAAGATTTTTTAGTGTACAAACTTTATCTTCCATATTAGGTGCCACAAATCCTAGAGGTTACTCCATGTAGATCTCCTCGTCCAAATCACCATTCAAGAAAGTTGTCTTCACATCCATCTATTGTACCAGCAAATTGTGAATAGAAGCTAAAGTAAACAAGACACGAATGGTTAAGATCTCAGTCACAAGAGAGTATGTATCAAAATAATCTACTCCAAGTTTCTGAGTGAACCTTTTTACAACTAATCTTGCCTTATACCTTTGTATTGACCCATCTGGTCTAAGTTTCTTTCTAAAGATCCATATTTTACTAATAGGTTTAAAACTTTTAAGAAAGTCTACTAGTTCCCAAGTGTGATTAGACATAATTGACTCTAGCTCATTATTAATGAAATCTCTCCAAAAACTAGCATCTATTGATTTTATGGCTTAATCATAGGTTTTTGGATCCTCATTTATAAAAAATTCATGAGCAATAGAACCGCTTATTGGTAACTAAAAAATATAGACTTTTTTAGCATTTTTTGATCATTAATTCATGCAAATTCCAAGTGTTTTTCATTAGATTCGTAATTTTATTAAAAATATCTAATTTGGATAAAATTTAATACACATATATTTTTAACTATTTTGATGCTAAACTTGAATGATTCTACCAATTTTTTGTAGTTTGGAGCAATATAAGAAAATTCAGTCTTGAATTCACATTGGGAAGCTCAAATTGCTGTAGCATCCTTACAGCATAAGCCATATGGAAGATGGTTGATTAATAAACAACCATAGACGCCCCAAAATATTATTTTTGGACTCTAAAAATTTATTTGACCCAATTCTCAACTAGGAACTAGACAGCCTGATGCAAAGAAAGAGGCCCGAAGCATCCAATTGAGGAGGAATGAGCCACCAAACCACGAAAGGCCCAAGCCATCCATGATATTGCCCAAATCAACCATCCAAAGCTGATTTAGATAATTAAAAAAATCAATCCCTAGATTTCTTAATATGATTGTTCCAACCCCTCCACTTTTAAAGCTTTTTATTTCAAGCACCTAGCTAAAAATAGCAAGCCATCAACACCCTCTCACTACAATGAAGGGCCGACCACATCAAGAGAGAAAATCAAGGCTCTTAATTCTTATTTTTAACCATGCTTCACTAGTACAAATAGACCCTCACTTTTTCATCAATTCACCTCTCAATTCATTCTTCCATCTTTCATCATTCATCTCCAATTTGTTCTATATTTTCTCTCTTTTTCCTTTCCCTATATTTTTCCCTCTCGAAAGAGTGTTTGCAAGGTTTGAGAGCAACCCCATTCGGCCATATTGAGAGCTTCTTAGCTTGGTTGTTTCGGTAAGAAAGGAAAGAATAAGGGAAAAAACAATTAAGTTATGCTTCAGAGATTTACTAGAAATGACTTAGAGTTTCTTCTTTCCTTTAAATCTTTTTTTATCAATTCCATGATTATGATTGCAACTAAGTGTTTTGTTTTCAATATAATCATGATTGCTTAGTTTTTTTGGTGTTAGAATAATTTGATTTTCTTAGTTTAATTTATTTAATTTTGTTAAAGATGTTACGTGCTTTTGATCATTTATTCATACAAGTAAAATCATGACTATGTTTCTTATGCATTATGAATGTAAGGAAATGACTGGATTAAGTAATTAATCTAATCAAAGTTTTAATTAATTGACAAAATACTTGTGTGGTGTATGTTTAATCAAGTAGGGATTAAATTTGTAATAATACAAATAATATTAATACATTACATAGCCTTGTATGAAGTTACGCTTATAAAATTATAAGTTTATTAAATATAGAAATATGTGAGATAGAATTAGTAATTGAATAAGTCTAACATTTTACTCAATTAAATAAAGGTTATTATATGATCAACTTCCCACGGAATCTCCGTAACATCTTTTAATAGTGTTTAAATAAATCTAAGCTAGGAAAGAAGATTATTCAAACACAAACATGTTATTATGATAACTCTAAAAAAACTTTCATATTTTTTGTGTTTAATTTATTTTGACATACTTAGGTCATTTTAGTTAATTAAATTATTTAGTCTATCCACTCTTACTTGTTTGCATCATATTTTAGTATAAATTATTTTCACTACCAATTTGTTTAAGTTTTAATTTTTCACAAAGAATTGCTTATACAGTCCTTATGAAGACGATACTCTATACTTATCACTTTATTACTTGTCAACGATTGTGTACACCTACACATTTCGGCGAACCACTTATCAAGTCTAAATCACTAATCTGAATTAGAAAGGAAGTAAGGATATCAGGTCTGAAACTAGTGACACTTCTTTGTCTTTTACTCCTCCTAAGTTCAACATCATCATTAAGAACATCTTTATCATGTGCACTAGAAGAAGAAACATGTTCATCTAACTGTATATTAGTAGTTATGCTAGATTTATTTAAAGGAAAAACATTCTTAAAGAAAACAACATCTCTAGATTCACATATGGTATGATCATGCAAATACATGAATCTATATACAACACTATTTAGAGCATAACCAACAGATACAACATCAACAATTTTAGGTCTAATAGTGCTCTTTTTAAAAGCAAGCAAGCCTAATTTTGCAAAACACCCCACCACTTTCAAGTATTTTAGATTAGGGGAATAACCTTTCCACAAGTCACATGGAGTACAGTTTAAATTTTTATGAGGCACTTTATTAAGAATATGGCTTGTAGAAAGTACAGCCTCCCCCCACATACTGTCAGGTAAACCAGAACTTAGTAGTAAAACATTCATAATTTCTTTTAAAGTTCTATTGTTCCTTTCAACTATGACATTCTGTCGTGGAAAATAATGAGCAAAAAACTAGTGTATAATATCATCTTTCTCACAAACCTCTTTAAGGAAATTAATGTCATATTTACCACTTCTACCAGATTTCAGACGTTTTATTCTCCTATCAAACTGATTTTCTACTTTTGCTTTATAAAGAAATTTTTTTTTATCATCTCCATCTTTCGATCTTAGAAGATAAACCTTTGTATATTTAGAGTAGTCATCTACAAAGGTGATATAGTAGCGTTTTCCACTCTTACTCTCTGTATTTTTAAAGTGTGCTAGATAAGTATGAACTAACACTAAAAGTTTAGTATTCCTATCAATAAGAGTTTTTAATAAAAGTCTAGCCTTCTTGGATTCAACACAAATTTCACATTTATTAAAGCTACTATCATCTAGATTAGGGAGTAGATTCATTTTCATGAGCTTCTTTAGAGAATGAATGTTCACATGACCTAACCTAGCATGCCACATATCAAGGGATTCAAAAATATAAGCATAAGTGGTGTTTTTATTATTATCAGTAAACATAGTCTCAATCACAAATAAATTTCCACTCAGATAACACTACAGCAAAACAGGTTTTTAACAGCGTTTTTAGTGGCATTTGGGGAAAAAATATCGCTATAGATCGAGCTTTAGCGGCGCTTTTTGGAAAACGCCGCTATAGATCGACTATTAGCGGCGCTACTTGAAAAACGCCGCTATAGGTAGACAATTAGCGGCACTTTCTGAAATCGCCGCAAAAAAAAATTAACCACAACGCCGTCGTTTTATGTTAACTTTAGTGGCATTAGCGACGCTTTTTAAAAAACGCCGCTAATGGTCGACATTTAGCGGCGCTCTTTGAAAAACGCCACTACAGGTCGACCATTAGCGGCGCTTTTGGAAAAACGTCGCAAAAGACGTTTTATTTGTCTATTTATTATTTAACTGGTTTATTTATATTAACTAAAATACAATTTATTTTAATTGAATATTTAAATTATTCGAAAAAACAATGACACGAGAAAAAGTTTGAAAGTAAAACATAGAAAAATATTTTAAAAATGAAAAAATGAAAATACTATTATTTAAAATAATTTTAAAGTTTTTGGGTGCATGACTGATTGTTTTTAATGTATATTAAATAATTTCTTATATAATCGTAAAAGAGATAGTATTAATTTTAAAATATTGAATTAATTATCATTATAGTTTAGGGTTTATAGTTTACGGTTTATGGTTTAGGGTAATAGTTTAGGGTTTAAGGTTTAAGAGTTACTATTTTAAGGTTTATGGATTATGGGTTTAGGGATAATGGTTTATGGTTTATGGTTTAAGGTTTAAGAGTTAGTATTTTAAGGTTTATGGGTTATGGGTTTAGGGATTATGGTTTATGGTTTATGGTTTAAAGGTTGGGGTTTAAGGTTTAAGGTTTAGGGGTTAGGGGTTTAAGGTTTAAGGTTTATGTTTTATGTTTTATGATTCAGAGTTTAGGGGATAGGGCTTAGGGGTTTAGGGTTTAAATTAATTAGTATTTTTTAATCAAGCCTTTTTCACCCTTATTTGTAGGGTTCTTAGAATGTCATATGTTCATCCTCGTGTTAGAAACAAGCTTCAGACACGAATACTTCAAGTAAAATCAAGAGTCAACGGAATAGAATTATCCTTTCTATTAACCAACCATGAACTTCTTTCGAATTGATTTGATCCTTCTAATTTATTCGATTCTATCGTAACATCATAAGCTTTGTCTTCTCTAATACAAAAAACTACGTATCCTTCATCAAGAAGACATATCCAGCTCGAGTTTTCATATTATTTAAAATTATTTTCATACACAATTATAAAATTTTACAAATTAAATATATAGTGTGGAACGAAATAAATTTAATTTAAAGGAATTTAAGAAATAATTAAACCTTTCAAATATAGAAACAAAGAAGAAAATTGGATTAAATCTTTAAATATTTAGTAGTATCAAAGGCATTAGCGGCTTTTTTTTCATAAACGCCGTAAAAAGTAAGCAATAGGGCAACAATAATTTTTTTAATAAAAATGGCGCCGTTTTATTGGATTTCTTAGTGGCGGTTTTGGTTCAACGCTGTAATATGTCGGGTTGTAGCGGCGCTATCCTAAAAACGCCATAAAAAGTTATTCTGTTTTTATCAAAACGACACTTTTTTATTTGTTTTTAGTGGCATTTTTGGTAAAATGCCGCAATAGGTCAGGCTTTAACGGTGCTAGGTGAAAAATGCTGCAAAAGGTTAATTTGTTTTAATCAAAACAGTGCCGTTTTATTTGATTTTTTAGTGGCGTTTTCGTCGAAACGCTGCAAAAGGTCGGGCTTTAGTGACGCTACCAAAAATGCCGCAAACTGTTATTTTGTTTTAATCAAAACGGCGCCGTTTTTGTAGGATTTTTAGTGGCGTTTTTAGTTAAACGCTGCAATATGTAGGGATTTAGCGGCGCTAGTGGATAAACGCCGCAAAGGTTGATTTGTTTTAGGCAAAACGCCATCGTTTTGCTCTCCTCCATTTTACCCAACCAATAAACCCGATGAACGTTATTCATTTCCCCCTTCTTCTGAATTTTATTTCCCCCTTTTTCCCTAGTCTGAAATCCACCCAAAATTTGCAGCCCAACCTTTTTTCTTCTACTTTTTTCCCCAACCTTTGCGGCTAATTCTTTTCCCCCCCGAAATCCCTAAGTTCCACCCGAAATCAGCAGCCCAACTATTTTTCCCCAAATCGGCAGCCTTGAAATCGATATTGAAGGTTTGTTCTCGTGTCTTGATTTGTTTTTTCTGCTATGGATTTTATATTATTTTTGGGTATGTTTTAAGATGTGCGTATCTATATTTTAGCTGATTATTGCTCAAAAAAGGTGAATTTGGATTCGACTGATAGAAAAAATGGATATAGGTGTTCATGGTTGTTCATGGCTGTTCATCTTTGTTTCCATAATTACAAATGAACATTTTTTTTTACTGTTAAGCTAAATTTTGGACTGTTAGGCTAAATTTAGGAGGAGGTTAACATTAAAATTACATTAATTTAATGGTTTTTGTTGAGTATTATTCTTACTGATATATATAAGTTTAATTGTTTGGTAACTTTTACGTTTAAAAATAATTCAGACATTCGGAAAAAGAAAAAAAATCTGAGTTATGAAATAGAAAGAATCATGTAATAATTTAATGCATTACAATCTATCATTTTTATGAATTTTTTAAAAATTTCACTTACATTTCTATGTTTGTTTGTTAAAAAAAGTCTTGTTATATACAGATAATTTTAGATTTATTTTAATTTAAATCTATTATTGGATAGTTGATTATATTGTTTATTTTAAATTTTGATATAATTATTCAAATGAATTGATTGTAATCGTAAAAAGTATGTAATTGTATGAATCCATGTTGTCATAAAGGATAAGGGTTAAGTCTATTGTGGATGTAATTTCTCATTCTAAATTTATAATGTAAAAAAAATCATTTTATTGTAGCCTAGTAAAATTGATATTATATGTGATGGGACTTATAGACAAACACATATAATTGTACATGATGGATTTGAATTTGAGTACTTAAAAGTTGAACTTTCGCTTTTATCAATTATGCCAATACTTTATCAACAGTTCCTTCTTTTATCGATACAAATAATTTATTAATCTAGTTTATTAGTTTGAAATTAATATTTAAATTTATATTATTTAAAAGAATAGAATGTTAAATTATTAAGTATGAAATAAATAATAGCATAAACTTTTGATCGTTTATATTCAAGTCGTATCAAGGAGCTTGGTTGCTTTATAAGATTTCAATTGATCTATGTTTATATGTTGAGATTTTATATATACACACACATATACGTGTATAAATATCCTGAATTTGGTCTGCATTTGTTTTAATGCGGTGATTATCTGTTTAAGCTTTTGCTTATTGGTGATTCTGGTGTTGGGATATCATGTCTACTTTTGAGGTTTGCTGTAAGTTCTTGGTCCTTTGATTTTAATCTTTTGGATCTTAGCTTTATGATTTTTTATCTTCTCTATGCGTTCACCAAATGTCAATGCTTTGAATATCATTTTTCTTTAATTTTGGTCAACCAAGATGATTCATATCTGGATAGCTACATCAGTACCATTGGTGTTGACTTTGTGAGTATCGTCTTCATACTTTTTTCTCTCTTTCTATATTAAGCATAAAATAAACAAACTTTTGCCTAGTAAAAAATCACTTAAAGCTTCTATGCATGTTATTGACAAAGATATTTCATTCCTGTAAGACTCAAATCCCATTACAAGTTTCTTATTGCCATAATAAGCGTTATTTATAAGGATCAATTGCTAAAGGCTACTTGGTAGAGGAGTGTATGACTTTCCGTTCTAGATATTTGGAAGATGTTGAAACAAGACTGAATAGGCCAAGTAGACATGCTGGGTTTACTGATCATAACTTGGCCGAAACTTATTTATTTCAAAGTTATGGAGAATTAATCGGCAAAGTTGAAATTGCAGAATTAGATGATAGATCGTGGGTACAAGCACATTGATATGTTCTTTTTCACCACGATTCAATGGAATCATTACGCAAGTAAGTTCTAGAATTTGATAAATATTCATCAATTATAATTTGTTTAATTTGATAAATATTCATCAATTATAATTTGTTTATCTTCTAACAAAGTAAATCTCTTTTTAACATAGTGAGTACAAATAAATATTGAGATCTCATTCACGCTCCCGAAGATTACAACATCGAGAGATTAATAAGTTATTTACAGAATCTTTTCATGAATGGTTAAGCCAAACGGTATGCAATTGAAGCTTTCATTGACAAATAATAATGTTTTCTCATAACATTTATAATTACTCAATTTACTTTCGATTCAATAGGTTTGGAGTCGGAAGGACGTCGATGACGAAGTTAAATGGCTTTCCCAAGGTCCGAATAGAATAGAAAAAAGATATAGTGCCTTCCTCATCAACAGATTCAGATTTCATACAAAATATCGTGAGAGATTAAGGAGAACTCAAAATTGTGGAATAGTTGTTAATTCTTCAATTACAAGTTATGCTAGTGCTAGGGAAATGTGGAGTATTATGAACTTCTTACTGACATAATTGAGCTGGATTACTATGGCAAATGGAAATTTGTCTTATTTCGATGTGATTGGGCTGATGTTAATACTGCTCGCGAAATTAAACAAGAACAATTGGTTTTACAATGGTGAACTTCTCTCGATTGATTCACACTGGACAACAATTGATAGATGAGCCGTATGTATTTTCTTCTCAAGTGAAACAAGTTTTTTACTCAAAAGATCCAACTGATGAGGGTTGGTACGTTGTACTCCGTAACATCCCTAGAGACTTGTTTGACATGGGCAATGGGAGTAGAGATGGCATCGACGATAGATCAGAAACTTTGTCTTTTCTAGAACAAAACTTAAATGAAAATATCCCTAGTACTAGTACACAATTTCAATGGGTTCGCCAGGATGTTGATGAAGATATTTATGAATTATGATGTAGTAAGATTTTAGGATTTTTTAATTATATGTAATATCATAATTTAAATCTTGGTCTTATTAAATATTTCAACTATTTTATATGTACTGTTATTGTTGTAATTAGTTACTAAATTTTCAACTATTTTATGTGTATTGTAGATAAAATGCCTAGAAGAAGATTGCGAGATCTAAGTATTGTTCAAAATACTCCTAACTCGGAAGAAACAAATAGTGAACAACAGACTGCTATTGGATCTTCGAATGTTTCGAATACACCTAACGAAACTGCAGAAATTCAAAGTAATGTTAAATTTAATTTACATGCGTGTTGACTTTTATTATTGATTTCTTTTTCAAATTCTTATATTATAATATACCATTTTTCAGCTAAAAGTGGTGGGATGCACAAAGGTCGAGGACGTACGCTACTTAAAGATTTATACAAGTTAAATCCTGTTGAGCGTGTCAAAGTATGTAGAAACAATTTTGGTTAGCCTGTTGGATCAGAAGCTCGACTTTTAGCAATATATTTAGGCATTATAGCACGAAATGCCAATATGTTGCCTATCAACTACGAGTCATGGCATCAAATGCCTGATAGTAACAAAAATCAAGCTCTCGATAATATTTAGGTAACAAAATGTGAATGTAATTTATAATACTTAGGTTTAAGTTTCATTTATATTTACTTTCTAAACTTGTGTTTTTTGTAGGAGAGGTTTGCTTTAGAGGTCTCGGATAATTATGTCAAGAAGGCATTGGGAAAAAGATGGAGAAACCATAAAAGTACTTTAAAGAAAGAATGTTTTAAGACAAAAACAACCCTCGAAGAGAAATTACGAAATGTCCCGCTGGGAATGCTGAGGTACCAATGAAAAGATGCGGTTAGATTTTGGAATTCAAAGAAAAGAAAGGAATTACGTACTTCCAAACTCTTATAATTATTTCAGTTTATAGTATTTACTATATATGTAATAATAATTTCATAATGTAGGATCGTGAACGAGTTGGAACAAGCAACGGGCAAAAACAAAAATTCACTCACACAACTGGGTCGAAAAGTTTTGCTTGTGTAGCTGAGGACGAGGTATTTTGAATTTATTAATAGTGTCAAATATTTATTATTTTCTATTAAATAATATTTTTACTACTATATTGTAGGAACTGTCGTCTGGTCAAAAAGTTGGACGCCTTCATCTTTTTGACATTACACATAGGAAGAAATATAGATCTCCTATGACTTCTGAAGCTGCATAAATTATGGTATGTTTACTTAATAAAATTTGAATTATTTTAAATATTTATAGTGTTTAACTATAATGGTTTAATTCTTTGTTTGTAATGCAAATAATGTTAAGTTATGTTGCATTTGTTTTTATAATATATATTGCATTTCTAACTTTTTGATTGATTTATTAGGATAAACTAAAGGATAAAAAGGCGGAGTATCAAGCGGTTGCTTCGAGTGATAATTCTGTTAATCTTGACGACATTGATAACTGGATTATTACTGAAGTTTTGGGTCCTGAAAGGTATGGTCGAGTTCGATTTCAAGGATCTTTTGTTAACCCAACCCAATATTTTAGATCCAGCTCACAACAATACATGCCTTCGGGGAGTCAGACTCAAGCTGAAGTTCAGAGGTTAAGAGACCAGATGGCACAGATGCAAGCGAGCACAGATGAGTGAATTGCTCAACTTAAAGTGGAAGCTGAAAGAAAATATGAAGAACTCCAGCTACAACTTAAAGTAGAGGCAGCAGCGAGGGAAGCAAAGCAGAGCAAAAAGTACGACGCACTCCAGCTACAGCTTCAGAATATGATGAAGATGTTTCAGCAGTCGTAAAATCTGCCATCTTAGACTTGTATGAATATTTTTAACATTTTAACTTTTAACATTACTGTAAGAATAATTTGAATTATACTCCAGTTATCAATTTATATCATATATCTTTCGTTGAATTTGAAGTATCTTTTAGATTTGCTGTTTTTGGTTGGATTCTATGCTACAAGAAGGGTTGCATATGGATGAAAATTGGATGTTATAAATCTGCCAAAGTTAGTGGCATTTTTTTTGTAAAACACCGCTAAAGAACGGTACTTTTAGCGGCGTTTGTGAAAAACGCCGCTAAAGGTCATGTTATTTAGCGGCGTTTGTGCTAAAAGCGCCGTTAAAGGTCATATTTTTTAGCGGCGTTTGTGATAAAAGCTTTGCTAAAGATGTTCTTTAGTGGCGTTTGTGATAAAAAGTCGCTAAAGGTCATGTTCTTTAGCAGCGTTTATGCTAAAAGCACCACTAAAGGTCATGTTCTTTAGCGGCGTTTGTGATAAAAGCGCCGCTAAAGGTCATGTTCTTTAGCGGCGTTTGTAATAAAAGCGCCACTAAAGGTCATGTTCTTTAGCGCCGTTTGTCATGAAAATGCCGCTAAAGGTCATGTTCTTTAGCGACGATTGTGACAAAAGTGCCGCTAAAGGTCATGTTCTTTAACGGCGTTTATGTGAAAAAAACGCCGTCAAAATTAGCAACATTGTTTATAGTGGCATTTTTTGCGGCGCTTCCTGAAAAAACGCCGCCAAAAGCCTGTTTTGCTGTAGTGTAACCTTTCCCAACATAATCTCCATTATGATAAAGTACAAGTTCATCAAATGCAAAAACTAATTTAATGCATGCCTTAATCGATAATCCACCACTGATCAAATTTCTACATAGTGCAAGTACATAAAGGACATTATTCAATGCTAATATTTTTCCAGAAGTAAGTTTAAGGAAGATCTTTTCTTTACTGAGTACTTCTGAACTGTTCGAATTACCCATGTAGACTTGTTGACCTTTCGCTACACTTTCAAACTTGGTGAATAATTTTTTGTTGGAGTAGAAATGTTTGGAAGTGCTTGTGCCTACAATCCACTCGGCATTATTCACAACCAAGTTCACTTTGGAAACCATAGCGACTATTATCTCATCTAGATTTTCAATTATGTGTGCTTGTGGTTTGTTTTCATTCTGGTTGTCAGAAGGTTGGTAGAATTGGTATGTTTTGTGTCCAAATTTTCCACACACAACAATTCACAGAGTTGTTGGATTTTTTATTCTTCCCTAGTTTCTTGAAGTTGGCAACCTTATTGTTTTGAAGTTTTGCTTTCTTCTTTGAATTTTCAGTGTCGTTTAACCTGTTAAACTTGAGACCAGAACCAAATTCCACAAGATTAGCTTTTAAATGAAATTCACTTGAAGAGGATGTAGTCGACTTCAATTTTCTCAAAACATATAACCATCATTTGAGACCAGCGTCGGTAGTTGGTTCCATCTAGAGGCTCAAGCTTGGAGAGATCAAGAATGTACTTCTTCATCGTGACAAACATGTTTAAATAGTAATAGGATTTGCTTCTAAATTGTTGGAAATATACTACTGCAAAACGAAATCGTTAGTACTAATAGGATAAATAAATTGAGCATAAATAAATAAAATAATCACTGTGTCATTGAAGAACCACTGCCTTAGAAGCAAATCCACCCTGATCAATGTAATCATGTAGTGGACGTCTCCCCCCAAGATTAACACAATACTTCAATATTCATACACTCGAATAAAGAAGGTGGAACTCAATTGGTATTGCTCTTCTCGAAAGGAATTGGAAAAATAGGTTGAAAAATAAAACTAAGGATTTGGTTTGGAAATTTGACCAGAAAAGACAACTGAAAAGAAAATAGGAGAGTTGAGAAAAGAAGAATGAGGTTGTTGTTTTCCTTATTCTGTAAAATGAGGAGATTGACCTATTATTTAAATTGTTTTCTGAAGGGGTAAAATGGTAAAGCACGCTGTTTTAGTTTTCACAAAAAGCGCAATGCCCAAAAACTGACCAAATGTTTCTGTAACAGTCAGAGGATTTTTCACAACTGAAAATATTTTGAAAATAATAAATTAAAAAACAAAATTTGTTTCCATAAAGAAACATGTGCAGTATGTGTTGTGGACACGTGTTAACACGAAAATGGAACAAGCCAAGCGGCGACGCGCGTGTTGGACTTTTAGCCCTAATTACTCAATAATGATAAAAGGCAATGCAATATTTAAACTCTCTTAGAAGTCTTTTCTCAACCAATGTGGGTTGTCTATTTAGCGACGTTTCTAGGAGAACCGCCAAAAATTGTGCCTCTTTTAATATTATAATTATTATTTTAAAATTAAAATGATAATTAAATAATATTTATAATTATTTATGTTTATGATAATTTTATATTTTTATTTTTTTACCTAAAAAATTTAGGTAAAGTTTTAAAAATTTATTTAACCCATTCAAATTTTACTTAAGATTTTAAATTTTATTTATTTAAAATTATTAAAATTATAATAATTATCCACATGTCGGTTAAGTAAATTATACACATCATCTTTAGATCTTAGACCTTGTAATATATATATTTGATTTGGAGCTTGTGACTTTCCTAATTCAAATGCTCAAAATTCTAAAAACAATAAAATCTTAAAATGAAAATTGAGTCTAGTTGACCGAGCCTTAATTCGATTGGCATTGACATTATTGACAGTGCAGAAGGATGTGAATTCGAGTGCACTTATATACATTTATCCCCTCCTATTTAAAGGTTAGAGTGAAATTATGTAAAGTTAAAAATGACTTTAATCCCATATATTTTCAAATAAAATAATAAAAATAAATATTCAAATAATCTTGCATGCCACTTTAGCTTCCATGCAATCTATATTTCAACTTTGTCTCTGAAATGTTGGACAATTATATTATATTTACATAGAAAATGATGAATTAAATACTAAAATTAATAGAACTCATGTCTAAAATTAATTAATAAATTATACAATTATGTCATTTAAGTGCATTATCACTTTTCACAGGCTTCTCTGTACACCAAAAATCAAGCCAAAAAAACGTATCAATACCCGATCCAATGAAGTTGCAAACCTTATTATCATCAACGAGACTAATAACGATTCTCCGTACCTTAGACATTTTGACTTTATATGCAGATTTTGGCAATCAATGCTGCACATCATGACCATAATTTGAAACAATAAGATGAAGGCTCACTCGCGAATCTCCACCACCGTTTGGTGACGGAAATTTTAGAAATGCCAAGCCTTCCCAAACTTTTTAGGAGTACTCAACCTAACTTCACCAATTTTGTATCTATCTTTTTGATCACGCCGATTGGAGTCTTTAAAACGGACCTATAAAAATAAAGGGAAACCCTAAAATTTTTCAGTCTGTATTAGAAAATTTTGAATGAAGTTGAACAGCAAAATCCATCATCGTAAGACAAAAAGTAATTAATTACTTTCAATCAGTAAGAGAATTCGTCAACAAAAGTTTAAGAAAAGAAAAAAAGAACTAGTTACTGTAGAAATAGTGGCGGTTTAGTTATCTCATCTTCCACGATTTTGTAGAAATAGATTTTAAGATAGTAAAATAATATTGTGAATGTCCTAGAAAATCTATCATCAAACATAAGACAGATTGTCAAAAGTGTGGACGAATTTTTAAATAGAAACAACATTATAATAGTTCATGGATAAGGAGGTTGGCTTGATCCCTCAAGTCAAGTTTAAAATAGATAATTTTTATCTTGGGTTTGTTGGACGGGGACTCAAATTTAAATTAAATTCTAAAATTTTTCAATACACATTTGGTCTCAAAATTAGTATCTTCTCTCAAAGTTATAAATTAGCTTTTATGCAACTTGGATAGTTATTCATCAATTTTAATTTGATTCCATTTTCATATTTCAATAGCTTTATTATCCATGTGGCACGATTTTTCATTAAATAATGTATAAATTGTTGATATGACATTTTATTAGGCTAAAAATAAACAAATTAATTTAAAATATTTCCACCTAGATTAAAAAAAATAAACACACTTGAATAAATGGTTTCTTATTTTCCCGTGAAATTTATTTGTTTTTAACCTAGGTGAAAATGTGAAAAAGAAAACAGTTGTTGCTGTAGCTCTACTGTTGGTTGCAGCAGTCATGAAAAAGAAAGAAAAAAATAAGGAGAAAAAAATAGGAGAAAAATAGAGAAAAAAATACTTATTTCTTTACATTAGGTTACATAGTCTATTTATAATAAAAGAAACTATACAAAAATAAGGAAAGTCAAATAGGGAAAAATATGATATGATTCTATAATATTGTGCCAATTAATCCTAGAATCATGATATAATTATGCAAGATATCACAACTGTTCACAACACTTACCCTCAAGTTGGTGAATGGATATCTTCTGTTCCAAGTTTGCATGATTGTGACTTAAGCGATTTGGGGTTTGTAGGCCGTTGGTACACATGGGAGAGGAGTCGTTTTGTGGATACTAATATTCGTGAACGTCTGGATAGGGGAGTGGTAAATTCAGCTTGGTGGAGTTTATTTCCAAATTATTCTGTCACGCATTGGCCACATTCGATGTCTGATCATTGCCCTATTGTGATAAACACGATGGGCCGACGAAGTAGTATGCGAAGGGGTAGTGAGCAATTTTGTTTTGATACAGATTGGTGCTAGGAGGACTCGTGTGAAAAAGAAATGTGTAATTTATGGTCTTCTTCTATGATTGATTTACCAAATAAACTGAATGGGTTGGGGAAAGTGTCGGGAGAGTGGAACCATTGGAACAAAGGAAATAGAGCAGTGCATAAGCGGAAGTTAGAAATACGGATGAAGGAGCTTTTCACCAAAGATCCTAATGATGGGCTTCTTGTCGAATTATTGGATATTCAAATTGGGTTGAATTTAGAGGCGAGTAAGGAGGATCTGTATTGGGAGCAACGTTCTAGAGTTAATTGGCTCTCACATGGGGAAAAATACCATGTTTTTCCATAAGTTTTCTTGTGGATGAAGGAAGCAGAATAAGATTGATGGGATTGAAGGGAGTGGAGCGAGCTGGGTAATTGATGATGATGGGATCCTAAAGGTTACCTCTGAATACTTCATGGAGCTTTTCATGGCAACGGAGGAAGGGTATGCTTCCTTGATTTTTTAGCATGTTTAGGAAAAAGTGACGACAGAGATGAATGCCGAGTTACTGAGACCACTCTAACCTAATGAAGTGTAGGCTACAGTCAAGTCTATGTCACCCCTCAATGCCCCAGGTAGTGATGGGTACCCTGGTTTATTTTATCACAACAATTTCCATATCATAGGTAATGATGTTACAAGTTATTGTCTTGCGGTCCTTCGAGGGGAGACCTCTGTTGAAGGAATCAATAAGAGGCAGATTGTGTTGATCCCTAAGGTCAATAATCCCCATAATATAACCTAGTACAAACCTATTAGCTTGTGTAATGTGTTGTATAAGATTATTGCCAAGATTTTAGTTAATAGAATGAGTGGTTTTTGGGAGAGTGCATTGATGAGGCTTAATGGGATTTTATCCCTGGTAGGCAGATATCAGATAACGTTCTTGTTGCCCATGAGATTTTATATTCCCTTAAGGTTAAAAGATCAAGAAAATTGGATATTTTGTACTTAAGCTTGATATGAGCAAAGTTTATGACAGAGTCGAATGAGATTTTCTTACAGGAATGATGTTACATTTGGGTTTTCATGCAGATTGGATAAGTTTGATTATGAGATGTGTGTCTTCAGTCTCTTACACAGTTGGGGTAAATGGTAATATTAGTAGCTCTTTTTTGCCTTCAAAAGGTTTGTAACAAGGCAATCCTCTTAGTCCATACCTATTCTTATTATGCGCTAAAAGTTTTTCGACTATTCTTAATGAAGCAAAGGTAATTGAGCGAATGAAAGGTGCGTGTATAGGTAGGAAGAGGTTAGTGATAAATTATATTTTCTTTGCCGATGATTGTGTTTTATTTGGTGAAGCTTCAAGGGAAGGGATAAAAATGTCCAGTAAGTTATCTTCGAATATGAGAAAACTTCGGGGCAAAAAAGTCAATTATGATAAGTCTCTAATTTATTTTGGTACTAATATGGATTTGGGTGTTTGTGATATGATAGGGAGGTTTTGGGGGGTTTGGATATCGAAAATTCCAGAGAAATATTTGGGACTTCCTATGATGGTTGGTAGAGGCAAAAAGCAAGCATTTGCGTATTATTTTGACAGATTTCGTAAGAAGGTGGAAGGTTGGGGAATGATATTTTTTTCTATGGGTTGGAAAAAGGTCTTCATCAAATCAGTGTTACAGGCATTACCTATTTATGCTATGCAATGCTTTCTTTTTTTGAAAGCTCTATGTACTTAAATGGAAAGCGTTCTAAATAGATTCTGGTGGAGGAATAACAAAGCAAGTCATGGCACACATTGGTCTAATTAGCGTTAACTTTGCTTACCTAAGGCCTAAGGGAGGTATGGGTTTCCGTGATTTAGCCAAGTTTAACATTGCATTATTAGCCAAGCAGTGTTGGCAAATTATTAATAACGGTGATTGTTTGTTGGCTAAAGTACTAAAAGCTAGATATTTTCCCATACAAACTTTATGTCAACAAGATTAAGGTCTTACGCTTCTTTTACGTGGAGGAGCATTTTGGATACGAAAGGCTTGATTGAATCGAGCATTCGTTAGAGGATTGGGACGGCTAGTGGTGTCAATATCTGGAATGATGCTTGGATTTCTAAACCTAGAGATGGGAGAATTCAGTGTAGTAATATTGATAGAAATTTCACTACAGTCTCTCAGCTA
This sequence comes from Gossypium raimondii, assembly GCF_025698545.1. Lineage (NCBI taxonomy): Eukaryota > Viridiplantae > Streptophyta > Magnoliopsida > Malvales > Malvaceae > Gossypium > Gossypium raimondii. Next base: position 40,269,098 of record NC_068577.1, read on the forward strand.
ATTAAGCCTGATACTTGTACCTAGATTGAGGATCATGTTAAGGCCATTTTTGAGAGCAACCAAGCTAAGAAGATTCTAACGATCTCTTTAGCTCGAACAAACTTTGTTGATATGTTGATCTACAGGTATGAAGGGTCAGGTAAGTACTCCCCAAAGAGTGGTTATAAGTTATTGGTTGAACATGCGCCCCAACTAGACATTCCTCAGTCTATTAGTGCCTCTAAACTTATTACAGCACTTTTTACAAATCTATGGGCTTTACATATTCCAGAGAAGCTTAAAATTACATTTTGGAGAATTATATATAATTTCTTGCCTACTTTTGTTAACCTAGCTAAACAAATTATACAGATAGCTAAACTATGTCCTTTTTGCAAAAAGGCTGATGAAACTGTGGATCATATTTTGAGGTATTGAACTGTTACGAAACAAGCTCTAGCCACTTTGAACATCAAGATGCTTCTTGTGGATTAGTATACAGATTATAGAATCTGGTTAGCAATGGGTTTTAAAATCCTTGCTGTTAAGGGAAATGAGGCACTTGTGATTACTTACTGGGCAATCTGGTACGTGTGAAATAGATTGATTCATGATGGTATCAAGTAAAATGCATAGGAATTGGTGGTTTTTGTTAAGGGCTATCAACTGGAGTTAGAAGCCCTTGAGAGTTTAAAGCCCTATTCTTTTGTCCTGAACTAGGAGATTTGGGCACCTCTGATCCCAAACAATGTTAAGCTAAACTACTATACCTCTTTCATTGCTACTCTTAAAAGATCTATTTCGAGTGTTATAGCTAGGAATGAAAGTGGGGAAATTTTAGCAGCTTGAACTTACCCACATTATGGTGTTGTAGATGCTTTCACAACGGAGGCGCGGGCATGCGAGCAGAATGTGGCCTTTGCCCAAGAGCTAGGATTTCGATCGATATTTGTAGAATATGATTCGCTCACCATCACGAAAAATTTACACAATGTAAGTCTAGATAATCAATGTTGGGGCTAATTATTCAAGATATCTAAGAGAAAGCACGAGGGTTTGATTGTTGTACTTTTGGCTATGTTAGACGTTTGGCGAATACAATAGTACATACTCTAGCGCGATATAGGCTTTAGGTTTCAGAACTAAGGTACTAGACTGAGGAAGTCCCGGTGGAGGTTGAGCATGCATTGAACTTGGACTAGCAGAAATGGGTTTCATGAAGCGCTGAGAGATAGTTTATAGCGTTTTCGCTCTTGAGTTTTTTTGAGATCATCTTATCCTTTTCTCTCCAATAGTCTTTCAAGAAAGGGTTTCTTGTGGTTTTCTATTGTTTCTTCAGGCATATCTTTGATGGATATGAGTTTATAGGAGACAATTCATTTTATGGTTTTCATCTAGGGCATTGGGTTGGGGAAGAGACTCTTTGCAGAGTGGGGTGTATGTTATTTTTCCTTATAAACTATTTTATTTTTCTTACTTGAGTTGTGTGTTGATTAATTTATTTTGTTTCTGACTTGCTGGAATGTATCAGTTCCTATATAGAATAATTGTTCCCCACTTTTTATTTCAATGAAGGCCAACTAATATTTCAAAAAAAAATCTTGAAATATAGTACTTGTTAGTCCCTTTGTGAGTATGTCTACCAACTAATCCTTGGTTGAAACAAATGAAGTGCATATCAGACCACTGTTTAGTTTCTCCTTGATAAAATGTCTATCAACTTCAATATGCTTTGTTCGACCATGTTGAACAATGTTATGAGCAATATTAATGGCTGATTTATTATCACATTACAACCTCATGGGTCATTCCAATTTTATTCTTAAGTCATCTAGGATTAAATTCAACCAGAGTAACTCATATATTCCTAATGCCATTGATATGAACTCTGCCTAAGCGCTTGATCTTGCTACCACGTTTTATTTCTTACTTCTTCATGCTACAAGATTCCCACCAAGGAGAGTACAGTAACCAGATGCTGATTTCCTATCGACCAAAGATCCTGCGTAATTTGCATCAGTATAAGCTTCTAATGCCACGCTTGTGCTTGTTCATCGCTTAAACAAAATTCCTCTTCTAAGGTTGCCTTTCAAGTTTTGTAATATCATGTTTACTGATTTAAGGTGTGATTATTTGGGATTGTGCATAAATTGGCTAACCATTATTACTGTAAATGCTATATCTGGTCTTGTGTGTGCTAGATATACCAACCTCCTAACAAGCCTCTGATAAGATCTTTTATCTACCATGGGATCTTCTGGAGCATTACATAATCCATGATTGAATTTGATAGGCGTTTCAACCGGTTTACAACTCGTCTTCCCTATTTCTTTCAACAAGTCGAGTATGTTGACCTAACGTCAAATGTAGTAGTCATTTTAGTATATTTTCGCACTTAAGGAGATTATTTTCTAGACATTTTAATATTAAATATTGAATTTTCAATAGTTAGTAGCTAAGCAGTAAAAGTTAATAAACTAAGTGTTTTTGAGACAATTTTTGAGTATTGGTAACCTATTAGGCCGACGTGGGCCTTAGGTAGGTTTAATTTGTGTATTTAAGTGTGCAAGATGCTTAATTTTAGGCTCAATTTACGTATGAACTTGGGATGAGTGTTGCATAAGCTTCCCAAGTCATGAAAACATGACAGGAACGTCCAAAGCCACAAAAATGACTATTATGGCGTGACACAACCCTTGTGTTAAGCCATAGCATCTCTTGTGTTGAGCTATAGCAGCCTATGTTGAGCCATAGCCTGAACGTGGGTCAGCAGTAATGATCATGTTAGCAACTGTATTGTGGCAGATTCTCATAGATTTTATTTCTTACTTGCACCCAAAGTATCGAGGGCATATCGAACATAAAGTGCACATATTTTAGCCTATAAAAATGAGGCTCCTGTACACAAATTAGTGCAGATTCAGACAGACAGTTTTTACTATTTAGTTTACTTTGTATTTTCTTTTCCATGTTTGCTTAGTCGAAACTTTTCTGTTCTGATGTGAAGACAATTGCGAGCGAAGATTGCTCCAAAATTGCACTTCAATATATATTCATGAGCATTCACTTATCTCTTCTTATCTCTTCTTTTATTTATATTTCGTTGATCTGGCCAATTGATGTTTACATGAATATTAGAATACATTATTATGCTTTATTTATATCTTGCATGATTCAATTATTAAATTGATATATCGATTAAGTAATTATTTATCTAAAATTTGTTGTTTATATAAGGGTACTTAGTATATTAAAGAGTGATGCCCTTTATAAAATATCTAAACAGGTGAGACCAGAAAGGTATCCTATCGTGTATAACTTGTATAAAGTAGTGAGCCCGGGAGGGTATTTGTATGCCTAGGAAGAGACCGGAAGGGTGACTTATGTAGTAATCGTTAGTGAAAATGAGACCGGAAGGGTATTCTTAGCTAACGGTCATAAATAACTCAATCGAGGATAATTAATTATTTAATTAGATAATTAGGGATTTAATCAATCATAGGCTAGAGGCTTGTATTGTCGACACTAGGAATAGAAATTTTCATTGGGTTAATTAATTTAATTAGTTTAATTAATACCTTAATTTGGATTAATACTACTAATTCATGATTCGATTAGATTAGTAATTATTTTTTGAAATTAATTTAACAATAATTTCTCTAATATGCAATCCCTTGGGTACAATCCTCGAAATACTTCTATGTGTTCCGTTGTAACACTTACTATATTACAATTTGACATGTATGCTTGCAGATACCACACTTAAATAATTATATTTTTATTTGCATGATTCTTTTACTCTAAATGATAACACATTTAGAGGTGATCATATGTACTTTTGTTGGGAGATGAAAATTCCTTGCTTTGAATACACAATTTCGAAGCCTAGGAAGTGATTTAATTTTCCTAGATCTTTGATGTCAAATTCCTTCAAGAGAAATTGTTTCAAATTGTTCATATCTTTTACATCATTACCCATTATGATGATATCATCTGCATAAACTAACAATGTTGTAACTCTCGAGTGCCTCACGAACAAAGTATGGTCTCCTTGACTTTGCTTGTATCCCAACGATATCACTACCTTAACAAACCTCCCAAACCAAGTTCATAGTGATTGTTTAAGCCCATAAAGAGCTTTCTTTAGCTTGCACACCATTCCCTCTTTAGATTCAAATCCACGGGGAACTTCCATGTAAATTTCCTCTTCTAGGTCACCCAGGAGGAACGCATTTTTAACATCAAACTGTTGTAGATCCCACTCAAAATTAGTAGTTAACGAAAAAAGTATCCGTACTATGTTCATTTTTGCAACAGGTGCAAATGTCTCAAGATAATCAATGCCATAGGTTTGAGTACATCCTTTGGCCACCAATCTTGCCTTGTATCTTTCCATTGAGCCATCAGTCTTGTATTTATAATGAAAACCTACCTACATCTGACCAATTTCTTTCTTTTGGGAAATTCAACTAAATTTCTTCCTTTTGGGAAATTCAACTAACTCTCATGTCTTGTTCTTCTCAAGGGCTTCCATATTTGTTTTCATAACATCTTACCATCTCTTCTCTCCTAATGCCTTAGTTAGATTTTTTGGTGTAGGAATTGTATGGAGATTGGTTAGGAAGGCTCTATGGTTTTAGGATAGATTTGACAAGAAATGAAAAGATACAATAGGGGAACGTTTGGTTCACTGTAATGGAAAAGAGCTGTAATGGAATAGAGCTGTAATAGTAATTCAATGGTTTGGTTGAATGGGATGGAATAGAGCTATAATAGTATTATTGTGTTTGGTTGAATGGAATGATATTGTAATAGCATAAGGAAAAAAAACTAAAATGACTAGAATACCCTTAGCAGAATTTTTTTTAGTTAGATGATTATTATTATTGTTATTAAATTTTAATAAGATTATTAATAAAAATAATAAATAATTTAATCATATTTTAACATAATTATTATTAAATATAATTTAATAAAATAATATATAATTTAATAAAATTCTTAATATAATTATTCTTATATGAATTTACTAAAATCATAATATATAATACTATAAAAATAATATATAATCTACTTTATTATTTTTAAACTGCAATACATATTTAATGTGCTAAAATATTATTAGTGAAATAAATAATTTAATTATTCTACAATAAAAAAATATTAGAAGTAATAAATAACTTGAGAATTATATTTCACATCTAAACATAATATTCATATATTAACAAAAAGTTACATGATTTCATTAGTTTATATGTCATAATCCATATGTATAAAATTTTACAATACAAAAGTTACCAAAATATCATCAACACAAACATGATTTTTAATGGATGAAGAAGGTAAACTAAAGAAAATGAATGTGTTTTTGTGGATTTGATTAATTGATGATGACGTTTAACAATTATTTTTTTAAAAAATACTCATTTGATTAATATAGTGGGTTAATTATCTTAAAATTATGTATTTTAAAATATTCGATTATTATTTTATTTAAATAAAATCTAAAACTCCATATACATTACATTCTTACCATAACATGATTTGTTTGTAGCATTTTACTTTCTTTTTCTTTTTGTTCCGTTTGTTGAGATAATTTTGTAGTGTTAATTATAATTTTAATCAAACAATATAAGTAATATAAAATATTTTTAATTATAATTTTCAATCATACAATATAAGTAATATAAAATATTGTTTGAAGACCAAATTTAAATATAACATAAATTAAAGATATCGAAAATAAAAATACTTTAATAATATATTAAAAGATTAAACTAGTTTTAAATGAAACATATCAAAAATAAAAACATATCGAAAATTAAATATAACCAAAATATTCTTGTTTAAAGTAAAAAGATCAAATCCGAATTGTAAATGTAGTTTAACATGTATATATTGTCTGTCCCGTATTACTAGAAAACAATAATGGTATCATCATTCCAGTGGAGATAATTGTTTATGTTCGTTTGTGAGAGTTACATGATACTTGTCTGTCCACCTACATCAGTAAATAATAAAGATGTTATCAAGACAAGAAATTGAGATCACTTGTGTAAAAATATTAAAGCTCCAAATGCATTGTAAGCATCTCATTCAAATGCATGTATTTAGGGATTAAAACATTAAAGTATACCTTCCAAATACTACATGCCATACATAGTTACCATTTTTGAACAAATCAACTTGCTGACTAATGCATCTAAAGAAGGAAAGTTAAGTAATTAAACAATGGTGATGCTAGCTTTTTCCATGCACACACACAGTCTCACTTATGTATGAAAGTGACAATGGTTTATTTTCACCATAAAGTCAAAATCAACATCATTATCATGGTAATCACGAACAATAGGTAGAAGACCAGTTCAATGGCTCTCTCTCACCTTTGTCTTTATGCAGAGAATCAAGTTTTTTCAACAACAGCTAAAGCTTTGAACCAACACTACAAAGAGAATGGTTAAGAAGAAATTGGCATTTGAAGTGATGGAAGATGAAATGATTTTGGCTTAAATTACAAACAACATAAACCTAGAAACTAGAAGGATGATAATAGTTCGACTCTTGTTGGGTTTTAATTGAAAGGGCAGATTTTTATTTTTATTTTTAATAACATTGGATGCTACTGTCTACCGATAAACAACCAAAGTTAAAACTCAATTTTTAGACCTCAATCACAACCTGATAAGTTTGTGAATTAAAAAGAAAGAAAGAAATATAGCAGAATGTTTTATCAGAATATTTTATCAGAACATCTGCTCACTGGATGGCATTGGCAACAGCTGCAAAGATGCATATGTTATTAGATTAATCAGAGCATTTTATGATTTTACATCTTTGTTTAATCAAAACATTAGATTAACCATCTCATCAGCTCACTGGATGGCATTGGCAACATCTTTGTTTAATTTTGTTTTTATATGATTTCACATAATGTTATTAGATTAATCAGAACATTTTATGCTCAAATCCATAAACAAGAAACACCACATCAGAAAAGGAAAGAAAATGAGCATTTGCGTGAATGCATGAATGAAGCAGCAAAGAAAGGTGAAATTAGAAATGCAAAAAATGCAAGGCATATACAAAAAATGAAAGGTGAAATTTTAGGTCATTTTCAATCAAAACCCAGAAGAAAATAGGAAAACAAGTCTATAAACAAACAAACCACAATGTTGAAAAAAAAAACCCAAAATACAAACTGTAACTTACATTTGCAAATCTAACAAAATCAGAGCTAACAAAAGAGAAATCAGCCGCTGCAAATTCAGTAAAACCATAAAAAAGAAGAAAAAGAAAAGTAGCTCAAAATCCAGATACGATCACAAAGAAACATTTTAATAATCTCTTGCCGAAACAGTTGTCGAAGATACAAAAAAAATACAAAAAAATATAGATAGAACATATAACCTGAAAATAACCACCGATAAAGTGAAGAAGCACTTGTCGAAATAGTTGGGCCGGAGATTTGAGACGGTGAAGCCGGCGAAAGATGCTAAGATGAAAGTGAATCGGGAGTGGGTGGAGCCTTGGGTGACTTTTCTGGCAGCTTCTATTTGATGTGTTTTGGGGATTTTGGGTTGGGAGGGTAAAACAGGATTGAATAGCTAAACGGTGATTTGGTAAGGGAATAGAAATCCTCCAGAAATCAGCCAAATGTTGGCATACACCCGTAATGGAATAAGCCTGTAATAGGGCATTCCATTAAACCAAACGGATGATTAGATGGGCCCACAAAATAGGGCTGTAATGGCATAGCCATTACACCCAACCAAACATGTTGTAGGTGTTTTGTGCAAGTTCTTGATACCTTCCTAAGTGAAATTGGCAGGTCTTCAATACTCATTTTTTTGTTCGTCTATTGGTTCAATTGGCTCAACACTTGGTGTGTCATTGACAATTGGTTTTATCAATTTGATCTTAATTCTATGTACCTTGAAGAAAACATCATACTTATTAAGAAACAACACAAATAAGAAAGCGCAATAGCATGAATAGGAGATTGTACCTGAATTTGTTGAGAGACTAGTATTTTCCTCCTAGAATAAACATGCAATGGATGAATGTTATCTTGATTTCCCTTATCTTTCATCATTTCAACTGATTTGGCTGACTCGATTGACGAAAATTTAGAGAAGTAAGAGAAGTGGACTCACTAAGAACAAATTCAGATGCCATGAATGGTTTTGATTGTAATGAAATGGGCTCATAAACAGTTATGGGTATAGACTTATCAAGAAGAAACATATTTTTTGCTTTATCTTCATTCAAGGTCTCCCCTTGAAGATAAGTTTGTTGAAAATAGGATTCATCTTTGACAAAAGTAACATCAGTTGAGACAAAATAATTTAGTAGGTGGGTGAAAAAATTTATAACCCTTTTGTGTGGAAGAATATCCAATAAAAATGCATCGAAAAGCACGTGGATCAAATTTACTCCTATTATGAGAATGAATATGAACAAACGCAACACACCTAAAGATTTGGGGAATAAGATTGTTTGAAGGAGAAAACTTTGAGAAAATTTTTGTGAGAATATCAATTGAACTTTTGAACTCAAGGAAACGTGTTGGGAGCCTGTTAATAAGATGGGTAGTGGATAATACCACTTCATCCCAGTATTGTTTTGGAACATTCTTGTGAAGCAACAATGCTCTAGTGATCTCTAAGAGATGACCATTCTTTTGCTTAACCATTCCATTTTATTGTGGAGTGGTAACACATGAGGATTCATGAATAATCCTTAGTTTTTCAAAGAATGGAGAAAGGTTTGATTGAAATAATCCTTTGAATTGTCCGATCAAAATATCTTAATTTTTACATCAAACTGAGTATTGATCATGTTATAAAAATTAGGAAAAATAATGCTATCATTGGATTTATTTTTCAAGAGGTAAAGCCATGTCACTTGGGTACAATCATCAACAAATGAAACAAACCACCTAGCACCAGAAATATTTGGAATGTTAGAAAGTCTCTAGATATCACTATGAATGAGAGAGAAAGGAACAATTTTTTTTATTTCTTATTGAAAAGGAAACACGTTTGTGTTTGGCAAGTTCACAATCATTGCAATGAAATGTGTTAAAAGCAAGACCTTTAAATAAGTAAGAAAACATCAACTTGGGCACCCTAAAAGATGGATGACCTAAATGATGATAAAGAAGACAAATTATATTTTGGTTTGACATGACAAACTTGGAAAAAATGATATAGATATGGGATTTTCACCTTCAGTTATAGTGCTTTGTTTTTTCAGGAAGTAGAGACCAGCTCTCTAACTAGCATATCCAATCATCTTCTTCATGTATAGTGCCTAAAAAACACAATATGAAGGGAAAAATGTTACACTACAATTTGAATATGTGGTTAATTTATGAATAGAAATAAGGTTTGCAAATAGCTTTGGAACATGGATGATATTTTTTAGTGTAAGGTCATTGTTTATGTAAATATCCCTTTGGCCCAGCTACGATGGTGATGAATCCGTCGACTATTGTGATCTTTTTATGGCTATAGGTCATAGTATAAGAGATAAAATGTTTGGAGGAACAGGTCATATGGTCAGTAGCACCTGAATCAATCACCCACATGGGAGAAGAATTTTTTTGAAAGACATTAGTACAAGATGAAGAAGAAATACATGAAAACACCAATGAACAAGTACATGTAAAGGTTGGCTTTTCAAACAATCCTAAAAAAGTTTTCAGTTTCTCAATTTCTTCAACATTGAATTTAGAACCAAATTTCTTTGAATTTTCTTCACTAGTCGACGAAGTAGTCACCATATGTGCTTGACTTTGATAATTCACACTTTGATTAGGCTTTTCATTGGGCCTTGTATGAAGTTTCTAACATCTTTTCTTGGTGCGGCGATGCTTCTTATAGTATGTGTAAAATAGATAATCTCGATTGAATGGTTTGATTGAGTCCCCTGAGCAACTAATGAAAGATTGTTTACCCTTTCAATTCTGTGGATTTGGTAACAAGTGCAGAACCATCTCCCTCTTAAGGTTCAAGCATAACACTTCAACATCCCTTTTCAGCACGTATAATAGAGATTGTCTCATTTAGAGATGGTAGGTTCGGTTTTCCCAAGATCTTGCACTCTTATAACATTAAATTCAACATTTAATCCTACAAGAAAATCATAAATACAATTTTTTTCCATAAATTGCTTCAAAATTGTTGCATATTCACTGCAGTGGATTTGGATGCATTGATAATGATCCATATCTTACCACAAGCCTTGTAAGAGACTCGAATATTCAATGACAGTTCGAGTCCCTTGTTTGGTTGCTGAAATTTGTCTTAATTTTGTAGATTTGTGCAATATCATTAACCTTGGAGTATGTTTGTCAGATAGCTTTCCAAATCTCTTTGGTAGTTTTGAGAAATATACATGTATCAATAATTTCTAGCAGCATTGAGTTCCATAACCATGACATCATCATGAAGTCTTGTTCATCTTACACCATAAATTTGGGATCGTCTTGCGAAGGACTTGTGCCAATTAATGGCTCAATTTTCCTTTTCCCTTTAGAAATGTGCGGACCAATTGTGATCACTTCAAGTAATTCTTCCCATTCGATCAATATGCGACTTGAATGTTCTACAAATCTTCGATTGCAACAGCGGCAATATTTTTGAATGTATAGGCACTCGTGACAAGGTTGGTGATTTCGGAAAAACTTTTGGGTGATTCCAACATGATTGCTTGAATAAAAAATAGATACAAACAAGGAAATATGAGAGAGAAGACAACAATGATTGAGAGAAACAAAGAAGATGGAGCTCAGTTGGGTATTGCCATAGAAAAAAACTTTAGAGTTTTATTAGGAAGGATTCAATGGCTCTAATACCATGTGAAAAAGAAAACAGTTGCTGTTGCAGCTCTGCTATTGGCTATAGCAACCATGAAAAAGAAAGAAAAATAAATAAGAAGAAAATAAGAGAAAATAAGGGAAAAAACTTATTTCTTTACATTAGATTACATAGCATACTTATAATAAAAAACTATACACAAATAAGGGAAGTCAAATAAGGAAAAATATGATATGATTGTAAAATATTGAGCTAATTAATCCTAGAATCATGATATAATTATGCAAGATATTAAAATTGTTCACACAGAAAATAATTTAGATTTATTTTTTATTTTAACTTAATAAAATGCCATGTCCACAATTTGCATATGATTTAACGAAAAATTATGCCACATAAATCACGGATTAGTAAAATGTGAACTAAACTAAAATTAAAGTTTAATGTCTACAAATAATCAAATTAAAGTTGATATATAACATTTCAAATTGTATCAAAATTCATGTATAATTTTAATATTTATTTTATTATGTATTAACAATTATAACCTAAAATCTTTTACCATTTATACCCATGTATTATTAATTGTCTTGTCCTTTCATTTTATTTATCGTGTCATACATTCACTTTTTTCTAATTTAAAATTTTAAATAAATTTATTAATTCAATGTTTGTATCTTATCAAATCTTAATATTTTTAACAAATATTACATTAAAATTTTTAAATTATTTATTAGTTTTATTTTTAATTGATTTGATTTAAAGGTTTTCAATATTTTATTTAATATAGCAAATACTTAACTAAATATATAAAATTATATAGCTATATTTTAGTAATTATAAAAATTTTAAAGATTTATTAAATTTGAAAATATGTTATAAGTTTCATTATACTCAAATATTATTATAATGTTTTTCTCTTTTGATTATAATTTATCTCATTATCATTATTACTATTGAATTCAAACCCATATTTAATCATTGATTTTATTTTCACCGCTGAAGTATCTAATTTCATTATTGAGATTATAAAATAAATATTAATATATAAAAAATCCTTGAATTCAAATTAATTAATTTCAAATTTTACTGTCTTCTCGATGGTTTGGGTATGAACTTAAAATGTCTGTTACATTCTTCAAACCTTGGTTTCTTGAAAAAGTTCAACTACCCTTTAGAAGATATTATTACGAAGCAGACATAACATTTTAATTAATTATTATAGTGGAAATACTTGGAATTGAATTAGATTCCAATGATTTCCATGTCCTAGGATGTTAGAAGGTACAAATTGTAGACCATGTCAACCTTCATCTTTATATTAATAAAAAATGTTTGATTAATGACAGCCCCCAAAATTAGACTGAGATCAATTAAATATTTAACTCTTACTTAATTTTGGAGCAGTGCATATCAATTCCAACACATACATGCAATATGTTTGTCTTCTACTGATATTGTCTCATATTTTCTGGATATAGAAATGTAAACTTAGCAATCACAGGCTATTATGGTGGAATAAAAAATGACTCATTGAGGTATTTTCCATGGATACTCGTTTACTCTAAGGTAATTCAAACAAAATCAAAATTCTAGGAACCAACGTAATCACTAACCTGCGTCGACTTTGAATTGGATGATTAGAATCTTCGCAACATTATTTACAATCAATATAAATAGATGGAACTGAGAGATTCATTAAGTAGTTGAAGAATTAAGTTATAGAGTAGTGTGCAAGATGGTGAGACAACCATACCTAAAGAAAGGATCATGGAGCCGTGATGAAGATCAGAAGCTGATTGCTTATATTACGAGATATGGGATTTGGAATTGGAATGAAATGCCCAGATTTGCTGGTACGAAGACATCTCTTTTTAACTTCATTAACTTGAATGACCATGAACAAGATTTCATCAAAAACTTAAACTTCGCCTAGATTTAGTGATTATTAATTAAAATTTTGATTTGTAGGGTTGCAAAGATCAGGGAAGAGCTGCAGACTTCGTTGGGTGAATTACTTGAGGCCTAATATAAGGCGTGGAAACTTCAGCAGGGAAGAAGAAGAAACCATAATCCACCTGCAAAAGACGCTAGGAAATAGGTTAGTAGCACAGCCATAAATGTAAGGTTATAGTTGGGATGATATATATCTCTGATTTGCTCAAAATTTTGATTAATTATAATTAGATGGTCAGCAATAGCAGCAAGGCTCCCACAAAGAACAGACAATGATATAAAGAACTACTGGAACTCTCGCTTGAAGAAAAGAGTAATAGTGGAGAATAACAATTCAGCATCATCACCTACAGAAACCAAATCTAGTGTGGAGGAGAATTCGTCTGATGCTGATTTGGAGAATAACAATTCAGCATCATCACCTACAGAAACCAAGTCTAGTGTGGAGGAGAATTCCTCTGATGCTGATTCCTCAATGATGCTGGGTATTTTTTTGGACTCAGACACTCGTGGAATGCATGATTTCGCAGAAATAGCTGCGGATACTACTTTTTTTCCATCAGGCTCCGACCCAAGTGTGGCTGTTGATGACCACTATAGCATGGCTATGGACAACTATTTAGTTTCATATTGGGAAATACTGAGTTTTTTAGAGCAGCCACAGATGATAGAAGGTTTGGATTGTGAAGCAATATCACAAAATTCTCAGCAGTGGCACAGCCACCATCAACAGTACTATGACCCTTTACATGATTTCTGGGTCAACCCATTAATTTAGTAATGAATAAACTAAAGATCCTTATTGTAATTGGGGCTTCGATTTCAGCTGTCAGTGTAAGTTGTGGATCCTCTCTCTATTAATACCGATAGTCTTTCCTTGTCTTAATTTTGTTGAATGTGAATTTAATAATATACAACATATGTTTGACATTTCGATAATAATATTAATAAATCCGATGATCACGCTTGGTGGATAAAAGCAATCCGATAATAATAATTTAGTAATGATTGGTAATGAAGAACAGTAATTACAAATTTCCACATCAAACGACACATTATATTTAATTTCTACTAATTGAAATAAAACTCATGTTACACCCAAAACATTACATAAAAGTGATGGAAAGTTTTAACTTCGTATTCTTAAATTGTATTTAGAAAAAAATAAAATAAGTTCACTTGTAAAATAAAATTTTTTACCGTCCATCTACTAAATAATTACTCATTCTTTATTTGAAGGAATCAACTTGCATTGGTATAAAACCAATATGATTTTACACGATTTTTATAACTTTTCTTTTACATTTGATATTTTATCGATTCAACCTTTACATTTTATATTCAATTTATACAAATCATGCATGTCAAGTTTGGAGCAAAAAAAAAATAACAATTTTTCTTATGTAAACAACTTTCAACCATTAAATATTTATTAATATAGACAAGGACAAATTTAGGGGTGTTGGTAGGCCTTGGTCCCCTAAATTTTGTAAAAAGAAAATATTAGACCCTTTTAAGTTTTGAATTTTTTAATATTATATTTAGTGTTTTAAAAAGACAAATTTGTGTTCCCAAGTTTTAAAAAAAATTTAATTTGATTTTTATAGGATTTATAATTTTTAATGATAAACTCAGTAACATTTTTAATTTAATTTGATAATTTAATACAACTAGTATTTTAAATATTAATTTGGTAAAATAAAGTTTAACAATTGTAATATCTAAATATATAATAATATCTAAAATTAATTAGGTAAAAATAAACTTAAATAATTATAATATTTAACACAAATTGATCATTTAACTTATTTTTCCTTATATTTTGGTGATCAAGATTATCCCAAATTTAAAAATACCTTATCAAAAGTAGGCTTGACCCGACCATGTATATTTTATATAAACATCTTGACCCTATTTATTAACAATTCTCGCTTCAGCCCTTGAATATGAACAACATTTTAAATTAATTTAATAAAAATATCGAATAATTTATATGTATGATAAATACAATTATGTTAATAAATTTAATAATTGTATTGTAAATTATCAATAATAAAAAATCATAAAATATATAAAATCACAGAGAACTTTCATAGTTCTATGGAAAATAAGATGGTGACGCAAATGAAGGCAACTTGATTACTTCACGATGGAGGCTTTCATTTTAATAGAATTGAAATTTAGAATTAAAAGTTATAAACTATACTTGCTATTTGCTTACAACCGCCAATTTCTATTTTCTTTTCTTTCTTATTTAATATTGTAAATACTTTATTTTAGCAACAATAATTTTTAATATCTGTTTCCGCTATTTAATATCCTCCATGAGCAATTTTGTTCAAAGAACCATAATTTGAGAATAATTATATTCTCAAATAAAACAATTGTATTTAAAACAATAGCTAGAATAACTTTTATTTAAAATAATTATTTTTCAAGAAGAACCATTGTTTAGAATAGATTCTATCAAAAGAAGTACAACAATAGAACAACTCATCATAAAATAAGATTGTCCGAGAAGGCATATTCTTTAGAAGATGTTTTGTGAAAGATGTTCCACATGACACTACCTCACCAAAGAAGAAGTGAAAATAACCTTGGAATATGACATTATTCTTAGGTTATTCTCACTCTTGGCATGCTTCAAAAAGTTGGGCTTGTTGGATCTAATATGGAGGTATTTAATCGATTTCCTCTTAACCTTTCCTTGTAATATAAAGTGTTCCCTTTCTTTAAAATTGTTGCAAACTCTTGTTCACTACTCATCATTACCAAAATGTAGTTAAATTTTATCGATAAAACATTAATATCTTTTGTAACCGAAATATCCCTTTCATTACTCCTATCTAATATCTATTATAACTTCTATTTTCTAAATCATTAAATAGGAATTCTTCACAACTTGTGAGGGGACTTTTTTGGCATTTTTCCGACTCTTAAACTCTTTTTAGAGTCTTCTTGGCTTAATCCTTTGCTCATCCTTATCCTCAGCCACAGTTAGCCTTATTCTATCTTATTAACTAGCACTTGTTGCTACACTTAACATTACAAGGTTTGCTCAGTCTTCCTCTTTTCCATCTCTAGTACATTTCATTTTACTTGTTTGAAATTTTTTTTCTCCATCAAAGAACCCTCTAAAAATATTATGGAGAATTTTGCTCCACTGCAAACATATGTAATCTTTATTTAAAAGGAATCTTGTAATTTAGTCATAACTATTTATTTTGTCATTGCTTACACAACTACTCAAATGCTTCAATTTTTCTATATCACTCTAGTGGAAAATGTAATAATACATATATTTTGGGGGACAAAATTTAGCTCCCTTGTTTATGACCTTTTATGTGCTCAAATTATTTTTGACATGTGTATTAGATTATATGTACATCAACTTTTGTTTTCTATTAAACTTATTATCGAATTTTCTTCTTCTTTTCATTAAACCAACAAAAGAAAAGAGTTAAAAGTACGAGGAAGAAAAGAGGATTCATGGTTGAAAAAACTATTCAGTTTGCCACTAATTCAAATTGTTGTCTCGACATGTATTCAGATAGGAGTTTGAACAAAAATCTAAACATAAATGAAAACAGAGAAAGTAAAGAGGGATTTGCAAGCACTTGTTTGTTAACGCAGTTTGAAAATAATCCCACTCCGTGACACTTCTCTTAGTAAATGGTTTCGTTTCACAATTGATCTAACTACCTATTGGTTAAAACCCAATCTACTCTTATGAAAGAAGTAATTGCAACTCTAATAGCTAGTCCTGACTTATTACAACAACTCACCAAAAACCTCACTTACAAAGGTTCAATATCTCACAAGGAATGTCTAATAGAGAGTGTGAAAATACAAGAAAATAACAAGAATAACTTCAGCAAATCAGCACAACACTCCTTTAATTAATGCATCTTTACATTCGAACTAGTTGCCTATTTATAGGCTTAATATGACAACTTTAGTTGATAAACACAACTTTATCATCATAAAAATCTATATAAATAATCTTCAATCTTTTTCCAATATAAAATAGGGTTAATCCCCATAAAATATGCACATAAATCTATATGCTAGGATAAGGATAAAAATAAGCACAAGCCTTATCCACAAAGTTTAAGTCAATCATAACTTCTTTAAAGTATCCAATATTGACCACAACTTTGTGAAAAGGTATAGCGCGTCCTCTAAGCCCATTTACTTATGATATTAACACAACAAAGAGCCCAAGTAAAAAAATGCCAATATATCAAAACACATTGGTTGTCCTAAGGTCCTTGTTGTAACAGGTGTTTAAATAACTATTTAAACAACCTCTATTTAGTCACTTCTTCGAACACCCATCAAAACACCAGAGCTAGACAACCTTGGTTTTATTAATGTTCACTAAAGTTAAAAAGAAATATACCTCCTTTCTTAGATGTCTCAACTACCTCATGTTCGACTAATGGCAAACAACACAACAACATCATATTTAGTTGATATTGAAGTGAAGTTGACCGCTACCAATATGGTCCCAAAATAATAGGGCTTTGATAGGAAATAAGGAAATAAAGAACATAGAGTTATACATAAATTTCTTAGGTTTTTTTAGGTTTTAATGATTGAGTTGATTTATTATCCGAAGATTGATTAATCACCTTATTCTCAACTATGTTCAAGTTTTGGTATTTTTCTTTCTTAGCTTTCCTGTCTCTTTTGATTATTTTTTTATTGATTTTTTATCCAAAGATTCGATGAAAAATCGAGAAGGACCATTTTAATCGATTGCAAGGTTATCGCTAGATAGAAAATCTATAAATATTTAATATCAACTTCAGGATTTGAAGCGTACTTACCACTTCTTGGTAGAGATTTGGAATGTTTCTAATGAAAATTTTGATTCCAGTAGAAAAATGAGTTAACAAAGATTGAATTTGATTCAAGAAAAGCAATAATAATTCAACAACAAAAATATGTAAAATTTGATGTAAAAGAGAGGAAAGAAGAGAAAATATGAGAACAAGTAAGGAGGTGAAAGAAATTCTATTTGGTTTTGGAAAGGAAACAAAATCCTATTTCTATTGGGAAAATTAGATTAAATATCTAGGGTTTGGGAACCTTAGGGCAGCAAGAGCAATTTTCCCAAAATTTTGGGCCTGAAATTTAAAGAAAAATTTAGAAGGAAAATAAAAGGGACAATTTGAACATGGGTATACAAGGGAATACTTATTAAGTTTTCAATCCAAATAATATTTATTTTAGTATGATTTTTCATCATTGTTCATTTAAAATTAATAGAAAAGAAACTGGGGAGGTATGGATAAAACCTAGGACCTTAAGGGAGTACACTAACAACTTAACCATCTAGACTAAGTCATTCATTGGTTATTTATTTCATCTAACCCCCTATATTTTTGGGTGTTATAGCTAACCTATTATAGAATATGTTTCATGAGTTTTGTGTAATTAGGTTTTGTTAGGACTTTGAATATTTCCTCTTTGAACTTTCTTTGATAATATCATCTTTTGAACTTTTCTTTGAAACATTACCTGTTTTAGATGATATGCATGAATTGTAATAGGTTGTAAGTAATATTTTTATCATGATTTTAAAATATATTGGTTGTTACACTTGAATAGGATGAGTAGTTCCAAATGCATGATAAAGGAATACCTAAGCAATTTCTTTGGATCGTTTGAGCCTTTCAAGCCAACCCTTGCATAATTTTTCTTAGTACCTTAATTTCCAGTCTTTTAAGAATTTTTTTTCCACGTTTAATGTTATTATCTTAGACTATAAAGCTTTAATTGTGAAATCCCAATCCTTTTGTTTACCTCAAGTATTTAGTGCTTACCAAAGTTATTTCTTCAGCTTAAGTATTAAATGGAATAAGTAGCAATATTAAGGTGGATATTTTAGGGTGAGAGAATGAATAAAGCATGATTTAATTATCATTTGTATATACATCATGGAAAATTAAAAGAGAGAGGGAGATAGAGAGATAAAAAGAAAAGTACTATTTTTGTAACGCCTCAAAATTTTTAATTTCGTTATTGCGAAAATAAAACACAAATATCTGTCACCTTTAGTGGTTATATGTTCTGGGAGTGTTTGGTAGGTCCCAAGTTCAAGCCTTCGCTTAGGAAAATTTTGGTATTTTAAATGAATTGGGTCTTTCTCTTTTTCAGTAGGCTTTTATTTGATTGTTGGGTAAATTACATCAGAATGGGCCTGCTGGTCTAGTGGTTAAATGGTGTGTTATTATGGTGGAGGTCATGGGTTCGAATTTTTGGGACGGCAAAGGTTGTATTTTTTTGCTCCTAATTTTGGCAAGAGTTGTGTTGAATTGGGTTTCTGAGTGGTGGATGTCTAGTGGGAAGTGGGGGATCGATTTTAGGAGTGAATTAGGGGATTATAGGGGAGTATATCCAAAATCTGATCATTTTTTTCCTTTTTCGAAAAAAAAGAGAGTCGTTTTTCTCTCCATCTTTCTAATGTTTTCTCCCCCCATCTCTGTCGAATTTTTCTTTTTTCTTTGCTTCTTACTCTGTTATCTTTTCTTTTCTTTCCTCTACTACTGCCAAAGTTCCCTTGTTTCCCCTAATCCATTCTGTCCTATTGATTTCGTAGTGTTAAGCAACACTTGTGCATATTCAGCAAGTTGTTGGGTATCATTTTAAGATATTATTTTGTGTTCAATAGTATAACTCTGGGGTGTTGGCAGCAGCATTTCGTGAGGATTAAGGCTCTCATCGTGATTTTTGTAAACGTACCAATTTAAGGTTTTGCGGTAAGTGTTCATCGATTTATTGGTAAGTATTTTGGTTTCAGGATTTTGATTAACCGCGAGGTAAGACTGATTATGGTGTTATTTGTTCAATTATAGGCTTTGGAGTTCTCAGGGACTGTTTTAGCATAAAAAAAACTAGGTGTGTACCCGAAACGCAAATATAAGGGATTCGGCGAAAAGTTGAAATTGCTTGTTGTTTGTACAGCAGCAGTAGGCTGACTTTGAAAACTCTTCATAAATTGTGGAAATCGAATTATGGATGAAAAAATATAGAATTAAATCTTGTTGAGTCTAGTTTTTCATAGAAGAAACGGTGTTAGTAATGGAATTGTAAATCATGAGATATAACAAACATTGTGAGACAAGGTCAGAATAAATTTGAGTTCCCCTGTTTTGACTTTGGAAAATTATCAAAAATTGGAGAAAAATAATTAAGGGTTAAAATTTACATGTTTAAATTATTAATGAGTCTATTTTCAATAGAAATAAATGGAAACATCATCCAAATTTTGTACTAAGAGATAACTAATTTTTAGCAAAGAAGAGTCGAAGCTGTTAGACAGCAGGACAGGGGTAAGTTTAAAGATTTTACTGTACTTATTGGCTAAACCAAAAATTCTGAAAATTTTATGGTAGAAAGGTACTTGAGTCTAGTTTCAAAGACACCAAACAGATCTTAAGTCAGAATTCTATAGCTCAAGATATAAATAATTGAGTAATAGTGACTCAAGTAGACGGCTTTGAAGGATCATATAAGTAAATTGTGGAAACACATGTGAATAATTATCTAGCACGAGTTACATTAAAATGGATCACGAGGCTAAGACCAATTTGAGCCATGTGGGCCACACGGGCGTGTGGACCTACACGGGCGAACATCATGGGCTTGTAGGCCCATTTTCACTGTTTTATTGCTAAGGTTACACGGGTCGCCCAAGTCGACTATGGACCTACTGTAGGGTCAGTAAGCTTACCTAGACCCCTAATTGACTGAAATGACTGTATTACTGATATGGCTAAGCCTGATGATGTCCCATTGATTTGATACTGTATGCCTTGTTTACATGCATGATATTATGTTATAGCATGTCATATCTATATATTGCATTGCATTGGGTTGGGTTGGGGGATTATAATATTCGGAAGAAATGTACTGAATGGCCTCGAACCTAATTTACTGGCAGCTCAGCTGCAAACTAATGTCTAGTGCCACATTCGGTACTACTTGGAGTGTAGGGATGGGTGGGTTGATTATATCCCCACATGGAGTGTAGGGTTGGACGGAGATGGTGTGTAGAGGCTGGATGGTTAAGATTTTTGTGACTGCATATTTGTTACTACTACTGATACTGTGATGGGCTAAAGCCATACTGCATGACTATTTTTGTACTGAGATGGGCTAAGGCCCAAACTGGACTGATACTGATACTGAAAGGGGCTTAAGCCCAGATTGTGATTATCTATTTACTGTCTATACATTTGTATGGGGATTACACACTGATTTTATGTAAACTCACCCATTCTGTTTAATCTGTACATGTAATCCCCAGATATAGGCGGATCGGTGCGGCGGAGGACTCAGTGGTGGGCACACGACTTCTTTTACACTGTTTATTACCTATTTATGATTTTATTTTTATTTGGGAGTAGTTTACTGTAATTATGGCCTTTACGAATTTTGGTTTAAATTTGGATTTTATAGGGTTTTATGATTTAAATCTGTTAGTGTTAGGTAAAACTCAGGTTTTCAAATGAAATTAATGTTTTATCCACGAACACGCAAACTGTTTAAAAGCTTCTACAATAAAAAAATGTTTGGAAATTGAATAGCGATTTGTAAAGGAATAATGTTTTGGAAACGAATGACACGATTTGAAATGAACAGAAGAAAATGAAAAAAAATGGTTAAATAGAAAAGGAGATTTAGCGATGGTATATTTTTCGAAAAGCACTACCATGTGACAAAGTCAAATTCAGCCATAACGTCTAGGCCAGGTTTGGTGTGTTATAATTTTTTTGTTTACTTTTTTTATCCATGCTTTATTTGAAGGATGGAGAAATAAGGAGGTAAGCAAAAAAGAAAAAGATGGAGTTGAAAATATAATTAATGCTTATATTAGGTAAGAAGGGAATGATAATTTACTCTTTTCTCGATTTGTAAGTAACTAATGCTTAAGGTTTGAGTCTAAATTGACTTTTCATCCTACCTTAGCCCTAGCTCAATTTTACAAGCCAAAAGACCTAGTGACATTGTTATGCATATTGGAATCGAATTAAAGGAGAGGGGAACTATTAATGGACTTATGAATTCATGATTATTATGCCTGCCTTACAACCTATTGTTGTTTAATGCGTTGATAAGATTGCACATAGGTAATTGCACATGAGTATAGAGGTCCAAGGTTTTTAATTTTGCTTAATTATATAAATATTTATGTGACTGTTTATATTTTGACTAACATCTATGATTTCTATTTTCATCATGATTTCTTTTTTATAATACTTTTGTACTTTCTTCACATGTTACTATAGTTTGTGTACTATTGTTAGTAGTAGCATGTTTTTTAGTTTTTGTTGCTTGAGGATAAATAGAAATATAAGTGTGGGTTATGATGAGTCCTTATCATATAATTATTTTGGGCTATATCTTACTTTCATTTGTTTAGTTTTTGGAGTATTTTATATATTTTCGATTCATTTTAGATAATTTGACTTTTTTATGTTTGTATTGTAAATACTTTGTTTTTAGTGTTTTTCACGCATTTAGTTTCAATAAAATATTCAATGTGGAATTTGCAAGTAAAATAGGTTTGGGAAGAATATGTCAATACATGGAACTATGAGCTAAATGCACTAAGCCTAAAGTTGATCCAAGATGATGAGTGACAATCCAATGCTTAAAGATTCAAAATTTTGTAATTTGGACACATTTAGAACTTCCAGTCGCAACACTTCTTAGTGTTTTGATCATTTCTTGAGCTTCAAGACTCCATTTTTGGGTGTACTTTATATTGTCGAAAAGAGAATTTGAAGATATATTCAAATATTGGAACATCAGTACCAAAATGCATCAGGAAGAAACCCAAAAGTAAAGATAAAGTTACTTGGAATTTTGATGGACAATTTTGATGCATTTTCGTGTTTGGATCATATCTCCTAACATACTTGGAGCTTGGAGCTGAAATTTCTAAAGTGAATGTACAAGATACAAATCTCCAATAAATTTTCTTGGAATTTTCCCATTGGGAGACATTAACTTAGAGAAAAGAATTCATCAATCAACATGTGAAAAATGACTCCAGAAGATGAAAAAGAAGTGGGCCTAGCAATTTATTACTAGCAAGTCCTTGGCATTGTCATTTTCCTCTTCACAAACATCTATAAATAACCTTTGTTTCACAATAGGAAGTTGAGATCAAGATCATTTTCTTGTTAGTATTTGTTTGTTTCTTTATCCTTATAAAATCTCAAGTTTCTTATATCTAATATGTCTTTTTCATATAGTTTTGAGTTGTTTAATTTTGTTATGTTATTCTAAGTTTTCAATTTTGAGGTGCAAGGATAAAACTCTTAGCAAATATTAAGGAAAATTACATACTCATCGTTTGAGCTAAAATCAATTATTAATCACTTGTTATAATTATAATTGAACAGTAATATCTTTTATTTGTTATAGACAATAGATGACACAATGAATGCTTGGATAAATTAACCTTGATTTGTTGTAGACATGTAAAAATTGACATAATAAATATTTGAAATATTTTTATAAGGTTTGAAGTTATCAAGTGACTATAATACCATATGTTATATTTTTAGACTGAACTTAAACAATTGAACTTTCATTTTGCACCATCCTTTGCTTATGGATTCATTTTCCAAGTTCTTGGACTTGTTGGACAATCATATTGGACACTCCTTTGATGGACATACATTTGCTTATGGATTCATATGATTATTTATTAGGTTTACATTGCTACATTATTTGATTGGGACCTCCATTTTGTGTGGATTCTAATTGAGTAATAACATTTAGTACTAAATTTTAATCTTAATATGACCCCAAGAGTTGATCCTCTAACCTCAACATATTTTTTCTAGGTAATTGTTTTTATTATTTTTAGTTAATTTCTTTTGTTGATTTTTATTTTTATTTCTAGTGTTTCTTACTCCTATTTTCATTTTCAACACTTATTCCAAAAGTTAAGTGTTAAATATTTGTTCTAGCATAATACTTGTAATCTTGTATGTAACACCCTTAACCCCTCTCCGTCGTCGGATTAAGGTTATGGGTATTACAAACAAATCAAAACAAATAATCAATCATAATTGTAAAGCCCAAAATCTACCCGGGCCCATACCAGCAAAACTAACCAAAAAAATAAACTCAATAAAAACAGTCCATTTTACAAAGAAAAAAAAAACCAAAACCAACACAAACCCTAAGCCCAAACTACAATATCAGCCTAACTACCCAAACCCTAACAGCCTAAATCAGGAACAAAAATAAACAAAACCCTAGGTACGCCGCACCTAGGGCTCTCTGCCTTCTGACCAGTCGCCGCTCTCATGCCCACTGCCATCACAGTTCGCCTATCACCGACCCCTGACATCTGCAAAGCAGGCCTCACGCAACAGAGGAGAATAGCCAAGCAACAAAATGACAGAAAAATAGAAGTTTAAAAGTTGTAAAAATCGGCTATATAGGTCGAACAAGAACATTGTAATTTTTTCCTTTTCTTTACGCATATCAGAAAGTCAAAGAACAGGTTGCTACCTCTTTCGGTCTACTTTTATCTATCTATTTTTCATTTTTTTATTTTTCAAATCTTCCTTTAATATTAATAAAAAGAAAAAGGGAAAAGGGGAAGAATAAACTCACCTGATTTGGCCCCTGAATCCGACGTCGTCATCGGCTCTTCTCCGTCGCCAGACGCGGGTTAAGGAAGGGGCAAAGGCTTTCCGTTTTCTCTTCGTTTCCCCGTTTCAGGGCCTTGATCTCTGAACACGCTCCAACGCACTGGTGGGAGACGCCCTCGCATGGCTCTGGCCACCGGGCGATGGGGAGGCATGACGGTGGCGGGGTTCCTAGCCTTGGAGCCCTAGCAGAGAAAAGGGATTCTCCCTTTATTTTATTTTTTGTGTTCTTTGCAGCAAAATGAAACTACAGAAAAATGTAAAATTTTTAGGCTTTATGGTGATTAAAACGGCGCTGTTTGAAGGAGGGAGGCCTGCGCATTCTTGCCCTAATGGGTAATTTGTGCCTTTGGTCTCTCCAATTCCGCGGTGCATTCAATGCAGCCTTTTATTTCACTTGATTTTGGCCACATAATTTTGCGCCTGTTCCAATCTAGTCCTGTGCAAAACGATGCGCATAAGGGACGGGGAATATTCACAGTCAGTCCCTCATGTCTTCAGCGCATTTCATCTCGGTCCCTCGTTTTTTTATTTTTTATTATTCTCATTAATTTCATCCTGACTTCAATTACGTCCTTATATATATATATTTTCTCTAAATTGTATTTGTTTTTTTTTTTGTTGTTGTTATTTAGGATTTTCTTTTATGCATTATTTTATTTTAAACTGTTTTAGATTTATTATTATTTATTTCAAGTTTATATATGTTATTCATCTCAAATACGTGTATATACCTTACCCATTTTAAATTTATATGTACTATGTAATTTAAATTGTTTCCTATGCTATTTATTTTGAAATTATTTATATTGTTTATTTCAAAACTGTTTTATTTTTGTTTATTTTGAGTTTCTATACATTAAGTATTTTATACATTATTTTATCTTATATTAGAATGCATTATATACACTAATTATTTTAAAATTATTTTGTACCTTTTCAACTTTGCTATTTGTTTTGTGTTTTATTTACTACCCATTTTAAGATTTTTCTTATTTTACGTTTTTATATGTACATACATATTATTTATTTTAAAATTTTTATATATAGTATTTCTAAAATTGTTTTGTATCTAATTGATTTTTTTCTTTTAAAAAAATTCTTTTATTCATTCAAAACCCATTTATTATCTTTTAAAACTATCCTACATTTCATTTGCTCTATTTTTTGCTACTCATTTTGAAATTGCTATGTATGCTACTTAACTTATTTGTCTTTGATTATTAATAATGCATGTTGAGTGAGTATTGTCATTGTGGATGCCATAATTAGTTTACTTGCATTTTCATATTATTGTTATACATTTGTGTAATTTTATCCATGTATCATTATTCCATGATTATTATTACATTGTCATTTCATGTCATTGTATTGTAAATTAAGCTCCAATATAGTTATCCAACTTAGATTACTTTATTTTATTCTAAGTAGGATAAATGCATACCTTCAAACATATTACTTGTTATTATTTAAAATGGAATTTTGCTAATTAAGGTAATATTTTGTATTTTGGTAATTCGAGGATCGTACCCTAACTTACGGGGTTTCGATCTTCTCGTTAAACCTAAATCGCAAAGTACCCTTTTTTAAGCTTCAAAATCAAAGAAACTTCGTTATAAGGCAACATTTCGCGCTTTGGGTGATTCGAGAAATTGTACCCTGACTTACGGGGTTTCGGTTTTTCTCATTAAACTTAAATGGTGAAATGTTCCTTTTAATTTTAAAATATGAAATTTAAATAAAAATTAAAGTCAAGTTTATTCTCTAAAATTTCAAATGCCGCGTCCTGACTTACGGGGTGTAACATTTCGCTATTTTGGAATAAGCGGGTCTTTAACTCATTTTCAAATTTATTAAACCATTTTTAAATGTACATTAAATAAAAAGGGATCGTATTTTCAAATTTC
This sequence comes from Gossypium raimondii, assembly GCF_025698545.1. Lineage (NCBI taxonomy): Eukaryota > Viridiplantae > Streptophyta > Magnoliopsida > Malvales > Malvaceae > Gossypium > Gossypium raimondii. Next base: position 40,295,444 of record NC_068577.1, read on the forward strand.
TTTTCAAATTTTCAACTTTCGACATTAAGACATTAAGTAATCAATTACGTACCAATTTTTAGGCGTTACGAGGGTGTTAATCCTTCCTCTTGCATAACCGACTCCCGAACCCGTTTTTTAGGATTTTTGTAGACCGAAAAATAATGTTTTAATAAATCAAGCTATTTATTAAAACGATCAAATTGCGAGGTGGTCTGATCACACCTCATTAAAAAAGATTAGTGGCGACTCCCGTGTTCGTTTTCATTTTTTAAAATCCAAGTCGACCCCGTTTTATATCAAAAAATGGTGTCAACAGCTTAGGGACTCCACTGGGGACTTCAAGAGAGTCAAGTCGTATTAATTAATTTATGTCTCTTTTGCCGAAAATTGAAACTGGGTTTAAATATACGCCCTTTTTGCTACATTGTATTCTTCTTCATTTTGGTTTGAAATTGTTGCGATACATTACTGCATTACATTGGATGATCGGTTGATCCTACACCTTTAAGTGGGAGTGAGAAGCTATTCCTTTGTGAGGTTTTCACCTCTGTATAGGATAGTGAATCGCTTTCGGGGTAGATCCGTACCTATGTCTTCGTGAGATTTTCATCTCCGTATAGCCATAGGGAAATGTATCCCCCCTGAACTGAACTCGGTCTGTATGAGCCTATAATGGGTGAGGATCAAGGAATCTGCCTATTCAGGTACCTTTTACTTTAGGCCTAAAACTGCATATAATGAACCCTAAGATTTTACCCTAAATAGAGCCATGCCAAGCCCTTAGTGGTTACCCGAATAGGCGCTTTACTTATTATTATTACTTTTTCCTTCGTATGCTTTAAATTCTAGTTTTTGTGTCTGATACTAACTTACTGTGCTTTACCTTGAATTTGATTGCATGGCATTTTTCATCATAAAAGAGGTGTCGGTTCACGTTCGATATAAATAGAGAGCTTAACATGGAAAAGGAGTTTCTTGGTAAAGTGAAGGATAATACGACCGTCCAAGTTTGGTCTGAAAAAGTTCAGCAAAAAAAGGGTGATAGCCTCATGGAGCGATACGTGTCAGAGTTATGGGACTTCACTCGAATCAGCGTGACCCAAAATAACCTGCAAGATTTGAAGGGGATTTGGGATTAGTGGAACGATGAGATGAAACAGCTCTTCTATAGCAATTATGGTGATTTGCCCTATTTGCTCGACATCAAGGTAGACAAGCACTTGTTTCGAGCTCTCTCTCAGTACTGGAATCCTGCATACAGTTGCTTCACTTTTGGGAAGGTTGATTTAGTGCCCACTATGGAAGAATATATGACCTTGCTTCGATGCCCAAAGGTTCAAGTTGACAAGGCATATTCAAGAGCTGCTAATGTCCCGAATTTTTTAAAGAAGCTGATGAATATCACGGGAATGAGTGAGCAGTGGGTCGCGGCCCGAATTAAGCAAAAAGGGGACAGCAAATGCATACCTTGGAAGAATCTACGGGATCTGATTTTGGCACATCCGGATGTGAGAAAAAGGGTTGATGTTCTCGCCTTGAGCATTTACGGTTTAGTTGTTTTCCCCAAGGCATTGGGGCATGTAGATGAAGCGGTCTCGGACTTGTTTGATAGGCTTGATAAAAGAGTCACACCCATCCCAACGATCTTAACAGAAATATTCAGATCTTTAAGCACATGTCGAAGAGCAGGCGAGGGAAGGTTCATCGGGTGTGCTCAGCTTTTGCTAGCCTGGTTTCATAGCCACTTTTGGAAGGTAGAGAAGGTCTCCTGCCGAGTTTTCTCTGAAAATTATTCCCCACTAAAGGAGCTAGTGACCACACTAAGACGGGACGACGTTTTAGAAGAGAAATGGATAATGATCCTTCAGAATCTCCAAGAGGACGACATTGAGTGGAGAGCTCCTTGAATGATTCCTAATGAAATCCTATATTGGTGTGGAGACTTTGACTGGGTACCGTTGCTCGAGATTTAGGCAGCCATTGGATATGCACCTCTGCTAGTGTTGAGACAATACAGATCGAGGTAGTTCATACCGGCAACGCAAGGATTGGCTTAGTGCGAGTTTTCATACAAGGGAGATAACTACAAGAAGAAGGTTCGTGAAATATCAAATGATTGGAACCAAACCCCCAGAATGAAGATACTTGTCGTAAGTCCAATGACAACTCCAGAATATAGCAGATGGTAGAGTAAGAGAGTTAACGACAACATCACCGGGCCGAGAGAAAATTGCATTCAATCTATAGAGGAGCATCTACAAGTAGTTCTGTCAGAATTAGAGATTATCAAACAGGATTTTGAAAAAAGAAGTTCCGAGTTGGGAAAGAGGATAGAGCAGCTAGAAGAAGAAAAGATGCGTTTGGGACTAGACGTCGATATCCACAAGCTGGAGGCCGAGAAATATAGAAAATGGAAGAACAAGGCTGAACGGGATTTGGATAGTCTAAAATGGATTATAAGAAGCTGCGATTGTCGATAAGAATTGCCGGTTTGGGCAAGACGTCAGAGTAGTGGTGACAAGGGATCAATGAGGAAAAGACTAGGGTCGATCAGTGGGAAAAGAAATTTCAGGACGCTCGGGCTCAAGGGAACACTTTCGAAAGAATTTTGTTAGAATTCCGAAATGAGAAAACGGGATTAAAGGCTAGGGTGGCAGAGCTAGAAAAATCACTTCACCTGTACCGCAATGGCAACTCCACGATCGAACTAAGAGCAAGCTTAAGTAAGATTGAAGAACTGGAAGGAAAAATAGGAGAGCTTGAGGACGCATTGCAAAGTTCTGAATTGCGAGTAAAGCTCCTTGAGAGGAGTAACGAGCAGTGGCAAGAGCAATTCCATCATTCTCAAAGTCAGATTAGAGAAAGAGATTACATTATGGGCGAAACCGAGACTCAAGTACGGGAAGTAGCGGATCATCAACAAACTCTAGCAATTTAGGCTGATATATTAAGTTTAAAATTTGAGTCAGAATCAAGCCGAGGTTGAGATTTAGCTTGACTCCTTAGGAAGGTTAAGGATTTGGGTATAAAGGCGAAGCCGTATATGTAGTCCATCTTATATAAAAAAATTGTTTTCTAGTCTAGTTTTTCTAATGAAATTGAATTAGAATCAATGCCTCTTTTTGCATTCATCTCATACATTTTCTTATATCATATGCATTAAGTTTTACAAAATGACCCTAATAAATTAATATTATGACAGTTACCCTGGAAACCAACAAAAATCCGCCAACCAAATATCACTACGGTACTCGTCGCCAAAAAAAAGCAATGGATCAGAGGTTAGAAAGATTAGAACAATTGCAAAAGGAGATACAGGAACAGCTGGATAAGATCCAGCAAGACATGCTAGAATCCCAGACAACTATGATGAACAAATTGGCGCAGTTATTGGCTGGAGGGAATGATAAAGGAAAGAATCCTATAGTTGATTCTGGGGTTGATCATGAGGACCCTATTTACCCTCCAGATTTCACCCCAACAAGCACCCAGGCACAACCAAATATGTGCCCGCAAAGAGTACCTGTCACTATCAGAGCTCAATATCAAGCTGGTGCCTCGGTACCAATGCACTTTCAAATTGGCTCAAGTTCTAATCCCGGGAACAACCCTACCAATCCTGTGGTCCCGGATCTCGATAACATGGCAGAAATAGAAAAAGCAAGAATGGATCTGCCAAAACAACTGGAGGATCGGTGTAGGTGGCTAGAGGAAAAATTTAGAGCCTTGGAGAACACTGACTACCATTGTGGAGTCGACGCCAAGGATCTGAGTTCAGTCCCTGATTTAGTGCTCCCGCCTAAGTTCAAAATGCCGGAGTTCGAAAAGTATAATGGGACTAGCTGTCCTGAAGCTCATATCACTATGCTCTGTCAAAGGATGACAGGATACGTCAATAACTATCAACTATTAATCCACTTCTTTTAGGACAGTTTGATCGGGTCCGCAGCCAAGTGGTACAACCAGCTGAGTCGTGCTAAAGTTAGTTCATGGAGAGACTTGGCGCAAGCTTTTATGAAGTAGTACAGTCATGTGACAGATATAACACCCGATAGAATTACGTTACAGAACATGGAGAAGAAACAAAACGAGAGTTTCAGGCAGTACACCCAATGATGGAGGGAGGTGGCAACGCAAGTCCAGCCACCCCTTTTGAAAAAAGAGGTCACCATGCTTTTTATCAATACTTTGAAAGCCCTGTTCATCAACCACATTTTGGGGAGTGCCACCAAGAGCTTCTCAGATATGGTAATGTCAGGTGAAATGATTGAAAATGCAATAAGAAGCGGAAAATAGACTCGGGGGAAAGCTTCAAAAGACCAGCTTCAAGGAAAAAAGAAAGCGAGGTGAACAACATAAGCACATATAGCAAGAGTAATTCAAAACCAATCACTGTTGGCCCTCCAAGAACGGTAGCCACTAGTCACCAGGGCCCCTCAGGGCAAGAGCCTAACACAAGGCCTAACGCAGAAAGGCTTCAATTCACGCTCATTCCAATAACATATAGGGAATTGTATCAGAAGTTATTCGATGCACACGTGGTATCTCCAGTTTATCTAAAACCCATGCAACCTCCGTACCCCAAATGGTACGACGTGAGTGCCCAATGTGAGTACCATGCAGGAAAAACAGGGCACTCGATTGAGAACTGCACCGCGTTTAAAAAGGTAGTGGAAAGATTCATTAGGATGGGGATTGTAAAGTTTGATGACCCATCAAGACCAAACGTGGTAGGGAATCCATTACCCAATTATTCTGATAAAGGGGTAAACGCGATAATTGAGAGTAGGGGAAGGAGAATCAAAGTTGACATTGCGGAGGTAAAAACCCCACTGAGATGGGTTTGGAGACGAATGATAGATGGAGGTCTCATCAAGCAAGATCCAACGGAAAGGCCTGAAGGAACGGGAAAGTATTGCGAGTTCCATGCTGGAGAGGGTCATGATATCCAAAAATGCACAAAGTTCATAACCATGGTGCAAAATTTAATGGACAACAAAGAATTGGAGTTTTATGAAGAGATCAAAGGATTAAAAGAGGGAGAAATTTATGCCTCGAAGGAAGGATCTACGGGAAAGGCCCAAAGGCTTAATCACCCGATGGTGATTATTTCACGGCCAAAGAGCATAGAAGCTGGAGTGCAAATGGCACCAAGGGTCATAATCCAAAAACCAGTATCCTTTCATTACAAGGATAGCCAAAGGGTTCCTTGGAATTATGACTGCAACGTGACAATCCCGGGAGAAGAGAACCCGGTAAACGCTTCAGAGGAGGGTAATGATGTAGGCTTCTACACGCGCAGTGGAAAACGCTACGATCTAGCAAATGCTTGAGTGGAGCCCATAAAAGGAAGGGCCTTAGCAGTTGAGCGAGGGGAAGCAAAGACGGCCAGAATTGAATCGCATATTAACAAACCGGTGACTGAAAACGAGGCTAGAGAATTCTTAAAGTTCTTAAAGCATAGCGAGTATAGTGTGGTGGAACAACTGCATAAAGAACCGGCTCGTATCTTGGTGCTTGAGCTACTTCTAAGTTCAGAGACCCATCATAATGCGTTGACAAAAGTGCTAAATGAAACTTACGTCACTAACGATATCTCGGTAAGCAAGTTGGACCGTTTGGTTAACAATATAAGTGCCGACAACTTTATCTTCTTTAATGATGATGAAATACCGCCGGGGGCTCGAGGAGCCACTAAAGCCCTGCATATCACCACTCGCTGCAAGGGATACACGTTGCTAGGGGTGTTAATTGATAATGGATCGGCCTTAAATGTCTTACCCTTATCCACTTTAAACAGATTGCCGGTGGATATCTCTCACATGAAATCATGCCATAGTGTAGTAAGAGCATTTGATGGCACTGAAAGAAGGGTAATAGGAAGAATTGAGATACCCCTTTTGATTGGCCCAAATACCGACGAGGTAGATTTCCTGATAATGGACATCAAACCTTCGTATAATTGCTTGTTGGAAAGACCCTAGATTCATTTAGCCGGGGCAGTGCCTTCGTCATTACACCAAAAATTGAAATTGGTTACAGAGGGTCGGCTGGTTACGATAAGCGCAGAAGAAGACATCATTGCATTGGTAACTAGTGACGCACCATAATTAGGGACAGATGATGAGGCGATCAAATGTTCTTTTCGATCTTTGGAATTCGTAAACGCAACCTTTTTCGTTGAAGGGGATAAGATCCCAAGGCCCAACATATCTAAAACCACGAGGATGGTACTGCAGATGACAATTGGGAAGAGAGCCTTACCTGGGAGAGGACTCGGAATATGCCTTCAAGAAAGGACGGAGGTACCAACGCTGAAGTATAAACGAGACTGCTTTGGCTTAGGATTTAAGCCAGATGCGAAGTAAAGGAAGAAAGAGTTGGAAAGGAAGCAAGAGAGGAGAAAGGCGCATTTGAGCGGAGGAGAAATCGATTGGGAAACTATGACCTTCCCCCACATATCCAAGACCTTCATATCAAGAGGAACCATTTATCTTGAACAAAGGAAACCAGAAGGGATACTACAGAAGAAATTTTAGGAAACCTGAACATCAATGCCATATTCAAAGAAGAACTCGAAGAAGGAAGTATATCAGGCATTCGCCCTTACGAACCTGGAAGTGTTCTGTACAACTAGACTGCAAAAGAGATCCCTGTAACATTTAGAACTAATTAAGAGTAATATTCAGAACACTTGTTGCCCTAAGCCTAGGGGTAATAAGAATCTTTTGTAAAAGGCACATGTCCAAAATCTTACTTCAATGAAAACGTACCATTCAGTCTCACTTTGAGCAAATATTCTTTCATTCTTTTCATTCCATTTATAATCATACTGTGCATACAATTATTCTTAGATTCTTCTTTCTTTGGACCTCTCTTCGTCCCAATAACAGGTCTTCAGATATCAATGATGTGAGCGACGCTGTTACTAACTCAAAGTCCCTATTTGAACATGACATGAGTATGAATGATCCTCAGAATTTCGAAGATGATCAAGACAGCGTTTTATCTCCTGATTTGTTAAGAATGGTGGAGGAAGAAGAAAAACAAATCCTACCTTATAAGGAATCAGTAGAAGTATTGAGATTAGGAGAAGGGAAAGAACTAAGAATTTGCGCTTGTGTTACCGAGGAAACAAAATGAGACCTCGTTGGGTTGCTTCAAGAGTTCAAAGATGTCTTCGCATGGTCTTATCAAGATATGCCTGGCCTGAATACTGATATTTTGGTACACCGACTTCCTATAAATGAAGAATGTAAACCGGTGCAACAGAAGTTATGAAGAATGAGGCCCGACGTCTTGTTAAAAATAAAAGATGAGGTCAAGAAGCAATTCGGTGTGGGGTTCTTACAAGTGGTCAAGTACTTTGATTGGGTAGCCAACATTATCCCTGTCCCCAAGAAGGATGGAAAGGTGCGGATGTGCATGGATTACAGAGATTTGAACAAAGCTAGTCTGAAAGATTGTAATGGCCCAAATTCAAAATTATCGGAATAGTGGTTTCGTAACCACAAATCCAATTTAAAGAGAAATTTATTTTAATATTTTTGCATGAATATTGATATGATAGGAAAAATCGTATGAAAATATCGATAGAAAAATTTTACTGATTAAGCGGTTAGTTAGAAAAAGAAATTATTGAAGAAATTAGGTAAAAATAGGATATCGAGACTTGATCTCGAAACCGAGTCAAAATATTTTTATAAATATTTATGAAGTGTTAGTAATTATTAAAATTTCGTTAGAAAATTTTAATGTTTGGGTAGTCAATTAAGTAAAAAGGACTAAATTGAAAAATGTGTAAAAGTTACTAGAGGGATTAAATACCTCAATTGTGAAATGAGGAGGGACATAAATTGCAAATAACCCCAAAAGGAGATATTTTGGGCGGCATACGCTGAGAAAAATCAGGAGAATTGAAGAAATAAGGGTAAAATTGGAATATTACAAAATTTGCTTTAAAAGTTAGGACTAAAGTGGAATTATCTAGATTTCTCTTTATTTTTCTGCACTCTCATCAGCCAAAAAACGTCCTAAGGGTTTCTTCAAGCTGGTTTTTCATAATTTTTGCACCAAGTGAGTTAATTCTTGCCTTTTTCTTGTAATTTTTGTGTTTCTAAGACTTTTACAACTAGGTCCTATTACTAAATTCATTAGTTTTTGATTTTATCAATGAATTTGAAAGTTGCTATGAATATGTGCTGGAATTTTATGATGAAATAGGATGAAATTGAAGCTTTAATTTGCTTATGAGATGATTTTATTAGGTAATTCCAATAGAAATTGATTTGTAGGACCTAATTGTGAAAAAGTTTGGAATTAAAGTTTAGTGCTGAAATTCTGATTTCCAAAGGTTATAAGGTAGTTTAAAGTGATATAATAAAGTGTTGATTGAGAAAAATCAGCTCAATTGAGAGGTTAATTGAGCAGGGACGAAATTATCATTGTTGAAAGTTTAAGGGAAAAATGGTAATTAACACCATGCACTAAAACAGTTTTGGACAGCAGCAGTACTCTGACTTTGAAAAATCACTAAAAATTGTAGAAATCGAATTAGAGGATGAATAAAATATGAAATTAAATCTTGTTGAGCCTAGTTTCTTAAAAAAGAAACGGTGTAAGCAATGGAATTGTAAATCATGAGATATAATATATTTTGTGAGACAAGGTCAGAATGAATTCGGGTTCCCCTGTTCTGACTTTGGAAAATCATTAAAAATTGTACAAAAATTATTATGAGTTATAATTTATATGGTTAGAATAATTAATTAGTCTATTTTCATAAGAAACAAATGGAAACATCATCAAAATTCTGTACTATGAGATAATTAGTTTTTAGTGAAGAGAGGTCGGAACTGTCGAACAGTGAAACAGGGGAAACTTTAAAGAATAAACTGTACTTATTGGCTAAACTAAAAATTCTAAAAATTTTATGGTAAGAATGTATGTGAGTCTATTTTCAGGGAAAATTAATGTATCTTGATTTGGAGTTCCGTAACTCAAGATATAAATAATTTAGTGACTATGATGCAGTGAGATAGTTTTGAATGCACTACAAATAATAATGGAATTATAGAGAATATCACATATGAACATGAAAAGTATTAGATTAATGATTAAATTTATTTATTTAGATCCGGAAAATTCAAATACGAAGCAAGATTGAGGAAAAGAAAAAGTTCGGGATTAGTAGATTTTTGGTTACGAACAAGTGTCGAGGTAAGTTCGTGTAACTTGAATTATATTCTTAAATGCTTGAAATGTTTGTTATTGTTGTGAATATGAGTTGTATGTTTATTGTATGATAATTGATGAAGTATTGATATACTTGATGAAAAGAGGAAATAAATCCCGGTTGAATGAAAGGAAAATTTGATGGATCTCTGAAAAGGAATTGACGGTAAAAAGGATCTAGCCCGGACGGGTGATCCTATCCTGATATAGCCCTCCCGAAGAATATGTGGAAAATGGTTTTAGCCGGACGGGTAATCTGAATTAGGTCGAATTTAGCTCGGACTGTAATTGGATCCAAGCTCATTAGAGTAATTGTCGTTGCGAGGATTTAGCTTTGGGTGGTAATCCCGACAATACTCGTGAGTTTATATTGAGGATTTAGCTCGACCGGTAATCCATTGTAAGGATGAGGTTCATGGAGTGTGCTCTCGAAATGGAAATGTGCACATGAATATGAATTGACGGACCTGAATTTGTACACTTTGGTGTACCTCTGAAAATCCATCGAAATTCCAAGTAGTTCAACGGGATAAATATGGAAAAATAACAAGGAAATGGAAATCATGGAATTGATGAGCTCATCAATCATTTATCTTTGTAATGAATTTGTATGAGGTTGAGTTTGTATGTGATAGGTGTATGTTTATGTGAATTGGATGTGTGCTTGTGTTATTAAATGATGGATGTATAAGTATGGTAAGTATAATTCCTGTTGCATGAACTTACTAAGCACAAAGTGCTTACCCTGTTTCTTTTTCCCCTATTTGTAGAGTTAAGAGCTCGAAGGTCGGATTTGGTCGGAGACACATCACACTATCAATCTCGAGATCTCGGTACATAAAGGAACTTTATTTTGGAAATCAATGGCATATATAAGCTAGTAATTAGATGTTAATGTGAAATGAATGTATGGTTAGCCATTGGTATGGCTAACAAATTTTGGTTTTGGTATGTGATGAAATTATCTTATGAATATGATAAATCTATCTTGAAAAAAAAATCGGTAAAATCTGGTAATGCCTCATACTCTATTTCGGCGACGAATACGGGTAGGGGGTATTACAAAGATAACTTCCCATTATCCCATATCGACACTTTAGTGAATAACACAACAGGTTACTCACTCTTCTCCTTCATGGATGGCTTCTCGGGGTACAATCAGATAAAAATGCATACCGAAGACATGGAAAAAACCACGTTCGTAACTATGTGGGGAATATTTTGCAATAAGGTGATGCCATTTGGATTGAAGAATGCAAGGGCAACATACCAAAGAGCCATGGTAACCTTGTTCCATGATATGATGCATAAAGAGATTGAAGTCTATGTTGACGACATGATTGCGAAAGTCTAGAACAGAAAGAGAACATGTGCAAGTACTAAGAAAATTGCTCTTAAGGTTAAGAAAGTTTCAGCTAAGGCTTAACCCAGCCAAATGCACTTTCGGGGCAAGATCAGGAAAGTTGCTAGGATTCTTAGTCAGCGAAAGAGGAATTGAGATTGACCCAGACAAAGTCAACGCCATACAAGAATTGCCACCACCAAGTACTCAGAAAGAAGTTTGAGGTTTTTTGGGAAGATTAAATTACATCGCTTGGTTTATTTCACAGTTAACTGAGAAATGTGACCTAATCTTCCGTCTAGTTAAGAAACACAATCCAGGTGTATGGGATGAGGAATGCTAGAAAACTTTTGACAAGATTAAGTATTACTTGTCCAACGCCCCAGTACTAATGCCACCTCGCCAAGACAAGCCACTAATACTATACTTGGCAGTATTCGAGAATTCCATGGGTTGTGTGCTCGGCCAACATGATGAGTCAGGACAAAAAGAAAGAGTGATCTACTATCTCAGTAAGAAGTTCACTGAATGCGAAACGAGATATTTGCCAATTGAAAAATTATGTTGCGCCTTGGTATGGACTACTCAGAGATTGAGACCATACATGTTATACCATACGACTTGGTTAATCTCGAAGTTGGACCCTCTGAAGTACATGATGGAATCAACCGCTCTAAATGGAAGGATGGCCTGATGGCAAATTCTACTGTCTGAATTCGACATAGCCTATGTAAATCAAAAGGCTGTAAAAGGGAGCGCAATAGCAAATTTTCTAGCTAGTAGAGCCCTGGAAGATTATGAGCCTTTGAACTTTGATTTTCCAAATGAGGTTCTGATGTATGTGGCAACCACTGAAGAAACACACAAGAAGGCAATGCTTGGAAATTAAACTTTGATGGAGCCTCAAATGCTGTGGGTAACGGGATCGGGACAGTCTTAGTATCTCCAGATGGTGATCATTATCCATTCACTAGCAAATTGGATTTTGATTGTACAAACAATATGGCTGAATACGAAGCATGTATCATGGGGATTCGCGCAGCCATAGAGCATGAGATCTAAGTGCTAAAGGTATATGGAGACTCTGCATTAGTAATCTATCAGCTAAAAGGAGAATGGGAGACAAGAGATTCCAAATTGGTCAACTACTGAAAATTGATTATAGAACTAGTTGAGGAGTTTGATGATATCACCTTCTGCTACCTTCCACGAGAGGAAAATCAGATGGCCGATGCTTTGGCTACATTAGCTTCTCTGATCAAACTAAATAAACAGGAAGATGTAAAGCCAATCCAAATAAGCATTTATGAGACTCCAGCCCATTGTTGCAACATCGATGAAGAGAAAGAAAAAGACGATCATCCTTGGTATCAAGATATATTGCGATACATAAAAAATCGTGAGTACCCAGACCAGGCAACTGAGAATGACAAGAGAACATTAAGAAGGCTGGCTAGTGATTACGTCATAGACGTAGAGATCCTATACAAAAGAGGACAGGATCGGGTGCTGCTAAGATGCGTGGATGCTATTGAGGCTAAGCAAATCTTAGAAGAGATCCACGATGGTGTCTATGGAACACATGCTAACGGTTTTACAATGGCCAAGCAAATCATGAGATTCAGATATTATTGGTCCACTATGGAAGGAGATTGCATCAAGTATGCTAATAAGTGCCATAAGTGCCAGATTTACGGAGACAAAATTCATGTGCCTCCCTCACCTCTTCATGTCATGACTTCTCCATGGCCTTTTTCCATGTGGGGCATGGACGTCATTGGGCCGATATTACCAAATGCTTCAAATGGGCATCGGTTCATCTTCATAGTCGTGGACTACTTTACTAAATGGGTAGAAGCTACTTCTTACGTCAATGTCACAAAGGCAGCCGTCAGCAAGTTTCTAAAGAAGAAAATCATATGTCGGTATGGAATGCCAGAAATGATAATATCTGACAATGGGCTGAATTTGAACAACAATACGATAGCGGAGGTCTGTAGCCAATTCAGTATTAAACACCACAACTCATCACCTTACCGCCCAAAAATGAATGGCGTAGTGGAAGCAGCCAATAAGAACATCAAGAAGATAGTGGGGAAGATGACTGAGACCTATAAGGATTGGCATGAAAAATTATCATTTGCCCTCTATGCTTATAGAACATCTGTCAAGACTTCTACTGGGGCAACGCTGTCCTCTTTGGTTTATGGAATGGAGGTGGTGTTGCCAATTGAGGTTGAAATTCCCTCTCGCCGAGTTTTGTCAGAATTAAAGTTAGACGAAGCTGAATGGATTCAATCCCGATATGATCAGCTGAACTTGATCAAAGAAAAAAGGTTAAAAGATATCAGTCACGGTCAAATGTGCCAGAAGTGAATGATACGAGCTTACAATAAGAAAGTTCACCCTAGGGAATTCCATGAAGGGGGTTTGGTACTAAAGAAGATACTTCCCATACAGAAAGGCTTTAGAGGGAAGCGGATGCCAAACTGGGAAGGACCTTATGTGGTAAAGAATGCCTTTTCTAGAGGAGCGTTAATTTTAACTGAGATGGATGGAAAAAGCCTGCCTAATCCTGTGAATTCAGATTCAGTGAAAAAGTACTTCGCCTAAAAAAAAAGGAGAGGACAAGGTGAAAACTCGCAAAGGGCGCCTTGAGACCAAAGGGGTTTTGAATTGAAAACCCAGGAAGGGGCAATTCAAGTTTTGATCGAAGGTGGGGCATACGGTAGTCTTGTCATTTACGAATTAATAAGAAGGAAAGATGCTACATCTTGGCGCATCAACAAAGTCTTCTAGGACTTTTAAACATATATCAAGTTCAAAAGGGTCCTCAAGGAGCTTGGGGTAGAGAAGCTCATGCTGCGATATCTGGGGCACCTATTTCCATTTTATTCATTTTTGTATTTTGGAAAAATGTGCCATCTTGATTAATTTATTCTCATTCTAGAAAAATTCGCTATCTTGATTAATCTATTCATTTCGAGCTTTGCTCTCAACAAAACTTCATATTGTCCATTGTGATAATATTTTTCAAGCATTTTTCATTGGAATAACGATTAATGGACTGACAATATGCCAGTAGAGTGAGTTCTGCATATTATTCTAAAAGCTTCTAAACGGTACGAGGACTTGAAACAGGGCTATTGTTTAGAACTAACCAACTTAAGGGTTAGAAGCATTGGAGAAAGAATAGTTTAAATTGCGATTGTTTCTTTGGTTTTTTTATAGAGATACCAGCTGAACGAGAATACATTAGTGATAGAACCTTGATGAATAGTGAGTAATGACAACCTAAACATTAAAAAGGGATCATTCTCATGACATTCTACAAATATCATATATACACATCTAGTTAGGAACATTTGATTCATTCTAATCATAACATCCTAAACACTAGGCATAAATAGGTCTATGAAATGGATTTTGCAGGTCATGTTCCCCAAAGAACAGATCAATGAAGTTACCCATACCCCTGAAGTTGCAGTGGGATGGATTGAAGTCATCATATCAAATCTTATCTCTCTGAGCAGTAGCGGAGTAGGTCCAAGATTGAAGATCTTATCTCCCTAAACAGTAGTGGAGCGGATCGAAAGTACCAGTCTTATCTCCCTTAGTAGTAGTGGAGCAGACAGAAGAAACCGATCTTATCTCTCTGAAGTTACAGTAGAGCAGATCGTATCCAACCTTATCTCCCTGAGCAGCAGCGGAGTAGGTCCAAGATTGAAGATCTTATCTCCCTAAGCAGTAGTGGAGCGGATCGAAAGTACCAGTCTTATCTCCTTAAGCAGTAGTGGAACAGACAGAAGAAACCACAGATCTTATCTCTCTAAAGTTGCAGTAGAGCGGATCGCATCCAGTCTTATCTCCCTGAAGTTGCAGTGAAGCAGACAAAAGAAACCAATCCTATCTCCTTGAAGTTGCAGTGGAGCGAATTAAAACCACAGATCTTACCCCCATGGAGTTACAGTAGAGTAAATCGCATCAAGCCTTATCTCCCTGAAGTTGTAGTGGAGCAGGTTGAAAATACCAATCTCATCCCTATGGAGTTACGGCAGAGTAGATTGAGGTTACAAGTTGTGTCTGAAGTTGCAACAGAGTGGACCGAAGCAACAAGGCGCAGTGGATTGTAGTAGTACCAAGAAGTCAAGACTCGATGAGACCAGACAATTTGGGCCTTTCTTAAAAGTCTTTGCTTCATTCCCGTTTCACGACAATGAGCAAAGAGGGCCGGCTGTAAAGCCCAAAATCTACCCGGGCCCATACCAGCAAAACTAACCAAAAAAAAAATAAACGCAATAAGAACAGCCCATTTTACAAAGAAAAAAACCAAAACCAACACAAACCCTAAGCGCAAACTACAATACCAGACCAACTACCCAAACCCTAACAGCCCAAATCAGGAACAAAAATAAACAAAACCCTAGGTGCGTCGCACCTAGGGCTCTCTGCCTTCTGACCAGTCGCCGCTCGCATGCCCACTGCCATCAGCGTTCGCCTATCACCGACCCCTGACATCTGCAAAGCAGGCCTCACGCAACAGAGGAGAATAGCCAAGCAACAAAACGACAGAAAAATAGAAGTTTAAAAGTTGTAAAAATCGGCTATATAGGCCGAACAAGAACACTGTAATTTTTTCCTTTTCTTTACGCATATTAGAAAATCAAAGAACAGGTTGCTACCTCTTTTGGTCTACTTTTATCTATCTATTTTTCATTTTTTTCTTTTTCGAATCTACCTTTAATATTAATAAAAAGAAAAAGGGAAAAGGGGAAGAATAAACTCACCTGATTCGGCCCCTGAATTCGACGTCGTCATCGACTCTTCGCCGTCATCGGACGCAGGTTAAGGAAAGGGCAGAGGCTTTCTGTTTTCTCCTCGTTTCCTCGTTTCAGGGCCTTGGTCTCTGAACACGCTCCAACGCGCTGGTAGGAGATGCCCTCGCATGGCTTCGGCCACCGGGCGGTGGGGAGGAGTGACGGCGGCGGGGTTCCTAGCCTTAGAGCCCTAGCAGAGAAAAGGGATTCTCCCTTTATTTTATTTTTTGTGTTCTTTGCAGCAAAATGAAACTGCAGAAAAATGTAAAATTTTTAGGCTTTACGGCAATTAAAACGGCGCTGTTTGAAGGAGGGAGGCCTGCGCATTCTTGCCTCAATGGGTAATTTGCGCCTTTGGTCCCTCCAATTCCGCGGCGCATTCAATGTAGCCTTTTATTTCACTTGATTTTGGCCACATAATTTTGCGCCTGTTCAAATCTAGTCCTGCGCAAAACGATGCGCATAAGGGACGGGGAATATTCATAGTCAGTCCCTCATGTCTTCAGCGGATTTCATCTCGGTCCCTCGTTTTTTTATTTTTTATTATTCCCATTAATTTCATCCTGACTTCAATTACGTCCTTATATATATATATATATATTTTTCTCTCTAAATTGTATTTGTTTTTTTTTGTTGTTATTTAGGATTTTCTTTTATGCATTATTTTATTTTAAACTGCTTTTAGATTTATTATTATTTATTTCAAGTTTATATATGTTATTCATCTCAAATACGTGTATATACCTTACCCATTTTAAATTTATATGTACTATGTAATTTAAATTGTTTCCTATGCTATTTATTTTGAAATTATTTATATTGTTTATTTCAAAATTGTTTTATTTTTGTTTATTTTGAGTTTCTATACATTAAGTATTTTATACATTATTTTATCTTATATTAGAATGCATTATATACACTAATTATTTTAAAATTATTTTGTACCTTTTCAACTTTGCTATTTGTTTTGTGTTTTATTTACTATCCATTTTAAGATTTTTCTTATTTTACGTTTTTATATGTACATACATATTATTTATTTTAAAATTTTTATACATAGTATTTCTAAAATTGTTTTGTATCTAATTGATTTTTTTTCTTTTTAAAAAAATTCTTTTATTCATTCAAAACCCATTTATTGTCTTTTTAAAACTATCCTACATTTCATTTGCTTTATTTTTTTGCTACTCATTTTGAAATTGCTATGTATGCTACTTAACTTATTTGTCTTTAATTATTAATAATGCATGTTGAGTGGGTATTGTCATTGTGGATGCCATAATTAGTTTACTTGCATTTTCATATTATTGTTATACATTTGTGTAATTTTATCCATGTATCATTATTCCATGATTATTATTACATTGTCATTTCACGTCATTGTATTGTAAATTAAGCTCCAATACAGTTATCCAACTTAGATTTCTTTATTTTATTCTAATTAGGATAAATGCATACTTTCAAACATATTACCTGTTATTATTTAAAATGGAATTTTGCTAATTAAGGTAATATTTTGTATTTTGGTAATTCGAGGATCGTACCCTAATTTACGGGGTTTCGATCTTCTCGTTAAACCTAAATCGCAAAGTACCCTTTTTAAAGCTTCAAAATCAAAGAAACTCCGTTATAAGGCAACATTTCGCGCTTTGGGTGATTCGAGAAATCGCACCCTAACTTACGACGTTTCGGTTTTTCTCATTAAACTTAAATGGCGAAATGTTCCTTTTAATTTTAAAATATAAAATTTCAATTAAAATTAAAGTCAAGTTTATTCTCTAAAATTTCAAATGCCGCATCCTAACTTACGGGGTGTTACATTTTGCTATTTTGGAATAAGCGGGTCTTTAACTCATTTTCAAATTTATTCAAACGATTTTTAAATGTACATTAAATAAAGAGGGATTGTATTTTTAAATTTCTTTTCAAAATTTCAACTTTCGACATTAAGACATTAAGTAATCAATTAGGTACCAATTTTTGGGCGTTACGTGGGTGCTAATCCTTCCTCGTGCGTAATTGACTCCCGAACCCATTTTTTTGAATTTTTGTAGACCGAAAAATAATGTTTTAATAAATCAAACTATTTATTAAAACGATCAAATTGCGAGGTGATCCGATCACACCTCATTAAAAAAGATTGGTAGCGACTACCGTGTTCGTTTTCATTTTTTAAAATCCAAGTCGACCCCGTTTTATATCAAAAAATGGTGTCAACAATAATTAACATGTAAGCTAACCATTAACATTATAATATATAGGGGCAGGTCACGACAATCTAATACTTTCATACTAGAATCTTATAAAATCGAATAACGAATTGTGCTGTGCAATGCTAAACTTGGTCTTCCACTGTCTACACTCTTATCACTATTTATCTGTTCTTGAATGCTAGAAGTTGATTACATAACAAGACTATTCCAATTATTAGCATCAGAGTATTGGTGCATACTCTGACTATTTTTTTTTATCTCTGATGATGTTAGTAGAATGCACTTAATTTAGGATTGCTAATCCATTTAAATTCAGAGTAAAAGTTACTCTTACACCCCTATTTCGAGTCTATGGGACCTTAAAAATAGTTTAAAAGCAGGTAGAGACTAATTTGAAACAATTCTAAAAGTTTAGTGTCATTTTTGAAAATTCCTAAAAATAGGGAACACACGGTCATGTGGCTTTTGAAGTTGGGACAAACGGCCTTGTCTCAGCCCGTGTCCTTGCCTGTGTAACTCAATGACTTGAGACACACGATCGTGTCTCAACCCGTGTAACTCACTGACTTATGTCATACGACCGTGTCTTAGGCCGTGTGTCAGCCCATGTGGAAACTATCCCTATACTATTTTTCAACATGTCCAAGGCACACACCCATGCTGTGTGGTAGATCGTGTACACCTAAATGTACCTTAAAACTCAAGTTTACCATTTCCTACTTACTTGGACACTAAGCAACTCAATTACCAATCATTTAACCTACTCAAAACACGATTAAACATGCTCAAAATATACCAAATCCATCACCTAATATGCCTAACTAATGTACCTTCATTGGTACCACATTTTGTATGTTCAAACATTTCAACAATGAATCTACCATTCAAAACTTTCATCCATACCAAATTTGCCAATATTAAACTAACATCTAGCTACTTAGCATATCAAGCTTTAAAACTAAAAACCTAACTTCAACCACAAATATATATACATATAAACATCAATTCAGTTGAAATCTAAAAAATCATCACACTATCAACCAAAAGGCCTCCTAGGTACATGCCATTACAAAATATAACATCACCACACTTGAGCTCGGGATTTGTTGTTGGATGATGAGTTAGCGATAAGTTGGAAAGTACTTAGCCTGCGCACGAAAAATAAAACCGTAGGCTGAGTATAACTTAGTGGTATTTCTATAATCCAAACAATTCAAGTTAATACGAGTAATCAAAATGTGATAATGCAACAAGAAATATTATGCACTTATGTTTCAAATCAATAATACGAATTTTCTCATTCTTTATTACATCCTCTAAATTCTATATTTTCAAGTATATATATATCAAAGGCATTTCATACAGCATTTGAATATTTCAACTCATGCAATAGCATGATTCATCTCTTTGATCAATACTTGAATTACTTTGTATTTCATCATTTCATATTACATTTCTCATCTCATATTCATTTATCATTTTTTCCATTTCAATATTTTCTCATCTTATATTCATTTCTCATCTTTTCTATTTTAATATCAATCACATAAATTATTATTTAATTTTCCCCTATTAACACAACTCGGACGGATACACGGATCCAACCAACATACTAGTTTGGCATCTAGTGCCTCGTCGGATAAATCTAAAGTAATAACTGCACCTAACACTATATAAATTGACACCTAGTGTCTCATCGGTTAAACCGAAGCAAATTGACACCCAGTGCCTCATCGACTCAAGGTCAAAGAAATCCCTAAACTCTTCCTATCCTATGGCATGCCATCTATATTTGACTCAGTCCGATACAGTTAATATGGTTTCATTTCACTTTTCAATACAACCAATGTCTCAATTTCACATATATACACATTATCACATAGAGTCAATTCAATATTCATATAATCATCATATTTCGTAATACACAAAATCAATCCTTTTCAAATTCACTATGAATTCAATTCAATCCCAAAGTACCAAAGTACTCACCTCAAATGCTTACCATATGCAAACAATTAAATATGCAACAATCTACTATTTAATTCGGATTATAGAAATACAAACCGTGAATTTAGAGCTATTCGACGTTGATTTTATCCTTCCTCTTTTTACTCGAGGATTCCGGTGTGACGTTAGCTACAGAATAAAACAATTAAAATATATTATTACACAATTCAATTTCATATTAAATTTCAATTTTCACACTATATTTTGCTTATTCTTCAATTTAGTCCCTAAACCGAGACTAGTTTTTAAACTTCACATTTAACTTTATGTTGTTACACTAATTCAGTCTAAACTAAATTTAGCTCCCTCTTTTCCAATTCGACATCTTAATTTTGAATTTTTCCCAATTTAGTTCCTATTGCTCAAAATCAACAATTTATTCCTTTTCTATTTCTAACTTAAAAATTTATCTATTTAATCCTTAATACTTAAAATATTCAACAATGTTAACATCTAAAATATTAAACAATACTAAAAATTACGACATGGGTCAGGTAGCCCTAAGTATCGAAATTCCAGAAATATAAAAATTACAAAAAGGGGACTAAATTAACTAACCAATTGAAGTTGAAAAGTTCAAAAATCCCTAGGTTGTCGTCGACCTATTGCTCTTTCTCTCTTTTCTTTTCTTTCCTTTTATTTTGCATGCATCCATCTCTTTCTTTCCACTTTCTTTCTATTTCTTTTATTATGTTTGTATTATAATTATTATTAACTTTATAATATAACATATATATAATATTCCCATGCATAACATTTAACCATTACCGACCACTTATACCCAACCATTTATTAAATGGTATAATTGCTACTTTAGCCATTTCAATTTATTTTAATCTATAATTCAACTTCTCCTATATGATTTAGCCCGGTTTACGGGAACGGAGTCTCGGGAATACACTTTGCGACATCCCTGAATATCGAGTCGTTACATTTTAAGCTCTAATCAACTTCCTTATGGGTCGACCTTAGACTTCCAAGATTTTATTACTTGAATATAACCTGCACCTGAGTTGTAGACCTAGAAAGTCCCTGTCACCATCCAATGCACTGGTGAACTTATAAGAGCATAACCATCCAACACACCAAGACCCATAATTGCAAGGCCTGAAGGCATCAAATCATATCCCTCCAGCACACCAAATGTTCATCCAACACACCAAGGCACATAAATGCAAGGCTCGAAGGCAGAAAACTCTGTCAAGTCTCCACAAGACTCCATACACACAATAGACCCTAATTGGCATGTCAATATATCTAAACTATGTCTGACATCGTTTATAGGGCATTCTCAATATCATATAACATTCACATATATATCGCTCATTTTCCACATCATATTAACTCAATAACACGATTTCATAATATGATATGAATCATCATAACTTTATCAAAATACTTACCTCATTACTAACCATACTCAAACAATCAAAACAGAGTGGCATAATTCATATCTCAAACCATTATTAATAATCCCTTAAGTTTAAATACTTAACAAACTTGTAAGAAAAATAAATTATATTAGCACAAATTGATATTGTTACTCATCAATCGTTTTTCTTTTCCTTTACCCTTTTGACATCTTGATCTCGTCTTTAGCTACGTTCGGTGATTTTGAATATTAAAATGAGTTAATCACACACATTCAATCATTTAATTCATTTGTTATACTTAGAATCCTATTGTCTAAAACTCACGTACGTTTGAATCTAATTTCTATTTTAGAGCTGTCAAACTATCTAAAAACTATTTCTCTTGGTATAATAACTTAGATAATCTCAAACCCAAGTATCTTAAGTAGGCTTATATTTTATAGCCTCTTATCAATACCATGTTGTAGAATTGATATAAACATATAAAATTTTAATAAATATAAATATAAAACTCAACCTGGTTCAAAGCATCATCTCCATCCAAAGCACCTTCACTCAACATGCAAACTATCTTCTCATCTCCATATCACTCGGTCTCAACACCACGCTCTTCGTCTTCAAGCTCTCCAACATTATCGCTCCTTTTTTCCTTATCCATCAACAGCCAGAACTCATTGCAAAGCTCCCCCAACAACCATTTGACATCATATCTCTCCATCATTGAAGGAAAATTGTCTTCGAAATTGATTACAATGTCGACAACCTCTTCCATGGATGAACACTAGAGATTCCCAAAGAGTTCAAGTTTTTTGGGGGGTTTTGCTTTAAGCTTGTGTACGATCGAAAGGGAAGGGTCCATATAAATGAAATTTACGTGAAGGATTCTTTAATAATTTTTATAATTTTTATAGTTTTAATAAATTTTTAGGTCAAAATTCAGATTTTTTTTTCAATTTTTAATAATATTTATCATATTTATGTGTTTATGTAATTTTAAATTTTAATATTTTTATAAAATTTTTTTACAATGTTAAAAATATTCTTTATAATTTTTTTACAATTTTTATAATATTTTATTAGAAAAATGAAGTATTAAATCTTGGATGTCAGTACTATCTGATTGGACTTCTAGATTATTTTAACAGTGTCAAAGATGAAAATCATTAACAAATGAGCTTAATTGGTTTTTAAAATTAATGATAAGAGCTCAATTATATAAGAATTAAGTAGAAGAGTTTAATTAATTTTTTAAAAAATTAAAGGAATTTTATACCTCTAATCTTGCCTTTTTTTGTTTTATCATTGATTTAATCTAATCCCTGAAATGGAAAATCAATTTAATCCATAAAATAACTAAGATTTAGTTTAATCCCAAGATTAAATTTAAAAATCTAATTAGTTTATAATCTTGTATGAAACCCATTTTAAGGAAACTGAGGATAGCTCGCCATGAAAATCGAATCGAAAGAGCCGAACAAAATAGATGTCTATAATATTTATTTATTTATTATGTTGTTATTGCAAAATATAATTTATATATAATAACGCAATTTGTGTTCATGAAAGGAGGATGAAAGTTAAAATCCTGGATGCTGAAAGTAAAAGTGTATTAATCAACTGGATTTATTCCTACGCTCATGTTATTAAGTATGTTTTCATTGTGAAAAATAATTTATAATAGCCTATTTGTGTAGCAACAACATACATCTTTGTTTTTTTATTATTAAGAAAGTAAAACAGTACAGTACAGGGTGAGAAAATCCCTGCATTTCATAAAGAGGGACAAAAACATAGCAATGAGACAATCCTGAAAAATCCACCTCCAACAAATCCCTTCATTTTGAGCAAGATCAACAACAAATTACCAGGAAGCTAAATATAAAGATGATCTTTCCATGCCTGTTTTAGCCAAGGTATCAGCTAAACAGTTTGCTTCACTAACAACAAACACAAAGGATAAATCAATGATAGCTACTCAATCTCTTGGCAAATACATGGGAAATCCATTTAAGAGCATTTGAAGAATTTGATTCAACAATAAGCTTAACTTTGTGCAGCCAATCGGTTTGAACAAAGACATCCAATTGCCAACAATTCAACCAAATTAGGATCAAGAGCACACATTGGTCTAGAGAATTAGGCTAAAATTATTCCTTTACCATTGCGTAGGGCACCTCCATATCCATTCCTACCAGACAAATTTTAGTGTACCTTCAGGCGGACGGCACCATCTAATTGCTGCCACACCGTCAGTATTAAATTACTCCTTTATCATTTTAGTTTACATCTTGCTTTCTTAAAAGGAATATAACTTCGTATAATCAGTCTGACACAACTAAATTAGACCTAAACTAAT
Source organism: Gossypium raimondii (assembly GCF_025698545.1). NCBI lineage: Eukaryota > Viridiplantae > Streptophyta > Magnoliopsida > Malvales > Malvaceae > Gossypium > Gossypium raimondii. The sequence goes on from NC_068577.1 coordinate 40,318,768, forward strand.
AAAATTAAAACTCAAAATAAATTTAATACGAAATTCAAACATAATATTTACGGTCAAGAATTAAAACTCCTACAACCTCAGTCTTATCATTTCAATTCAGGCACTTTCATTTCTTTTTCTATAAACGTAAACTCTTTGTGAATTTCCATGTAGCCTAAACATGTGTAAAAAACATTCCATATATAATTTTTTCAATTCTCCATTAATTTCAATCTCTTTGTTATTTTCTTAATAACAAACATGGAAGAATTAACATCGATTAAAATAAATTAATACCGATCAACAAATGCACGAATGCAATGACATTTGAGTTTGAGAAAATATATGATCCCTATTTTCCAACTCGGAGAATACTAGGAAGTACACAATTTAGAACATTTCAAGCTTGAGCTTATCCTTTCAAAAAAAAAGAAATTCTTAAGCTTATTAATTTTAAATCGTCTCTTCACTTAATTCCAATAATAAAAAAGAAATTAAATAATTGTAGCCCACAAATTTAGACAAAACACTAACGATATTCACTTGGTAAACAAGCATTTTCTTGGTTTTTTCCCTAACAGTTGCATGCAATAATGTTCACTTGTCTCATGACTTTTCTTCATAATAAAAAATTGTAAACTTAGCGATCTCCATATTATTTATGGAATAAAAAAAGACTTATCCAGGGAATCCATTTTTCTTTCCGAGTAAAATGCTTACCCTAAAGGCGATTCAAACATAAACCTCAATCTAGGAAGGAACATACTAATTAATTACTAACCCGCGTCTTTGACAAGTTGCTTGACTGGATGGTTACAATCTTCATAACATTATTTTACAATCCAAATAAATAGATGGATCTCAGAGTCTCAGCTACCTCAATAAGTAGTGTGCAAGATGGTGAGACAACCATATCTGAAGAAAGGAACATGGAGTCATGATGAAGATCAGAAGCTGATTGCTTATATTAGGAAATATGGGATTTGGAATTGGAACGAAATGCCCAAATTCGCTGGTATGAGACATCTCTTTTTAATGATCATCAACAAGATTTAATCAAAACCCTAAAAAATTCAGCAAGATTTTATGATTTAGAGTATTAGTTACATGCAGTTCATCTTGATTTGTAGGGTTGCAAAGATCAGGGAAGAGTTGCAGACTACGTTGGATGAATTACTTGAGACCTAATATAAGGCGTGGAAACTTCAGCAGGGAAGAAGAAGAAACCATAATCCACCTGCAAAAGACGCTAGGAAATCGGTTAGTAGCACAACCATAAATGTAAGGTTATAGTTGTGATAATATATATATATATATATATATATATATATCTGATTTGCTGAAGATTTGATTAATTATTATCAGGTGGTCAGCAATAGCAGCAAGGCTTCCACAAAGAACAGACAATGATATAAAAAACTACTGGAACACTCGCTTGAAGAAGCGAGTAATGGGGGAGAAAAAGAATCCATCATCAGCAACTACAGAAACCAAATCTAGTATGGAGGAGAATTCGTCTGATGCTGATTCCTCAATGATGGTGGATATTTTGTTGGACTATCAGATTCCTACAATGGATGATTTCCCAGAACTAGCTGCCGATACTACCATTTCTCTATCAGACTGCAACCTTAGTGTGGCAGTTGATGACCACTATAACATGGCTATGGACAACAATTTAGTTTCATCTGAAAACTATTGGGAAATTGAGAATCTTTGGGGGCAGTCATTGACGATGGAAGGTTTGGACTGTGAAGTAATGTCACCTAATTCTCAGCTGTGGCTCCATGAACCCATATATGCATGTGATTCATACTATGACCCTGTGGTTGAGTTATGGGTCAACCCATTTATTTAGTACTGCATACAGTGACGCCGATCGACCCCTCCCTTCGCATGAACTCCCTTCCTTCTTGTTTTGTTTGGGTATTTTGAGGTGTGTAAATATCAATGTCAGTCTCTAGACATGAGAAACTTGATGTCAAGAAGTATTAGTATTTCAATTAAGAGAACGCAGATTTTCAGAATAATTGAATATTTAGTAGAAACCAAAAGCATTTGTACAAGAATATACTACTTTGAATCTGTTATAATATATATATACTACAAATTATTGGTGGTTACAAGTACTAGGAAATCATGTTTCGGTTTGTTTTATAGCAATTTTGTGTGGATTTATTGTAGTCAGCTGCGTTAATATTCTTGAGCTTTATGTTTGATCTGATTGTGATAATGGAAATGCTAGCTTTAAAAATCCTGGCAGCAGATGTTGAAGAAGGCATCCATGGCATTTGCCGACCAGCTTTAACCGGTATCTATCACATGCTTTCTACTAATGTTATTTAAGTGAAGTTAAGTAAGATTAATTCAAACTACAAGCTACTAAAGGAAGAAAATGAAAACGTCAACAAGGGCAAGAGAAGGGATGGTATGAAACTGTGATTTCAAGTCATCCCTACTTCTTTCCATTAGGAGAATGACAAATTAGATTTTTTTTTTATTGATTTTTAGCTTTTTCCTCCTGAAAAAATTCAAATCCAACTAAAACTGTTAAAAATTAGGAAGAAAATTTTGATTTGTCATTCTCCTATTGGAATGGATAGGGATGACATGAAGCCACAGTTTCATACAATCTTTTCTCAGAATGATAATTCTTTTTATCCACAACTCTCTCCAAATTTTTAAATCGAAGGATAATATACATTTTTTTTTTGGAAAAAAACCGAACTTAACTAATTTCCTATAACTCAAACAATCGAGAAATGTATATTAAATGCACCTATAATGGTATTCAATTATACGAAACAGAATTTCCAAAATATTGGTTAACAGATGGTATTAAGATAAAGATTTTATTTCTTTTTTGCCTGAAAGTTTGGCACAGATTTAAACCACAACCCTCTCATAAAGATCCAATGAAAAAAAAGAAAGGTCAAAAAAACAATTTTTATTTTTTAACTGTTTGGGGAATAGAAACTAAACTACCTTTCGAATCTCCTCAAAAACAATGTTTTTTTAACCTATTTTTATAGAACTAAAAAAAAAAAGTAAAAATGGAATATTTTATAGCTTTAACAAAACTAGTCTACTATTCCTACTATTTTTAAGGGTGCCCAGCTTCTTGATATAGTATGTATCCATACTATATATTGCATTATACTTTAATAAATTTTAAGTTATTCTATGATAAACCTTGAAAGATAAAGAGGTGAATAATAATATACATATAAGCGTCTTCAAACATACATCCTTTCGATTGTTGTAATAACAATAATGTAAATTAAATTAAAATTTAATTAGTAAAAATCATAATTTAAATTTATAAATTTTGTCCCAACTTTTATGACATCCAATCCAAATAAACATAAACTAGCTCCCAAAAATTATAAATAATAAAATTTGATTTAATGTAGGATGGCATAGGTAAAGCTTCAAAGTTGGTTTGATGCCTTAAAAAAAATATAATGAGAACCTAGTCCATTCCTTAATTCCTTAGATGTACATGTCGAGGGAATAAGACTTGGACAGTCTTTGTTTACAATTGAGACTTTATTCCTTTAATGGTGGACATAAATAATAATGGCTCCTTGTTATATTGTCATGAGTTTGTAAGTTGAATCATGAATGTGACGGGTACTGTAAAACTAATTAAAGGATTCATATTCAAGTTGTTTTTAACTATCAATCGTGTTAGGATCAAGATTAATGTATTAATCAATAATATTTTTCGAACAAATTACTTTATCATAAGAAATAAAATCTTTTCAAATTAAGTAAAAAATTATTTTTATTAAAATAAGTCACAGAATCTGTTAGATATTACTAATTAAATTATTTTCAATTTTTATTTTAATCTGATTTTACTTTATTCCAGATTTTATTTAATTCTTTTGTAATTAAAATGGATATATATACCATGTTCTGAACATTTATTGCACGAAAAGTACAAATAAATCAATCACCACAATTTAGAATATCAAACAATTTGGTGTGTTGTGAAAAGAAAATATTGCCATTCGAGAAGTGAAAATGTTACAGAAAGTGAGGCCCATCATCTTTCTGGCTAGGAAAGATCAAATAATAATAAAATTACTTAAAATTTCTTTGCACACAGCTAAATTCTGTGTTCACTATTTTCATCAACATCACTAATAAAAAATTTATTAATAAAAAATCATTAATACATTTGTAATTAAAAAATTATCATTCATTATTTGTATTAATTGTCTACTTTATAACTCTCATTCTTGACACATTATAAATATAAACATTTCATAATTAGTGAAAGGACTTTTGATACTTTGACGTTCTGCCTATCAAAAGTTATTTTATAACTTCTCTCAACTTCTTATTTTTGTTTAGCGTTATCATCAGTCACATTTCTCATTCTCCACCTTATCAATTGCCGCTTGCCGTTGTGCTCAATATTATTGGATTTGCTCTAGTCTTCCTCTCCACCTTATTCTGGTGTATCTCACTCACTTGTTTACAACGCTTCCTCTTTCCACCAAAAATACTCTCTACAATATTAAATTTATATTAATATGAATATGACTATGAATATTAATATTAATATTAATAAAAGTGTTGAGGCAAAATGAGCTGAGATTTGCTAAGTGGCACTCAGCAGTGCCAACTGCAGACTGCCACTGAGATAGTTTTAATACTTGCCTTATTTGGTTTGACAATTTAATAAAGAAAATCTTTGGACTTGGTTATTTGTTATTTTATTGAAGATATTAAGGTCCATCTATGGAAACCAATCATTGGTAATTTGAAGATTGGATTGGATTCGAGTGAATCAAATCAACCCTTGAAACATGGAGAATCGATGAAGACTATGTAGCTGTTTTGGAAATCAAATATTCGATTGATTGTACTTTGATTATTGAGATTGTAATATTTAATTTTAAGGAATTACTTTGTATTCACTTAGATTTTATGTTAGCAAGCCGAATTGAATATATGTTGTAAGACTTGTCTAGGTTATGTAACGAAAGCTTAGTAAGTGTTTTCTAATTTGTTCATTGAGGAACTATTTTGTGAGATAGTGGAAATTGTTATTGTAAACATTGTTGAATGTTTACTGCCCAAGTTCTCAGGGAGAGGATTTGGAGGTGAGTGTTCTAGTCTTTAGGTTCAAAGGTGAGATCTCTATACTTGAGAAGTGATAAAAAATAGTAGAATTACTTACTGAGTTAGGCTCCGCAGACGTAGGAAAACTAAACTACATAAACAAATCCTTAGTGTTATTTGTTATTTTGTTTGTACAGTTTCACAGTGCCAACCTATAATGGCCATTGTAGTCTATAGCACTTCCACTGCACTATAGTATAGAGACTTATAAAGATCCAATTAGAGAATATGGATTAAATCTACAATTGTATGTATAGTACATGACTAGTAATTGAATTTAATCAAATAGTTTTAATTACTACTGTTTAGGTTAGGACCAAAATTTTAAATTTTGAAAAATACAAAATTAAATTAAACAAATAAAAAATACATAAACTAAAATTAATTAAATTAAAACACAATGAATAAATCTTCAACTTTCGTAAAATAACGAGAATAATGACAAAATTTAACCTAATAATTACCAATAAAATCACAATCGTGGACTAAACACAAACCCAATACCTAAAAATAATATTTTCAAGTAATTGCTTCAATAATTTTTTTATAATGATAATTGGAATTTAAATTATTCGATAAATATCCAATAAATAGAATATATAGCTTGAGTTCTCTATAACCAATACGGACAAATATTAGTTTCTAAGGTTTCTTACTTACATATTATAAATAAATTTAATTAACAACTAATCTTCAATCAATATAATTATATCATAGTCTAAATTGATTGCTAATTTAAAAATTGATCAATACCTAACGAGAACAGGACAGATATACGTACAAATCACAAAGACAGACTTGAGAAAACTGAATTAGATTGCTATGATTTCCAAGTTCAAGAACGTCAGAAGCTACAAAAATTTAGACCATGTCGCCGGCCTTCATCTTTTATGTTAATTTTAGATTGACTCTTCACTCAATTCCCAGATTGGAAGAAAATGAATACATATTTTACTATTGAAAGCCCCCATTTTAGACTGACATGAATCAAATATATTTTTTCTATGTGATTTGGAGTAGTGCATCGACTCTTAATTCCCAGATGCAAACTCCTAATACATACATGCGATATGTTTGTCTTCTATTGATAGTGTCTCATGGCTTTTCTGTATATGGACATGCAAACTTACCAATCCCCATACTATTGATCGAATAAAAAGAGACTTATCGAGAAGGTCCATGTTGCTTTCCAAGTAAACTGCTTACCCTAAAGGGTATTCAAACATATCCCACAATCCAGGAAGGAACGTACGAGTTAATTAATTACATACATGACAGCATCCTAGACAAATAGTTTAATTAGATGATTAGAATCTTCGCAACATTATTTACAATCAATATAAATAGATGGAACTGAAAGATACAATAAGTAGTTGAAGAATTAAGTTATAGAGTAGCGTGCAAGATGGTGAGACAATCATACCTAAAGAAAGGAACATGGAGTCGTGATGAAGATCAGAAGCTGATTGCTTATATTACGAGATATGGGATTTGGAATTGGAATGAATGCCCAGATTTTCTGGTACGAAGACATCTCTTTTTAACTTCATTAACTTGAATGACCATGAACAAGATTTAATCAAAAACTTAAATTTCGCCAAGATTTAGTGATTAGAGTATTAATTAGATTTGATTTGTAGGGTTGCAAGGATCAGGGAAGAGTTGCAGACTACGTTGGATGAATTACTTGAGGCCTAATATAAGGCGTTTAAACTTCAGCAGGGAAGAAGAAGAAACCCTAATCGGCTAATCCACCTGCAAAAGACGCTAGGAAATAGGTTAGTAGCACAGCCATAAATGTAAGGTTATAGTCGGGATGATATATATCTCTGATTTGCTGAAATTTTGATTAATTATAATCAGATGGTCAGTAATTGCAGCAAGGCTCCCACAAAGAACAGACAATGATATAAAGAACTACTGGAACACTCGCTTGAAGAAGAGAATAAATTTGGAGGATAACAATTCAGCATCTGCAACTACATCAGCAACAGAAACCAATTCCGGTATCGAGGAGAAATCGTCTGGTGCTGATTCCTCGTTATTGTTTGGGAATATTATGTTGGACTCACCGGTTTATGCTACTTTTTCTACTTTAGGCTCCGACCTTAGTGTGGCAGTTGATGACAATTAAAGCATCGCTATGGACGACTATTTAGTTTGATCTGAAAACTATTGGGAAATACAGAGTTTTTTGGAGCAGGCACGAATGATAGAAGGTTTGGATTGTGAAGCAATGTCACAAAATTCCCAGCTGTGCCACAGCCACCATCAACAGTACTATGATCTTCTGGATTATTTTTAGACCTATCCATTAATTTAGTACTGCATAAATTGAACATCATTGTTTTGTTTGGAGATTTTGATTTGAGTTGTGTTAGTGTTAGTTATGATTTACTTTTTTGGAAATTTAATCAGTTGGAAATTATTACAACATTTGGTATGTTAAATTTTATTTACTTCCTTGAATTTAACTTATTCTTGGAAGTTACTTTTCCATAAACATGACAATTTGATTCCACCACAAAAGTAGGAAAGTTACTTTCTCATATAGATTAGAAAGTAAAAAAAAAACAGTAAGATAAAATTAACCCTATTTTATATTAATTTAGGGTATTAATGTATTAATAAAGGTAAAAAATAAAATAAGCTATTGTCTTCTTCTTTTATCCTACTATTCTTTCTCTATTATTTCAATCCAGCATTATATATATACATAAGTTTTTAATTTATTCTAAAAAAAGTTATATATATATATATATGATTTTATATGTGTATTGTTATATTTAGAAAATATATGTAGGACAAATTTGAAACAATCTTACTTTCAATTAACATTATAAATTTCAAAATTATAAACATCAATTAAAATTAATTATTAAATACTAAAGCCAAATATTTGTTAAGAATAAAGTTTATTATAAAATTAAATAGATGAATATTATATATTATTTAAAAGGCTAAACTCAGAGATAATCATTCTATTCCTAGAAAAGTACTTAGTAAATCAAACATGATAATATAACTTTTCTAATATTTTAATCAATACTTTCCCATGTATACCACTCGTAAATAATCATTTCGTTCCTAGAAAAGTACTTAGTAAATCAAACATGATAATATAACTTTTCTAATATTTTAATCAATACCTTCCCATATATACCAAACGTTTAAAAGTAACTTTCGACAACCACATTCTAACAATTACATTCTAATAAAATCATAACATGAAAAACACCAAACCGAGAGTTTCTCTACTAGTGCTCCCTATATTGAAATGAAATGAATAGTCTTTCCTTGTCCCAATTTTCTGGAAATGTGAAAATAATAATATACAATATACTTTTCCATATTTTGATTCAGTTCGTTATTTTCTCAAATTATTTTATTTTTCTTTTCAAATTTATAACTAACTTTTCTTTTCACATTTTCTATTGTAAAAATTTAAGTACTTGAATATTATTTTGCAGCATTTGATTTTATTTTTGGTATATGCTTTGTTTCAATCAATTTTTGCTATAATTATTTCAATAACTTGAAAATCTAATTATATATGAAAAAAAAAGTTTAACAAAATTTCAAGATAAAAAAACTTGTCTGAAAAGTGTTGATATAAGTATACAACAAGGAAGGAGGCAAGGAGAATAAGGTGGTGGTGACAAAAAGGTTGGTTCATCTAGATAGGTGGAGAGTTGGAAAAAGCGAGGGGGAGAGGAGTAAGGTAACTATGGAGGTAAGGGAGATTGAGTGCAATAGGTAAGTGCTTAGGGTTGATGAGAGGATAAAGATCGAGAGCAAAGCCATAAACATTTTTAGAATCACAGGAGAAGCTACTAAAAGATGCAAACAGATGGCCCTCTACGTACCATCACCCAGCTAGTTCCCAATCTAAAGATCACTTGGGCAATCTCTCGTCTTCAATCATCTGGTTGGTCACTTAGTGACTAGCCTCTTGCATGTCTTGCCTACCAAGCCACCTACTTTTAGCGAGAACGTACTCATCTATAATAGGGACCACCAGGGACCATTGATGTATAACAACCTTATACTACCTCAGCTAAGGAAATGTTAGAGTAGTATCGCGCTTGAGGGTAATCAGCCCGCCACTTGGTCGACCACACGAGAGGGCCACCACCAATACTATCGGTGATGTGGCACTGCGAGGCATGTGACCCTCCCCCATAAATACCTATAAGAACATGAGAAAAGGATATACATCGAAGTGGTGCTAGGGGGCTAGCAAAGGCCTTGCCCCTAAAAAAGAAAAAAATTAGTTTATCCCCTCTAGAAATAATAAAATTATAAACTAATCTATGGTAAAATTATATTTGACCCCCCAAATATGAAAATATTCTATTTAGTCCTATAAAAAATGATGGAATTATAAATTAATCATGGTAAAATTACATTTTATTCCCTAAAAGTTTTATAATTCAATTCGGACTCCCTAAAATTATTTTTGGCGTCGCCCCTAATCTTTATCCTCTCAGCAACCTTAAGGACTTACCTACTGCACTCTGTCTCCATTACCTCCACAACTAACTAACTTACTTCTTCTCTATTCTCCTAATTTTTCAACTTTTCATTTGTCTAGATGAGTCGGCCCCCTTATTACCACCATATTCTCATTCTTGTCACTTCCCTTATTATTCACTTGTATCAATAAAAAGAAATATGTTTGTATGCATCTTTTAGGGATATTATTGTTGATAGTAGATGAAAAATGCAGCTATTTTTTTTTTCAAAAATGCGTTGACCCACTCCAAATTACAAAACCCAATTTTAGAAAAAAAATACACCTCTATAAAATTGAAACAAGTCAAAATGATGATTTTAGGATTTTTTTTTCTAACAATCCTATTGGCATGCAACAAATACAAAGATGGGTTAATGTAAATCGAATTACAATACATGGATAAATTGTTGGATTTGAATTTAATTGTATTGTAATGATTGGAGTTTGGAGTGATTAACTAGTGATCCTATTCCATGGAGAAATTATTTTATGGATCCTTCCCACCACCTCATATTTGGTCCTATCCAATTATTTTGTCACATCAACAACTTTTTCCAACTCAAATTTAAAAGAAAATAACAATCTCCACGTCAGATTTTGGGTTATTCAATTTCTCATCAAGGAGATTTGATTTTCCTAATTTTTTTCCTTTCTTCATCATCTTCACTGTTATAAAAAAAGGATTTAGGGTTTTGGGCAATTCAACATCACCAATGGACGAATTACAAGCTGAGCAAAACAAATGGAGGGATTACAGAATTTGGTTTGTTCCTTCTTAAATGATGAAAAATCAGGACTCCTTTCTTTCTTGTAAGAAATCCTCTACAGTCCTTGCGACAGCAACGGTGGTGGACTAGCGCCGACGATTCTTTCATCGATAGCTACATATTTCCATACCCATTTTCCCTCAAGTAAGCTTTAATCACACCATGGTCTCAAAATATTTTGCTCACAGGACTAGTGTTCCAGAGAAGCCATCCCTTGGATTATTATAAAGTAGAATGATTTGTGATATGGATTTGTCAATATGGGATCTTTTGTTAGCAGGAATTGAAGCCATTTAAGTATTATTAAGGACCTATATAAACTACAAAATGAAGTTATTTAAATACTATTTAAAATGTTATTTAAGCAAGACCAAAACACAGTACAAGTTTCCATGGTGTTTTATTTAGCGAAAATAGTTTGATGCCAAAGATAAAAGATGATTATATTTCACCCTATTACCTACTTCTTCATGGAGTGAAAATATAGCATTCGAGTAGAGGACTTTCACCCTCCCTCAAAAATTCTAAAATGTTTAGGGTTTTTTTTCTTCAATTTTTAATCTTCTCATTCAATTGATTTGTTCAAAATTATATAACATAGCTTGGTTGGAAGAATTAATGAATAAAATAGAGTTTGATTGTAGTTTGCTATTGTTGGTTGATATAATTTCTTAATGTGTCAATTTCATATATATTTTTTCAATTCAGCAAGCATGTCTCACTATCAAAATTTGATTTTTTTTTTTGCAGTTGTTTCAACACTTGGACTTTTTTGTTTATTTGTGTTGTGTTGTTGCTTCCTAATCGAGTTTCTTGCACAAGATGAAATCACTCATGGTCAATATCCATCCATACTTCATCTGCACAAGAAGTACTTTGAATACTATTGGACTAGACATTGTTTAAAAGTAATGACATTGTTCAACAATGCTTAACCATTTTGTTTTCAGCTAGTCTGGTTTTGATTTGCTAAAGAAAGTTTACAAATTTGAGGAGTTTATGAATTGAATATGCTATCTAATTATTTATTTTAATCTTTGTTTTGTATATTCTTGAAAGATGATATTGTTCTAGGATTATTACCTATTGATTTGATGGTGTAGTAATTTCATTAATGAAATTATACATTTTACCTTCCAAAGAAGGAAAATAGTTTATTGCAAAAGATCTTGATAAGATCCAAACATGGGATATAAGAAATTAAGATCAAAATATAAAATAAGAAATTAACATTAGAATATAAAACAAATTACTAGCAAAAATCTCATTATGGAACACCAAAGAAATGTAGCTAAAGGATTCAACACTTGGTTAAAGAACCTCAAATAAGAAAATGCATAGATTCACGATCGCACCATAGAACATTCAAGTCTTTTATACATTGTAATAATCATATTAACGACCATGTACAAAAAAATATTTAGTCTAATATCAACTGCCTTTAAGCACCAAATCTAGACTTTGTTGTATCAATATAACTTCGCCATTATGTATGTTTCTGACTTTCAAAAAACAATCCAGGGTTTTATCCAACATCATTGGAAAAAATACAAAAAAATATTTACAAATATAATTCATTGATAAAAGAATAAGTGTTAGTATGAAAATTATATACAAGTATAATTCATTGATAAAAGAATAAGCATTAGTATGAAATAAACTTGTGATTAATGGTTAGAATCTAGATATCTTTGATTACGTGTAATTGATTCCTATAATTAATTGATTAAAATAATTAAATTCACAAAATAAATTTTAATACAATTGTTTAATGAAAAAATTGACTTGAATATTTGATGTAAAACCAAACACACTATATATCTACACATAAAATAAAATTGAATACGACATGAATTTGGAGTTATTACACCATTACTTTGTTGCATGCTATTATAAGGTAAATTTGAACCTCTTAAACACCAACCGCTATTTGGAGTCTTAAAAATAAATAGTTTCATTTACATGGCATTCTAAGAAGATATAGGTATAACATAACTATCAGTTGTGGTTATCATGTTGAAAAATTGCATTGAATTTTGACATCGATATGCATAGATATTGTTTGCTTGCATCATCATTGAAAGAATGACATATAATTCCAAAAAAAATGAGTTTATAATGTATAACAACAATAAAAATACTTCTATATAATATGTGACTAATTAATTTTATACTTACAAAATTTTCATAACTTAGAGTAGAGCCAATGGGTACATCTAAGGATTCTCTTATTGATGATTGTGTTCTTTTCTTATATAAAATGTAACATTTATTGAAATAAAATTAAAAAAATTACCACAAAGTGTAACTATATAATCAAATTATTTATTGAGCTAGTGTAATTAGGATGCTTTTGGTTTTCATTTCTTAAGGTGACCTTTAAGTCTAAAATTAGAGATCGCTTTCTACTTAACATATGGTGGATCTAATATTGGAGAATTTTTACTTTCACCCTATTTGGGATCGACCCATATAAACAACAAATAAGAAAAAGTAGAGAAGAATGAACACAAATACTTTACATAGAAAACCTTCTAAAGAGAATAAAAAACCCCGAGCAAAAGAGGCTTTGGCTTTTCACTAATGAGTAAAAAATTGATAGTACAATATGAAGAAAATAAACTTAAATGTACTAAAACTACAATCCCAAAACCTTGAAAACAATGTCCTAACTTGGGAACAAAATTCTCTCCATAGTTACTATGAAACTCTCACCAAAACGCATATGCGACTACATCTTGTCGCCCTCAAAGAAAAAGCCTTTGCTAATTGGCATCACAAAATTGGGATACAAGGACCCTTTAAATAGGCTAAGATTAGAGTTGTAATCATACTAAAATATCCATAGAATAATCAGAGTCTAACTGGGAGAAGAAGTTGTAACAGCCCAATTTTAGCTAAATCAGAACAGTGGTTTTGAGACCACAAATCTGAAGTCAAAATATTTATTTTATTATTTTATTATGTTTTATAGCATGATATAATTATTGTGTGAAATTTTCGTAAAGGAATTTTACCGTTTAAGTGTTTAATTCGGTAAAAAGGATTAAATCGCGTAAAGCGTAAAAGTTGTGTTCTACAAGCTAAAGGTATCAAATAGCTATAGAACTTAAAAGTGAAGGTCCTTATGTAGTAAATATCTCATTTATGAGATAGTGGATGATAGTGGAGTGGCAATTGGTGTTATTATTAATGTTTTTTAAAGGGTAAAAGTGTAAATAAGTAATTAATGATAAGTTAAATAAAATAAAAACAAAACGCCATCATCTTTTCACCATTTTCAGCCAAAACTTAAAGAGGAAGAAGCCATTTTTATGTTCAACATTCAGCAACCTTAATCCCTTCAATTAGATTGAGATAAACAAGATTTGGATTTAGAACGAGGGAAAACAAAATATCGGATTAGTCGACCCAATTTGTCGTTTCAGCGAATGAGGTAAGTTCGTATGTTTAATAAGCATTAAATTATACATGTTTAAATGCTTAATTGAGATAGTTATTGTGAATGCTTAAATATTGAATTTAATTATGATTAGAATGAGTTGGAAATGTTCGACGGAGATTCGACAAATTAAAAGTCCTGGTTGAACCTTAGGAATAGATAGAATATAAATATCATGACATTAGGGTTACCGAGATTACGTGTAAGACCATATCTGGGATATGACATCGATATGAGAATTTGTGTAAGACCATGTCTGGGAAATTGGCATCGATATGTGATTTCATGTAAGACCATGGCTGGGCTATTGGCATCGATACGAGATTACATGTAAGATCATATCTGGGATATGGCATTGTTACGGTACTATGTGTACGAGATCCCCAAGTATCCTTTAGTATTCCAAATGGTTCAACAGGAAAAGTGGATGAAACATGGTTATAAGTGATGGTACAACGAAAACAAGGTATTAATGACAGAAATCAACAAGTAAGTGAAAGTTGAGAATGAAAGTACGATCAAGTTAAGCAAGACAGGTACGTACAGAACCTATGTGAGAATCGAATGAAAGTGAATTGGTGAGTTCATACCATATCATGTATATGAAATGAGAAAGGTATGTGTTTAAATATGTCTTATACCAAAATGTGCTCATTTGGCTATATGGAAGTATGAATTGAATGTTATATGAGAATTAAATTGATTAAACTTGTGAAAGCTAAGGTTAGCTATGTAAATGATTATATGATTGAGAATGAAATGAAATATGATCTATGTGAATTGTATAGATGAAATATGATATGTGTTATGAGGACGTATGGAACTGGAAACAAAATTTTATGAAATGTATGAAAGAAATCATGAAAGAGTAAAATTTGCAATAAAATAGTTTTGGACAGCAGCAATTGTATAACTTTGAAAAATCCCTAAAAATTGTAGGAATCGCATTAGAGGTTGAATAAGCCATGAAATAAAAATCATTTTGAGTCTAGTTTCACATAGAAGAAACGGTGTAAGCAAAAGGATCTTGTATTATGAGATATTTGAATTTTTGTGAGATAAGGTCAAAATGATTTTGGAATCCCCTGTTTTGACTTTGGAAAATCATTAAAAATTGTATAAAAATAATTATGGGTTATAATTTATATTATTAAAAGTATTAATGAGTCTATTTTCAAGAGAAACAAATGGGAATATCATTTGAATCTCGTACTAAGAGATAATTAATTTTTAGAGAAGGGTTGAAACTGTCAGACAGCAGAACAGGGACGACTTTGAAGAATTAACTGTACTTATTAGGTACACCAAAAATTCTAAAAATTTTATTGTAAGAAAATATGTGAGTCTAGTTTCATGAAAATTAAGTGGATCTTAATTTGGAGTTCCATAGCGCAAGATATAAATAATTTAGTGACTATAACTCAATTAGATAGCTTGATGTGAACATGAGTAAATAGTGGAACTATATGCAATTTTGATTGTATTATCTTGAGAACATGTTGTGAGGATTGGTAAAAGTAGGTTAACAGATTGCTTATTATTTACATATCAACTTACTAAGCTTTATAGCTTACTTTGTGTTTTTTTTTATGTTTATAGTGTTCCGAAGGCTCGCTCGAGTTGGAAATCGTCGGAGATCCCATCACACTATCCAGCTATGGTTTCGGTACTTAAAAGGTTTGTAATTTTGGTTATTTGGCATGTATAGGCTAGTTGGTTTGTTAAGTGTATAAGTGATTTTGGCTATTTGTGCCTATATGTTTGAAATGTATTGAGCCATGAGATTTGGCTTGTTTATAATGTGAGGTTTGATATGTAGATGGCCTTATAATTGGAATGTGCTTGCGTAGGGTTGACCCTTATGGTTGGCGAATTGGCCTTGCAATTGGCCTATATTCATCCACGCGGCTGTTCACACGGGCGTGAGACGTCTGTTACTTACAAAATTCTTAAAGTTTTGAAATTTTTTATGTGAAACCAGTTTAGTCCCAAACCTTCTTAAAAGCATGTTTTAGATCTCGTAGACCTATTTAAGGGACAATGTGATTATGAATGAATGTGATATGATGATACATGATCAATGTATATGAAATGTTTGTATAATGATGTGACGATAATGCCTCTTAACCCTAGTTCGATGACGGATACGGGTTAGGGGTGTTACAGAAGTCCTGCTTGAAGTCTAAAACACGAATGTCAAATAGGAGAACACGTCGCCACGTCGTGACGTCATTTTTGCCTCGTCATGACGTCCTGAGACGCGTCATCATGACATTGTGATCCTCTTCGTCATAACGTCACCGTTTGTTTCTCTGAAAATATAAGGCACACCCCATAAATCTCCGCCTTGACTCGTATTTATCATGCCTCCTTTTTCATGCTCCGTACTCCTATTCTTCAAATCAAAGTTGTTTAATACAATAAGGACCAGTAATGTCCGAAACAGGAGAGAAAACATCAATCTCTCCACTTGACTATAACCTTCTATGACCAACATTGCCTCAAACACTCTGCGAACCATTCGAGTCCTAAAGACCAAAAAAGGGCATGAGATTCTTCTCTCAATCAGGCATATGTCTGACATCTGACATGACTCCACCTTCAACCAAATTATATGCAGAGAACAACAAATCATCACCCTTGTGCTCGGCCACATCAGCTATCTTCGTAACTATCCAAAACTATCAGAAACTAAAATTTGTGAACCCGTTGAACTCCTCCATATCCAAATTCATTATTGTTTCACTTAACGAGTTGATCTGCAGAAGCTGAAACAAGCTCTGATATCAATTTTTGGGGGTTTGACTTGTATAAACAACAACCAAAAAAAAGTAGAGAAGAATGAATACAAATATTTTACACAGAAAACCCTCCGAATAGGATAAAAAAACCATAGGAAAAAGAGGCCTCGACTTTTCACTAATTAGTAAACAAACAAGAGTACAAAATGGAGAACATAAACCTAAATGTACAAAAAGTACAATCCCAAAACCCTTAAAACAAAATCTTAACTCGAGAACAAAATTCTCTCCATGGTTACCATGAAACTCTCACCAAAGCTCATATGTGACTACATTTTGTCTCCCTCAAAGAAAAAACCCTTGCTGATTGGAGTCACAAAACAGAGATATAATGCCTCTTTAAATAGGCTAAGATTAAAGATCTAATCATACTAAAATATCCCTAGAATAATCAGAGTCTAATAGGGACAAGAAGTCCTACTTGAACTCTAAAACGCAACTGTCAAATAAGAGATCACGTTGCCACATCGTGACGTCCCAAATCGCGTCATCGCAACATCGTGATCCTCTTCATCGCGACGTCATTGTCTATTTCTTTGAAAATATGAGGCATCCCCCACAACCCTCTTTTACAACATTATCACCATTGCTTGATAATTCTTCAATTATTGACTTTTTCACGTTTTCTAAATTAAAAATAAAACAATTATCACTTATGTAAGAAAAACATAAAGCATTAAAAATTCTTGATCGTATAGGTAGCTTACTAGATCAAATGATGGCTTTTGCATTTGTCTCATTCTCTTTGAGCTCATGACTCTTAGAGACACATAACTTTGTCAATTCTTTCTTAACTTCCATGTCTCCTTCATATAAAATCTTCGGACAAAGTTGTCTTTGATTTTTGTTTTCTTGACTTTTTATACAAAAATCGAACCATACTATTACGAAATACCACTTTAGCCTCTGTATTATACTATTGTGAAAAGTTAGCAACATTACCACCATACATGCATCTTTAGTCTATCTTCGAGAGATATACTGATAAAAAAAATATTCTTAACATTTTTAACACTAAGAATCCGTAAAGCATGAGAGCAAAGATAGCCACAAAAATCAGACTTCTTGCAAGTACAATGAATCTCCATAGTGGCTATGTGAAAATGGATCATTCAGACTTTTGAACTTCTTTCATCTATCACTACTTCAAAAGTATAAGTTGTACCATTTTGTGCAACTTCTCTACATATCAATGGAACACCATCAAGAAATTCTTTCTAACTGCATTTCTATATTTTATAAGTATAAAATTTTGATGCATGAGACAAAATACCACAATTTTTAATTACACAGGTGATTGAGCCATTTTTGCACTGAAAATCCTTCTCAACTTCGAAAAAATGCCATCTTGCAACTAAATCTCAAATTAAAAAAAAAGGTAAGAGAAATGCACTAAATTCTTGAAAAATGCACTTATGAAACAAAGCATGAAAATCAACATTTCAATTGAGATTACCAAGATGTGAGGGGGCATTCCTAAAAATGTACCGTAAACATAATCTGTGACATGAATTAGGAAATATTTCTCCTATTGCTTTGCTAATTGCATGATTCTAATTAGTCATTATAGTCTTTGGTGACTAACTACCCATTGATTGCAAGAAAGATTTAAGCAACCATTCAAAGGAAGCAGTAGTCTCATCTAACAAAAACGCACACCCAATATTATTGTTTGTCGATGATGATTAATACCCATAAAGGGAGCACATATTAGGTTATATTTATAGGTATGATAAGTTGTATTAAAAACCACAACATATCCAAGGCAATCATAATCAATTATTGATCTACCATCTCTGCAAAAAGGAGTTTTTCATTCAATTTTCTTGATACACTTGAACTGTGTAAAATGAACATTAGATCTTCACTTATTTTAACCTTGAAATGGTTACGTAAACTTTGACCATCTCCGGCTTCAATCATCATCATCTTCTATTTGTTAATGTAATTATAAAAATCTTCTCTTTTTAAAAATAACATTTTAGTTCCACCAACTTCATTTGACATGTAAGAGTAAACATCTATAGAACGTATACCAGCACTAACCATTAAATTAATGACATAAGCTTTAGCTACTGGAACTGATCTAGAAGACCTGAGTAAATGTCATTTTGAATGAGTTGATAACTCATGATTATGCTAAAAAATAAAACGAGTGACTGCCCATGTCACATCCCAACAATCGGGTTAGTAGAAATTGGGTTAATGAACCGAGAGTGGTCATGATCGAATTTTTATTTAGATATCTTTTACTGATTTGATAATAAATAAATATCAACTATAATGATTGAGTAGTAGTGGAGCTATCCTTGATGATTTAAGTTTGAATCCCTTCGCTCACATTAAATTCTATTTGGTGCAAATTTGTTTCAAACCCTTAGCAAATGTCATCCCATATTTTTATTTTATTTGCGCAATTTCAAGAACAAAAAATTGAGTAGTCTAGTGGTTTATTAACTCCTTACCTATCCTAGTGGTCCAAGGTTCAAGTCCTAATGTTCACATTCTTCTATTTAATTTTTTTTACAATTTTTCCATGTGATTTAAGTGCTTATCGTCCACCCCTTTTTCACCATAAATAGAAGGATTCCTCTCGTACAATAAAGGTCAAACTTACCTTAAGTTGAGGGTGAATGATCCCCTTTTTTACTCCATGTATCCCTCCCTTACCAAAACTTCGCATCCTTTCCATACAAAAGGTTTATTGAATCAAGACCTAGTTGACCATCCCTAACTCCCTCCTACCATCCCTACCTTCCTCTTACTCCTATTCTCTCTCTTTTTCATTTCTGTTCTCATCTATTTTCTCTCCATTTTGCAAAATAACTACCAACCTATCTTTTAATCTTTTCTCCTTTCCTTTACCGTGACCAAACCTTCCACCACTGTTCACCACACCATGTGGCCGCCGAACCTCCTGTCCTCCACTTTTTCTCCTCGCATCGTCACCGTGAACGCCACTGTGAACACTGTCGTGCGCCACTGTAGGTCTCATTTTTCCTCCTCAATTATGCCAAAACCCAGAGCTCCGCCGTCGGACCACCACTCCACCATTGTCAGACTGCCACTGAGCCGTTGCTGTCGGACCACCATCACCGTTGGTGACTGAAAATTCTTCCTTTTTCTCTTCCTCTTTCACTTGTCGATTCGTTAATTGATTAAACTTACATACCTTTCATTCTATCAATCTTTTTAGATCACTTGATTCATCAACTTCGTTCCTTTCTTGATTCATCTACTTCGCTCCTTTCTTGATTCATCGACCATTCCGTATTGAATCAAGTTGTAAGTGTGGTTATCTGGATTGCAAAATCTTTCTCTTAGTGGTTTCATATCATGGTCAAACGGTATAGTGACCATAGGGACAATGTTACATTTTATTATCATTTATTTATTATCATACTAATACTACTCCTTACCATCTTGAAGGACCAAATGATAATCGTAGGTGAGACCCCTAGTTTCGCATTGGGAATCATCTTTTCGAGAGTCCAAAACTGCGGGGTAAGTGTTGGTGAGGACTTTGGTAACCAATCTATTAGTGATGAATATTTTTCATACGAATCCTAACTAATAAACGTTATTCATGTGTTAGATTCATCTTTCGAATTAGATCAAAGTGATATTGTTATTAAGGATTGTGGTAAATCGAATCTATGATATAAGGTGTGGGATAGTTACCATTTGTTTGTGTGATATATTTATTTTATTAAATTAATAATTTTATTATATTAAAACATGAATACACTAAATATTCATGAAGAGTTGAAAAACTTAACAAGATGAACACCAAGTGACTCCAACCAAGTGATTCTACTAAACGCATGATAATTGATGTAATTATGATTGTGATTATGATGTATGAGTAAATATCATCCTCATGATATGTAATGTATGACTTATGTGATATATGTGATTATTTAAGCATGTGAGATTTATATATGTGTATGTGAAAATTGATATCCATGATTTAATGTGAAAAGCATGTTTAACATGTTAAAGTGATTATAAGTGATCAATAAGTGATATGTGATTATAAGAGTATGTTTACATGCCTAAGTGTAAAAGTGAATAATATGTGTTAAAAAGTGAAATTGTCATATCACATGCATGAGGTGGGGTTTTGTGAAAGGTGGAAGTTATGTGGCAGTTTATCTGCAATTATGTGGCTATTATCGGTACATATATGGTGGCTTGTCCACAAATGGTGTGTTATTGGATGGACGAGTTTTGGGGAACTCGATATATGGTGTGTAGCAGAGATGGGTAGGAAATTTTATAAAAACTACATCGCTTTTAAAGTATGCATCGACATGTTCATGCATAAGTATCAGTAGTAGAACTTGTGATTATTATGATGATTGATATGATGAGATTGATATTTTGATATGTATGTGATTATAATTGTGTTGATCTCACATTGCGCTTTTAAAGTTCACCCTTTTTTAATTTTGACTTTTCAGATAATACTTGAGGTTAGGACGGGCTCGACTTACGAAGGTACTCTTAGTAATTTTCAGAAAAATATACTATTTTGGTACTCCATATTTTGGGGATGTGTTTTTATTATTGTGGACTTTTGCTTGGATTTTCTTTTGGACTTTAGATTATTTTGATTTTGGATTTTTCCTGCATGATTTAGGTTTTAAAATTATCATTTAAAAGATTGTGTAATTTACAATTTATGATGGATTTTTCATAACTAAGTGAAACAAGGCTCAACAAGGGTGTTTTCAAAATTCAATACTTTGTTTTCGAAACTCAACACTTTGTGCTCATAAAATTGATATTTTATGAGATATATATTAAATCTACGTTTTCAAAATGACAAATGAGTTTTAGATATGCAAATTATCTGTTGCGATGTTTTAATTGAAGTATGACACTTTTTGAAAAAATATCAAAACTTGAGTTTTCTAAAGATAACCAATTTCAAACACAATTCAGTTTTCTCAACAAGGGTGTTTTTAGCAGCGACGATTTTTACAGGAAAATAGCTAAATGATTTTTTGCGCCATCAATAAGGCCGTTGTGATATTCGAGATTTGGCCATAACGTCGAGGTCGGATTTAAGGAATTACAGTCCATTGTCATCTTGTATTGTAAAGTGAATCATTGCCAGACATCTAGTTCTTATTTCCAAGTTGTTATGTTTTTTTGTATCTGTAACATCTTCAAATTGTTTGAAACCTTATTTGGAACAATAAAAGTCTTTAGCGCGAATAATCTTTGTGCTAGAAAGATATCTATTTCTTCCTTTTCGAACACTAAAACCAATTTGATGACCATAATATGTATACAAATTATAAGCTTCATCTTCCCTATTCACCACAAGTCCATTTAAATTAGCATTATCAATTTTTATCCTTTCTATGTAAGTAAAACTTTGAGAATATTCCTCATCCATGTCATGGAACATATTTGCATGAAATTAATCATATAATTATATAGAACAATTACATAATCTAAAATTTTTCAAATTACTCAAATCAATAGCGAGAATGGATGATATGGCGAGGATTCCTAAAAGAATTTCTCGTTCATCTAAATATTGTGCAAAATTATAAAAAGTAAAAAAGAAGACAAATACACACGGAAATTTGAAGAAAAGAAAAGACTAATTGACTGGATATGATGAAAATGAAATAAGAAAATACACAAATAGAGCAAAACAAATTCAATTTCTTATTACGATATGAAAAATAATTAACAAGTCTATACATTAAACATTAAAAAAGAGAAATTATAAAATCTAAAATATACAAATAATCAAATCAATAGGAACATATGTTTTAAATTAATCAAAAATATATATCAACAAAATATAAAATTATTATGAACTAAATTCAATTACTATTTCATAGTTGAATGAAAAGATTAAAAACCATTTATTTTAATCACTAAAAATAGGAAGGAACCAAATTCTATAATCCCTCCATTTTTTTTTTGCTCAACTTGTAATCCTTCCATTGTTGATGTTGAATTTCTCAAAACCTTAAATCCTTTTTTTTTCCAACAGTGAAGATGATGAAGAAAGGGGAAAAAAAATAGGAAAATTAAATCTCCCTAATGAGAAATTGAATAGATGTTGAATTGCCCAATACCCTATATCCCTTTTTCTCTAACAGTGAAGATGATGAAGGAACAAAATAAGGAAAATCTAGTCTCCCTGATGAGAAATTGAATAGATGTTGAATTGCCCCAAATCCTCAATCCCTTTCTTTCTAACAGTGAAGACGATGAAGAAAGGAAAAAAGATCAGGAAAATCAAATCTCCCTAATGAGAAATTGAATAACCCAAAATTTGGCATGGAGATTCTTATTTTCTTTTAAATTTGATTTGGAAAAAGTTGTTGATGTGGCATAAAATAATTAGATAGGACCATATATGAGGTGGTGGGAAGGGTCCATGAAATAATTTCTCCATTCCATGTTAGCTAAAGCTTAATTAAAATCAATTCCAAACTAATAAATCATCACAAACACTAATCAAGAAATGTAATAAATCTATATTATATACATATACATATCTCGCATAAAAATTAGTGTTTCGACTAGGTTTCCTATATTCAAGAGAAAATATCCAAAGAGTTACGTTAATATTATTATGAATTGTTCTTTTAAATTGGTACAAGAGAGCTCTTTATATGAAAGACTTGCCAATTTAAAATGAATAAAGTAAAAATATCATATCGTACTTTTAATACATCATAAACATGTTTAAATATTTTCATTAATGGTTCTATAACAAGCCCTTCTACTCTTGTACAGGATAAAGACTAGGTAGCCTATGTCCATACGAAAAATATCCAAAGTTATATTGTTGCTACTATAAATTTTTCTTTTCAATTTGTACAAGAGTTTCGTATTGTTATAAAATATATCATAATCTAACCCGGAATCCAACCCGGAATTAGACCTAGAAAAAGGCCCATTATATGTTTCTATAGACTCTTATAATGGGGGGCTTTCCAAACTCTCCACTTTTTCCATTTTCTTTTCCACCAAGAAACTCAATCCTCCAGACTCTAACCACCTCACCAAGAATAAGATGAATTGACCAACTAAAGCTAGCAACCAAATCATGTACCAAAAATGGTGCAGTGAGTGTGGATTGAACACAGCTCCATGGTCTATCTCTCATTCTCTTTCACGGAAAATTAAGCAATAAACACATAAAAAGATTCAAGGAGTCATCCAAAGCTCTCTTCCCTTTTTCTCTAGAAATAGAGGAACTTTCTCATTGGTACATGGTATGGCTAATAACTCCAACCCTGACGCCTTCCAAGCTGATGGCAAATACATTTGATTTTTTGTTCAAGAAACATACCAATAGAAAAGGAGAAGGCAGAAGAAAAAAGGGGGAAGGAACACGTCCAAGGCTAGGATCAACTTGGAAATTCCGTGAGTTCCTTGCATTTTTTTCCATGAATCCTTATGTTGTTAATTTGGGAAGTGAGTATGGAAATTTTGGGTGGACTATCATGCTGTCGAGTGAGTTTGATAATTGCATGCACTTTGCATGTATGTTGTCTAAATGTTTAAGCATTAATGTAGTTTGAATGTCGTTAATTATGTTGCCCAAATGTTCATTAAAGTTGTCCAAATGTTTGTGCATTAAGGTGGACTGAATGTTGTGAATTTAAGTTATCTGAATGCTAATTAAATGTTGTCCAAATGCCTTTGAATTAATGTGGTCTGAAATGTTGTAACTAAATTCTGTCGAACGCTAATGTAATGAAGTTGCCCAATTTTCATTGGTTTATGTTGTCTCAAGATTTATGTATTTAAGTCATCCAAACTGAGAAAAGTTTTTTTTAAACAATCAAAGGCATTCATTGTATGCCTACTTTCCGAATTAGACCTACATTCCATTGTTTGTACATGACCTAGTTGGTAGCTCCAGCTGGTCAGTTCATCTTATTCCTAGTGAGGTGGTTAGAGTCTGGAGGAATGGGTTTTTTGGTGGAAAAGAAGATAGAAAAAGTGGAGAGTCTGGAGAGCCCCATTCTAAAAGTCTTTAGAATTATATAAAGAGGTTTTTTCGGGTCAGATTAAGATAATTCTATAACAATTTGTCCTTTATAACTCTTCCTCGACAGGCTTAAACGTGTGAAGCATGTTTTTGACAGCTTACTATGTAAGTTTTAACTCGAAACTTTATTGAGAAAATTTTAATGTTTAATAGTGTGGTACAAGAGTCAAAAACTGTATTTACAGAAATGTTGGGAACTGTATTTATAGGAATGTCGCGAACTATATTGTATAATTATTGCGAACTGTATTGTAAAATACCTCGAGCTGTATTTACATAAATGTCGTGAACTATATTATATGATATAGCGAACTATATTTACAAAAATGCAGCAAACTGTATTATAATCCATAGGATTATGAAAATCTTGTATGCAAAAGGTTCTCGTCATAAATAAACGAACCGCGAGATTTGTAAAATCCCATAAGTAAAAGGTTGTGATCGTAAATTAATGAGCTTTAAAAATGACAATTGTGATCGTAAATCAGCGAACTATTTAAGTGGAGTCGAGATCGTAAATCAGTGAGCTCTTTATGAAGTGTTCATGATCATAAATCAATTAGCTTTAAAAATGACAATCGTGATCGTAAATTAGCAATCTGTTAGAAAACGGAAGGTCGAGATTGTAAGTCAGCAGACTATAAGAAAGCTGAAGGTCTTGATTGTAAATCAGCAAACCATAAAAAAGTTGAAGCTCATGATCGAAAATCAATGGATCGTAAGAAATTCGAAGGTCGTAATCGTAAATCAGCAAACTATAAGACAGTCGAATTTACCTGTGTAAGCTTTCCTGAATAGCATAAATAGAACATATTAAAAACTTGATATTAAAGTTGAAACTTCACCTGTACAAGTTATTTTCGACAACTTACAAAGGCACAATAGACACTTGAATAAATGTTGGAAATGTGCATTTACAAGGCAGTTTGGACAACATACACAACAAAATCTCATGCTATTTAACTTTTATCAGCACATTTGACTATCTCAAATTATGAGCATGAAAGATGATAAAACATTCATCCAAATAACTCCAACCCAGAAAAGATTTAGTTCATGGGTGGAAAAGTTAACACCAAATTAAAATTATTAATCAAAATTAAAACAAGTTTGAATGACAAAAATTAGGAAAACAAAGGAAGAAATTGCAGGATTTCTCGCCACATTCCAACTTCTCTTTTATCTTCTGATTGTATGCGAGCCCAGGTTAGATATCTCTTCCCCTTCTTCACGTTTGTATTCTGCTCTCTGTAGCTGCTACCCTTTCTCTCTCTAGAATTCTCCAATGGAGTTCTTCTTTGCGTAGAGAGAGGATTGCTGTCACCAGTCTCTTTCTCACATTGATTCGCCTCTGGATTTTGTTGTAGAGAGAAACCGCTCTTTTTTTTCTTTTCTTTTCTCCTCACAATTCGTGTGTCATTCTTATTTTCTCTCTCCTCCTTTTATAAGGTAGATATGTCCTTCTTAGTACACATTTTTCTCCCTCTTTTTTTGGTGGATTTATCTGGTATATGGGCAATTGGCTGAAAGTGACGAGGACTGAGTGTTGCGTCAGCATTATCCTGGAATTGCCATGGCATTTATGTTGGCAATCCATCCAACCTTTTACCATGGCAATATTTCACTTCTTTCATTATCTTCCTCCATTTTCTCATTTTATTCATCTTTTTTGCACCTGCTGCATAAAAAAATTTCTCTTTCTCCCAAGAGGAAAAGTAACATAAAATGAGATCCAAGGCACAATCCAAGCGTTATTATGCAATATTCTAAAAATAACCTAAAAATACAAATATATCTACTTAAGTATAGGCATTTAATCAAGTTTAGAGGCTCGAAATATAAATCTTTTCAAGAGTTATCACACCTCCAAACTTAAATTCTTACTTGTCCTCAAGTAGAATATGTGGATGAATATGCATGAATACAAGGAATTTCCAAAACAATCAGTCACCAATTATACTACCAAATCATAATGAGCAATCTTCTATTGAAATAAAGAAAAATTGCTTACAATTCTTGTAAACTTGCTTAGCAAATGAAGTGTGGAAAATGTTTCCTAAAGGTAAAAGTTCCTAAATATTTCATCAATTAGAACTATAGCAGATTTCTTTTGAATATACCTAGGTTATCTCTCTCCTAAACTTAGTTTTTTTCACATTGAGTTTTTTTTCACATTGATTCAATTTCCTGCACTATTTTTCTAGGAAATTCATATTGTCACATGATTTTATACTTGACAACCTCAATGGAGCATACACTAGACTGCCATATATTATATCATGTCACAATTTGAATATAAATCTCATATGAAACAAAAGCTTTTAACTAAAAAGATAAATGGAGCAAACAACTATCTTCTTAGCAATTTAACCTAAAAATTTAGTGGAGTGTCCCTAAAATATATACTTTTTTTTAGACAAACGCTCATATCTAAACTCATTTTTTCGGTTAACAATATCATGGAGCAAACAAAATATTACTAACCTAATCAACAGATTCAAACATTGGAGTATTCATATTATTTTACCATGACATAAATTATACACTATTACTATATTGAATTTAAGTCAAGAAGTCCTAAATTTATTCAAAGAATGCTAGTATAGCCTAATTACATTTATATTTAAATTATTCTACTTTTAGAAATTCATTTTCAACAACTGCCCTCTGCTAAACATGCCTAAACAACTATCACAATATTTTCTAAGTTTACGAAGAAGAGTTATTATCCTCATTGAACACCATTAATAATCATATACTCACATAATCAGGCAATTGAATGACAATTGAATGTTATGGAAAACAGACTGTATGAACAATTAACAACACAGCCTATATGCACAACACACCTCCAAACCTAAGGGACGCATTGTCCTCAGTGCATGAACAATTTAAAATTCCAAAATGTAAAAACAAACAAATATATAGACAATGCAATGAAAACAATTATATATGCATGAAAAACACATGGTATATAATGAAAAACATGCAAATGAAAAGAAAGATGAAAGCTTGGGAAAATTTTGGTGTTGCTTTAATTCGGGCGAGTTGTTTTTCGAGTAGCATACTTATAAATCTACATCCTTTTCAACATATTGATTGACACCTCATCTTCATCATTATCATCTAATCGTGAGATCATCAATCAGTTGATTAATCTCACGATCTTTCTTCGATATGGGTGCAGTTGATTGAGGTGCAGTAGCAGGTTCAGTTGGTGTAGGAATATGGTTCACTTCTTCTCTTTCTTGGTCAAATTCAATGTTCACTGATTTCATCTTCTCTTCATCTCTTTCTAGTCCTTTTTGTTCCTTCTCCTCAGTGGCAGTATGTGTGGTAGGTCCAGGCTCATCAACTTCAGCTTCATCCTCGTTCCCTTCTTTTTCATCAGATTAACCTCCTTTCATTGGGTGCAAATCTTCCACTTCTTTATCAGACTCTACAATCTCATTAATAAGGCGATAAATCAAAAATGAACATAACTTTAATTAATTAAAGATAAAAATAATAAGAACAAAATTAAAGTAAAGCAATTAAAGAAAAAGAAAGATAAAAAAGATTTTTTTATGCTTTTTCCAAATCCACGGTAATTTGGAGTTGCTAAGTCTCAAAGAGATTGAGTTACTTCTGCAACTAATCGAGTGAGTTGAGCATTTGCTGCTCAAACGAATTGTTGGAGATAGAAGATTTTACTAAGGCAAATGTCTTGCAAACTTTTCTCCACTATCATTTTTAGCAACCCAATAGCTTGGCAATATTCACTCTCATCAACACATTTCAGAGCATCGAATATGTTGAATGTAACCTGCTAATCATTCTTCCTCATAGTCAATTTGTCTTTCTGCACATCGATTAGCTGAGGAAATGGTGGAGATGGTCGTCCTTCAGGTTGCTGATATTGTTTTGCTATATTTTTGTTGGCAACATGATCTGATTCTTCCACAACATTTTTTTGCTCACCATTTTCAGGTGTTGTATACTTTTTTTATTCCCATCTTTTGTAGTTTGTTCCACTACTGATTCGAAAGTTGTGATTTCAGGAACTTTCACATTTTCCTTCTCAGTAAAGGCATCATTCACAACTCGTGGCAGCTGAGTGCCACTACGAAGTGTTATGGCCTTACATTGTTCATTTCCTTGAGATCGAGAACTTTCTATGTCACTAAGCAATGCTCATTGTTGTCTGGAACTTAATGCAGAGGCAATTTGTCCCACTTAATTCTCTAGAGCTATTAAGAAAGATGTCTAGCTCTGACTAATCACATCATTCTTAGCCATATACTCATTTAATAGAGCTTCCATAGTTGATGTCGAAGATGACAAACTTTGTTGCCGTGGCATTGGTTGACTGTATCCAGGTGGTACACTAGCCACATTCTATCGATTAATATTGTTGGCATTTCCCATTTCTTGATTACTCTAGCTGAAATTTGGATGTTTTTTCCACCTTGGATTATATTTTTTGGAGTATGGATTGTAGTTGATACGATTAAAATTCCCCATGTAATACGCAGAGGCTGGATTGGATGGGTATTCATCAATAACATGATATTCTCCACAGTATGCGCATGCTAGTTCTGTAACCTTCATCTCTTGCATTGCAAAGTGTCTTTTCAGACTTTTAATCATATTTGTTAAATATGATACTTGAGCTGTTAAAGATGTAATCGTATCAAGTTCCATTACTCCAGCAACTTTTCTACCAGTACCAACTCTGGTAGTAGGGTATTGATAATCATCATTTGATATTCTTTCCAGAATTTCGTATGCTTCATTGCAGGATTTGACAAGCAAGGTCTTATTAGCATATGCATCCACCACCATTCGCGTACGGGCATTTAATCTGTTGTAGAACATTTCTATCTGTGTCCAATGCTAAAAACCATGCATCGAGCATTTTCAAACTAGTTCCTTCAAATGCTCTTATGCTTTATATAATGTTTCATCTTCAGATTTCTTGAATGATGTAATGTCATTCCTAAGCTTGGAATTCATGTTGGGAGGATTGTACCTAAGTAGAAATCTCTGACACATTTCATTCCAAGATGCCACCGTACCTGATGATAATGCATTCAACCATGATCTGACACGATCTCGCAATGAATAAGGGAATAATTTTAACCTAAGGGCATCTTCAGGAACACCCTACTGCCTAAATGAGTCACAGACTTCAAGATAAAGTCTCAAGTGCAATCTGGGATCTTCAATCTTGGATCATTTCTAATTCTCTCTAGTTCTCTTAACTCTTTTCTTCTTCGCCTTAATGTCCTTTCCATTTCAGGATCACAAAAATGTTTTGTATCCTCTTGAATACTTCTTCTCATGCACTAATACAAACTTGAAAAATAAAATAAAATACTGAATCATTCTTCTAACAAAAATAGCAAGAATAATAACAAATAAACTTTTCACCAATGTTGCTAATCCTCGACAACGGCGCCAAAAACTTGTTGCATGTAAATAACAAATGCAATTGTGCAAGTGTAAACATCATTCAAGTAATAAAGTGATAAGTAAGTATCGTCTCCACAGGGATTGAAAATTGGTAAGAAATTGAGTAAGTTATTATAATCCTATTAACTATTCTAAATAATAGGAAATACTCTCAAGTTGAATAGGATGTTTGTATAATGAATTAACGAAATCAAATGCTACAAAGAAAGAATTGATATGGAAAATAAAATGTATTGGAAAATTACGGAGAAAAGCAAGAGCAATTCTGTTGTTGAATGAATAAGGCTGGAATTATTCAGGTGAAATGCTCATATCAAAATAATGTCATGATAAAATATTGTCTAATCAACTACTCAGAGAGTCACCACTGTAGCCTGCTCTTTCGATAGCTAGATCTTAAGCTACAAATTTTAGTTACTATATGTCTACAGAACTCTGTATTAATAACTACAATGAACGTTCTTCTCTGCACAAGTCGCAACATCATATCTAGAGTGCTACGAATATTCTGTCGAATATTCACTTACATTAAACAATTCAAGATCCAATATATTAAAACTTTTCAGAATTAAAAATACATCAAAGAACACAACACACAATCAACTATGTCTAGAGCATGCATGCATGCATGTATTTAGAATAAGCAAAAATCAAACAAAACAGTGACGTAGACAATCTCAAATCATGAGCATTAAAGATGAGAAAACATTCACCCAAATAACTCCAACCTAGAAAAGATTTTTGTTCATGGGTGGAAAATTTAACACCAAATTAAAATAATTCATCAACATTAAAATAAGTTTGAATCACAAAAATCAAGAAAACAAAGGCAGAAATTGCAAGATTTCTCGTCACACTCTAGCTTCTCTTTTATCTTCTGATTCTACACGAACCCAGGTTAGATGTCTCTTCCCCTTCTTCACGTATGTATTCTGCTCTCTGTAGCTACTACTCTTTCTTTCTCTAGAATTCTCCAATGGAGTTCTTCTTTACGCAGAGAGAGGATTGTTGTCACCATTCTTCTCAGCACACATTTTTCTCCCTCTTTTTTAGGTGGATTTACCTGGTACATAGATAGCTGGCTGAAAGTGACGAGGACTGAGTACTGTGTTAACATTATCCCGGAATTACCATGGCATTTATGTTGGCAATCCATCCAACCTTTTACCATGGCAATATTTTACTTTCTTTATTCTTTTCCTCATTTTTTCTCTTTTTCTTTATCCTTTTTACACCTACTGCATACAACAACCAATTCTCTTTCTCCCAATAGGAAAAGTAACATAAAATGACATTCAAGGCACAATCCAAGCGTTATTATGCAATGTTCTAAAAATAACCTAAAAATTAAATTATATCTACTTAAGTACAGGCATTTGATCAAGTTTAGAGGCTCGAAATATAACTCTTTTCAAGATTTATCAAAAAGCACCATTAATTATATTATTATAAGTTGATCATGATAGTCTAATGCAATGTTTTGGACAACTGAAGTGGTTTGTAACCATTACTATTGAAAATTAATGGTGCTTTACATTAAACTATCATCATCAACTTATAATATAAATGATAAATAATGCATTAGACTATCATCATCAAGTTAATAATAATATAAATTAATGGTGCTTTTGCAAGTTAATTAAGGATCGTTAAAGATAGGATTTTGATGTATCATGTTGTCAAATTTTAAGGCAAATTAAATGCACTGATAAAGGTTAAATAGCATGAGAATTTGTTGTATATGCTGTCAAACAGCCTTGTAATACACATTTTAACATTTATTCAAGTATCTATTGTGCCTGAGTATGCGGTCCAAAATACCTTGTACAAGTGAAATTTCAACTTTAATATGAAGTGTTTAATATGTTCAATTTATGCTATTTGGAACAACATTCGTATTAAGTGTTTATTATGAATTACTTATGTTGTCTGAATTTTTCATGTATGCGTAAAATTTATAGCATCATACTAACAATTGAAATTCTTCCTCAACACTAATGAATTGTGTCCGAAGTTGGAGAAAGAATAGAAATGATATGACGATCGAAATTGTAATAAACTACTTTTAGCGGTGTCGAAAATAGTGATTTCAAGACCATGACTCCGACAAGTGAGTTAATATTGTATTATTAATTTAATATTTATATGGTTAAATTAAGGTAGTATTAAATTTCATTAAGAAATTTTGAAGTTTAAATGGTTAATTGGGAAAAAGGGACGAAATTGAAAAAGGTGAAAATTTTGAATTCTATTTGTTAAAATGACTAAATGGCTTTGGAAAGGTAAGCTAGTGAAATTAGATTGTAATTATACCATATATATTGATATTGGATGTTTATGGATAGGTTTTAATGAAATTTTAATAGTTTTAAAAGGCTAATTTGGTAATTTGATAATTAAATTAAATGTTAATCAAAGAAAAGAGGAAAAGGCTATCATCTTTCTCATTTTCACTTTGTTAATGCCAAAATCTCCATCTTTTGAGCTAAGAATTTTGGCCAAGCTCTTTGTTCTTGCATGGTATGTATTATTGTCCTGTTTTTAATGATTTTTATGTTTTTAAACTCGTTTTAGCTTAAACTACTTAGCCCGAGGGTTAATTTGCAAAATTGTTTGAGCTTGAGGGACTTTCCATAGTTGAGTTTGAATGTGTTTTGATGTTAATTGATAGATTATTAATCGTGGTTGTTAAACAAACTTGTTTTGTTAAGTGGTTTTTGACGAATTTAGGGTTCCGGGACTTATTTATGAAAATAGTAAAATTATATGGTAACTTGATGAAATGATGATTTAATTGGGCTAGTATGGGTCCGTAAGAAATTTTGTTAGTATATATGGAGGGTAAAAATAGTATTTTTACAAGTTTCGAGCTTAAGGACCAATTTGTGAAAAAGTTAAAATAGGAGGGGTTAATTCATAATTTTATGATAATGTGAATTATGGATTGAATTGAAGTACTTAATTGAATGTAATTATCTATTTAGATCAAGATAAATAACAACCAAACTTAAATTAGGGAAAATCTAAAGCTTTGGACTAAACTTCAACTCAGTTATTGCAACAATGATTGTCGAGGTAAGTTCGTATGAATTATAATCTTATTTATAACATCCTGAATTTTGGGGTTAAAAGTTTTAAGCTTTGTGGTTAGGGTTACTTAGTAGGTTGATCTATTGTCTTTAGTTGCGCGTTTTGATGTCATAATGGGTCTGCTAGTCTGGTGGTTAGTTGTGTGTTTGTGTATCTCTGAGACGCGTGTTTGAATCCTTGTGTGTGCGTTTTGGGGAAATATTTTTATTATGTTAAATAGTAAAGTTGTTTTAAGTTTAAAACTAATTATTAGTTTTATTTTTATTATTATTTTATTATTGTTACTACTTTCTTTCTTTTCACGCTCTCCTCTCCCTCTCCCTTTCCTTTGTTGGCTTTTATTTTTCTTTTCTTTTTTCTTCTTTTGAGAAACGATTTCACTTGTGGCTTTTGGAGAGCTTCGCTCATTTTTTGTCAAGTTGGTGTCTGGACATCATTGATCGCGAACCAAGTGTGGGTTCCGAACCTTTTCTATTTTGTTTGTGAATTCTTGAGTCCATTCCGTGAAAATTGGCATTTCATTTACATTGTTGCATTGCTTTTTTATACTTAGAACTTGTTTAATTTGGTATGATTTCAGGTTATCGAGGGATGGGAACTATTTTGAGTGCAAAAGTACAATTTTCTGGGTTGTTTTAGGGTGGTTTCGTGACCACACAGGTGGCCACACGGTCGTGTGCCCCCACGCAGGCAGTCCACACGGCCATGTTGAATTAAGAGTTAGGAATCTGGGCCAATTTTGATGCCACACGGCTGTGTGGCCTATTTAAGGATTTTAGTTGATTCCCACACACTTGTGTCCCCTACGCACATGGGCGTGTGCGTTTGGGAATTAAAGTTTTAGTGAATTGGTGTCACACGACTGTGTGGCTAATTTGGGAATTTAGGGATTCTACACGAACGTGTGTTCTAGACGTACGTCTGTGCCTGGTGGGCACACGGGCATGTGAGACCCTCACACGACCGTGTCTGCCCTGTACCTTCACACGACCTGTTCACACGGCCATGTCTCTCGCTCACACAGGTGTGTGGCTCAGCCACACAACCGTGTGGCTCCTCCCACACGAGCTTGTTGATCCCTACACGGCCTAGGCATTTCAACACGGTCGTGTGACCCTAAGTCACCAATTTTTGTTCCGTGTATGTTTTCTTATCTGAAAATGTGTCTTGCGTTCTGACCATTGGCTAGGCTTTAGTGAGGGTAGTGAAGGAACCGATTTAGGCTTCGACTTATGTGTTCTTTGTGATTGTTGTATGAGATGATGACTTGTTAATGTGATGTGACCTAACGATTAAGTAACATGATAGCTGAATCTGAACCCAATTAGTTCGGTGTGTGCGTGTCTGTTTCTGTCTGACTGTCTGTCAATTTGTTCAGTGTTCCATGAGGTCATAGGCATACATGCATTTGCATAAAGTAATTTTTGGGTTGGTTATGAAGAGAAGGAAGACTAAATCTGATCTGATCCAGCAGTTTAAACTGTAACATATCGGTGTAGCAATTTACCGCACTGTACCGCATATACGTCAGCTTTGCTGCATACTATTATTTGATTTGGTAGTTTAAACTGTAATATATATATTCACAATGGGTTACCGCAATGCTCTGTACTGTATATACATCAGCTTTGCTGCGTATTACTATCTGAATGGCTTAGACCTCATACATGGCGTGTAGGGTTGGATGGGCCTTTCAAGGTCGTATAAGCTGTGTTTGGTTGGATTAGCTTAAACAGCTCTTTTGGGGTGTGATTGGGGGATGGAGAGGTGTTTTGGATGGATGGGTGAGTTTTAATGCTTGACTGCATTTATATGCATCTGGATATGAGCTACTTGTCTGTAA
This sequence comes from Gossypium raimondii, assembly GCF_025698545.1. Lineage (NCBI taxonomy): Eukaryota > Viridiplantae > Streptophyta > Magnoliopsida > Malvales > Malvaceae > Gossypium > Gossypium raimondii. The sequence continues at coordinate 40,353,831 of NC_068577.1, forward strand.
TTTGTCTGTTCATCATAAAATTTATGACTGATTCTGCGTATATTGAGGTATTAGTGTAGTGACATTTTGGATTATAATGATAAGTATTTTCGCATCCATCCATTGACGGGTTTATCTGTTAAGTATTTTGTGTGTGATTGGGTGTACTTTGACTGTTACATTTGTTTGGGACGCTGGTTTCGAGTTTGTTTTCTATTTTTGGGTATCTCTGTAAGTACATTTCGTTATTGAACTACTATTTGGTTTTTGATTAGTAATTCCATTGCTAGATATGTTTTGAACTCACATTGAGCTCGTGTAGCTCACACCCTTAGTGTTTCCCTTTTTTTTGGTACACTTGTTTTTTTGTAGCTAGACGTAGCATGCAGAGGTCCTGGAAGCGTCACGTTTTTTTAAAATAGGCTATTAAGGTGTTTTCTGTAAATTTGAATTTTTAATAAATGGTTTTGGAATGTCAGTTTTTTTTAAACACTATGGTATGAATTTGGGATTTACGCACATAAGCGTCATTTGGATTGTATTTTTAACAACAACAGGAATTTGATAACTTAGAATTTTTACACAACTAAAATTTTCCTACGATCACTTCGATGATCAATGTAACCTCCAAGATTTGGTCCAAACGTTTAGGCCGAGTTTTGGGGTATTAAATTATTAATGATAACTTGATTTAGTTATTTGATATATCATGTTAGTATATACCAACTTGGTTATATGAATATATCGATGCTTTGATTAAATGATGGATAAATTATCCCATTTGAACCTTAAGAATTCTTAGTATACGAATGACATGTCATTAGGGATTTCATGTTTCGGGCTTTAGTCTTGAATGTCCTACCGATGGCTAAGGTCCTACATTTTTTGCGGATTCTCTACAGCTCGTGTGACCAGCATCGTGTAGCTAACATTCTGACCCACAGCTCGTGTGAGCACTATGGAAAAATAAAGGTTACAGTTATATGGAAAGGTACACTACGTGTGAGCATTCTCGAGTATCCCATGTAATTTTAGATGGTTCAACAGGTAAGTAAAGATGAATGGTAAGGCATGTGATCAAATGGATAATTATTCATGTACTCATGGATAATTGTTCATGTACTCATGAAAGTTTGATGGTTATATGAAGATTAATTGGTGAAAAGGTTGATTTTCTATATGCAATATATATGAGCTTACTAATTTGTGAGCTTGATGGTGTTAATAGGATTGTATTAAATATATGAGTTTGGTAATGATGTTATGCATATTGCATAAAATGAGTTTAAGAATGGTAAGTTATGTTTTAGTTTATACGAGCTTACTAAGCACTAGTTGCTTACGTAGTTATTTTCTTTTGTTTCGTAGATTATTGGAAGCTTGATCGGTTGGAAGCTTGTCAGAGATCTTTCATACTATCCAGCAATCACTTCGGTAGTTTTTGAGTTATTTTGGCCAAGGTTATAAATGGCATGTATAGGACTTTTGTGTAATGGTAATTGTTGATTATGTTAGTGATCATCTTGGTATGAATATGTATTTTGAATGTTAGACTTTTAATGCTTAGACAAGTTTATGTCTTTTGGTCACTTTTAAGTAATTGTAATATGTGGTCTTTTTGGTATGTTTATGATGATATGTGAATGGTTATAATTGATTTCATTAAATAGTTAAATGAATTTTGTTTTGGTGCTTGAGATGTGGTATATGGAATTGTTTTGATTGAAGTTGTTTTGGTTAAAATGTGGTGCCTTTGAATGTCATATTGGTTAGTTCAAATAGGTTGCTTGAATTGATATGTTTATATGATTTTAAAAGGTGTTTAGGGCTATTGAATGTGTGCACAATTGGAGTGGATGATTAGGCAAATTTTGGTCTTGAATTGGCTTGTTTTAGGGTTAAATTGTGAAGCACACGACCTGGGACACGGGCTATCACACGCGGCTTGTGACACGGTCGTGTGTCTCAAGTTAGAGAGTTACACAGTCTGGCACATGGACTACACACGGCTGTGTGACCCAACTCAGTGAGTCACACGGGTTAAGACACGGGCCTTGACACAGCCGTGTGTTCCTTTGTTCGAGCATCACATGGTCTAGGCTTGTCACACAACCGTGTGACCCCTGTTTTAAAAAATTGTTACTTTTTCCTAAAATTTTTTATTTATTTCAAATTAGTTCTGAATTGTTTCTAAATTATTTTTAGGGCCCTGAAGGCCCGATTTAAGGCCCAAGTGTATATTTTTGCTATAATTGGAATGAGTTATTGAAAATTTATACTTAAGTTGAATTATTGTTCTGTTTTGAAGTTTAAGATTCTGTTTTGTACAGTAATGCTCTGTAACCCTAATATGATATTGAAGATGGGTTGCGGGTGTTACATTTAGTGGTATTAGAGTTAAGATTTAGTTAGTTCTCGGATTGAACGTAGCCAGTAAAGAGTATAAAATACATGTCATTTATACAACCTGTGATAGTGTGATATCTCCTTACCTAAATTGAATTATGTTTTGTATATAGATAAAAGATGTCATCCAACCGAGCTGATTCCGGTGAGGTTGAAAGTAATGCGCAAGCATCCATTCAAGGAGCAGCTAGTAGTGGGCCCATATCTAAGAGCCGGAGAAATGAAGTGAAAAAAGCCTTTTTCCATATGATGTATGGGTGGTTCTCTGAATTTGTTAGAACGAACCCAATGGCTCAATGACCTCCACCCCCTCCCGTACCCCAACCTGTCCCCTCTATTTCTCAAGATCTGGAACAAGTACGTGTAAGCAAACCTCTGGTTGATAAAATACATAAGTATGGGGAAAAAATTTTCGTGGAACAACTGAATATGACCTTGAAAAAGTAGAGTTTTGGTTAGAAAACACTGTTAGAGGTTTTGATGAATTGTCTTGTTCTCTAGTTGATTGTTAAAAATATGAGGTATCTATGTTAAAAGACTCAGGGTATTAATGGTGGAATACTTTGATTGTTGTGGTACCAAGGGATCATGTGAATTGAGATTTTTTTCAGACAAAATTCAGGGAGAAATATATCAGTCGGAGGTATCTTGACAAGAAAAGGAAAGAGTTTTCAGAGTTGAAGCACGATCGTAAATCTGTAGCTAAATATGAAAGAGACTTCATACAACGCAACAAGTATGATCGGGAATGTATACCGATAGAAGTCGTTATGTGCACTCGGTTTGAAGATGGGTTAAACGAAGACATCAAATTGTTAGTGGGGATTCTAGAATTGAAAGAATTTGTGATATTTGTGGATCGAGTGCACAAGGCTGAAAAACTTAGTAAAGCTAAAAGAAATGTAGATTTTGAGGCTCGTGACACAGGTAAACGATCAATGGGAAAATCATTTTTGTCCCCATTAAAGAAATCGAAAGAATTTCACAATTGTATGTCATCTTCGATCGGACTTTCGAGAAGAGATAAAGGGAAGCAACATTCAAGTTTGAGACCTCAAGCTACTTCTATAGTAAGTGTGGGGAGTGTTCTTAAATAATAAACTAGAATGTTAGTAGTGAAATAGACAATATTTCGATGAGTGCAGATTGAGAGATAGATCGTGCTTTAAATGCGGTTCTTATCATCATTTTCTCCGAGACTGTCCCGAAAGATTTGATAAAGAGAAAGTTCAGAACACTTGGTCGAATAACGCGACTGTGAGAGGGAGGCCACCCAGAAGCAGTGGTTATGCGGGAATTAGTCGAAGTGGAATGAAAGATTCTGCAGTTAGATCTGAGGTTCGGGCACCAGCTAGGGCCTATATGATTTGGGCTCGTGAAGAAGCTTCGGCACCCGATGTGATTACCGATACATTCTCTATCTTTGATACTAATGTTAATGCTTTGATTGGTCTAGGGTCAACGCACCAGTCTATATGCACAACTTTAGTGTCAGATAAGAAAATACCTTATAAGTCAACTAAATTTGGGATCAAAGTAACGAATCCTTAAGGTTAGTATGTGTTAGTTGATAAGGTTTGTAGAAACTATCCTCTAGTGATTCGAGATTGCAACTTTCCGGTTGATTTAATGTTATTACTATTTGATGAGTTTGATGTGATTCTTGGCATGGATTGGTTGGCTCTTCATGATGCTGTTGTGAATTGTAAATGAAATAAAATTTTATTGAAATGTCAGAACGGTGAAATAGTCCAGGTTGAATTAGATAGATGTGACTGTTCAGCTAATATCATTTCAGCTATATCAGCTTAAAAATATGTCAGGAAGGATTGTGAAGCGTATCTAGCTTATGTACTTGATTCCAAGGTTTCAGACTTCAAATTAGAATCGGTTCAGATTGTTTGTTAGTTCTCTGATGTATTTCCAGAAGAGTTACCAGGGTTACCGCCGGTCAGAGAGGTTGAATTTGCTATTGAGATAATACCAAGAACTTTTTCGATATCGATAGCTCCTTATAGAATGACACTTACAGGATTGAAAGAGTTGAAAGCACAGTTCCAAGAGTTAACAGGCAGGGTATTTGTTCAGTCTAGTTTTTCTCCTTGGGGTGCACCTGTACTATTTTTCAAGAAAAGTGACGGGTTAATGCGATTGTATATTGATTATCGATAGCCCGCGTATTAATGATTTGTTTGATAAACTAAAAAGTGCAACAGTACTTTCAAAGATTGATCTCCGTTTGGGATATTATCACTTGCGAGTTAGAGATTCTGATGTGTCGAAGATTGCTTTCAGGACTAGGTACGAACATTATGAATTTTTAGTTATGCCATTTGGTTTAACAAATGCACCTGCTATGTTTATAGATTTGATAAACAGAACATTTCAGCCATATTTAGACAGATTTGTGGTAGTATTCATTGATGATATTTTGATCTATTCCCAAGATGAAATTGAGTTGCACAGCATTTGAGGGTAATATTGCAAACTTTGCGCGAGAGATAGTTATTTCCTAAATTTTGCAAATGTGAGTTTTGGTTGCGAGAAGTTGGATTTTTAGGACATATTGTATTGGCAGATGGTATTAGAGTTGATCCGAGTAAAATATCAGCAATTATAAACTGAAAGCCTCCAAGAAATGTTTCAGAGATTAGAAGTTTCTTGGGTTTAGTAGGGTATTATCAAAGATTTTTTAAAATATTTTAGATGATTGCAACATTGTTAACAAAGTTTCTTCAGAAAGATGTCAAGTTTGAATGGTCTAAAAATGTTAGCAAAGTTTTTATCAGTTGAAAGTATTATTAACCGAAGCCCTTATGTTGATTCAGCCAGAGTCTGGCAAAGAATTTGTGATTTATAATAATGTTTCACTTAATGGTTTAGGTTTCGTTTTGATGCAATAAGGCAAAGTGGTAGCTTATACTTCCCGTCAATTGAAAGTGCATGAGAGAAATTACTCGAATCATGATTTAGACCTTGCAGCTATTGTATTTGCTTTAAAGATCTGGCGACATTATTTGTACAGAGAGAAATTTCACATCTTCACGGATCACAAAAGCATGAAGTACTTGATGTCACAAAAAAGAATTAAATTTGAGACAACATAGATGGTTGGAACTGCTAAAAGATTACGATTTGATCTTCGATTATCATCCAGAAAAAGCTAACGTTGTTGCTGATGTTTTAAATAGAAAATCTTTATTTGCTTTGTGAGCTATGAATACTCGTTTGATGTTTATTGATGATGGTTCCATTTTAGCAGAATTAAAAGCTAGACCGACATTTCTGCAACAGATTTGTGAAGCTCAAAAAAGTGATTCTAAGTTGATTACTAAACGATAAGAGATTGAAAAGACGGTTGATTCAGAATTTCATGTTAGTTCTGATGGTAGTTTATATTTTCGAAACATAATTTATGTTCTGAGAAATTCTGATATCATAGAGAAGATTTTGCAAGAAGCTCAAAGCAGTAGTTATTCAATTCACCTCGGTAGTAACAAAATGTATGATGATTTGAAACAAATGTATTGGTGGCCAGGTATGAAATGTGAAATTTTAGAATTTGTATCGAAATGTTTGATTTGTCAACAAGTTAAAGTCGAGCATCAAGTACTTCTGGACTATTACAGAAATGCATCTGGTTTCTTCTTACAGTTTCATGCAGTATTTAAAGTTGTTTTCCTTTCGCATTTATATGAAAAGTAAATATAGTGCTAATCACTTTTCTTTGATAAATTCTCATGTTGATTGAAGTATTTAGTGTAGGTTAGTTAGTTTGTTATTCACTCTTTTATTTTTTTTTAACATGGGTGTGTTTTTTTTCAAATTTCTAATAATAGGGAGAATATATTACCTCTTGTTGAGCTTGTTTGCACTATGAACTTCTAGTTTATAAACTGTTTGTCATTATTTGTATGAACCAAACCAAAAGATGCCATGTCTTTGTTACCTGATTGTTATGGGGATAACTAGAACAAAGGTTTGTGTGCATGCATAGTTTTATTTAATGATGATATGGTTCTAACAAGCTTAGATGTGTTTATCTTTTTATTTTACTCACATATTTAGATGTTATTCAACATCCTTTGTGATATACATGCTGCTCGATCTTATCCTCTTACATTTAATGCAACAACAAATATGAGTATTGGTTAAATTTCTCCTCATGATGTGAGCTCAAATATAATGTTTATCATTGTAATATATCCATATTTGTACTAACATTTAAGGATGGTTGTGTTGAAATAGGTAGAGAAGATGATTTAGACGTATGTGTGATAGCCATGATCATGGAAAAAAAGGGATATGTATAAATAATCTGCTTACGAGATTTTAAGAATCTTATGATCTGTTGATTTAAGATCAAGACCTTTGGCTTTCTTACGGTGCGTTGATTTATGATCATGACCTTCAGCTTTCTTACGGTCTACTGATTTACGATCATGACCTTCGACTTTCTGATAGTTTGCTAATTTACGATCACGACCTTCGACTTTCTTACGATCCGCTTATTTATGACCACGACCTTTAGCTTTCTTATAGTCCGTTGATTTATGATTACGACCTTTGGCTTTCTTATAGTCACAGATTTATGGTCATGACCTTCGCATTTCTTACAGTCTACTAATTTACGATCGCAACTCCACTAAAATAGTTCGTTGATTTACAATCACAACTGTCATTTTTAAAGCTAGCTAATTTACAATCACGGCTTTAGTTCATTGATTTACGATCATGAACACTTCATAAAGAGCTCATTGATTTATGATCGTGACTCCACTTAAACAGTTCACTGATTTACGATCACAGCTTCAACTCAATGATTTACGATAATGAACACTTCATAAAGAGTTCGCTGATTTACAATCTCAACTCCACTTAAACAGTTCACTGATTTACGATCACGACTGTCGTTTTTAATGCTCGCTAATTTATCATCACAACTTTAGTTTGATTGATTTATGATCATAAACATTTCATAAAGAGCCAATTGATTTACGATCGCGACACCACTTAAATAGTCCACTGATTTACGATCATGACCTTTTACTTACGGGATTTTACGAATCTCGTAGTCCGCTAATTTATGACCACAACCTTCTGCATACAAGATTTTCAGAATCTTATGGATTACAATATAGTTCACGACATTTTTTTTAATACAGTTCGCAATATTCTATAATATAGTTCATCGGATTTCTATAAATACAATTTGCAGTATTATACAATACAATTCTACAATACAGCTTGTAACATTCCTATAAATATAGTTCGTAGCATTTCTAGAAGTACAGTTTTTAATTCCTGTACCACACTGTTGGACATCAAAATTTTCTCAGTAAAGTTTCAAGTTAAAACTTACATAACAAGCCCCTAATTACACGCTTCACACATGTAAGCCTATCTCAGAAGAGTCACTTTATAACTCTTTTCTTCGACAAGGTGGGGGATAAATTGTTATAAAATATATCTTAATCCGACCCGAAATTTGACCCGAAAAAGCCCTTTAATATACTTCTAAAGACTCTTAAAAGGGGGATCTCCAAACTCTCTACTTTATTCCATCTTCTTTACCAAAAAACCCATTCCTCCAGACTCTTCACTTTTTCTATCTTCTTCTCCACCAAAACACTCATTTCTCCAAACTCTAACCACCTCACCAGGAAGAAGATAAACTAACCAACTTTAGCTGCCAACCAAATCATGTATGAACACCTCTCTATAGAAGATTGACAGATTTAGAAAAGAACCAAATAAAATATTTTATTGTATTTTTAATTGATAAAGATGTCATATTATTCTTTATACCATACTTCAGATTGCATTTTGATCCCTCTACTTAAAAATGGAGAAAAAAATAACAAACCCAAGAGTTCGACATTGGGGGTGACAAATTTTAAAAGTTTGGGGTGAGGACAAATGTAAAAAAAAATTAAAAAGGGTTAAATTGAAGACTTTGTAACTTTAAGGGACTAAAATTTCTACTACATTTAATCAAGGGGGCAAGACCTTGTTTACATCCTAAGTACATCTCTACGGATAGATCATCTTGTACATTAGATGAAGGAGCAAAGTAGTTCCTCTACTAAAGTTATGTCAATGCTTATTTTGGTGCTTTATATGTCAATTGACCTTTATACCTTTAAACAATTTGGCTCGTACTTTTCTATCTAGACCAAATTGGCCCTAAATTTTTATTGTTCACTTAGTATTATTTTATCTTATATGTCATGTCAACTATCAAAATTTAAAAAAAATTATAAATAAAACTTATAATTTCAATAATTATAAAAAACAACTCTTCAAAATTTAAAATATATATATGCAAAAAGTTCAAAAATTCAAAGAAATTGAAATGCAAAAGAATTTCAATTTTTTTAAAAAATTTAAGATTTTCTTTTTTTCTCCTCATGTTTTAGGGTCATTGGTCTATTTCACAACAATGGGTTAATTAGGAAAAAATGCAAAATTTTAAAGATAAATAAGGGAATTAGGCTAATTTTTTTCCCAAATTGAGCGAAAATGGCCAATTTTGGAAAGAAACAAAAACTGCCTCCTGCAGGAATCGTTTTCGTCTAACGAAATTTTTTTTGTGTTTGGGTGTTGGAAATTTAGGGAGAAAGATTTATTTGTGTTTGTGGTTTAGGGAGAATTTATAATAGTTTTAAGGTATATTTGAGTTCATGGTGATGCGAGGGTGCTCGAAGACCCACACATTTCATTTCCCATGTGGAGAGTACACTATCACCTTAGAAGATATCTCATTACAACTTAGGATCCCATTTCACGGTGGTTATATGTTCACGGGTTGAAATATAACTAGGGCTTCTAGTTGGCGATGGTTATGTGGTCAGGGTTCCAGTATAACTCGAGCCCCTAGTTAACGGTGATTATACGGTCATGGGTTAAAGTTTCATGCCACCAGAACAGGATGCTTTATACATCTCATACATAAGTTTGAGATCATAATCATAGAGGGAAAAGGGTCTCACCAATATAATTAACTTATTTTTTTCCTCCATCAAAGTAGTATCCTTAACCTCATTGTCCAGAACATGTGTTAGAGGTGGGGGCAAGAAGACTTTCAACGGGGAAGTGACAATGACGGTGGAGAAAAGCTGAAACGCGACTCAAGGCAACAACAGTTGCTATGATTAAAGAACTACAATTTTTTTCGTCACAAGTCGCGTTTCAGCTTGTTTCCACCATCACTATCACTCCCCCTGAAAGTCTTCTTGCCCCCACTTTTGACACAGGTTTTGGACAATGAGACTAAGGATGCTACTTTGATGGAGAAAAAGAATAAGATGATTATATTGGTGAGCTTCTTTCTTCCATATGATTATGATCTCAAACTTATGTTAGGTTTATTAAGCATCCTCTTCTGATGGCATGAAACGTGAACTCGTGACTGTATAACCACTGTTAATTGAGAGCTCAAGTTGTACTTGAACCCGTGACTGCATAACCACCATCAACTGGGAGCCCTATTTATACTTCAACCCATAACTGTATAACTATCGTGAATTGGGAGCCCGAGTTGCAATTCAACATCTTCTAAGGTGATGGTGCACTCCCCACACGAGAAATGAAATGCGTGGGTCTCTGAGCACCTTAGCATCACTGTGAACTCAAACATACCTTAAAACTATCACAATTTCTCCTTAAAACTCCAACACGAACAAACTTTTCCTCCCAAAATTTCAACACTAAACTAAAAAAATGAAAACAAAAATATTTTTTTCTAAAGGAAAGTGGACGAAGGAGCTGAGGGAGTAGAAGAGAGCAATCGGGGAAAATTTTTTTAAAAAAATATGTGGGAGCCAATAACCATCTGGGATTCCCAGGATGGGATGTTTGAAAATTATCTCGGGATTCTTGGGTTCTAAAATTTTATCTTGGGATTCCCGGTTAATGTTAAAACTCTTCACACGAAAGATGGAATGCGTGTGTCTCAGGTCTCCATCTTTCCAGCAAATCACTGATAAGTGCAAGCTCCAATTTAGTCCCCCCAAGCATATGAGACATGTGCAAGAATCCGATAATCCGATAATCCAAGAATCCCGCCTCTTGCAAGTGTTGTTCAATAACGCGCGATGCCCTCACACTTAAATTGTGTATATACGTCTCGGTAATCCAGTCTTCGGTCTGATTATATAAATATAAAAAATTTTAAAAATTAATAATGTTAACAACTTAATAATTATATTAATTAAAAGATAATATAATAATATTTTATTACCATTTGTAATTGAACATCGGAAATGTGTTGTCATCCAAATGAATAAGAGGCATTGACATTTTTAAAATTATAAAAAAATCAAATAAAATCAAAGAAATGACAAAATCAATTTGAGAGAAATTGAATGAAAAATCGATAATAAACTAGTAGAGAGAATTGAGAGAATTTGATTGAGAGAACTGAAAGAATAGGATTGAAAGAAGACAAAAGAAAATAAGTAGGGTTTATATAGCAAATGAAATAGCTGTTGGAGGGTAAAAAAGAAAATTAGTTGTTTGATATTTTAATCATTGAAAATTTTTTTGACCGTTTCATATTTTTGATTGTTGGATAAAATGATTGTTGGACGAAAACGTTTCTTGTTAGAAGTGTTTTCAGCTGAGGTAACAGTCAGGGGTCGGATGCGCTTTTAGCCCCTTAACTATCACCTCAGTTGAAAATGACTCCTCTAGAAAATAATTTTTATTTCTCTTTTCAAAATCGATCTATTTTCCTAAATTTTAGAAAATCAAACTAATTCTCAGATTATCTTTTAAAATTAACATTTATGCCTAATTAACCCCTGCAACAATAGTGTTAGTTTAGCTTTCTTTCCTTAGACTTTTCTGTTTCCAAGTTTTAATTTATACTTTTTCCTAATAAAATTTCGAAATCACCTATCTCACAAGAAAAATGTCAACCCCATCATTTTCTATTTAAATTATCATGTCAACCATCATATCAATTACCATATTATCATATAATGGGTTGCCAATGATTTCAAAAAAAATTAATTTCAAAAGCTTAATTCGATTAAAACCCAATTGATAATAGTTTTGATTAAAAATTTAATTGACTTTTTAATTTTTACTTTTATTAAGTCAATGAAATTTTCTTACTGGGAATATGTCTAGAAAACAACAACTACGGATGAATACTTGCCAAAAGAAATATTAGGGCTATATCTTGGGTCTTGTCACCGACAAAACACGTAAACTATTCTCCTCCCCCCTTTATGAACCGCTAAATGCTTGTCTTGGGGTCAAAAACAACATAAGCCCCAATAGATTCTAATCCAGGAATCAGGTAAAGACCCAACAACAATAGAACCCTTCCACATACCTAAACACCCAACTTTCTCAATGCCCTTCAAAGACCACATTCCACCAAAAACAATCGCCATCGAAAAACATGCTGCGTGCATTTTATTTTAAGAGGATGTTTTTAGCTTTTAATCTTTAGTAAGTGAAATAAAATGAGAGAAAATGAGAATCACTAGCAGCAGTAAAATAGTTGTTGTTTTGTAGCTGAGTTTTTCTGATTTTTGGATAATAAAATCACAATTATCTCTCAAATAGAAAACAATATTAGAAGCAAAGAAATAAATAAACAAATATTTTGCTTTTTATGATTTGAGTTTTAATTAAGTTGACATAATTACTATAAAAACAATTAAGATGATATTTTTTTCCTCCAATTTAAGAGTTTGAAAGAATTACGATAAAATTTGTCATTGAATTAAAAAAAAATCTTCCTTAACCATAAATTACTTGTTTACGTTGTTTCATAGCATTAGCATAGGAAAGCAATGAGAAAAATATAACTTCCTACCTCAACTGGGCAAATTTCTTGGTTCATTTATTCTTGTGTTTGGGATTTGAAGAGCAGATAAAGATTGTTTCACGTTTGCATGAAAGGAAAGTGAACCGAAAGTTGGACACAAATATTCATTTGAATATGAAACTCAAGTCAGTTTCCAGGAAATCCATTTCCTTGCGCTTTTCAAAACTTCTTATTTGGTTTTTGATGAAATTAAATTAATCTTCCGTTAAGTTTGCAGTGTGAATAGATACGATGAAAATGGATGAAAGAGCTGCAGTGCAAGCAGAGCTGATAGCAGGAAATGAACCCCCAAGAAAGCTCATATGCAAATCTCGAACACCTTAATCTGAAATATGACGCAAATCACTATGTTCACTGCAAAATCAAATCGCCATTGTTTGCTTCTCTCTGCTTACTCAATAGTCATATTTACAGCTAGCTTAAGGTTTCCAGAATTTGGTGGGAGCTCCCTGAGGTTGATTTTGCCTTCAGTTCTCCGCTTGCACTGCACCCCATCCCTGAGACAAAGCGAGCAAACATCGTTAGATTTTTCCAGAAGCGAATTATTATTGTTAAGCAAAGCAGGAAAAGCGAAAGGAATTTTCCAATTAAGGAAATGAAACTGTGAGGCTCAGCCCTTGTGGGAAACTTTCGATGCAATTTCCTTGCTTGCAAAAATTGAGACACTCCTGAAACTTTTGAAACATATTCGTTGAGACCCTTTTTATACCGTACGGGTCTAAAATTCAATATTCTGGATGTCTACAAAACATGTTCAATTCAAACAAGAAACACATATTTGATTGCCACAAGGTTTATCCCTTTTTATCTATGCTTTCTTTACACGAAATGCAGTTGGTTGACCTAACACTTCATCATATAATAAGAAAAGAATCCAAAATCGCTATGTTGTCTTGCCGTTGCTGATCACTAAAAAATTTGGATTGCCCTAATTCCCTCGTTCCAGTGCTAATAGAGCTCAGTGCCTTCATCAAGTATGATGTATTGTCGGTATCATAAAATTATATGTGATGAATTGTACTTTTCTTAACAGCGGTTAATATTTCTTTCAACTTTACAAATTCAATCATAACTAAAAAGAAATTAAAACTGGGGATTGAATTTTATCAAAAGCACTGTTGTAGTGCCATAATTAGGAGGACATAAGTACAAAAGTTTTTAAACACATTTTTCTTCTGATTTAAAATTTTGTAAGGATTTACTAGTAAAAGTAAACCTTGTATCAAACTAATGAATCTAACAAAACTCATGGACTAACGATTCGAATACATTTGAAGCCAAATAAGATAAATTTAAGTCAAATGAATTTAGGAATAACTCACAAAGAATAGAAATCAAACTTGAGACATTAAAGTCCGTAAGCCTAAACATTTGTCTTATTACTAACACATATTCTTATAATAAATGTTGATAATGACAATAGAATGATAGCAAAGCAATAAGAAAAGAAAAATAAGAACACACAAATTTTATGTAGAAATCATTTTAGGAAAAAATCACAGGTAGAGGAAAAGAAATCCATTAATGTTGAAAAACGAATGATACAAAAGAAGTTTCGATTTCATTTATTTAAGGGTTGAAAAATCCTGCTGTAATCAAATTCTAGTAGTAGAAGTATAGTTCTATATGGCCTCAACTTGCGCGGTACGGCCCTCGACCTCTCACCCCCACAAACGCCCTTATTTTATCACTATATTTATTTCTTCAACGAGTGACGGGATTCGATTCATACAAACTCTAACACATGAATTTAAATTTCTAGTTCATTAATAAAAAGATATATATGATATGTATTTCAATTACATAGCGTCAATATGACATGCAACTATATATAATGTAAACTCCAAAATTATTAAGTTTGATAAATTATATTTATTTTAATATAATTATAAAAAATTAAAATAGATTTTAAATGATATATACAGATCAACATTGACTAAAACATGTCCAAATTTGAGAAACTAGAACATATAATTAAGGATTCTAGTTTGCAACAGAAGAGAACGTATCAACTAAAACAGCCGATACCGAAACAGAAATGATGACAAAATTAAACTTTATTGTTATCCATGTCAATGATATTAATATTATGTTTTTTCTTCTTCTTTTTTGATGTCTGTGTTTGTGGCAATTTTAAACCTTATCTTGACGAAATTAAATAATAATTACAAAATTGAAGCAATTGGATAAAGGGTTAAAGTCTACGAATATTCGAACACTTGGTCAGGAGACACTTATCGGTGCACTACACCAAAACAGGCTTTTAGCGGCGTTTTTAGCGGCGTTTGGATAAAAAACGCCGCTAATGATCGATCATTAGCGGCGCATTACGAAAAATGCCACTAAAAAAAGCATTAGCGGCGTTTTTGAGCAAAGCGCCGCAAATAACCTAAGCCCAACGACGCCGTTTTCTGAGCTTTCGGGGATTTAGCGGCGTTTTTGGTAAAGCGCCGCAAAAAAACCCAAGCTCAACGATGCCGTTTTCTGAACTTTCAGGGATTTAGCGGCGTTTTTGGTAAAGCGTTGCTAAAGGTAAGCAATAGCGGCGTTTCCTATAAAAACGCCGCAAAAAATAAATCAATTTATAAAAAAATAAAAAAAATTTTAGAATAGCAAAACGGCGTCGTTTTGTTCAAAATGAAAAAATTTTGCGGCGCTTTATATGAAGCGCCGCTAAAGGTAAGCAATAGCGGCGTTTCCTATAAAAACGCCGCAAAAAATAAATCAATTTATAAAAAAATAAAAAAAAATTAAAATAGCAATACGGCGTCGTTTTGTTCAAAATGAAAAAATTTTGCGGCGCTTTATAAGAAGCACCGCTAAAGGTAAGCAATAGCGGCGTTTCCTATAAAAACACCACAAAAATAAATCAATTTATAGAAAAATAAAAATTTTAGAATAGCAAAACAGCGCTGCGTTTTGTTCAAAAAAAAAAATTTTGCGGCGCTTTATAAGAAGCGCCGCTAAAGGTAAGCAATAGCGGCGTTTTCTATAAAAACGCCGCAAAAAATAAATCAATTTATAAAAAAATAAAAAATTTTAGAATAGCAAAACGGCGTCGTTTTGTTCAAAATGAAAAAATTTTGCGGCGCTTTATAAGAAGCGCCGCTAAAGGTAAGCAATAGCGGCGTTTCCTATAAAAACGCCGCAAAAAATAAATCAATTCATAAAAAATAAAAAATTTTAGAATAGCAAAACGGCGCGTTTTGTTCAAAATGAAAAATTTTGCGGCGCTTTATAAGAAGCGTCGCTAAAAAGTAAGAATAGCGTTTTTATAAAAACGCGCAAAAAATAAATCAACTTATAAAAAAATAAAAATTGTTAGAATAGCAAAACGGCATCGTTTTGTTCAAAATGAAAAAATTTATGGCGCTTTAGAAGAAGCTACCGCTAAAGGTAAGCAATAGCGTTTCCTATAAAACGCAGCAAAAAAATAAATCAATTTATAAAAAAATAAAAAATTTTAGAATAGCAAAAGCGCTGCTTTTGTTCAAAATGAAAAAATTTTGCGGCGCTTTTTAGGAAGCGCCGCTAAAGGTAAGCAATAGCGGCGTTTTCTATAAAAACTCCGCAAAAAATAAATCAATTTATAAAAAATTTCCCAAAATTTTTATGCGTTTTTATCCCAAAATTCCCCCTGAAACCCCTAAATTTTCTCCCCTAAAATTGGTATCCTCAAAACACCTGAGTGTTTCTCTTCCACCACCGTCTTCATCATGAATTAATTACTATTTAATCGTAAAAGAGATAGTATTAATTTTAAAATATTGAATTAATTACTATTTAATTTGTTTATTTATATTAATTAAAATTCAATTTAATTTTAAATAAATATTTGTTATAAATGGATTAATTTGAAATAATGACACGAGAAATAAATTGAAATAAAAACATGGAAAAATATTTGTTAAAAATAGAAAAATTAAAATACTATTATTAAGCCATAATTTTAAAATTTTTGGGTACATGACTGATTGATTTTAATTTATATACTACATAATTTCAAATATAATTGTAAGAGATAAGATAGTATTAATTTTAAAATATTTAATTTAATTATCATTATAGTTTAGGGTTTAATAAATATGGTTTAGGGTATATATATGGTTAATTTAGGATTTAAGATTGGTTTAGGAGTTACAATTTTAAGTTTTATAGATTATGGAATTAGGGATTATGGATTAGGGATTCTGGTTTAAGGGTTAATGTGATTTAAGGTTTATGGGTTAAGGGTTAGGTTAGGGATTAGATGTTAAGAGTTAGGGATTTAGGGTTTAGAAATTTGGTGTTAAGTTAGAGTTTAGGGTTTAGAATAATTAGTGTATTTTAATTATATATTAAATAAGGTTTAGGGGTTAGGGGTTAAGGGTTAGGGATTCAGGATTGGGTTATGGTTTAGGGTTTAGATTAACTAGTGTTTTCTAATTTATATATTAATTAATTTCTTATATAATTGTAAAAGAGATAATATTAATTTGGTTCTTCAAAATCGTGTGAAGATTTGGTTTATGGATTATGGGTTTAAAGGTTGGGATTTAAGGTTTAGGGGTTAGTGGTTAGGGGTTAGGGGTTAAGAGTTAGGGATTTAGGGGTTAGGACTTAAGGATTCAAGGGTCGGGTTAGGGTTTAAATTATGTAATTGTAAAAGATGTATAATTTAGGGTTTAAATTATGCCTTGAGAGAGATAAACTTAAAATTTATATCATTTCAATGGTTAATTTAGGGTTTAATAAGGTTAAGGTTTACTTGAGATTTGTAATTTTATACAATTAATTAATGCTTTTATATTTTAAAAAATTAAATCTAAACCATTTGATATATTTAGGTATAATTAATAAATAAGTTTAAAAAAGTAATAGATTGCTATGGATAATTTAGGTATAATTATTAATTTTGGAGAGGACCAAATTATAAGAAATAAAATTAAAATACAAAAATAAAAATGAAATAAAAACACTAAAATTTTTAATTTTATCTAATTTTTATAAATATTACTTAAAAAACTAAAATTTATAATTTTATCTAATTTTTATAAATATTACTTAAACAAAACTATGCATTAAAATTTCCCAAAATGGCGTTGTTTCAATAGAAGAATTTAATTTATTAGTGGCGTTTCCACGAAAAACGCCGCAAAAAATTCCTAATAATATAGACAAAACGGTGTAGTTTTTGGCTGCGAATTTAATTTCTTTAGCGGCGCTATAATAAAAACGCCGCAAAGTTTCGTTGTAGTTTAAACAAAATGTTGTCGTTTTGTCTTGCACAATAACGACATTAGTGGCGCTAGGGTCAAAAACGCCGCAAGTTTTCATTCTGGTTGAAATATTTATTCCCCTCCAAATTTATTCCCCTTCAATTTTTCCCATACCCGAAAAACCTCATTTTATTCCCCTCCCAATTTTCCCAAAAATTCCCCCAAATCAAGAACCCTAGTCTGCTGCACTCCACGACCCAAACCTTCCCCAAATCTGCTGCATTGTCGTAGACCATCCCTTCTGCCGTCGCTCGTCTCTACTTCTTTAAGCGGTTTGTCTTCTTCTTCTTCTCTGTTTGGTCTTTTTCTTTTTTCCTAGTTTGTTGTTGTTTTGGAGTTGTTGGGCTGTTCTCATTTTGGTTCCTCAACAGTAATCTAAATTCAAGATCAAGCCTTTTGAAAATTGGGTATCATTTTTTTCTTTCAACTTTTCTTTTTCTTTTTTCTTTTCTTGGTAGTTGTGTAATGTCTTCTTTTCTTTTCCTTATTTTTTGCAGCAAGGTAAAGTTCATCTTTTTGGGAGTATTGAGTTAAGAGCAAGAGAAAATGGGGGATAAAAATGAAGTCTTGGAGGCTGTATTGAAGGAAACTGTGGATTTGGTAAATAGATCTGACCAAACTCGCTCGAAAGGGATTCATTTGATGTTTACTAATGATGGAATGTATATTTTAAACCGAATGAATCCATGATTTTTATCTTTTTATAAAAATAAAATTTTGGTAAACAGAGGTGAAGTAAGTAGTGAATGCTTCATCTTATCTTTTTCCTTAGGCTCTGTATACTTTGCTTTGATTTAATGTTACTTTTCTTAATGGGGTTGTTTAACCTGGCTATCGGTTTTTGGCTCATGCATTGTTCTACAGCCTTTTTATTAATATATTTATGGTCTTTTATATAAATGAATGCGCTTTAAAGAATCATCTAAAATTATCCTGTGCTATTGTACCTAAAAAAAAAAAAGTTGTCTTGTGAATTAATGTTTTTTAAATTTGGCAAAAACACACACACAAAAAGAGAGAGTAGATTTGAGTATTTATTTCATATTCATATATCTTGTGTGTTTAAATTAATTTATATTTATATAAAATATTGATATGTTAAATTGAAGCAAATCATTGCCCTTTATACACTACCAATAAGCAATTCAACCACACGACATTGGTATGTCGCTCATTACACTAGTTTAGTGATAAGGCGTGGATTTAAATTTATTAGCTTAATTTAGATTTCAAATTTAATCTTTATGTTTGTAACTCATTTTATGATGATTATAATGTCGTTGCTTGCACTCAAAACTTATTATTTTATGCATATATATAAATATTATTTAGTCTTAGATTCTTATGATTGTTGCTGACTTCCTGAACTCATATCCATCATGCTATATTTTTCTTATTTCATGTTAAATTAGTTCTATTAAATGGTTCCAAGCTTCCGAGTAAACAAGTGGTAATATTCTACAAGAACTGACTTTACCTTTTGACTATCAGAAATTATTTATATAGCTTCCTATGTACAGGCACTAAAAGAATCAGTCATTGAAATCTTTAACTGCAAAGAGGTGTATATATACAACTGAATATGGCTAATTTCATGCCTTCTTTTTCATTTGAATCTGAAAATATTAATAACAGATATTCACTTTTGTCTACAGGGCGAATTTGCATACCCTTGGGTTGAGAAAGTCATCGTGGGATAGGTCTGACATGAGAGTTTAAGTTGTGTTACTCTATTTATTTAACTATTATCCATTCTTATTGTCATATTAATTATTTAACTATCTTTCTTTTTCTTGATTTGTTATGCCGGTATCATTATATTTTGATGATGTAGTTTTCCCTACACATAACTAACTTCTTGGAATAACTTATTTTCTGGGATGTGACTCCCAATAAGGAGAATTACTAGCAAGCTGATAGTGTTTAGCATACCTCGAATGAATTCAAGTTATTGAATATCTAGTATAGTTACTTTTGTCTTACTGAGATAGCATTTACTCAAACATATTTGATTCACAAGAGGCCTTAAAGCCAATGTTAAAGCATAATGCTATCTTTTGCAAACCCTGCTTACCACCCTCTAAAAATGACAAATAATTAATAAATTGATAAAAACAAAAATAAAAATAGTCTTACATCATCAATCCCTTGTAGTCTAGTTGGTTAGGATACTCGGCTCTCACCCGAGAGACCTGGGTTCAAGTTCCGGCAATGTTTTGCTTATTTTGTTCTTTTTCCCCATTTTGCTTGCTTTTATTTTTGTTTGTTTGTTTTTTTTTCTCATTTTGCTTGCTTACTCTGTTACTGGTATGGGTTTTTGTTACTACTTGCTTACTTATATTTTTTCTTTTTTGTTCTTTTTGCTTGCTCACTTTGTAACTACTGGTATGGGTTTTGGTGCCTTTTAGTCCCTATGAATAAATTTTGTGTAATTAGTTTAGATAAGACAGATTGAATGTTGTTTAGGATTTCCTTGTTTTACCTTTTAGAATTTTTCCATTTGAGTTGCAATGGAAAATTGAATAGATAAATCCATAAAGATGTACATGCAAAGAAAATTTAGCACATACTATATACAAAACATATCTGTAATATTAATATTATGTAAAAAGATTGATGTATATAAACAGGTTGATGTATAGCTTGTATACTACTAATATAAAAAACATTCAAAACATTAGAAGGCCCAGATAGTGTAACATTCAATATTACAATGGAGCATATTTTATATTAATAGTGTCATTATCTAAAGTCTGCTTTTAAGTGTTTATGTGATTCTTTTCTCATTCGGTTTTTGGTTTAAATTTTTCAAGAATATTTGAGGCTTTAACAAGCCCTATTATAAATGTATATTCACTATTGATTTTGAACTTCATATAGAAATTTGTATTTCTTAAAATGATGACAATATGTTGTATCGCTTTTGCTTGCATTCTCAATCACATACAATTTTTGTGGTTCCCTAATTGCTATTATTTTGATTTTACAGCTTTTATAATAATGAATAAGTGGTTGTGTTTCTATAATGGCGTGAAAGACAGTAATAATTTCTAATCACCTTATTTCTATAAGAAAGTGAACTTTTTCCAGTAGTGCTTTTGTAATTGGTGCCGACACTGCAAGAAGGCTTATCAATGTATGACACTTTGAATTCCTTAAATATTATGATATTATATCCCGACACTTTATAGTTCAAAGTTTCTGTTAAAATAATTATGCATAATTTTTTCAATCGAGAGCTTCATGAATAATACTCCTCCTAAATGATAACATCAGTATAATGTGTCTATTTTATGATTAGGGAGCAAGACCTAACTATTAAGGGAACACATAACATTCTTATAGGCATATTTGAGCTACATAAACAACATAGAGAAGATTGGTTTCAGATAATCTTGAGCACAACTTAAGTTGCCATTTCCTTTTCTATAGACAACTTGTTGAATTAGCTACCTTTTGATCTCATTATGTATTGTTCGTCTGTCACTAGACTTCTTTTTTTGTTTTCTATGAAAATGCAGAAATGCATAAATGTTCTAAAACATCATACAGAAATATTTTGCTATGAACTTATTTTTGAGAATCATTGGAAAAAAAAATGCTATAAGTTTCATCTTTGATGAGAAGTAAAGTGGTACCCTATTATATTTTCTAGTGTTGTTTGCAGTGAAGCACCTTTGTAATAAGAGAATACTAGAAAATATAAGGCACAAAATGGTAGTTTGCATAAGTAAACTCATCAAAAGGTTGGCTTTTTACTTTGTAGTTTCGGAAACAGGGAAAGGTAAATGTTTACTTTGCCTTGGATGTTGAATTAGCTATTAGGGATATATGAATTAAATGAAAATATTGCAGCAAACTTGTACTCATGTATCTGTGTGGATACGCATATTGTCCGATGTAGGTATATATATTTCTTTTTTTTTCTTTTTCTTTTAAGTTTTTCATGTGTTTGGAGAGTTATTATATCTTGTATAGGTATATGTATATACGTCCTTAGTCTCTTTGATGTTTGGCATTTTATGTTTTAATTGTGGGTATTGATTTTTATTTATTGTCTTTATAATTACTACTTAATTTTTGTGTGTTTTAAAATATATATATACAATCGATTGGAGACCACTTGTTTTACATTTGTTTCTCTTTAATGGATAATGCAGAGGTCAATGGAATCAAGGTTCTTCAATCGAAACTATGACTAGTGCAAGAATTAGGGTATAAAATTGTACCAATTATGGTTATGATGTATTAAAATGTAAAAAGATCTGTCTAACCATGTATTTTCCTTACGTGATTAAGTTCTTTGATCATGCTATTTGTATCAATGTACCTCGATCACAATTTCTTATACGTCTTGTTCATGAATTTCCATTTTAATACGTCTTCAAATTAAATTATACATTTCTAAATTGGATTTGTGGTGTTTTTATAATATTTTCTTTTTATTTTTAATGACCTTTAGTGGCGCTTTTATCAAAAGCGTCGCTAAAGATCATGTTCTTTAGCGGCGTTTGTGGTTAAAGCGCCGCTAAAGATCATGTTCTTTAGCGGCATTTGTGTTTAAAGCGCCGCTAAAGATCATGTTCTTTAGCAGCATTTGTGGGTAAGGCGCCGCTAAAGATCATGTTCTTTAGCGGCGTTTGTGGGTAAAGCGCCGCTAAAGAACATGATCTTTAGCGGCGTTTTGCCTCATAAACGCCGCAAAAGTTAGCGACGTTGTCAATAGTGGCATTTTTTGCGGCGCTAGTGAAAGCGCCGCAAATACTTTTAGCGGCGCTAAGAAGCGCTGCTAAAGGCCTAAAAAAACGCCACTAAAAGCCTGTTTTGATGTAGTGGTGTTTGCTTATCTCAGGAAGATACACACGTAGATGACTTAGAAATTAAGGTAAGTGGACCGCTAAATCCACCCGTATCACACAAACGACAACTCCACTAATATTTAAAGGGTTACTATTTTGTTGATTATCAAGAAATTTTGATAATGATTGAAAAATCATCTAATAATTAAATTTAGGTATGATTCTTTTTTATTATATAAGGGTGGTATATTTAGGTGATCATGGTAATTGATGCTTATTGAATTGGGTGTAATTGGAGTATCTCAATTACACTTCCAATTTTAAGGAATGGTGAGAATTAGAGTAATTATGCAGTAATTATACCTAAATTTAACATTTTAAAATTAGTTTTATAAAAGTTATAAGTATGAATACATATGAGTATTTTAGATGGTTATGGAAAAAATTTTATATTATAAAATAATTTGTGTACTAAAATTATAAAAATATATTTATTATTTAAATCCTAAATTTTTTATAGTTATGGCAAAAAAATTATCATAAAAATAATTTTCATGTTCTAAAAGTTTTATAATATATTTATTTATAAAAGTTATGGTTAAAAAGTAAAGACATAAATTATTTATATGTCCATGTTATATATTATAAAAATAATATATTTATTTATAAAAAATGTGATAATTTTTTATCATAACTTATTTATAAAAATAGTTTTCAAAGTTATGATAAAAGTTATATTGTTTATGAGAAGTGCTATGAGATGTTTGTACAATTTATACATCTTTTTTTTGTAAAGGTTATATATTATAAATTTTATATTATTTCTATTCAATTTACGTTCTATAAAAGGAGATGACCTAACATAAATCTTTCTCCAAGTTAAGTTTATATAAGTTTTTATAATTAAAGTTACAGATTATTTGGGCTATATACTCAAATATTATAAGGTTGGTGCTAATTATGAAAATAGAAAAGGTTTTCTTGCACTATATCATCGGGTATGATACCATTTGAGATAATGATGTCAGACACAAGCATTATAGACAACTCGCGAACTCTTTCTTTTTAGACATTAAGGCTTTGAAATGCAGACTAGAAGATACTTGTTCTAAAAAAATATTTCCCATAACATAAAAAAGGTTGGGTCATACTAACATATTGAGTATTTTATAATTTCAATCATAGGTAGATTTGAGATGATCCATACATCAAATCTAAAAAATATTTCCCATCGCATAAAAAAGGTTGGGTCGTCTTGACATATTGAATATCTTATAATTTCAATCATAAGTAGAATTGAGATGGTCTATACTTCAAAGAGTACATGAAAAAAGGAAATCTTGAAAATATTAATGTAGATTCAAATTCAGATGATGATGATGAACTCAACCAATGACCAACATATGACGATAAAAAGTATATTGTAAATATTAAGGATGGAATAACCTAATAAATATGCACTAGTACAATTACATAAAATTGTATATGGTTTTATTTTTATTTAGTAATCATATTATCATATATCTTTTATACTAACATAATAAATATGATGATTTGACTTTAAACTTTTTATTTGTTTAGAAATTAACTTTATCATACTAATAAAAATTTATAGTAATTAATATTTTTTAAAATATAAATTATATAACTATGTAATTATATTTTTACTATCAAATATAATATATAATTATGATGTAATCACAATTTATTAGCTAAATACGTATAAAAAATTATAATTCTTTATAATTAATAATTACACTTTCATTAATTAGGAAAATTATAAAGAGTGGTATTTATTTATAATGATTGGAGTCAAAGAAAGGTTTTCGGACTAAAGAATGGAGCATTGGTATAGGGTTTTAACTTCCAATTTCCTTTGATATAACTTTTCCACTTTACTTTAAAAAGGAAAGATTTGCATTTTAATATAAATAATAGCTTAATTGATCTTAATAATTTTGATTTTTTAAAGTTAATTCTAACTGGTTTACATTTCTGTCTGAGATCATATTTATTTATTAGAGTATGTTATATTTATTCTTTCAAATATTTCTCATTTTATTCTATGTATGTGATATATAAATTGTTGTCTACTATTTTAACGTTAATTTTTTAAGGAGGTGATATATTAAAATGAAATTTAAAATAGAAAATAATAAAATTGAAATAAATACAGCCAATAACAAATATAAAAAAACCGGTTGAATACACAAATTCTATGGAGTCTTTGTTTCAATTTTAAAAATGGTTATATGTGATTTTCAGAAAGAAAAAAAAGAGAGGTTATATGTGTAATGGTGTATGTAATACTCATTTTTTGCCCGGCCCCTAAACAAAATATAAAAACAAAATTAAAAGTCCAAATAAACAGTCCATTTTACATATACAGCCCAGTTACAAAATAAACTAAATACTCAGAAATAAAATAAGCCCAACTCAGCCCAAAATTACCTAGACCCAAATACCAACATAACACCTAGCCCTAACTCGAACCGTTAGCCCAATACAACCCAAGTCTGAAACTCAAAGACTCGGCTCCAACCGCCACAAAGAATAGCTTCCATATGCCAAGGGCGAAAGCAAGGCCACTTCACTGCATCTGGCCTCCCACCTGCAACAACCTGCAAACAGAGCCAACGACGCAGCAGAAAAGAGAAAAAATGTATTTTTCATTTTTGTTTCACTTTTTCCCGCCCTATAAAACGAATGTCGAGGCCTCTGTAAAGTTTTTACAAGAAAAATACAAAAGAAATAGCAGAAAGGAAATCAAAGAAAAATTGCTAAAGGTGACTTTTTTTTCTTTTTTCTTCTCCGTCTTCTTTGATGTGTGATTACTAGTGATAGTTTTGCAAAATAAAGGAAAGGGAGGGGAGGTTTACCTTTGGGACAGTGTCAATCGAAGCCTCGTTCACTTTGTCACAATTGAAGTACGGACAAGGGCTATGAGGCCGGAAACCGGCGGAGCTTTCGGCAATGGGAAACTAGGGCGAGACCCTAGCATAGGTGAGGAAAAGGGGGCGCCTCCTTTTTCTATGTTTTTGCTGTTAGGGTAACTGAGTTACCAAAGTTTTTTAGTTTAAATAGGTAGTCGCACGGCGTCGTTTTGGGCTAGGTTAACAGCTCTCGAAACGGCGCCGTTTAATCTTAACCCAATGACCCGACCCAGAAGCGGCAGAGATCCGCGCGTCATGGTCTTGGTAGGGTTATTTGCTTATTCGATCCCCTTTCTTCCGGGGCGTTTTCAAATCATTTTCTCCTTGTTTTGTGAATTTAGCGCTACATTTTGCCTTTATTCCATTTAGGTCCAGATTATGTGTAGCGTGGTGGAGAGACAGGGATTATTTCCCACTTGGTCCTCCAGGTTGTCCGCACATTGTATTTGGTCCCTTTTTTCTATTTTATTTTCATTCGGATTCTTTCAATTCTATTTTTGAGTTGATCTGATTCATTTCGTTTTTTATAACAATTAATATAATAATAATAATATTATTATTAACCCTAGTATTATTTGTATTATTATTAAATGCTCATTTCGTATGCATGGTAACCTATTTAGATTAATATAGGTATGTTATTGGGTATGTCGTATGTATTATTTTTTATTATTTTAAAATTCATTTTGTTTTATAATTTCAAATGGTATTTCTTTCATCTTCCTTTAAATTTATTTTAAATTCGTATGTACATATATATTGTTTGCGATGGAATTTTATGCATGTGATTTATTGATATTTTTATTTTCATTCTTGCATGTTATATTTTTAGTCCATTTCAAAAATTGTATATATTAATTTATCCGATATTCCATTTGATTCTTATTATTCCACCAGCATATAATATGAGACTCTTACCTTTGATATATTGTATTGTTTATATATATATATTGATTGTTTGACATGCTTTAATATATGTTTAGGTTTATGAATCGTCATTTTCCATTGTATATCGTATTTTTAACCTTTTATTTTATTTGGTTTAAAAGAATTATGTTTAATATCATTTGAGTATCAAAACCAATTTATACGAGAACTTTCAAAATAAAGACAATACCCGATATTTGGAATCCCCGAGAGAATCGAGCCCTAATGTATTGGGTTCTATTTCCCCTCGTTGAATCTAAATAATCGAAAGTTTTCTTTAATCAAGATACATAAAACTCAATCTTGGGAATTCGATAAGTTGTGTCCTAATGTATTGGATGTGATACGTCGTTTTCTCGAAATGAGGATTTTAAAAAATAATAAGGGCAATATTCAATGCTAAGAACTTT
This sequence comes from Gossypium raimondii, assembly GCF_025698545.1. NCBI lineage: Eukaryota > Viridiplantae > Streptophyta > Magnoliopsida > Malvales > Malvaceae > Gossypium > Gossypium raimondii. Next base: position 40,380,387 of record NC_068577.1, read on the forward strand.
GAGAAATCGTGCCCTAACGTATTGGGTTTCATTTTTTTCATCAGACTCAAAACAATTGAATATCCTTTTAAAATCTCACCACACAAGTTTTGGAAATCAAAAGACGAGCTTATTCTCGAGGACTAAAAATGTCGTGCCCTAACATATTGGGTGTGTCATTTTGTTTTCTTTGAAATAAGAGTGTTTTATTAGTCAATTTATTCAAAATAAAAGGATCGTATTTTAAAATCTTTTCAAAATTTTGACATTAAGACGTTAAACAATCGATTCGGTACCAATCTTGGGCGTTACGAGGGTGCTAACCCTTTCTCGTGTGTAGCCGCCTCCCGAACCCGTTTTTCTCAAAATTCGCAGACCTAAAATTATTTTCAATGTGATCCGATCACACCTCCTTAAAAGGTCGGTGGCGACTCCTCATTTTCCTTTTTAAGTCGATCCTTGTTTTTTTTTAATTTCAAAAAAATGGTTTCGGGAGTGAGGAACTATTCCTTCGTGAGGTTTTCACCTCCGTCCAGGATAGTGGATCGCTTCCAGGATACATCCGTACCTATGTCTTCGTGAGATTTTCATCTCCGTGCAGCCATAGGGAAATGTATTCCCCTGAACCGAACTTGGTCCGTCTGAGCCTATAATGGGTGAGGATCGAGGAATCTGCTGGTTCGGGTACCTCGACTTTAGAACCAAGCTGCATGTAGAAAAAACCTAGGAGCCCATCCTTGATCGTACTGTGGAAACCCTAGCGATTGCCCCGATAGGTGTTTGATTTTCTTACTTAAAGTTGTGTTTTTGTTTCGTTGCACTAACTTATGTTTTTATGTTTGCATGTCATTTCATATACAAAAGAGTGTCGATTCAAGTTCGATTACTAAGTTAGAAAGCTTGGCATGGAGAACGGATTTCTTGATAAAGTAGAGGACAATGCTACTGTCCGTGTGTGGTCAGAGAAAACACGATCGGAGAACGGAGATAGTCTAGCCAAGGGGTATACGTCGGAGTTATTGGACTACACTCGTATCAGTGTGACGCAAAACAACCTTCAGGATTTAAAGGTAATATGGGACCATTGGAATGACGAAACTAAGCAATTGTTTAATGCAAGTTATGGAGATTTGTCGTATCTACTCGACATTAAGGTAGACGTGCATTTGTTCCAGGCCATCGCTCAGTTTTGGAACCCCGCGTATGATTGATTTACCTTTGGAGGGGCTGATTTGGTGCCCACTATAGAAGAGTATACAGCTTTGCTACGTTGTCCAAAGATCCAAGTTGATAAAATCTACTCTAGGGCCGTTAATGTTCTGACCTTTATAAAGAAGTTGATGAACATCACTGGAATGAGCGAGCAATGGGTCACGGCACGGATCAAGCAGAAGGGGGAAGCAAATGTATCCCTTGGAAGAGCCTGTAGGAGTTGATTTTGGGGCACCCTGATATGAGGAAAAGGGTCGATACCTTTGCTCTGAGCATTTATGGGCTAGTAATTTTCCCTAAGACACTAGGGCACATAGATGAGGCAACTTTCGATCTCTTTGACCGACTTGATAAGAGAGTTACGCTTGTTTCGGCAATTTTGGCAGAAACCTTCAGGTCATTAAATGCATGTCGAAGGGCAGGGGAAGGCAGATTCATTGGGTGTGTACAACTTCTATTGGCAGGGTTCCACAGTCAGTTTTGGCAAATTGATAAGGTTTCGTATCGAGTTTTTTCTGAAAATTATTCACCGTTAAAGGAGATAGCAGCTACACCAAGAAGAGATGACATCTCGGAGGAGAAATGGCTACTTATTCTTCAAAATCTCCGTGAGGAGGACGTCGAGTGGAGAGCCCCATGGTTGTTTTCGGATGAAATCTTATACCGATGTGGTAACTTTGATTGGGTCCCGTTACTTGGAATCTGGGGAGCGGTTGGTTATGCTCCATTGATGGTGCTAAGACAGTACAGGTCAAGGCAGTTTATACCTACGACCAAAGGCTTAGCTTAGTTCGAATTCTCATATAAGGACAATGGTTATAAAAAGAAGATTCGAGAGATAACCAGTGCATGGGACCAGACTCGACGGATGAAAAGATTAGCCATAAGCCCGACGACGACTTCTGAATATAATGAATGGCGGGTCAGAAGAATCAATGATAACATCCCAAGGCCAAGTCAAGGAGATAGTCAGTCAATAGAAGAACATTTGCGGGTTGTTCCCTCCAAATTGGAAATTATGAAGCACGATTTTGAGAAGAGAAATGCAGAGCTTGAAAAGAGGATTGAGCAGTTGGAAGAAGAAAAAATGCACTTAGGATTAGATGTAGATGTTCAAAAGTTAGAGATGGAGAAATTAAGAAAAGGAAAGAATAAGGCTGAGGAGGACTTGGATAGTTTGAAGATAGACTACAAGAAATTGACGTTGTCAATAAGAACCGCTGGGCTAGGAAAAACTCTAGAGCAATGGCGCCAAGAGATTCGGGAGGAAAGGATCAAGGCTGATGGATGGGAAAGGAAATTCCAAGAGTTTCAGACGCGAAATGGAGCTTTAGAAAGGAGTTTTTTAGAAAGCCAAAAAGAAAAATACGAATTAAAGGATAGAGTGGTTGAGTTGGAAAGATCTCTTCATCAGTATCGAAGTCGAAATTCTATGATGGAATTAAGGGCGAGCTTGGAAAAAATCGAAGAAATGAAAGGAAGAATAGAAGAATTGGAATCAGCATTGCGAAGTTGTGAGATCCGGACTGAGTACTTGGAAACCAATGAAAGTTGCCAGAATGAGCAACTTTACCATCTTCAAAATTAAGTTGAAAATAGAGATCGTATCATGGGAGAAGCCGTGGTTCAGATCCGGGAAGTAGCTGATCACTTACAGACTTTGGCGGTACAGGCCGATGCATTGAGCGTAAAGTATGAGCTGGAATCAACTCGAGGACAGAAATTAGCTTCATTACTTAGGAAAATTAAAGTTTTGAGCATTAGGGCAAGAGCATATATGTAACCTGTTTTATGTAAAGAATTTTGTTTTCTAGTAAAAGTTTTCTAATTGAAATTGAATCAGAATCGACGCTTCTTTGCATTCATGCATTGCATTACAATACATCATATGCATTAAGGACCATTGAAAGAACCTAATTGATTAATCATTACAGTTAATCTGGAAACCAACAAAAACTCGTTAACCGAACACCGCTACGGTACCCGTGCAAAATCAAAAATTATGGATCAACGATTGGAAAAGTTGGAGCATTTTCAAAAAGAAATGCAAGATCAATTACATATGCAAATGAAAGAACAATTGGAGAAAATTCAACATGGCATGACAGAAAATATGCTGGAGACTCAAAAGAATATGATGACTGAGCTGACGCAATTATTAAAAGGATTATATAAGGGGAAAGGACCTATGATCAATGATGATGAAGAAGACAAGACTGGACCTACCTATCCTCTAGGCTTTACGCCCCCGCATGCGCAGGTTCAGACGGAGGTGCCGCCGCATAGATCCTCTGTTTTCATAAAACCTCAACGGTTTCAGACCGATACTTCAATACCGATGAACTCCCAAGTTGGATCAGGTTCTAATCCTAGTGAAAACCCAGTTAATCTTGCTATCCCGGACTTCGATGATGTAGCTGAAAAGGATAAAGAAAAAGAAGAATTACCAAAACAGTTTGAGGAGAAATGGAAGTGGATTGAAGAGAAGTTTAAGGCGATAGAAAACACGAAAAGCTATCATGGAATAGATGCAAAAGATCTGATTCTGGTCCCGAATTTGGTGCTTCCTTACAAATTTAAGATGCCGGAATTCGAGAAATATAGTGGGACCAGTTGCCTGGAGGCCCATATTACAATGTTATGTAGGAAAATGACCGGGTACATTAACAATGATCAGCTGTTAATACATTATTTTCAGGATAGCCTCGTTGGGGCGGCGTCTAAATGGTATAATCAGTTAAGCCGGGCCAAAATCAACACTTGGAGAGATTTGGCACAGGCTTTTATGGGACAATACAGTCATGCCTGACAGAATTACTTTGCAGAACTTGGAAAAGAAATCAAACAAAAGTTTTAGACAGTATGCACAGAGGTGGAGAGAGATTGCAGTTCAAGTTCAGCCACCACTATTGGAAAAAGAAATGACGATGCTTTTCATCAACACATTGAAGGCGCCGTTTATCATGCACATGCTAGGAAGTGCCTCGAAGAGTTTCGCGGATATAATCATGAATGGCGAAATGATTGAACACGCCATTAAAAGTGGAAAGATAGATGGTGAGGAGAATAGTCGAAGGTCAGCTTCAAAGAAAAGAGAAGGTGAAGTAAACAATGTGAATGCATATAGTAAATCAATTACAGTGAATCAACCAAGAAAGATGGTTGCTAATCAGCAAGGCTCATCAAAACCAGAATCGGGAACGAAGCAAAATACTGAGAAGCCTCAGTTCACTCCCATTCCAATGACATATAAAGAGCTGTATCAGAAGTTATTTAATGCACATGTTGTTGTAGCTCGTTACTTGAGTCCTCTACAACCCCCGTATCCAAAATAGTATGACACGAACGCTCAGCGTGACTACCATGCGGGGATTTCAGAACACTCAATAGAAAATTGTACCGCTTTCAAGAAGGTTGTAGAAGGACTTATAAAATTGGGTATTGTTAAATTTGATGATTCACCCAACACCGAGGGTCCATTTCCCAATCATGATGATAAGAGAGTGAATATGTTGAGCGAGAGTATGGGAGAAGGAGTTAAGACTGACGTCGCTGAAGTAAGAACTCCATTGAAACGGGTATGGAAAGATATGGCAAAAATAGGGTTAGTTATTTCAGATTTGGAGGAAAGGTATGAGATGGGAAATTATTGTGAATTCCATCGTAAAATAGGGCACGAAATTCAGGAATGTGAAGGATTCAGGGCTTTGGTTCAAAGCATGATGGATAACAAGGAGATGAGGTTCTATGAAGATGCGAAAGAAAGGAGGAGCATATGCGCAACAGAATCAGGAGCAGGGACCCTAAAAATAAATCATCCTGTGGTTATTATCTCACGCCCTAAGAGTAATGAGGCTAGGGCTCAGGTAACACCAAAAATCGTAATCACGAAACCATCAAGTTTCATATACAAGGATAACAAAATGGTCCCGTGGAATTACGGATGCAATGTGACAATCTCAGGGAAGGAAGTTGAGGGTAATATGGTAAAAGAATACCAGGAAAGGGGTTCCTATACACATAGTGGGAAACGTTATGACACTCGAGTAGAACCGCTAAGAGAAAGGACTCTGACGGTGGAACAAAGGAAAGGGAAAGCGGTGGAATCCGAGCCATTGGTAAATGAACCAATAAAAGAAGAGGAAGCAAAAGAGTTTTTGAAGTTTTTGAAACACAATGAATACAGTGTTGTGGAGCAACTGCACAAACAACCGGCCCGTATTTCTGTATTAGCTTTGCTCCTAAGTTTAGAAATATATCGAAATGCGCTGATGAAATTACTAAACGAAACATATGTGGCCGATGACATCTCAGTCAATAAATTGGATTGCTTGGTCAACAATATAAGCGCTGACAATTTTATCTTCTTCAATGATGATGAAATACTGTTTGGAGGCAGAGGTTCTACTAAAGCTCTTCACATTACTACCCGTTGTCAGGGGGACACAATACCAAGGGTTTTGATTGATAATAGATCCACATTGAACGTATTGCCTTCGTCCACTCTTAATCGATTACCTGTGTACAGTTCACATATGAAACCCTGCCAGAATATAGTAAGGGCATTTGATGGAACAGAAAGAAGAGTTGTAGGAAGAATTGAAATACCGTTGAGAATTGGCCCAATTACTTATAAGGTGGACTTTTTAGTAATGGATATTAAGCCTTCCTACAATTGTTTATTAGGGAGACCGTGGAAACACTCAGCTGGGGCAGTGTCTTCATCGTTACATCAGAAGGTGAAGCTAATATCAAAGGGTCGATTAGTGACAATAAATGCAGAGGAGGATATTATCGCAATGGTAGCGGTTGATGCGCCTTATGTAGAGACCAACGATGAGGCAGTGGAATGTTCTTTCCGGTCTTTGGAATTTGTGAACGCAATGTTTATCGCTGAAGGAAACAGGATCCCGGTACCAAAGATATCCAAGACTACCGAAATGGGTTTGCAGTTGTTGGTAGGAAGAGGAGCTTCGCTAGGAAAAGGGTTGGGGAAGTACTTGCAAGGAAGGGTTGAAGCACCCATGCTGAAAGGGAAGTTCGATCGTTTTGGCTTAGGTTACAAGCCAGATTTGAAACAAAAGAGAAAAGAAATAGAGAAAAGGCAAGAAAGAAGAAGGGCACGACTAAGCGGAGAGGAAGTCAAGTGGGAGCCTTTGACCTTCCCTCACATATCTAAATCTTTTGTGTCAGGTGGATTTATTTACCCCGAGCGAGGGGTGTCCAGAAGTGAAGGCATTGAAGGAATGTTGGAGAAAGTTCATATCAATGCTATAGAGACAGCTGAAAGAAGGTCTTTGCTGGAGATCGGCCCATATGAACCTGGGAGTGAGCTAAACAATTGGACTGCGGAAGAAATACATGTAGTCTTTAGAGCATATGCAGAGTAATGTTCAAAACATTGTTGTTGTTTTTAGCCTAAGAATGACAAGAAATCCTTTGTGAACTAGGCTTAAGTCTGAATATTTTTATCCTAATAAAATACATCTTTGCATTCATTTTGAGCAATTATTCTTTTATTCTTTCCAAGCAAGTAAATATCTTCCATTTGATTAATTGTTTCCAAATATTTTATTTATAACCTAATCATGCAAATATTTATTCATAAATTTATTCTTTGGTGTATCCCCATAAGTCCTCAGATATCAATGACATGAGTGATGTTGTTTCAAACACGGAGTCTCTTTTTGTGCAAGACATGTGTTTGGAAGGATCTCATGACTTTGAAAATGACGAAGCCTGTGGTGTATCTCCGGACTTGTTAAGGATGGTAGAGCAAGATGATAGGTGGATTCTACCTCATAAGGAATCATTAGAAATTGTGAGCTTAGAGGAAGGGAAAGAGGTGAAAATCGGAACTGACATCACCGCAAGGACGAAATATGACCTCATTGAATTACTCCGAGAGTTCAAGGATGTTTTCGCATGGTCCTACCAGGACATGCCAGGGCTAAATACTAGCATTGTGGTACATCGTTTACCTATAAAAGAGGATTGCAAACTAGTTCAGCAGAAGCTTAGAAGAATGAGACCTGATGTTGTGCTGAAAATAAAAGAGGAGGTCAAAAAGCAATTCAATGTTGGGTTCTTACAGGAGGTTAAGTACTCAGATTGGGTAGCAAACATCGTCCCTGTTCCTAAAAAGGATGGAAAGGTACGGATGTGCGTGGATTATAGGGACCTGAATAAGGCGAGTTCAAAAGACAATTTTTCGCTGCCGCACATTAACACTTTGGTAGATACCACGGCTGACTACTCATTATTTTCTTTCATGGACGGCTATTCTGGATACAATCAAATAAAGATGCACCCGGAAGACATGAGGAAAACCACTTTCATTACCCTGTGGGGAACATTTTGTTACAAAGTAATGCCCTTTGGATTGAAGAATGCAGGAGCAACATATCAAAGGGCAATGGTCACCCTGTTTCATGACATGATGCACAAAGAAATTGAGATTTATGTTGATGATATGATTGCTAAATCTAGAACTGAAGAGGATCATCTCCGAGTCTTAAGGAAGTTGTTCTTGAGATTGAGAAAATTCCAGCTCAAACTCACCCCAGCCAAATGCATATTTGGAGCCAGATCAGGAAAGTTGTTGGGCTTCATTGTCAGTAAGAAGGGGGTTGAGATTGACCCGGATAAAGTCAAAGTAATACGAGATTTGCCTCCTCTAGGTACTCAGAAGGATGTCTGAGGTTTCCTAGGAAGGTTGAACTACATTGCCCGGTTTATTTTGCAATTGACTGAGAAATGCAATCCAGTGTTTCACCTTCTGAAGAAACATAACCCGGGAGAATGAGATGAGGAATGTCAGAAAGCTTTTGGCAAGATAAAACAATACCTGGCTAATGCTCTAATACTACCACCGCCTAGTCCAGATAGGCCATTGATATTGTATCTAACGGTGTTTGACAATTCCATGGGATGCGTCTTGGGCCAACACGATGAAACGGGAAAGAAAGAAAGGGTGATATATTATCTCAGCAAGAAATTCACTGGCTGTGAAATGAAATATTCGTCAATCGAGAAATTGTGTTGTGCTTTAATCTGGGCAACACGAAGACTAAGGCAATATATGTTGTATCATACGACTTGGTTGATTTCAAGGTTGGATCCTTTAAAATATATGATGGAATCAACTGCTTTAAACGGGAGAATGGCTAGATGGCAGATCCTGCTCTCTAAATTCGATATAGTATACGTAAGTCAGAAGGCGATAAAGGGGAGTGCAATAGCTGATTTCTTGGCTAGTAGAGCCTTGGAGGATTATGAGCCTCTGAACTTTGATTTTCCAAACGAGGATTTGATGTATGTGGCAAGTACTGAAGAAAATCCTCGAAGAGATCACAAATGGAGGTTAAATTTCAACGGTGCTTCGAATGCTATGGGTAATGGAATTGGGGCAGTCTTGGTATTCCCGAGTGGAGATCATTACCCTGTGGCTAACAAGTTGGACTTTAATTTTACAAATAATATGGCAGAATATGAAGCGTGTATTATGGGCATTCGTGCAGCCATTGAGCGAAACATCAAAGTGCTAAAAGTATATATGGATTCCGCATTGGTGATATACCAGCTTAAAGGGGAATGGGAAACTAGAGACCCTAAGTTAATCAGTTATGAAGGCTGGTCCGCGAGTTGGTTGATGAGTTTGACGATATCACTTTCAGTTATCTCCCACGAGAGGAAAACCAAATGGCTGATGCATTGGCTACTCTAGCTTTGATGATTCAGGTGAATAGACTTGAAGTAATGAGGCCTATTCAGATGAGTATCTATGAAACCCCGGCTCATTGCTACAATATTGAGGAGGAAGGAAAAGACGATCACCCTTGGTATCAGAGTATCCTACAGTATGTGACGAATCGGGAGTACCCTAGCCAGGCAACAGAGAACGACAAAAGAACTCTGAGAAGAATAGCCATCGAATATGTCTTAGACGGAGAAGTGCTATACAAAATAAGGAAAGATCAAGTACTGTTGAGATGTGTGGATGCCGTGGAAGCTAAGAAAATTTTTTGAGGAAGTCCATGAGGGTATTTGTGGGACGCACGCCAATGGCTTCACCATGGCCAGACAGATAATGATATTTGGGTACTATTGGTCCACTCTGGAAGGGGATTGCATTAATTACGCCAAGAAATGCCATAAATGTCATATTTATGGAGACAAGATGCATGCACCCCCTTCGCCACTTCATGTTATGACCTCTCCATGGCCATTTTCCATGTGAGGTATGGATGTCATTGGGCCGATATCGCCGAAGGCTTCTAATGGGCATCGTTTCATCTTCGTAGTCATTGATTACTTCACCAAGTGGGTAGAAGCTGCTTCATACGCAAATGTCACAAAGTCAGCAGTTAGTAAATTCTTGAAAAAGGAGATTATTTGTCGATATGGAATGCCTGAGAGAATCATATCTGACAATGCATTGAATTTGAACAATAACACAATAGCTAATGTTTGCAGCCAATTTAAGATCAAGCATCACAACTCATTGCCGTATCGTCCAAAAATGAATGGCGCAGTGGAGGCGGCCAATAAGAATATTAAAAGAATTGTAGGGAAAATGACTGAGACTTACAAAGATTGGCATGAGAAGTTATCATTTGCTCTCATTTCCTATCGAACATCTGTTAGAACTTCTACCAGGGCAACACCTTTTTCTCTAGTTTACGGAATGGAGGCAGTATTACCCATCGAAGTTGAAATACCCTCTCTATAGGTATTATCCGAACTCCAGTTGGACGAAGCTGAATGGGTCCAATCTCATTATGATCAGTTAAACCTAATAGAGGAAAAGAAGTTAAAAGCTATTCATCATGGGAAAATGTACCAGAAACGAATGACGCGAGCCTATGATAAAAAGGTTCGCCCCAGAGAATTTAGCGAATGAGACTTGGTGCTAAAAAAGATTCTTCCGATGCAAAAGGACTTTAGAGGAAAATGGATGCCAAATTGGGAGGGTCCTTATGTCGTAAAGAAGTCCTTTGCTGGTGGAGCTTTGATTCTAAGTGAGATAGATGGAAAAGACTTGCCCAATCCTGTAAACTCAGACTCAGTTAAGAAATACTTCACTTGAAGAAAAGGAACCAAAGTGAAAACCCGTAAAGGGCGCTTTGATTTCTAAAAAAAATGAAATGATGATAAAAAATGGAGAGGCTAAGGGGAAAACCCACAAAGGGCACCTTAGGCCAAAGGGGATTTGAGTTGAAAACCCGAAAAGGGCGGCTCAAATATTGATCAAATTGGAGCCTGGATGATCTTGCTTTACCTGAACCAACAAGAAAGAATATGTGACGTCTTGGAGCATTGACAGAGTACTGCAGATCTCCTAAACACATGTCAAACTCAAAAAGGCCTTTAGAAAGTTTGTTCAGAGGAGTTCAAGCTGCGATATCTGAGGAACTTCATTCTCCTATTATTGAATTTGTTGATTCTTGGAATATTTTTTCTTTCTCTCTTTTCCAAGACATACAATCCCAATCAATTTCTTTATTATCTTTCTCTACTATTTGTGATAACTTATTCATTTTGAGTTATGCTTAGAACCAACTTTATTCTTATCCATTGTTATGACCATTTTGGCAAGCATGTTGCATTGGAATAATGATTAATGGACTAATAAAACTTTCACAAAAGAAGTTTTGCATATTACTCTGAAAAATTTCTAAATAATATAGGAATCTGAAACAGGACTATTGTTTAGAACATACCAAATTTAAAGGCTGAAAATGTGAAAAGAAAGAGTCTAAATTAAGATTTTCTCTTTGGATTCTGTTTTCAAATGCGTTGATCGAATAGAATAACAAGATGTCATGTTAATGATAAAACTTAAATAAACGAGTAAGCAATGATCATCAAGTAGTGGGAAAGGGTTACCTCGGAGAGAAGAGCCTTCATTTTCGCATAAGCCTCTGGTACGGCACCCTGGGAATGGTGTAGGGGACCAAAGGGATGTAGATCTTGTATCCTTGATTTGTGATAAAAAAGGATTGAGGAAAAGTCATATATTTTTATCCTTGGATTAAAATGGGAGAAGGATGATACAAATTTAGCGCCCCAATGGTTTAAACTTTAAGGTTTACAGTGGGGCCATCTGACTAAGTGATCCTTCGAAGAAGCCGGTCGAGCGAGAAGGCGTTGTAGCACGTCAGTCACAAAGCCTTGATAAACTTCGAGTAATGACAACCTCAGCGGGATCATTCTCGGAAAAAAGTAAAATTCTGCATTCATGCAAACACCATTCACTCGTCTAGTTAGGAGCTTTTGATTCATTTTGATCATGCCATCCTAATCATTAGGCATAATTAGGGTCATTATACAGGATCTTATCTCTCTGAAGTTACAGCAGAGTAGATCACATCAGATTGAAGTCAGATCTTATCTCCCTGAGATTACAGTAGAGCAGATTGAAGCTAGTAATCCTATCTCCTTGAGATTACAGTGGAGCGGATTAAAATAAAGGATCTTATCTCTCTGAAGTTACAGCAGAGTAGATCGCATCAGATTGAAGTCAGATCTTATCTCCCTAAGATTACAGTGGAGTAGATTGAAGCTAGTAGTCCTATCTCCTTGAGATTACAGTGGAGCGGATTAAAATAAAGGATCTTATCTCTCTGAAGTTACAACAGAGTAGATCGCATCAGATTGAAGTCAGATCTTATCTCCCTGAGATTACAGTGGAGTAGATTGAAGCTAATAATCCTACCTCCCTGAGATTACAGCGGAGCAGACTGAAGCTAGTAATCCTACCTCCCTAAGATTACAGTGGATCGAAGCTCCAATTCTTATACCTCTGAAGATGCAGTAGGATGGAATGAGGCTACTTGAAAAAGAAGAGCACCAAAGTCCAGTACGACCGGGCAAAAATTGGCCATTTTAAAGTCTTTGTTCCATTCCCATTATACGGCAATGAACAAAGAGGGGCAGCTGTAATACCCATTTTTTGCTCGGCCCCTAAACTAAATATAAAAAATAAATTAAAAGTCCAAATAAACAGTCCATTTTACATATACAGCCCAGTTACAAAATAAACTAAATACTCAGAAATAAAATAAGCCCAACTCAGCCCAAAATTACCTAGACCCAAATACCAACATAACACCTAGCCCTAAACCGAACCGTTAGCCCAATACAACCCAAGTCTGAAACTCTAGCACTCAGCTCCAGCCGCCGCAGCAATAGCTTCCATGCACCGCGCCGAGCCGTGCCACGTCACCATACGGCCTGCACCTACAACGACCTGCAAACAAAGCCAACGACGCAGCAGAAAAGAGAAAAATTGTATTTTTCATTTTTTTCATTTTTGTTTCACTTTTTCCCGGCCTATAAAATGAATGTCGAGGCCTCTGTAAAGTTTTTACAAGAAAAATACAAAGAAATAGCAGAAAGGAAATCAAAGAAAAATTGCTAAAGGTGACTTTTTTTTTCTTTTTCCTTCTCCGTCTTCTTTGATGTGTGATTACTAGTGATAGTTTTGCAAAATAAAGGAAATGGAGGGGAGATTTACCTTTGGGACGGTGTCAATCGAAGCCTCGTTCACTTCGTCACAATCGAAGTACGGACGAGGGCTATGAGGCCGGAAACCGGCGGAGCTTTCGGCAATGGGAAACTAGGGCGAGACCCTAGCATAGGTGAGGAAAAGGGAGCGCCTCCTTTTTCTGTGTTTTTGCTGTTAGGGTAACTGAGTTAACAAAGTTTTTTAATTTAAATAGGTAGTCGCACGGCGTCGTTTTGGGCTAGGGTTAACAGCTCTCGAAACGGCGCCGTTTAATCTTAACCCGATGACCCGACCTAGAAGCGGCTGAGATCCGCGCGTCATGGTCTTGGTAAGGTTATTTGCTTATTTGATCCCCTTTCTTCCGGGGCGTTTTCAAATCATTTTCTCCTTGTTTGGTGAATTTAGCGCTACATTTTGTCTTTATTCCATCTGGGTCCAGATTATATGCAGTGTGGTGGAGAGACAGGGATTATTTCCCACTTGGTCCTCCAGGTTGTCCGCACATTGTATTTGCTCCCTTTGTTCTATTTGATTTTCATTTGGGTTCTTTCAATTCTGTTTTCGAGTTGATCTGATTCATTTCGTTTTTTATAACAATTAATCTAATAATAATATTAATATTATTAACCCTAGTATTATTTGTATTATTATTAAATGCTCATTTCGTATGCATGGTAACCTATTTAGATTAATATAGGTATGTTATTGGGTATGTCGTATGTATTATTTTTTATCATTTTAAAATTCATTTTGTTTTATAATTTCAAATGGTATTTCTTTCATCTTCCTTTAAATTTATTTTAAATTCGTATGTACATATATATTGTTTGCGATTGAATTTTATGCATGTGATTTATTGATATTTTTATTTTTCATTCTTGCATGTTATATTTTTTAGTCCATTTCAAAAATTGTATATATTAATTTATCCTATATTCCATTTGATTCTTATTATTCCACCAGCATATAATATGAGACTCTTACCTTTGATATATTGTATTGTTTATATATATATATTGATTGTTTGACATGCTTTCATATACGTTTAGGTTTATGAATCGTCATTTTGCATTGTATATCGTATTTTAACCTTTTATTTTATTTGGTTTAAAAGAATTATGTTTAATATCATTTGAGTATCAAAATTAATTTATATGAGAACTTTCAAAATAAAGACAATACCCAATATTTGGAATCGCCGAGAGAATCAAGCCCTAATGTATTGGGTTCTATTTCCCCTCGTTGAATCTAAATAATCAAAAGTTTTCTTTAATCAAGATACATAAAACTCAATCTCGGGAATTCGATAAGTCGTGTCCTAATGTTTTGAATGTGATACGTCATTTTCTCGAAATGAGAATTTTAAAAAATAATAAGGGCAATATTCAATGCTAAGAACTTTGAGAAATCATGCCCTAACGTATTGGGTTTCATTTTTTTCATCGGACTCAAAGCAATTGAATATCCTTTTAAAATCTCACCACGCAAGTTTTGGAAATCATAAGACGAGCTTATTCTCGATGACTAAAAATGTCGTGTCCTAACGTATTGGGTGTGTCATTTTGTTTTCTTTGAAATAAGAGTGTTTTATTAGTCAATTTATTCAAAATAAAATGATCATATTTTAAAATCTTTTTAAAATTTCGACATTAAGACGTGAAACAATCGATTTGGTACCAATCTTAGGCGTTACGAGGGTGCTAACCCTTCCTCGTGCGTAACCGCCTCCCAAACCCGTTTTTCTCAAAATTCGCAGACCTAAAATTATTTTCAAGGTGATTCGATCACACCTCCTTAAAAGGTCGGTGGCGACTCCCCATTTTCCTTTTTAATTCGATCCTTGTTTTTTTTTTAATTTCAAAAAAATGGTTTCGACAGTGTATTTATGAAGGAATTTGATATTATATTAAATAATCATCAAGGTTGTCTACACTTGGGCAAAACAATTTATATCTGTCCAAAATGAATTAGCTATGAGATTAAGTGAAATAGTAATAATCTTTCCTATTTTAACTAGTAACTAAAGGTTCGATTTTTTTCTTAAATATGGAATAGTTTTAAAATTCATTACGGATGAAACTACGTTGATGGTAGAGTTGCCTCTATTTGTTTTCTCTTAACAATACTAAGTAGACTATAAATATCTAAATTTAAATATTAATTGGCTCCAAGTTTTCTTACTCTTAAAAATACTATAAATTTGTAGATTTAAATATGAATTGGCCCCTATAACGTTTGACATTAGTTTCATCTCTACCCCAACAAAAACTCAAAAACTCTTACATGGTGGGAATTAAACCAAAAAAAAAAAAAAAATTTCACAAAACATTTAACTATAAATTCTTTGAGATCAATGGAATTTTTATTTGTTCAGAAGCAAAGTTTGCTTAAAGGGGTGAACTATTTGTTTTCCATACAGTACAAATGGTGAAGGAGATAAAAATATTAGGGTTTGAAAGGTGGTCCTTGAGGTGTCAATGAGAAAGCTTTAATCGTTGCTTTATGTTAGTGAACCATCCTGTAACATAAGCTACAAAAGACATGCACATGCACTGCCTCAACATTTTTCTTTATTAGAGGGGATGCCCAGAAACTCCTGATCTAATGTTAATCAGAACTTATCTTTTGTTATTATACTAATGACTCAATTAGCATCTCTTTAAGGAGAATTTGTACATGCCATTCATTTTGCTATTTCTTAAAAGAAGTGATGGAATGAGTAGCTCATTCCATATCAAAGGGGTAGAGTGAATCTTAGTTTTTGGCAATTGACTTTGCTTTCGGGATGTTACTTTTAGAAAGAAAAATAATTGCCTGAATTTTAAATTTTAAATTTGTTTTAGTTTTGTAAAATTGAAGACTTCGAATTTAAGTTAAAACAATCACCTCGACTTTGAATTTTTATTATAATTTAATGTGTAATTGTATACATGAACTTTAATTTTGTGCAATTTTATACATGAAATTTTGATTCGATCCAATTCTTATAAATTATTAACACAATTATTGATATAACAATATTTTATGTTTATATATTGCGTACATAAATAATTATATTTATCTAATATTAAAATAAATTGATGTATTTATTTAAATATATATGATTAAATCGAAATTAAAGTTTCAAGTATACATTTGAACTACAATTAGAGTTTCACGTATATAATTACATTAAATTAAAATTCATATATAGAACTGGGCATTAAATCAAAGTTCATGTATAATTTTAAAATTTATCAAAAAACAATTTAAATTTATAAATTTTCTTGAACTATACTAATTGCTGGATGTCAAATATGTTGTAGATTTGGGTAATATGAAATCATATATAATAACCAAATGGAAGTCATAATATGAAATAAATGCAGCATTATACTGCGTGAAACATATAATCACCGGATCCAAATCCATTATTCTAAACTAAACTTAAAAGTAAAGGTGAAAACAATAGACAAGTAGCAGCCATAGAGACTACTGAAAAAACAAAGCAGAGTTTCCTTGTTCACGCATTAAGGAGAACTTGGATTGAATTTTCAAGAACTTTTGGTGGACTTCTTTTTGCCCTTCTCTCAGCCTGTTTTGTTCTTCACAAATCATTGCCATCTCTGCTTTCAATTCCCTCATACTTACCCTTTTTTTCCCTTTCCGTTTTCCTCCCTGACCCTGTGTGAGTACCCACAAATTTCTCATAATAATTACATTACTTTATACTAAAAACCAAAGGAAAATAACGCAATAAGTACAAGGGTTTTTCTTGACATGGATATTAAAATACCAATTTTTTTTTGTTATCTGGATTGGTGCTGCTCCCTTCCTCCATGTCTCTTTATTTTCCTCAGCCTGGGAAGTTCCGAATGTTTTGTCTCTTTCATCTTGGCAGCCTATTTATAGATGATATATGAGGCACAAAAGTCGAGATAACGTAAGGGTTGTGCCGCACTCGCAATCGAGAACGATCGCGCGATTTTTTTATCTTGACTGGCGGAGGAGTGTCGCGATTTATAAAATTAAACCGCATCGCGAGGCAGACAGCAAATGTTTTGATAGGGCCTACCGCTTTCTTTAATATTCCTTCCTCTTTCAATGAGCTTCTACGTTGGGTAAGCTATTTAGTTGATAACCAAATTTTAGGTTTACAATCTTGTCATTCAACCTTTAAATCTTAACGATGATTAATTGTACATGTTACATCATGTTCATATTTTCATTTTGGTTATTCAATTTTAGGTTGTTTCATTTTAATGACTCAAAAATATTCATTTTAAGGGATTGAGGTAAAAAAGAAAGGATTAAAATGAAAAACGGTAGAAATTAAAATAATTAATTTTAATATTAGTAATAAATCGGTTGACACTATTAAGGGATAAAAATTTTAGTAATTTATTTAATTAATTTTTATATTTTAAAATTTAAAATTTCAATATTGAAACAAAAATTAAAACTTTCGCAAGAGAGTAAACAAGTACAATTTAACAACTTTTAAATTATTATTCTAGTTTTTACCATTTTTCACTTTAATTTTTAATTTTTTACCTTGACCAATACTTAAAAAGGATATTTTGAATGACCAAAATAAAAGCATCCTAAAAATTGGGCGACTAAAATGAAAGTGTGAACATTATGTGACGTATACATTTAACCACCATTAGAGATTTAATAGTTCTATGACTAAAAGGAAATCACCCTAAAAGTTAAGTGACAAAATTATAAAAATTTCATTTTAGGTGACCAAAATGAAAGCTCAATAAAAGTTGGATAACCGAATAGGAATTTACCCTTTCTATAAGTAAACATTTCCATTGGTATGGGAGGAATCTTAGAATAAGCTTGGCATAACCTCCTGACGTTGCATTATCCCGTCGTATTGGGGACTTTTTTTTTTTTTTGCTTTTTCTCCATCATTAGGTTTGAACAAGAAGATTGAAAAACTGAAAATCGATTTAAATTGATGTGAATTTGGTTCAGTTTTTATTTTATTATTATTTGTTATAAAAATAAATTTAGTCCTCAACTTTTACATATTATATTAATTTAGTTATAATTTTAAAAATAACTCTAAAATTTATAAATAATCTTAATTTATCCTCAAAATTTACTTTTCTCTTTACCTTCCCCACCGCCACTATTCATTTTAAAATTAATATAAAAGTATTAATGTAGTATATATTGATAAAATATAAATATATCTATACTATTATTTAAGTCTTTGACTGAGTTGGTGTCAAAAATCATTGGGCACTAACTTGATTAGGGAAATTATGGAAATACCTTTCTATAATTAAAATAAGTTATATTTTTTGAGGTACTTTAGTCTTTTTATTTTAATAAGAACCAATAAAATATACATATGATGAAACTTAAACCCACGACAATTAAATTGATAAAATTTTATATTTACCACTCAACCAAACCTTTATTTTAATATGTACATTTTATTATCTCTATCAATTGTATATCTATACTTACTATCAATAAAACCCTAAAGAGTTGGTGTCACGGGTTAACTAGGACGAACTTGGTAAGAAAATTACTAAAATAATCTTTTATAATTAAAATAGATCATATTATTCAAGGTTATTTTGGTCTTTGCATTTAAAAATCAAGAAAAATATGCAAATAGTGAAATTTGAACCGCGTCAATTGAATTTGTAAAACTTCAAATTTACCACTTAACCAAAACTTGATTTTAATATTTATTATATATTTTTAATATGCACAGTTTACTATCTACTAGTTGTATATTATGAATAATGTTGTTAATTGAGTTGGTGTCACAAGTCAATGACAATTGATGACAAAACCATGATAAATAATTGTAGTGCATTTAATATTGTATATTTGATATATTTATGTGTTTAATTATCATTTTTACTCATAATTTAATCTAATTTTTTATTTACATATTTCACATATTTCATGTGTTATTATGATTAATTCGTTTCTATATATAATTTTAAATACACATCAATATTCTAGATATATAAATTTTACACATATACAAATGTGATAGAATTTTTAGTAACTCTTATTCCCCGTATATCTTGTTCCATTGATCCGAAATACAAAATGCTATAGTGAGGTCCTGTGTTGATGGACTGACTTTAAAAGGTCACCACCATAAAGGTAAGAATCGCGCGCCCATTTTCTTTTTCATTTTTGTTATCCTTTCTGATAATGAAATTAGGCGCATCGCACGATGAATCTGTACTCTCCAGCGTAGTTGAAACGCGCCTCATATTTTAAATGCTCCCCATCAATTTCAACAGTCTCTCTATCAGTCAATGGTCGTCGCTCGCTGTCCCTTGTGAACCTTCGCATGTCGCACGACAAGGAAACGTGAAAACTGTAGTATAGCCGTGAAACGAATTTATTTTTTCGTATTCTATAAGTCAATTGAAAAGGTATATGCTCCAAATTTTAAAATTATTTCATATTTAGAATAAAGATCAATTAAAGAAGGAGAAATCTTTATTATATCAACTAACTTAAGTGAAAATAAATTATTAAGGGTGATAAAGAAAAGGATTAAATTAAAATTTAAGTGAAAGTTGGGTGACTTCAAAAGGGTTTGCTCATTGAACTAAGTGTTCATTAGAATCAATGGTGAAGGCAGAGGCGAGTCCAGGGGAGTTGGCAGGGGCCCGACCCCCTTAAAATGGAAAATTATTGCTTTGGCCCTTTAGAAAATTTTAAAATTTTAAATTAGTAAAGATAAAATTACACTTTAATCCCCCTAAAATTATGAAAATTTAATTTAATCATTTAAAAATTATAAAGATATAAACTATTAAAAATTAAAAATTCATTTCGGCCCCTCTAAACAAAATTTTTGCTTCGCCCTAAAGAGCAGGTAGAGGCCGGTCAACTTAAAATGAAAAATTTTCCATTTTAGTTCCTTTATAATTTATAAAATATAAAATTAGTAATGATGAAATTATACTTTTACCTCCTAAAAACGATAAAAATTTGATTTAATCTTTTAAAATTATAAGAACATAGACTATTTAAATGATGAAATTACATTTTTTAATATTGTAAACATATAAAATTTAATTTTTACTCCAAAAATTTTGGACCTTCTTGTCTCTGATTAGAATAGTTGAGTAATATTATCTAATAATGGACGCGTGGGAAAAGGGTGAGTGCATGGGATAATGAAATGTAATTATAAATATGTATATGTAAAGGTGGCAAAATAAAGAATGAAAGGCAAAACAATGGTTTGACACATATCCCATTTGCTTGTAAGATTGTGAAGCCATGCAAGAGAAGAAAACGTGAAGTGGCGGTGATGGCGTGTATTATTGATAATTCTCTGGTAGGTGTCAATATTCACAAGTTTTCCTTTGGATAAACATCACCCACTGAAATTGTAATTCCATTGAAGCTACTAACTTTTTTATTTCACAAATATAACCTTGTTTTTGTTGGGGTTGTATATACCTTTTTATTCCTTCTCACTATAACAAAATGGTGTTTGGAAACCCTATGGTGCATTGCATTTTTGCAGCTGCACCTGCAATTTTCAACTGCGGTAAAAAGCCCCACTGGGCAAACAAAAACTCCTGTGCCGTATCCCACTTTACATTTATAACTTCTTTTGGTATACAGATAAATTTAGCTTTTAATGTTTATTCTTTTAAAGTAATTTTGGTCTTTAATTTTTAAATTTTAGTTAAATTGTTTAATTTTCACTTAAAAATTGACTAAATTTTAAAATTTTAACGGTATTGATGTGACCATAAGCTTGGTAGTCTATATATAATTCAAAAATTCAAAAAAATAATTAAAATTAACAAATTTAAAAAATCATAAAACTTTTAGAAAAATTATCCATGTTAGTAGTGAAGTGTACAAATTTTAACAGTTTAGTCCGTTTTTCCATAAAAAGTAAATACGTTGACTAAATTTTAAAGGTTGAGTGCCAAGATATCAAAAAAAAAACAAGAATTAAAATGAAAAATAAATAAATGTTAGGGATAAATTTATGTTTATATTTTTTTATAAGTATATATATTCTCACTTAAACATTATAGTTGCATTTGGATCCAAACACATATTTTAATCTCACTATTATATAACGAATCGTTACCATTTCTATAATTTTTAATCTCACGAAAGCTAATCTCATTGCACATTCAAAGAAAGCAACTAAAGTTAAAGTGTAGGCTGAAGAAGGAGGTAAGTGCTCCTTTCGAATTTGACCTATCATTTAATGTTTAAGTCGAGTGAATGTGAATTTCTAAATGATTGGGTGGTAACCAGAAGGAAATCCATTATTCCAAACTAAACATAAAAGTGAAGGTGAAAAGAATACAAGAGTAGTACCCATAGAAGTTCCAAATGTTGCCTCCTTCATCTTGGTAGCCTATATATAAGGGACGATATGACATGTATATGCATGGTTTCGTCGCACTCGCAGTCGACACGGAACGCGCGATTTTCTTCCCTTCTTATAAAATGAGACTGTCGGAGTCGCGCGATATATAATTTAATCCCTTCTTATAAAATGAGACCGGGGGAGTCGCGCGATACATAATTTAATCGCCCTTACTTTAATAATATTCTTCCGTTTTTAATGAATAATACAGCTTGTGTTACATTCAAATGGGAGGACAAGCTTGCCATGACCTGTCCCTCGTTGCTTTATCACATCATTGAGACGTGCTTTTCTTTTCTTTTTTCGGGGTTTTTTCCACATATATCAAATACAAAAAAAATAAATAAATAACAAAGTAACTGTCGGCTGCCGACTTTGAAGTGCATCTTTTTTTTCTTCTTTCAATTTCACGCATGCAATCGTGGGTGATTTGTGCCTGGTTCTGTTCTTTTTTTTCAGAAGAAAATGGCGTTGGCCCCTCATAGAAGAATCTGACATGAAACAACAAAAAAATACAGAGAAAACACAAGGAAAAGGCGAGTGCAGAAGAAATAAGACTGTAGTTTTTATTTCTTCTATTTTGCAAAAGTTACACCGATAGTTGTGAAGTGAATATTGAAAGCCAATCACAGTAGAGAAAAGATGGTATGTACTAAGCGCTCCACGTAATCTTGTACCTCATTTTAATTTTTTCAGGTCATTAATACATAATTTTGATAATTTCTTTAATCTGAATCCCGAACCTTGAACTTTAAACTCGAATCTTGAACCTCGAACTCGAACTTGAACCTAAACTCGAAACCTGAACCATAAACCTCAAACTCAAACCTTGACATGTGGTTCAAGGCCCTTTGGTTTAAGTTCGAGTTCAGATTCCAAGTTTAGGATTTAGAGTTTGAGATTTGAGGTTTAGATTAAAAAAATTATCAAAATTATGTATCAATAATATAAAAAAATTATTAAAATATCATTAAACAATTAAAAAGAGATACGAGATGATGTGGCAACCCTATTCATACCATCCTTTCTTATCGGGGTAAAAAAGATTGCATGAAATAAGAATATTATTAATTTCTAATAGTTTTATGTCACATCAATAATTTCATTCTAAATTTCAGAATTTTCAGTTGGATTTAATTTTTCAAGATAAAAATAATAATGTAACATAAAACTATTTAAAAAACACAGATAACGTAACTTCACTATTTCATACCATCAAAATCTAACGCATCTATTTTTACAAAACCCACCACTCAAACTACATGCGCCAATGTTCTTCAAAGCATTCATTTTTATAGCCGCCTAAACAAAGGCTTTTTTTGCAGTTTCAACTGTTTGTCGGCACAACAACAAAAAAGTGTCAGGTTTTGGATTGTCGGTTGTCACATTTGGTGAATGTTAAGAAGGATGTCGATTTAAGGAATTTATGACGTGAATATTTTATGTTAAAAAGGGTGGTAAAAGATTTTTTTTTTCAGTGAAGAAGAGACAAAGGGTAGTGATTTTATGCCTGGCTCAAAGGCCTGAGGCCGCGACGAGGAAAGAAACAAAGGAAAGGAGTGAGAGTAGTATTAGGAAAGAAGTTTGGAAATGGTAAGTTCAATAATGGTGATGGTGGAAGAGGAGGAGTTTGGACCAATTATGAAGTTTGAGGGTGTAAGATATTATGAAGGAGACAAAAGCTAGGGGGGCTAATCCTTCAGACATGATGGAGGGAGCAAAGATTGTTGGATTCGTAAATTGCGTCTCCTTCCCATAGAGTATACATGGACCGTTCGCGAAACACCAAACACAATTTACTCACCAACGCATGCATGAAGATGGAAGAAAAACGAAAAAAAAAAAAAAAGTTGGCAAGGTTCCAACTTCCAACCAACTATTGCAGGTAAGACTCGACTATAGAGTTATAGTTACTAAAAGGTAATGTGAAAATGAAAGTTAGATAGTAATGATATGTATTAAAGTTAAAACAAGTTTATAATAATGAAGATAACATTAGGGTTTGATAAAAATAAGAAAATTGTTTTTGGGTGTGATCCGAAAAGAGATCCGATATTGCTACGCTATGGTTTCCTCAAAATAACGTTTCCTCCAACTCCACATTGTGGGCTCCACTCTTCAATAAAATCCCCACAATAGCAAGAGTAGCGCGATTCCTCCTTTTTCTTTTCTGCTTTCTCATTATCCCCACCAAAAGTAAACCCCATTATTAAGGGAAAAAAAACACCCTCATTGAGCTTATCCCCACTTTCAAATGATGCATGCTGCAATAGCAGTCCCATTGTAAATACAGCCATTAAAACAAGGATTCATCAAACACCTTCCTTTGGTACGTACTACAAAAACTAATTACTTTGAATACTATGGCAAAGTGACATAATCCTAAATTCATAATTAATGCCAACAAAAGCAAACACAAAAGATTTAAATTAAAATGTAAGCTAGAAAATCATAAATGAATCACCACACTCACTTCATCCATGTTTTAAGATTCCCAGATAAAGACAAAATCTTGCAGAAAAAAAATGGTGCTGCTAAAGGAGAAAAGTTAGGAACTGTATGATCAATAAAGCAAAATGCGATGGAATTTACGAAGAAAGGGGAATTTAAGATGCTAAATTAGTAAGCAAAGTTAATAGATTAGATCGCAGGTATATTATCAAATATTAATAGCTCAACATATCACCACAAAAATTAAGATCTTCCATCTAATTTAATCAAAATTACAGTCAACCCCAATCCAGAAACCACAAACAGAACACATAGAACAAGTTAAAATGACAGCATCTGAGCTTCCTTCTCTATGTCATGTTTCCCATAAGGACCATAATAATCATGAGTTGCATCCACTCCACGAACCTTGTAATGTTTATACTCACAATGAACACCATAACTCCCATGTACTTCCGTTAAAGATATGTGACTCAAATCATTGTTAAATAAAAATACAAGTGACAAGATAAGGGAATCTATGAGGACGAAGGTTGCTGCCCATTGTAAATGCCTAATAAGCAAGATACTAGATTGGGGTGCGGTACAGTCCTAGGTTGTGTAAAAAGTGGGAGAAAAGATGAAAAGTTATCATCTTTTCACCAAGTCTAAACCGTCACTCACCCCCCAAGTTCCATCAAACTTTTCTTTTATTTCCCTTTGTGTCCTCCCTCCATTGTTGAACCAACCAAACTCCAAACATTTCTTTTTCTTTGAAATTTCTTTAGTAAAAACTATATTAAAGGCTAGTGAGCATCTTAGTTTCATGAAAGAACCCCCATAGCTGTGTTAAAGAAGGGAAAAAGTAAGAGTTAGGGTTTTGGTTTTCAAAGAGTTAATGTAAGAGATGAAGAAATTATCATACCAAACATGTTTATTTTCATAATCTAGCACAAAAAGTTATTTGATTTTAGTTTTAATTTATAAATGTTACATGCTTGTTATGAAAATTGAAGAGAAAGAAAAGAAAGGAGGGGACCTAATTGAAGAAAATGAAAAGAGAAGGTTAATGAGTGAAGGAAGAAACGGATATTTCATCTCAACTTTTGTTGTAACTACTACAAGGATTTAAATTTATTTTCTTTAAATGTTTATGATTTTAGTATAGAAATTATTTATGATAGAAATGTAAAATAAATAAATATAAATATTAAACAAATGATTAAATTGTGAAATTATGAAATATGTAAAGAAAAGGATAGGGAAGAATATGAAATGATAAAATTCTTTGAATACCAAGTAATGATTTTGTGAATGAAATATATGTGTGAAAAAGGTATTATACATGAGGTTTATTTATTAAAGACTAAATTGTTAAAAAAGGGAAAATGTGAAGTATATTTCCATATATATTTATTATGAGGAGTTGAACTATATTCTTATTGAAAATAACTTTTATGAAATATTTTTAAGAAATCATTAAACAACGTAAAATATTTTACACATATTCATCCAAATATAAAAAATGTTAACTTTTCCAAGAAAATAAGTTATTTTACGTAAATCATTTTCCAAAAGTCATTTTCAATAAAACAAACAAACCATGTGATAGTTCAAAGGTATCATTATTTAAATACATTTTTTATATATGAAACAAGTTTTAATAAAAGGATTAAAGTAAATTTTACGATTTTTATTAAAATAACCCTAAAATTGTGAATAATTATAAAAATGACCCATTTTTTTTATTATGTACATAAATGACTTAAAATGAATAGTGAAAATTGGTGGAGCCAAAGAGATTGGGGCCACTAACATGCCACGTCAACCATTAGGATTAAAAATTCAATTTTTCTAGTGGAGCCATAGAGAATGGCACCACCTGTATAAATACCAAAGAAATACTAGTATTTATCAATAATTGGGGGGGCTAAAAAAATAGATAATGGTGGTGGAGCCATAGATAATGGCGCCACCACTTTAATGTGTCAGTTTTTTTAGTGTTTTTTAATTTAAAAATAAAAATGATATTTTATTTGGTGGAGCCATAGAGAATAGGGCCACCCCCTTCTACAATTTTTTTGCATAGTTTATTTTTTTCAAATTGTTTTTTAATAATAAAAATTAATTTTTTTGTGGTGCCATTGAGAATGGCATGACAACCATAAAAATGAATTTTTTTATTTTGGTGGAGCCATTCTCTTTGGCATAACCACATTGATGATGCTACATATATAGATCTCGTTGACATTCTTGTAACAATTGAACTGGAAAAGAAGAAAAGAGAGAAATTATTGTGTTTAGTAGGAGAGCTCAAAAATTTTGGTGAAGATGAATAACTCGATGTTTTTGGTGTACGTTTTACTTTATGGTGAAATTGCAGAAGGTAATGTTGGTTGTGTATTTCAAGGTTGGCAGAGAGTAAGGTTGTGATTCAATAAAATTGTGAAGCTAGAAGAAATGAAAAGAAAGATCAATGCGAAAATAGCTATTCGTTGTGGACGGACGATGTCCAAATCATTTTACAAGTTTCCAATCTCTACTGATCCGTTAAAATTTTGTGAGATGCAACTTTTAGATGATGATGACTTGGGCACTATGATGGAAATATGGTGATCGATTGGAAATGAGAACCCCCAACCAGTTGAGTTATTTACAAAGTTAGTTGACTTAAAGCCCATTAAGAATGTCAGTCCAATAAGTCAACATTGCGGGTTTGACTTTGATCTTAATGTCGAATGGATAGGTCAATTAGACTGCAGAGGGATATCGCAGATACTCGAAAATCCAAATTGTGATGGGAGTTCGTATAATAACCCTATCCCTGGTCCCTATCCACAAATACATCTGAAGGTGATAGGCACCGATGCAAACATCGAAGAAGGGTCCAATAATGATGAAAATTATGATCACAACATTGAAGATTTTAGTGACCTCAATCTTGATGAAGTTCCAGATGATGTCAATGATGAAGGCACGGAAGAGGTACAAAATGTTTATGCCCTTTCTTTCAATAACTCGAGTCATGACATTATTTTATGAAATTGCCTTAGGGGTGACATGTTGAGTGTAGATCGAGATACAATGCATGCACTTGAGTTCCTCGAATATGTCGATATAGTTCTTACTCACAGATTGGCATCAAATTCACGGTTGGAAGAGTTGTATATTGGGCAACAGTTCGAGAATAAGGCAGACTGCGTGTTTTTCATCAAATAGTATAACATGAAGATGTTGATTGATTACAAGGTCACAAAGTCTACACTGACATTATATGTTGGGGAATGTTGGAGAGCTGATGAAAGGTATGGCTAGTGAGTTTGAGATGTATTTATGAAGAGGACTCAACACTGGCAAATACAAAAATTAGAAGGGCTCCATATATGCATTATCACACGTATGACGCATGACCACCAGAAACTAGGATGCCAAAAGTATATGCAACTACATCAAGCCACTAGTGTAAGATAGCCCAACCATTCCTATGTCGACATTGATTGCAGACAAGCAAACCCAGTTTCAGTATAGAATATCGTACAAGAAAAGCATAATGGGTGAAACAAATGACCATGGAGTAGTTGTACGACGACTGGGATGAGTCATACAATGAACTTTAGGGGTGGATTTCAGCAATGCTAAAGTACGTGCCAGGAACTGTCGTGGACTTGCAAACATTGTCTTATAGAGGCCCGAATAGGGAACTTGAACCGAAGAGAAGAGTTTTTCACTAATTGTTCAGGATATTTGATCCATGTGTTAGAGTCTTCTCCCATTGCAAACCTCTTGTGCAGGTTGATAGAATGTGGCTTTATTGAAAATACAAGCAAATACAACTGATTGCAGTTGCATAAGATGGTAATTGAAATGTACTATCGATCGCCTTCACCATCATGGAGTCGGAGAACTTCGAATAGTGGGAATTTTTCATTAAGAACTTATGAAAGCATGTTACAGACAAGGAAACATTTGCATTGTGTCTGAGAAATCCAAGGGTCTTGTTGTTGCAATTCGGTGATCTGAGGTTCCGTAGAGGTCCGTCTACTGTATTCGCCACATCGCTGTCAACTTCCACAAGGAGTATAAGAAGAAAGATTGGCACAAACAAATCGCGAATATGGGTACAAATATCATAATTAAAATTATAATTATAAATATTTTTATTCTATTTACTAAAAGGAATCGTAAAATGTTATATCGGAATACATATGCAGGGTACGAGCTGGAACCATACTAATTCAGGCATAAGCTGGCGAGGTTGGAGACTGATATGGCGGGGTCCGATCCTTCTCTGAGGCAGTGGTTGGGTAGCATGGAGCTGTGGCAATAGGCTCAATGTTTTGATTATGGGTACTGATATGGTCATATGACGACCAACCTCATCGATGCCATTAATTTCGTCTTAAGGAATACGTGTCACTTACCAATTTCATCAGTTTTCTCAGTTACATTTTATAGGCTAGCAACTTTGATCCCAAAAATGGGTTTGAGAGAATCAAAACAGATGGAGGTTGGACACGTGCATGTCAAATATGTTAGGAATGCTATGGAAGACAACGCTCAGAGGGCGAGGTTGATAACTGCAGAACTATATTCCCAAAACTTGAAACTTTTCGGGCGATAGAGTGTATCGATCGTCGCACGGGGATCCTGTGTATGCATGTGGTTACAGCGTGTGCAACATTCAATTTGAATGTCAAACAATATATTGACGATGTGTACACACTTAAATGTACATTGCGTATTTGGGGTAATGAGTTCCCCATATTGTGGGATGTATTGACATGGGAATTGCCCCTGCCTGCATTCGAGATATTGTCAGACAAGTCACTACATAGGAAACTCAAAGGTTGACCAACCACGATGAGGATTCATGTGACATGGATATTAGAGAAGAGCTCGAACCAAAGCGTTGCACCATATGCAAAATAGCCGACCACAATCGGAGCAAGTGTCCTTATCGAAACGTTCATACTGGCCAATCTTCACTGTTTGAACGAAATTAAATTATGTACCTAATGTTTTTATGGTTTTATGGAAATGAAATTTGTAATCATGGTTGATAATTTGAAAATGATATTTTCTCTAAGTTTAATTCAAAACTATTAATGTTTAATTTTAGCTAAAGTCTTTAGTGTTAAGTTTTTATTTAAAATTAACTTATATTTTTAATCAATTATAAACACATATACAACTTTTAATACTTTAACACGATATTATAAGTTATACAAAAAAAATACATAAGTTGTGGAATTATAAATCAATTAAACAAATATGATATAACAATTGAAATTTACAGGTATCAAAATTGGAATGAATCAGGAGTGGTATCGTCATTCGGGGTGTAGCGGTTTACAAGTCTCCATTGATGGTGTGAATGTTACGTGTATTGTACACATTAGGAAGATCTGGCGCTGGAATGAATGTGGCCTAAGGTGGGATGGAGTACATAGCATCATCAACATGTGTCGATCCAAACGCATCAAACATTATTGGTGATTATGGTTGTTGGTAAGTTGAACTACAACCACCCATCTCTAAGTAATATGCATTGCTCTGGGACCCCTACCCAAAAGCATCAACCCTTTGGTTCGATGAAGTGTGTGTGTTCGGATGTTGGTCATACGAGTCGAGCTTCGCCACAGGTTGACTTTTCCGTTTGTAGTCATGATCCGGTACTACCATGAGTTGTCTAGCATATAAAAAAAGGTGCCATCGGGCCATGTACTATTATATGTATTCCTATGAGGGACTAAAGTCAAACATATAGGATTGCATCCTAGGATGCCTCTCGTATCGGACATTTCATAGTGCTATATAACACTGATGTTCCACAGCCCAATCCACTCTATCATTTCCCCTTTTGGTCTTACAATGGACATCATCAAATCGTTGTGGAATGCCCGACACAAAATGTTTGTATCCAAATAGTTGCATAAGCTGATCGGCGTTGTACTACTCAACGATTGAAAAATTCAACACCAACATGTTAATGCACCACATATTTGCTTTGGCGCGAACCCACTGTGGAATAAGGGTCGCAACATTCGGTGCAAAATACAACATCCACAGTAACTGCACAATATAATAGAATGGGTTATTTAAATGAGTCAAGTAACATGTTGCAATTAAATAAGTTAAATCAATGTTAATTAAAATAATATATTACTTTCTCTCCAGCAAATGCCTCTATCATCTGGTGGTAAATAATTAGTGTCTCGCTCGCGCCAATTCTCGGAGATGATTCCCATTTGAAACCGGAACAAACACGTTAGCATTTAATCCATAAAATATTATATATCCACACTTATGAGTCATTAAATGTTAAGTATAATTTTGTCTTTACCTATTTACAAGTGGCCATATATATGATTGGTGCCTAACAGTTGCCAGAAATAGCATCCTATACAACACCCAGGAATGCAGTAGTACCAAACAACCAACCATGTTATTTGCCCTGTGTTTTGTCGCTTGACAAAGCTTTGTTTTTATCAAGAATATTTTTTTAATATTATTTTTAATCCTATAAAAATATTGGAGGGACCTACTTATATTTTTAGGAGGGATATAATATATATACAAAGGAGAAAATTGCAAAAATCTTAAAGATTGGGAGGGCTTACTTATATTTTGGGAGGGTCATGTGTAAATTTACAAAAGACTAAATTGAAAAAAATTAAACTTTAGGGGACCATAGCCCCCCTGGGCCTCGACGTGGCTTCGCCACTGGCTATACGATACCCTACTGTTACTCACCATGCAAAAGCATATTGGTCACCTCTAACATAATAATATTAAAAAAAAATTCTTCAACTTAAATTGAACTGCCATTGGGATTATGTATAGCCATTTGATTACGCCAAATAGAATGGCTCAACCAAATAAAATATCGATTTTAATTTTAAATTAAAAAAACACATTTAAAAAAATTGACACATGACACTGATGGCTCCATTCTATGACTCCACCAAATAAAACACTATTTTTATTTTTAAATTAAAAAAAACGGACACATTACAGTGGTGATGCCATTCTCTATATCTCCACCACCATCATTTATTTTTTAGCCCCCTAATTATTGAAAAATACTAATATTTCTTTGGTATTTAAACATGTGGCGCCATTATCTATGACTCCACTAGAAAAATTGAATTTTTTAATCCTAATTGTTGACGTAGCATATTGGTGGCGCCAATGTCTTTTAACTCCTCCGACTTTCGCTATTCATTTCAAGTTATTTACCTACATAATAAATAAAAAAAAGTGAATTATTTTTATAATTATCTAAAATTTAGAGAATTCCCTGCAATTCACACCAGGATTTTAACTTCTAGAAGTGCGTGAGAGTGGACGTCCTTAATCCTTTTATTGAAAAGGACAGGGATTTAGCACCTCACCGTCCTCTCTTCCGCCTTCTTCCCCAAGTTTATTATTCATTCCCAGTTTGGTTCTTGGCCCACTATATAACACTCCTTATGTTCTTACTAAATTATAATTAACCATTTTCTTACTTCTGTCTTTTTGTTTCTTCATTCATCTTCTATGTGAGCAACAACAATACTAATTAAGTCTCAACTGCCCAATTGAATATTTAAAACATCATAAGAAGAAGGATTTCTATCCATAACAATTTATAAAGAAATAAATATATATGTCTGAAAGCTTTCCAAAAACAAAAAAAAATCTCAAGAATTTTGGTTCCTTCCGGCTTAACTGCAGCAGATACAATATTGAAACGTTGAAGTCTAGAGAAGAAGAGTGGGAGAATCAGAAGAAGGTATAGCGCCCAAATCCTAACCGCCATTTTATACATTTTAATTTTTAACATTCAGCCCACCTTCTTCCTCCTCCATCAGCCTTGTTTCCTTTTCTCCTCTTCTCTATTGTTTTTCCTTTTTTGGCTTTGGATAGGAGCATCATCGCCGGTGATCTGACGCTGAAATGGATATCCTCCATTCCCCTTGATATTTTTAATTTCAAAGTATAATATTGAAATATGGTATCTATTCTCTAGAAGGATTTTCTATAGCTAGTATTATATAAAAATCTTCTAATAATCATACTGTATTTAACTTAAAATATTTATGATTTTTAATACCAACCAAACCATCTTTTATTATATCAATTTTGTTTATACTTGTTGTGACTGTATTATTTATATGGTGTGTATCTAATTTCGGTGCACAATATTTTTGAAATTTGGGTAAAATAACATTATCTTTATTTCGAAAGAAAAAATAATAATTGAATAAAATGAGAACAAACCGGATCATCCGAATGAGAATAACAACATATGTTCGGACAACTATTAACGAATCGCTCGACTTTGACCAATCAACTTAGGTTTCGAGAGACACATAACTCTATCTCGGGCGATATCTTTTGGTATCGTCAGCTACTTAAGTATTTATAATAACTTGGGAGGAAAGGTGTCATCGCATCAGCAGTAAGGAGGACAAGTTAGTAGCGATGAACCCCATGAATCTTAGCCGACGCAGATCTCCCCTTGCCCTTCCCTTTAATAAACTCCATTCTCGCTCTTCCCTCAGAAATCATCTACAGGTATATAAAGTTCTCAGTTATCTTGTCTTGTTAGGGTGTCTTTGGATGGGCGATGCATTTATTTCTAGTAAAGTTAAAAACAACGGTAGTGATAAGATTAATTGCTATAACTATGAGGAAAAAGGTTCCACCGCACCACAATCACTACCCATTCAAAGGGTGTCTTAGTCGCATTCAAAAATGGATAAGAAATATATACAAGTTACAACATATATGTTAGATCTTGTTGAGTGTTTTTCTCTATTTTCCTCAGGTAATGGTATCTGTATATTTATGTGATATTGATATTGTTCATTGACATAACATGTTAGGTAGGCTTCATGCATATAGACACGTATTCTACTTTAGACTCAACACGTGTTTATACGGTTTTATGCACATGTAACTTCGCAGGAGAGCAAACTCGACTTGTAAGCTTGGCCTGTGAGCTCACTAAAATCAGACCCAAACCTATTCAGGTTTTGGGCCGATGATAGTAATTATCCTAATAGATCTATTTATTTTAAACTATTAGATTCTCCACATAGAAATGAGTAGAGTTTATTAACATGGATTTTTGGGCAGAGACGAAAGTCCAAAAACATTCGGAAGCGCATGAAAAGACTACGATCAGATATGCAAGAAATAAGTAGGGAACAAGGGAAGATCAAAGAAGGGCAAAGACAAGTACGAGAAAAATTTGAAGCCGTTGAATCCGAATGCGAATTGCTTCGGAAGGAGACTAACATCATAATGCAGCAGAGTATGAGCACACAACTCCGCCTTGCTTTCATGTTCCAAATCTTGAAAGCAAGAGAAAACCACGACCTCGACCAGGCTGCCAAACTCACTTCCGCTCTTCGGTTATTTTCCACGCATAAGTCTTAAATTCATTATTATTATATTTCTCGTAATGCAGCATTCCCGTTGCCATGTCGTGTCTTTCAATTATAACCAATACTATTAAATGTAATAGATATGGGTAATATTTATTATATATACACAACCACAACGTGATGCAACCGAAACTGCATCTATTACCGTAATTTATATCCGAAAATGGTATAATCCCTTTGCTGGCTTGAGTTGACTTCTTTTTGTTGGGCTTGTGCGATTGATGACAGGGAGCTGATAGCGAGAGAGAATCAGCAAAAGGAAACTATGTGATTAAGAAGAGCTGCTGTTTGTATCTTAGCATTAATATATTATATGTTGGTGAGAGTGATCAACCACGGTGCTTCTATTCTTCTGGTCTTCATCTTTTATGCAGTGTTTGCTGTGTGGTGTTATCTCGGTTCTTTGTGTTTGTTTAGCAGTTGTATTCTTAATTGTACCCTCATGTTTTGCTTGATCATCTTTTCTATCAATAAAATTTGCTTAGACTTCCCATTATTCTACTCTTATAAATTTCATAAAGTAATTCCAGCAACTATACGTGTTTAAAAGTATTATAAATAAATAATGAATCATAAGGTATGAAAGTAACAATAATAACAATTTAAATAGGTAAATATTTGATTTAAAATATTAAATCACTTTGTTTTTGAATTAGTATTGAGTTGACTTGTAACATTAATTAAATCAATCATATTATTAATATATAGAAACAATTTGTGTAATCAAATTTAAATATATATATTAAAATAAAGTTTTGATTAAAGTGATAAATAAAAGATTTTATAGATCTCTGACATACATTCAAATATTAACATGTTGTACACTTAGGGTCTGTTTGATTGCAAGTAAAATATTTTCCGTAAAATGATTTCGGAAAATGTTTTACTTTTTCTAAAATGATTTCTTGGAAAATATTTTACGGTGTTTGATTGAATCTGTAAAATATTTTCTCTGCTTGGCAGATTTTTGAAAATATTTTTGGAAAAGTTGTTTTTACATATATTAATATATATTAATAAATTTTTATATTTTAAATTATTTTTACATATATTGCAATGATTTATTTATAATAATACTCAATTATTAAGCTACAATATTAATCGTTATAAATTGAAAAAAACTAATATCAAATAAATTATTTGTAATTGTGTTAAAAAAACAAGTATTGAATAATTAAAAAAAAAGTTACTGGAAAATCGATAAACAAAAGCAGTTTTCTACCGAAAATGAAGGAAGGAATGAATGAGGCGATAGAGAAGAGAGCACGGAAAATGTCTTACGGAAATTGAAAGGGTAAGACATTTTCCCTAAAATGTAACCCATTTTCCCTTGTTTTGGAGTTCATTTTCCAAATGGAAAATGTTTTCCGCCAATCAAACGCTGAAAAAGTTGGAAATGATTTTCCGGAAAATCAATTCCGTCAATCAAACAGACCCTTAAATAATAGTAATTACATATATATTTTTTATAATTGAGGATGCGAAATAGGGTTGCTTGGGATCAAACTCAAACTCTCATGCCATAAAGCCAAGAGATTGTTGGCATTATATTATTGGAAGTTATTTGGTATACTATTGGAGTGAAGTTTTTAGACTTCACAAATAAAATCAGGAGGCTGATGTGCCCTATAGGGTATAGTAAAATATTTAAAAAAAAAAGGATAGATTGTTCTGTCGGTGTATCCAATACTCACTCTTATATTATATTATATTGTATATAAAATTTATATATCTGTATGAAAATATAAAATATAAAATTAAAAGTTATAAATATTTAATATCCAAAATTTTTACACGCCAAATAGGAAAACGAATATAAAAATATTTTAAGAATCTAATAACTTATAGTTAGTTGTATTTAAAACTTAATTTAACGATAATATTTTATTTTTAAGTATAATTATAGATGATAATAATTGAAATTGATTTAAAAATCTAATAAACGAAAAATAAAATAACTTCAAACTCTATTACAGACTGGTACATAATGATCTTGAAGTGTTTAAGACGTTTTCAAGTTCTTGTTATTTACTTTTACTAATATAACTTATATCTTGGCGTTGGTTCAGGGTCAAACTTATATACCAATTAGAAAGTTCAAACACATGTACGATATTGATAACTATGACATAAATTCTTTTATTTTTTGGTCATTTTCAATAAAGCTTGCTTCACTTGTTTGAAGTTGTAAAACCTCATTTGTTAACTTGGTGTTTAAACAGTATGTTTATTATAAATGAATCATTCACACAACCATGTAATAAACTCTGGTCCTGTGGTCATGTAAGAATGAAAATTATTATAAATGATTATTATTTATACTAATGATAAAATCATTTATCCCAAATAAATGACCCTTGGCTAGATTCAATTTTCATAATTCATACAATGCCAATAAGAATATATCATTTACTCTTGATTTGAGCTACAAATTTCATTATTGCAAGTGATGTCATGTTACCATGAGAGCACACGTTCCAATATATTAAAACACATGAGTTACACACTTAGGATTTAAGTAAGTCACGTACACTATGAACTTCACAAGTAAATAAATCTATAAATGGATCTAGGATTGATTCAACTCGGGTCGTGTCTAATGTATTGTCAGTCCAGAAAATCACACCTACTCCAATAGCTAAGACAAACTATCTCCCCCAATTGGATCTGTAGACGACATAATAGTCTACTATTAATTGAAATATTTGCTCAATCTGATTCTATGGACTATGGACAATTGAGATGACCTACTAATATAAGTTATCTTCTTGCATTATAATTTGCCCGTAACTTAATATCAATTAAACCTTACGTAGTCAATGAGACAATATTTACTTATACGAAAAACCGTTAAGGATGGTATAACTTAATATAAAAATTATCTTAAATGTGATTAGTTTTATGAATCAAAACTAACAAATTTATAAAAACATAATTTGATTCTTTAAAACATATAGGTTAAAAAAGTAAAACGTTGTATTTTTCTTAAAATACTTTATATTTTAGGGTTCATGAATGACGTATGTAAATAATGATATTCATTAATGTACATACCGCAATTCATTCATTAATCAAGTGCCAAGATTACATTGCTAAAATGTTTTATTTAACCAAACTCTAGCTTGCTACCTCATAACTCAAATCACAATACAAACCTGTAATTTGGATTTAAATTTATTTTTGTGATCAAGAGGCTTTTGAGAATAAATTTCCACTTAACTATAATTGGTTTTTAATTATATTAATTTTCATGACATTGTGTTCAAAATATGAGACTAGTAATTGTATAAGTTATTGTACAAAGAGTTAAAGCACTCAACTTGTTCAAGTAAGAAATTATTTTGAAAGTGCAATTTGATATTAAAACTGTCTATTGTGATTTTATTTTTTGAGTTCATAGGGGTGAACTTAGTGGTGAGAGTATCGATCTTCAATGTGTAAATGTGAGATAAATGGTCATGAAGTGTGTGATAGATTAGAATCACTTGTTGTAATTGTTGAAGAGAGAAAATATTTCCAACTAAGGTAGGCTTCACAAATATAAAAAAACCGAATGATGTAAACAATTTATTTGTATTCTATTTATTTATGGCTTACGGTTTAGTGCCAACATCTCTATTACACCTTCCAAACACTTAACTTATTTTGGAGCAGCAGTTTTAAAACTTCACATTGAAATACAAAATACAATACCAATGTAACATTTAAAGTTTTGTGTAAGAAAATGTGAATGGATAAAATCAATTTCCAAAATTTACCCATTCGAACCCTTAAATGCTGGTAACATTTTATGGTTAATATAAAATGGGTTTTATTTAATCATCCAAATTAAAACCAGGTATTAATTGTAATTTTTAACTCTCACCAATGATATGCTTCTTTTTATTAGTTACACCGAACTTACATATTGAAACATATCCTGAATGAGTTGTAAAATTGGTGGAAATACATTTCAAATTTTAAACTAACATTGACCTCACTTTAAAGTTTTAGTCAACTCAAATTACGAAGTAAGTTGCGTGACTATCGGAATCAATTCACCATTCTATCTGTGAAAGCAAATCAATCGTTGCCTTCCCACAGTTTTCCGCACCCAACTTCTCTATCTTTTCCACTACGCTTTTTTTTTTGTCCGTTCGCTTCTTCACAACTTTTTTAAACAAATCTATTCTTCCAATACATTATTTTTTTTAGAATATAAACTATATAGATAGTCAACTATTAAAAATTTTCATATTATCCTTTTAAAATATTTTTTTTTGCAATTTAAGCACTCACGTTACATAATCCTGTTATTTTGGCCACTCCTGCTAAAATTATAAACGGCAAGCTGATGTGGTAGTTAAAAATATTGATATTATAATAAATTTAGCCCTCATCTTTTAAAATTATATCGATTTAGCCATAAAATTAAAAATTACCCACAAAATTTATAAATATTCTCAATTTGATCCTAATTTGAAAAAAATCAAAGAAATATATAAAAATACATAAATATTTTCAAAAATAATAATAATAAATTTAATTTTTATATTCATAATAAATAATTTTAAAATTTTTTAAAAATTTAGTAATTTGTAGATATTCTTTTACCAAATTTAAGAATTTTTAAGAATTATTTTAAAGCTTTTCAAATGATGATGCCTTCGCATGACCTGCCGTGGATGATTCAGCCATGTTCCTTTAACAGCACAAAGACTGATCTGGGAATACTGACAACGTGAGATCCTAATATGAGAGGAAGAAGAAGTTGAAGGCCCAAAAAACAATGTATACTTTAAAGACTATAAATTGTAAATTAAGCCAATATAAAGGCAAGGTCGGGCGATGGATCGCAAATGATGCGCGAATACCAACCAAAAAACGTTCGACCAACAACACGTTGAATTCTACTATTGGAATATTTATCTTTTTTCTTTCTTGTTGTATGAAAAGGTTCCAAAAGCGAAACTTAACATAAACGTTAGTGTGCAGAAAAGTAAAACAATGAAACATAAGAGTTAAATACACCTGTTCGTGGGTCGGGTCACCTAGCTCGGCCGAAATGTTGCAGGGTTTAGGTAAAAATATAAGTTCGAAAAATGGGCTTGAAAAAAAATAAAGCTCGTTTAAAAAACAGGTCTGGCCTCAGGTAAGGCATTTTTAGACCAAACCCGGCCCGAATTCACTAAATGACAAAAAAAATTATTTTTTAAATATTATTTTCTTATTTTTTTTCTCCCTATTTTGCTATCATTTTACTATTATGTTGCTACTATTTTGTTGTTATTGTTTGGATATTGTATAAAATTTATTTTATTGTTAATTTTATTATTATTTTAAAGACATTTGTTAATTTTGTTATTATTTTAGAGGCATTTGCTTGTTAAGTTGTATCTATCTTAGTGTTATTTAAGTATACATATTTTTTAAAATTTATTTTCAATTTGTTAGGAAATATTTATTTTGGTGTTTTTAGTATTTTTGATGTATTATACATATTTTAAAATTATATAAAATAATATAAAAATTAATATAGGCAGGTCGGGTCGGGCTTGTGCAAAATTTTAGGCCCGTTTTTGGGCCTGACCCAAAAAACGAACCTAAAATTTTAATTGAGCCCAACCTGGCCCATGCACTAGACTTAAACAATGAAGAATTTCAGATACACGTTTATCATATCACATAAGAAATTTAACTTTCTAGTTTACATATTAGTTTTCTTATTTCTACAATGCACAAGTTTACTTATTTTATAAAATTACTTATAACCTAAACAACCAGAAACCTATCAAATTTTAAGTAAATTTAAATAATTTAATGTTTCTAGATGATAATGTTTATAACTATTATAAAATAAATCATGTGACTTTAAATAATTTAATGTATGTAGATGATAATATTTATATTAATATCTTAAAAATTCAAAGGCAAGACACAATTTTTTCAATAATAGCATTTTTCCCACCATGTGTAGAACAATAAAATAAAATATTTTCAAGATACAATACGATTAAGAAATATTATTCGCAAGATATAATACAATGTCTTTTTCTTGACTAGAACAATTCTTCTAATACATTTGAATGGAATAATTGCACCTTTGAATTAACAATACAAGAAATCAAAAGTTTGTATTATATATTTTGTACCTAAATATTGAATTGAATAATTTCACCTTTAAAATTGAATAAGTTCAAAAATCACTCAAAAGGAAAAAAAAGTTTTTATTGTATATTTTTGCACTTGAATCTGAGGCATATATACACACACCACGAAAAGGTGACTAAGTTTCGTTTCAAAAAAGATAATAACACAAAACATCGTTTCAGAAAAGTCATAACCTTTTGGTGGCTAAGTGTATTGTATTGGAATCATCACCATTCAGTTACAAAATCTTAACCTTTTGGTGGCTAAGTACACTGTATTGGAACCACCATTCATTTGCAGGCTTTTCATTCAAAATCTTAGTACTGTATTAGCATAACCATGGTAACTATATTGGGTACAAAATTTTAGTATTGTATTGGAATCATCATGGTAATTGTATTAGAATAATTATTCATTTGCATTTGCAAAATCTTACTATTGTATTGGAAATACCATTTCTTTGCAAAATTTTAGTATTGTATTGAAATCATCATGGTAACTATATTGAATCACCATCCATTTGCATTTATAAAATTTTAGTATTGTATTGGAATCACCATGATAACTATATTAGAATCACCATTCATTTGCATTTACAAAATTTTAATCTGTAAGTATTGTATTAGAATCACCATTATAACTCTATTAAAGTCACCATTCAAAATTTTAATATTGTATTGATAGGAATCACCATCATGGTGAGTTACTACAAAATCTTATTTTCAAAGTTTAGGAAAGTTTTGAGTTATTTCCGAACCAATAGAAAGATTGTTATTTCCAAATGTGTTTAGTATGTTCATTGGGACACAGTAGGATTGAGGTCGTTATGGATGACCTTTTGAGATATTAAAATCATAATGGCTTCGTTGGAGAATTATGTGTTGGATCTAGTGCCCTAAATGTAGTATTTTCTTCTATGTACACTTTTAATTTATTTGAATAGATTGGTTTAATAACATTATTTATGAATTACGTTAATACCATTTGTATATTGTCCTCATGTTGTTTTTGCATGCAAAGAAAAATGAAAGCAAATATTAGCTCATTGGTTATCTAATGATTAACTAATACTAAACGATATTACATTGTCGAATCGTAATACAGAAAGACAACTTATATTAGTAGAAATGAGAAAACTGATTGAAAGAATATTATGTCATCTATCAAGTCCAATTAGGGATATGATTTGTCTTGGGCATCGAAGCAGATGACTCCCAGAAGAGAGACATGGATGTTACTAATTGGACTGATAGTACATCAGACAAGACCCAAGTAGAATAGATCCTGAATTCGTCTATGGATTTATTCATTTTTGACTCTCATAGTGTGACATACCTTAATCCTGAGTAGATGATGGACTATGTATGCAAAACTCGTATACTTTGATGTAAGTAAATGTAACACCCAGTTTTGGCGGATTCTAGGTTATGGCGCGTAGTTTCAAAATAGTTTGTGTGGTGAAGTAGTATATGCCCAAATATATCTTTTGGCATAGGATGGACGTATTCCAATCTTTGTGTAAGTTAATGATAGTTCTTTTCCAGATTACTATGTTAATTGGAAAATGATAACAACAAAGTAAAAGGTAGTTATGGTATGAGTTCACCCCAGAGATATAGTGCGCCTGTATGTCTGAAGTACTATTCAAGTTCTTATATAAGGTTAATCTAGTTAGGAGTCAACTAGATTGTATAATTTAAAATATTGGATTTTCATTTATTTCATTTTCAGATTCTATAGGCCATTATGAAAGACAAGCTTTGAATTCAGGTGACACATATTGAACTCTTATAAGTAAAATTTGATTATTTATATATGTGTTTGAGATTAAAGAGAGAGGGTTGTTGTTCTTCTTCCTTCTTTTAAATTACTGCTATTTGATTCTTTTGGAACCAAAACATTTATTTCTTTTTTAAGCTAGAAGTTGTAATTTTGGATCTCATCAGTAAATACATATCTGGGTAAGTAATTTGTCTTTGCATGTACGTTTGTTAGAAGTGATTGAACAGTAAGATAAAGATATACGGCTTTGCATGGGATTTCCAATGTTAGTGATGATGATAACATGTATGTGAATAAGTTTTAAGAGTGTTTCTGTGTTCTGTAGCAGTGTTTGTTGCTGATTTGCTTGATGGATGTTTGGGTTAGAGTAGAGTAGTTGTAAGTGAGTGTTAGTTGAGTTGTATGCTA
Organism: Gossypium raimondii; assembly: GCF_025698545.1. Lineage (NCBI taxonomy): Eukaryota > Viridiplantae > Streptophyta > Magnoliopsida > Malvales > Malvaceae > Gossypium > Gossypium raimondii. The sequence continues at coordinate 40,421,650 of NC_068577.1, forward strand.
ACTCTTGCATGTCTACTGTTCATATCAAGAAAATACCTGTAGGAAATTGTTTGAACTATGAATATAAAACTATGAAAATTATAGTATATATATGGGTAGTGAATCTGACAAACTCAAGTATGTGATGATTAGTGTATGAGTATTGAAATGTTAAAGTATGGTTGTATATATATGTCTGGAATGTATGCTATGAATTGTATGTTCTGTTGGGTGTATGTTAGTGAATTAAAATGTTAGGCTTAGATTGTGTTAGTGCATGGAGAGTCTGTAAAATGAGTCTATGTCTAGTCATTGTGGTGATGTTCGATGAAGTTCGTTGGCACAAAAAACACAAACTTTGATATTGATCTCTAATAGAAAATTCCATGCCATGGCAATCTCTGAAAAAAAAAAGAACAAAAGACGGCATATTTCGTCGAGGGTTCTTTGCGTGTCCCGAAACGATGATGGGCAAACCTCACGTGATGTGAGTTTAGGCAGATCCATATAGCAAACACGACATCTTGAAATGTCTAGATGGCATTTTAATAGCCTTTGTGGCGAACTCTGAAAGGATGACCTTTATGGCAAACTCTGAAAGGATAACCTTTATGGTGAACTCTAAAAGGATGGTCTTTATGGTGAACTCTGAAAGAATAGCCTTTGTGGTGAACTCTGTATTAACTGCCTTTATGGCATAGCCTGATTTGGAAGCTCTATGGGGTGTTCTATATGATTCTTTAAATTACAAAGTAAAAGTAGTATGGTATCAGAAATCTATAAGTTACATGGTAAGTACTATATAAGGCTAAGATTTGACTGAAGTGAGTGAATTGAAAAGATACAGAGAAGAAATGATATAATATTGAAAAGATGATTTTGGTTAAAGGTTTGTATATATATGTTTGAAGATTGTATCCACCAACTGTGTTTGTGTTCATTCATGATAGGTGATTGTGCATTGGTTTTGGGTTGAGTATGCACATGTAATGATATTTTGAGTTGTATGCATCTCTGAAGAGGAAATTGGTTAGGATATGTGAATGTTCTGATTGAAGGATATAAGTAAAGAATCGAAATCATCGATGGGAAATAGATGAGTTCAGAGTAAGTATGGTTACTAGCATCTTTAAAAGATCAAAAATCGAGGAAGTATTTGCCAGAAGTAACGTTAAGTGTTAAGAATGGCAAGATCGTCATTATGATTCATCAGCTACATTGTGCAAGTATTACTAAGGTAAATGGTGTTTTTCTCACTAGGTTCTTATGAACTTATCTTTGTGTGTTATGCTTTAGGTTGGATGATGTAAGACTGCACCAAAAGGGATGGTGCCAAGACTACACCTATGAAGTAGCGTATCGGGTTATTATGCATACAAAGCATTCTTGGTCGTGATTAAGATTCAGTAGTACTACGTAGAAGTCTATACTTAGGATAAATGTAATAGTTATGATAGTAGATGATAATTTTTGTAATTAAGTTACTCTACTTATCTTTGTATATGCCATTGTTGTTTATGCGATCAATAGAATTAATAAATAATTGTGGTATGTAATAATAGTCTAAATTTGTGTCTGTATTTGTATGGTAACACTTGATATCCAGTGAATCGAATTGGGTTGAGGGCGTTACATTAAAAGCCTGAATTCAAATAGATAATGAAGTAAAAATTGGTGCGTTAGCATCATTCACAACAGTCGAATTCATAGCCTGAGACATGGGTAAATGATATCCTCTAATTAGCATTACATGATAGATTAAAAGTAATCGTGATCACAGGTTGTTTGTCTTTGTGATAAATGACTTAATTACTAGAGGTAACTTCCCCATCTAAAAGGCCTTTAGAGGATCATAATTAGGGTAAGGATGAAACGAACATTGAGGATGTTTGATTTTTCAGTAACAACTAGAGGTAACTTCCCCATATGCCCTTTTTTTTTTTAAACTTATCCTTTTGGTTGATTGAATGCGGGTTTGGAAATAATAGAGCTTCTAACATGGAGTACAATAGGATTAAGAATTGATGTTAAATTTTTTTTCTTTCAAAGTTTGCTATGGTGCTACAAATTTTATATATGATGTGTTCAAGAAAAAAATTGGAGTCAATTTGTAAGGAAATGATTAGTAAATTATGTTAAGATGATGATTTTGATTTTTTGCTTCATTGCAATAAAGGTCAATCATGTTGGATTATATCAATATGAAACAAGGTATTAGTCAAAGGTACTTCATATTAGAACAAGGTATTAAGAAATTTGAGGGTCGATTTCCAGAATGATCATGATTTCAATCTTTGTCAATAAAATGCTTCCTATGGATGCTAGGTATCAATCGACTCACAACAATGGACCTTCACCTCTAAAGAGGAATTTCTTTAAAGTCAATTATCGACTTTGTTTTTGGTGCACAGGTTACGATGAAAATGCAAATCACTTGTTTGTTCAGTGGTTTATCCAACTTTTAGGAAAAAATTCACTTGGCGAGGCTTAATATAAAAGAAGTCAAATGACATTCATTCAGTTTTTTATTTATGTTTTTCCTATAAACTTATTTGGGATTTGTAGGAGTTGGTGGATTATTTTTTATGCTACAACAACTTGATCTCTATGGCTTAGAAGAAATGACTTGGTTTTTTTTTTATAGGAAAAACTCTTCTATGGAGGATTTATGATTCTTAGTTAAACTTCGTTCAATGATTTAGGTGAAGGCAAACTTTGAGAAATTCCTTTTGTGGAATCCAAATGGTGAGGAGAACCAAGTGACTATGTTGCCTCTGATATCAATGGTCTCCTTTGGAATAAGGTTCTCTCAAATTCAATGTAGATGGAACTACAAATGAGAATCTTGGCTCAACAGGTTGCAGGGGAGGGGGTGTTGAGGAATTATAAAGGTGAAGTCTCATATTTATTCTCGAGACCTTTGCAGCATGCAAACACTATTTTAGCGGAGATTTTAGACATCAAAAAGGCTTTGGAAATCTCGGCATTAATGGGAATTAGTGCCAATGAGTGGTCAAGTCAAACTCTGGTTACAACTATTACTTGGATCTTGAATAAGATTAAATACCATCAAACTCTCGTTACAACTATTATAGGGAATAAGATTAGCCCAAGTTTATGTAACAAAATTTGTTGAGGGGAAGTATTTGAAATGTCGTCCACCAAGACCAATAGATTCCTTAAAATGTTCGGTATTGTCTACGGTTGAGGTTTTCTCCAGACTCTACAGAGAGCCTAAGTTTGCTTGAAGAGACAACGAGTTCAATAGACTAAGAGCACCTAGTTAGAATGGATTGTGCGTGGCACATAACCACCTACCAAGGAAATGTGAACATTTACGCCTGCTCTGGTTGAAACTTACGCCCTCATATGGCATTATTGGGCATCTAAGGTACCACTTGATCTAGCTGAGGCTGCTTGACAAGGCAACATGTAACACCCCCTAACCTTAAACCGACACCGGAACAAGGTTACGGAGCATTACCGGACATATCAGAAAATTTACGAATAATTCACAAATAAAATAACATAGTATAATTTAATCATTAATCCCTATAATGGACCCTCAAGGCCCAAAACATGTATTAAAAGTGGAACGGGACTTGTTCGAGTACTCCGGAAATTTTTCGTAAATTTTTATTTTGAACTCAATATAACCCCTTTATAAACATCTAACCTTTCCTGCAATTTTCAAACCGCAACCAATTCAAAACCAATATCACAATTCATACAATTTCCATATTCAACATACTTAATTATGCCTACAACATCGATTTAACAATTTAACTTATGAACCTTCATAATATCAAACAAAATTAATTAATAAACTTCATTCAACTTTCTACTTAACTTGGTGCCAAAGTACTAAAGCATTTTCTCAAGTTTCTTACCATTTCATTTAACCATTTAAACATTGTAAACAACTCTTTACAACCAAAATCACAATACATATTTAAATTACCTTTACAACTCCTAAGTACATGCCACTTTTACCAAAAGAGAAAATTACATCACCAAGTTTATGCTGAAGCCTAGATTGATCTAGATGCTAAATCGGGACCTTTGACGTCTACTGACCTGCACACGGTAACAACCGTGGTATTACCATAATTCAAATTATAAAAACTATAATAAATAATAGACATCAAACATGTAACAATACAAGTCATATGTGCTAATTTATACTTTAATTTCATATCTCAACAATAGTCTTTCATCAAATGGCATCACATATCATCTATTAAATCTTTAATCAAATCATGAACCTTTGGTTCACGCTTTCAATCTCATATCTCAGTTTCAATTCACATTTCAATTCATAATTCCACTTTCTCATACTTTCAATAATTCAATTGATCAAATTCATTCGATTTTCTCATTTCATTTATTCAACCCTATTAACAAGGTTCAGACCTTGGTGGATACTCGGATTCCAACCAAACACACCAGAATGATCCACCCAAACACACCAGAATGATCCAACCAAACACACTAGAACGACACCCAATGCCTCATCGGCAAAGCCGAAGAATCACTAAACTCCTCAAATCCTATGGCATGCCAACTATATCCAACTTAGTCCGACTAGTTAATAGGGTATTTCAATTCTCAATTCAATTTCACTTTCATATCAAATTCACTTTCAATTCAACATACAATTCAACTCAATACATTTCCCATTTCAATCCACATGCAATTCAATTTCAATACATATTAATTATGTAACTCAATTTCATATAATTTATAATAAACTTACCTCATAATTTACTTACCAACTACATAACTTAAATATAACATTTAATAGTAAATAATTTGAATTATAGTAATACAAACCCGAATTTTCTCGTTTAGTCCTCGATAATCTTCTCTTTTCCCTTCTGTGCCGATGCCTCTAGTTCTTTGCTAGCTACGAAAATTAAAATAATTTACACTATTAATACAATACTAATTTATATTAAATAATTGAATTTCTATTCAATTTCTACCTTAATTTCAATTTGGTCTTAATTAAATTCACTTACTCTTCTATCTCAATTCATACTTTATTTCTACTCAATTTCCTACCAAATTCAACTTAATTATCTAATGTTCATGAATAAACCCTAATTTCAAATTTCTTTAAATTTAGTCCTTCTAACACAAAACTTATAGCTTACTTTACAATTTAATCATTTTATCAATTCTAACTAGAAATTCTATCAATCAAACCCCTAATTCAACAATTTGTTCAACATGAATTATGTTAAAAAGCTAAGAACTTTCAAAATTTTAACTTAAATTCAACAAATCTTTGTTCTAAGACTTCCAAAACATCAAAATTAGAAGAAAAGGACTTGATTGACTTACCAAATTAAAGCTTAAAGCCTCAAACCCTAGTTTTTCCTTCTATTTTCTTTATTTCTTTTCCTTCAACTGTGTTGAATGGTCTCTGTTCTTTTTTCTTTGTTTCTTTTATTCTTTTACTTTATTTATTTTATGTATTAGTTAATAATAATACATTATTATAATATAATAATAATATTTAATTCATAAATATCTTTTACTTAAATTATAAGAAAACATTTTATTTTATTATAAGTGTGTTTTATATATTTTACACATGTTTAATTTAATCACCATACACTTGTCTTTAATTTAATTTATTCCATAATATAATAATTATAATTATAATTTATCAAAATATCTTTTAACTTAATTTTAAGTAAATAAATAATTATAATACAAATGTATATACATATATTATCACATATGTACAACTTTATCACCCTACATTTGTCACTATTTGATTTAACTTATAATATAATATCATAATTTTAACTAATATAAATTAAATTATCTAATAAAATAATAATATTTATTATAATTTATTAAGATATTTATATAATTAAATCATAAAAATCTAAAATTTTTATGAAGTAATTGTCGACTCAAATTCTTAAATAGGCTTAATTGTCTATTTGGCCCTTTTATTTTCTATTAATCTATAATTCAACTTTTACCCCTTATTCAATTTAGTACTTTTTACTAACTACTCTTAATTAGGCTAAATTCACCTAATCAAAGCTTTATTAAACACATCACTAGACTCATAGATATTTCTAGTAATTATTTACGACCCCATTTCGCTAAGACGGAGGCTCGATAATGTACATTTCTGATGCCTGTGAATTTTGGGTCATTACATTTCTCCCCCTTAATAAATTTCGTCCTCGAAATTTACCTGAGAAGAGATGAGAATATTGTGCTCTCATAGTTTCCTCCGATTCCCAAGTTGCTTCCTCCACATTGTGATTTCTCCACAATACTTTTACTAGAGGAACCCGTTTATTTTTTTAAATTTTTCACTTCTCAAGCTAATATCTAAACCGGCTCTTCTTCATAAGACAAATCTGGTCTAATTTCAATATCTTCAGTGGGAATAATATGAGAAGGATCTGATCTGTATCTCTAAAGATCTGATCTATATCTCTGAAGCATAGAAACATGAAAAACATTATGAATCTTCTGTAACTCTGGAGGCAAAGCTAGTCGATAAGCAACCGGTCCAATCCTTTCTATAATCTCAAACGGTCCAATATAACAAGGACTCAATTATCCTTTTCGGCCAAATCTCAAGTCCACATAAGATTTATGTCTGTCGAAGGCTATTTCAATCTATCTTTAATCTTTTTAACCGTTTCTTCTGTCTCTTGAATTAACTCTGGCCCGACTATCTTTCTTTCGTTCAATTTTGTCCAACATAAATGTGACCAACATCTTCTACCATATAAGGCTTCATACGGAGCCATTTGAATACTAGATTGGAAACTATTATTATAAACAAATTTAGCCAATGGTAAATAACGTTTCCAACCTGATTCAAAGTCAATAATACAAGCCCATAACATGTCTTCTAAAATTTGAATCACTCGTTCAGACTATCTGTCGGTTTGCTGATGAAATGCAGTACTGAAATTGAGTTTAGTACCTAGAGAGTCATGTAATTGCCTCCAAAATCACAATGTAAAACGTGGATCTTGTTCTGAGATTATTGACGTAGGAATACCATGCAATCTCACAAGTTCCCAGATATAAATCTCAGCAAGCTTCTGTAATGACCAATCGGTTCTAACTGCTATGAAATGAGCTGACTTCGTGTGTCGATCAACAATCACCCAGTAGCATTCTTTTTACTCGCTGACAGTGGCATCCGGTAACAAAATCCATAGTAACGCAGTCCCATTTCCACTCGGGAATACTAATAGGCTGTAACAAACCTATCAGCAGTTGATGTTCTAATTTTACCCGCTGACAAGTTAGACATTTACCGACGTACTCGACTACATCTTTCTTCATTCCTGGCCACCAATATAACTCCCGTAAATTCTGATACATCTTCACTTCACCAGGGTGTAAAGCAAAAGTACCATAGTGTGCTTTTCGGAGAATCAACTCTTTTAACTCAGATGTAGTTGGAACCTCAAACAATCATGTTCATCAATACTAAAATTTTCTACTATACCATTCTGTACCACATCTTTTCTCTTCACCACCTTTTCGTCTTTTAACTAGGCTGCTCTAATCTGGTCAAACATTATCGGTTTAACCCTTAATTCAGCTAACAAGCTTCCATCATCATTAACACTAAGCCGAACGAACATTGCCAATAATTCAACTGCAGCTTTCCTGCTCAATGCATCTGCTACTATATTTGCCTTCCCCGGATGGTAGTCTATAACACAGTCATAATCTTTTAGAAGCTCAATCCATCGTCTTTGCCTCAAGTTCAACTCCTTTTGTGATAGAAGATATTTAAGACTCTTATGAACAATATAAATGTAACATTTCTCACCATACAAGTAATGCCTCCAAATCTGCAACGTAAAAATTACAGCAGCTAACTCCAAATCATTTGTCGGGTAGTTGCGCTCATGTGGCTTCAACTGTTGAGATGTATAAGCTATTACTTTTCTGTCTTGCATCAATACACAGCCCAAACCGCTCAGAGAAGCATCACTGTATACAACAAAGTCCTTTCCTGACTCCGGTAAGGTCAGAATTGGTGCCTCGGTTAACATTTTCTTTAATGTCTCAAAACTCCTCTGGCACTGATCATCCCAAATGAAAGGAACATTCTTTTGTAACAGCTTTGTCATCGACAATGCTATTTTCGAAAACTCATTAACAAATCTCCTATAGTATCTAGCTAATCCCAGAAAAATACGTACCTCAGATACATCCTTTGGTGCCTTCCATTGAAAAATTGCCTCGATTTTCTTTGGATCAACTCTAATCCCATCAGCAGACACCACATGTCCCAAAAATACCACCTCTGACAACTAGAATTCACATTTACTTAGCTTCCCGTACAACTATTTTTTCTGTAGAATCTGTAGAACTATTCTAAAATGCTGATCATGTTTTAACTCTGTCTTCGAACAAACCAATATATCATCAATAAAGACTAGCACGAACTGATCTAAATATGGCTGGATTCATCAAATCTATGAAAGCAGCTGGAGCATTATTAGTTAACCAAATGGCATCACCAAAAACTCATAATGACCATATTGAGTGCGGAATGCAGTCTTCAGCACATCACTTTCTTTTACTTTTAACTGATAATACCCGGATCTTAAGTCAATCTTCGAAAATACCAAAACTCCCTTTAACTGATCAAACAAATCATCTATACGGGGCAACGAATACCGATTCTTGATCGTTACTTTATTCAACTGCAGATAATTGATACAAAGCTGCATTGAACCATCTTTTTTTTAACAAACAATACCGGAGCTCCCCAAGGTGAAATGCTCGGTCTAATAAATCCACGATCTAGCAAATCCTGCAACTGTACCTTCAATTCTTTCAATTCGTGGGCGACATTCGATACGGAGGTATAGAGATTGCAGCTGTACCCGAATAAACCTCTATAGCAAATTCAACTTCTCTATCAGGTGGTAAACCTAGTAATTCTTCAGGAAATACATTCGAAAACTCACATACGGTTCTGATTTTACTGCATTGGCTACCAACTGAATCAGAATTAATAACATAAGCCAGATAGGTTGTACAATCCTGCTAAAGCAATTTATTGGCCTTTATTGCAGAAATGATACGTGTTGATCTGCTATTATGGATGCAATTTACCTCAATTCTGCCTCCATCTTCTGTATGAATACTGAATCTCTTTTTATAACAATCCAAGACCACCCCATGTTCAGACAACCAATCCATGCCTAAGATTACATCAAAATCACCGAAGGGCATAATCAACAAATCAATAGAAAACACTTTACCCTGTATTATCAACGGGCATCTTCAACACACTCGGTCCATAGACACGGTTTGTTCCAAAGGGCTAGACACTTCTATTAATACCCTAGACATCTCATATTTTAATTTCCCCGACTTGACCAGTTTTGAATTAATTTATGAATGTGATGAACCCAGATCAATTAATGCATATACAGCTTCAAAATACAATAAAAATATACCTGTCACAATGTCATGTGCATCACCTTCTTCCCGAGTCTGAACTACGTATGCTCTGGCCGATGCTCTAGCCTCTGACTGCTGAGTAACTATGTCATTGCCTCTTCTTGTACCTCCACCTCTGGAAATAGAACAACCTCTGCCCGAACCTCTACCTCGAGCAGTGGATACTGATCTTTATGATACTGCTAGTGTAGTACTTTCACCTTTCGGGCAATTTCTGATAAAATGATTTGTAGACCCACATCGGAAGCATTGTCTACTTATTCTCCAACATTCACCTTTATGCTTTTTCCCACAATGTTCACAGTCTAGAATACCAATGTCTCGAGAAGGGCCTTTTGCACTACCAGTGGAAACTATAGTCTGCTTTTTCCTGCTTCTGTCACCTCGGTCCGATCTAAAACTTGGCCTCTAACCACTTTGAGATTCTCTAGATCTTTTTGGCTAAAGATTAGAACTAATGGTTCCAGTTCGTTTTTCGATGAATCTAGCTATTTTTGACTTTTTATCCAATCTCAGAACTTGCTCCACCATTTTTGCTCTTTCAACCAAGTCTACAAATATTGTGATTCGATGGGATACCAACTGTACTCTGATTTCATCTCTTAAACCTCGTAGGAACTGCTTACAACTGTCGGCCTCTGTCGGTATAAACTATGAAGCATATCAATTGAGTCTAGAAAATTCCCGTTCATAGTCTACCACTGATAGATCATCTTGTTTCAACATCAAGAATTCTTGCTTTTTATCTTCAATATATAATCCCCCGAAATATTTCTTTTGGAGTTCCTTCTAAAGTAAATCCCATGTTACCTATTCTGTAGGTAGATGCCGTATTATAGATTCCCACCATAAATAAGCTTCACCTTGCAGTAGAGAAACAATACAGATTAGACATTCTCAGGGGGTACATTCCAATTGTTGAAGTACTCTTTTAGTTGATTCCATCCAATTCTCTGTTGTGGATGGATCAACTCCTTTTAGACCCAAGAATTCAGTGGCACTGTATTTTTTTAATTCTTTTATTGGGGCAGTAGCATTCCCCACTACTTTTTGTAAGGCATAAGCTGTAATAGCCTAAATTTAGCTAATCAGAATAGTGGTTTTGAAACCACAAATTCGAGGTCGTAAAATTATTTTAATATTATTTTTGGTGTTTACAGCATGTTATTTGATATGTGTGAAAATTTCGTGATTTAATTTTACCGATTGGTTAGTTAATTTGATAAAAGGACTAAACCGCATAAAATGCAAAAGTGGCATGCTAATTGTTTAAGTGTTTATTTGCTATGATTATGTAACACCCCTTACCCGTGTCCGACGCCGGAACAGGATACGAGGCATTATCGGTCTTAAACACAAGCAATCATACAAAAACGGGCCATAAAATTTCATTCAATTTGAAACTATTTATACACATGCATACTGTCCCTTATAAGGGCCTACGAGGCCCTATACTGTAACACCCATAACCCGTATCCGTCGCCAAAACAGGGTTACAAGGCATTACCATATAAAACACGACTCAAAATAGTCATATTACACATGCTTTAAAATCCCACCATTCGATACATATATACCTCTTACTCATATCATTCAAAAATCAAATTATAAGATGACTCATCACATTACAAATTCCATGCGCATACATTAAGACATCCAAGCATTTTTTTTTTACTTCTTAAGCTGAATATCAAACATAACAATTCATACTTCTATTCATGTGCATAAAACCAAACAATCCATATCGCTCGGCTTATTGTCCATTAGAAAATGCAGCATAATCAATTTCACCAAATAGTCAAGTTTACCATATAAACATCTTAGCCAAAAATGCATTTAACCTTATCAAATATGCACCATTTTTTTAACTCAACTAATAAGACATACATGCCTAACTTCCCATTTAAGTACAAAACATGTGTATACTTTGCCATTCATCTTATCTTCTATTTGGCTAGCAAACTAACCATACAATTTACACCCAATTCGCATGCTAATTATTAAGCCTAAAATATGTATAAATCATGCCATTTTCCAAGTACTTTAGCCGATTCAAAACATGCCAATTCCATACAATATAAATCATGTCAAAATTTCTTATACACACCCAAATCAATTTATTATATATATATATATATATATATCCGGTCATGCAAATTAACTTCTATATAACATTTAAATCACATACAAACTTTGCCATCCTATATTAAGCCTAAACATTTCATAAACTTAAAAGAACACATACAATGCAAATATTTCATACTTAAGTCAATTGCCATAATCGATCATACCACTATGTATACTTATAGCACATTTTGTAATTCAAGCATTAAAACCATTAGTCCTTTACATACCGAATTATCAAATAACTTATCAAAGACATATATATATTTGTTTACATTTCATCAACCGAATATATATATAATAATATATCAATTTCCATTTTCAATCCATTTCACCAATGTACTCATGCCATTACAAATTTACTCAAATTAACTATTTCAATTTACCAAATATTCATAGCATAACATAGTCCACACATAATGAATACAACCAAATTCAAAATTAACATATAACTAAATACTTAACTACATGATTTGATCACCAATGTCGAATCACAAACTAGATTATGACCATCACTTATATTTACATCACATAAATCGAAATAACAATTATTTCATCTTCAATATATATCGTATTTTACCTATTTAATCAAGCCAAATATCAATACCATTCCATCACACAAATTAGACCATAATTCATGCTTACAAATTAAGCTAATACATGACCGAAAATCACTATCATTAGCATCATTAACAAACCACAACCATAACACATCCATCATCCATATCAAGCTTACCAAAATAAAATAATTATAAACCATACATATATATAGCATTACGTCTTACCAAATTCATGTACCAAGCATACCCCACACCTTTGCTATGATCAAAATTACTTAAACCTTGGATCATTAGCATTAGATCAAGCCATTTTCGCATGGATGAATATATATACAAAAACTAAATTAAAACTTGCCTATACATGCCACATAACCAAAAACTTAAAGCTTTAATTTACCGAAGCGATAACCGGATAGTGTGATGACGACTCCAACGACTTCTAACCCGAGCAAGGCCTTGGAACTCTAAAAACATAGGAAAAACACACAGAGTAAGCTATTACAGCTTAGTAAGTCATGAGCAATTAGATAACTTAACAACATTTAATTAGTTACAACAAAATCAAATAATGTTTTCAATATTCATATCCATTTCCATAATCGAAAAATTCATTTATCAAACACGTACTATACATCAAATCCATATTTAACCGAATACACATAAGTTTAACATTTGGCGAATATATATATAATGTCATTCACATGTGCGCTCTCATTTTAACCTCATTATTACATATCAATTTTGACCGAATATAAACTACATTATCAACTCATTTTTAACCAAATTAAATTATACCAAGATAATCACATTTAACCTCAAGCTTAACGTTTCATATAAAACATGTGTTTTCTTAAGTGAATCTTATCTTAACCGAATGTATATGTATATATATTCAAAGTGTCATTCAATTCAAAGACATAATATCATTATACATCCGAATATATATTTACGCACATATACATATAATTTTGAATCAAAATATAACATCATATGCATATACATAACATATGGCCGAATATACTTCACCAATGTGCATATGTTCACATTAGTAACTTATATAATTTGTATCACATACCAACTGGCCAACATACCTTATTTTAAATAGGTAGTCAACTAACTCATACCTGATCGTTTTAGCTCGTTTTACATCTTCGATCACAACTTATCATTTCCTGTTGAACCATTCGGGATTTAATAGGATACTCGGATAATCACATATATTGAACAATGCCAACATCCCAGACGTGGTCTTACATGCTATCTCATATCGATGCCACTGTCCCAGACAGGGTCTTACACGAATCAAATACGATGCCAAATGCCCTAGACATGGTCTTACACGTAATCACATATATCGATCCATCGTCCCAGACGTGGTCTTACACGTAATCACATATATCGATGCCATCGTCCCAGACGTGGTCTTACACGAGAACACATATCGAAAATCCTATCTCATGACATATGTATCCTAGCTATTCCTAAGGTTCGTACGGGGCTTTCGAACGTCGTAACTCGGTCGAAACGAATTCATAAACATAGCTTCCAAGCTTATTTTCATTTGGTTAACACATGTATAATTTCACATATTTCCTTTCAGCATATAAAATTCATATTTAATTAAAATAAACAATATATATTTGCTTATAGACTTACCTCGGATATCGACGGGTATATAGAACGACTATTCTACTACTATTTTTTTCCCCGATCCAAGTCTGATTTCTTTTGTTCTTGATCTATACAATTTCAAATTAAGCTCATTTAAACACAATTTCATTCAATTTAATCCAAAAACACATAAATGAGAAAATTACTATTTTACCCCTGACATTTTATACTTTTTACAATTTAGTCCAATTTGCATAAAACACAAAACATACAAAATTTACACATACCAAGGTTTGGCCGAATATTCATTATGCCCATACAAACCCACAAAATCCATTTATCTCACATTTTAGTCCCTCAATTTATTATTTTTTCAATTTAGCCCTAATTACTCAAATTCATCAAAATTTCCAATACAAAACATACTAACCCAAAACATATCTTCAATAATTCATCATTAAACATCACAAAACACAATTATCTTTCAATAGCATAACTCAAAATATTCATCAAAATCAGAAATTGAAGCATGGGTCGGGTAGTATTCGAAGCAACGATCTCAAAAACGTAAAAATTATCAAAAACCGAAACAAAACTAACCCTAAATTAGCTTCAACAACGGCCGAATGTATGAACTTTTTCTTCTTCTTTTTTCTTAGTATTTTCGGCTAGTTTATGGACAAAATGAATGACCACTTTCATTTTATTATATTATAACATATAGTATATTAAATCATTTACTTAATTAACCTTTAATAATAAATATAAAACATTTATATAAATAAGTCAAAACCGTCCACTAACTTAAATTATGGCCAAATTTCAACTTAAACACTCCATGTTAAAAAGACAAATGCAATTCGGCCCTTGCACATTAAACTACTAAATTTTCATTTTACGCGATTAAGCCCTTTTATTAAATCGGACATCTAAACGATAAAATTTTTAAACAAAATTTTAGCACATACTAATTCACACATTATAAACATCAAAAATAATTTTAAAATATTTTTTTTACTCGGATTTGTGGTCCCGAAACCACCGTTCTGATTAGGATCAAAATCGGGCTATTACATAAACATATGTTAGAAGTGATTTAGAACTAAACCGGAAACGTTGGAACACTAAGAAAATTTTCATGTTTTGGAGGGTCACACGCCCATGTGGCTCGAGACACTCCCATGTCCTTAGCCCGTGTAACTAGCTGCTTATGACGTCATCAACAAATGAGGGTCCCACAACTCATCATGTATCATGCAAATACAACTTACATCACAAGACTTTGACATATAATTAATATATATATATATAGGCTTACAACCAATTAGCCAATATAAGCCAAGTTACGTGGCTACACATAAGCCAAACCTTTAACCATCACAAGCCAAAACATTTGGCTAAAACATAATAACTCATACGCAAATGACTGAGTCCCTATACATGCTATAAACTTAAAGTTCTTGAATACGTTGATACCGATCAATAGCTTGATAGTGTGATAGAATCTCTGATGATCTCCAACCCGAGCTAGTATCTGTGACACTATAGGAAAAAGAAAGAAAGGGGTAAGCTATATAGCTTAGTAAGTTGGTATGCAAATAATAAGCAATCTATTAACATGCTTTTACCAATCCTCACAATATGTTCTCAAGATAATACAATCATAATTGCACATAGTTCCACTATTTACTCATGTTCACATCAAGCTATCTAACGAGTCATAGTCACTAAATTATTTATATCTTGCACTATGGAACTCCAAATTAAGATTCGATTGATTTTACTGAAACTATACTCATATATCTTCTTACCATAAAATTTTTATAATTTTTGGTTTAGCCAATAAGCACAGTTAATTCTTTAAATTCATCCATGTTCTGCTGTTTGCGTTTATCTCTTAGTACAAGATTCGGATGATGTTTGCGTTTATTTATATTGAAAGTAGACCCATTAAGAATTTTAATCATATAAATTATAACCCATAATTATTTTTATAGAATTTTTAATGATTTTCCAAAGTTAGAATAAGGGATTCCGAAATCATTCTGACCTTATCTCGTAAAAATTCAAATATCTCATAATATGAGATTCTTTTGCTTACATGTTTCATCTATGTAAAACTAGACTCAATAAGATTTAATTTCATGTCTTATTCAACCTCTAATGTGATTCTCACAATTTTTGGTGATTTTTCAAAATTATATAACTGCTGCTGTCCAAAACTGTTTTATTGCAAATTTTACTCTTTCAGGATTTCTTTGTATTAACATTTATTTCGACACACATAACACCAAAGCATATCCATAACTAGTTATTCCAATAGCTAATCATTATCATATATTCACATGCCATTCATTGGCCAATTTCACCTATACATCAAGAACAAAGGCTTAAACATATCATGTTTCAATTTAATTTGGCCTAAAAGCCTCACACATTCATCAATCAATTTTACCACATATTTATACCTCATAAGCATAGACCTATAATCACAAGGTCATCACAAGATCATTCTCATAAGTATGACTTACTCATATACATTATTTCCAAAATGCCAATATACATCGAGCTCATTACTTATGAATTTTTCGTACATACTTGTGGGAAAAACTCGTACATAATGTATCATACCAATGCCATGTCCCAGACATGGTCTTACATGGAAATCTCGTATCGATGCCAATAGCCCAGCTATGGTCTTACACAAAATCTCAAATCGATGCCAATAGCCTAGCTATGGTCTTACACGAAATCAAACCTTGGAAGTCCTAATATCATGACATCAATATCCAATACATTTACTAAGGTTCATTCGGAGCTTTCGACTTCGTAATTAAATCAAGTCATGCATGAAACCAGTCATCCAATTCTCAAATCAATTCGGCAATATATATCCATATATGAATCAAATTTGGCAATGTATATCTATATACAAATCAATTCGTCAATGTATATCCATATACAAATCAAATTCGGCATTGTATAACCATATACAAATCAAATTCGACACTGTATATCTATAAAAAATTCAAATTTGGCAATGTATATCTATATACAAATCAAATTCGGAAATGTATAAAACATATACATTTCAATTCAAAAATATTTATTTACTTATGAACTTACCTCGTACTCGGAATTGACGAATCGGATCGATTACTCGATAACTTTGCCTTTCCTCAGATCTAATTCCGGATTCCTCTTTTCTTGCTCTATATGTATTCAAAATTAACTCATTTAATCATATAATAATTCAATTCAGTCCAAAAACACATATTTAAGCCAATTTACACTTTGGCCCTAAACTTTCACAATTCTTACAATTTAGTCCCTATTTCATAAATACACAAAATTCATAAAATTCAACAAAACCCATGCTTGGAAAAATTACCATAGTGCCCCTAGAAGCTCATATTTCACATTTATTCACACTTTTAACCCCATATTTTCATCTTTTCATTATTTAATCCCTAAGTTGCATTTTCATCAAAAAATCACTTTATAAAATATGAAAATCTAACATCAAATATTCATATTTCACCATTAAACATCAAAGAGCACAAGCTCATCAATGGAAATTATCAAAATCTTTAACATTTTTGAAATCAAAGGTACGGGCTAGCTAGTACTAGTTTCAACGATCAAAAAACATAGAAATCATTAAAAACGGAAAAAAAAATCACTCACATGCAATAGGAATTATGTTGGCAAAACCTTAGCTTCTTCAATGACTTTCTTTCCTTTGAAATTTCAGTTGAAGATGATGGAAAAAGATGATACATTTACTTAATTTTACTTAACTTGTCATTTATTTACTAATTTACTTTTATAACCTTTAAAAACATTACAAATTTCAATAATGCCAAGCCATCATATTCCAATATCAAAATAAATGGTCTAATTACCATATAAGGGCTTAAAATTTAATGTTGCATAGCTATTAGACACTTTTAGCTTATAGAACACAACTTTTACGCTTTACGCGATTTAGTCCTTTTTACCGAATAAAGCATCCAAACAGTAAAATTCCTTTACGTAACTTTCATACATTTATAATCACATGTTTTAAATACTAAAAATAATATTAAAATAATTATCTTCGTAGGATTTGTGGTCCCGAAACCACTGTTTCGACTACACCCAAAATCGGGCTGTTACAGATTGATTAAATGTGACGTCCTTATGATGTGATTAGACTATAGTTAGTGGATAATGACATAAATGGCCATCCATTATATGATTTTGTAATGTTTTCATTAATGGCATTAAAGTAACTTTGTAAATAATGTTATTAAATTAAACAAAAACATTATTTTGTTCATCTTTTCACCACTATTGCCGAAAATAACAAAGAAAAGAAACTATTTTGAAGCTTTTAGGCTCGACACTTTAAAGTCTTGATTGAGGTATGTTTTGAGTCCGATTTTTGATGATTTTTATGTTTTTGAGATCGTTGCTTTGTATTCTATCTAGCCCATGCTTTAATTTTCGAATTTGATGATGATTTTGTGCAATGCCATTGATGAATATTCAAGCTTTTTGTTGTTTGATGATGAAAAATAAATATTTATTGATAGATTATTATATTTTATTTAGTGATTTTTTATAAAAATACTTATTATGGATTAAATTGTGAACTTTGTAAAAGGGGGGTTGAAGTGTGAAATAAATGGAATTAATGGGCTGTTAGGGACCTAGGGAAGTTTCGACTATGCTTTGGTATGATGAAAATTTGTGTATTTTGTGTAGTTTTGAAATAGGAACTAAATTGAGAAAATGTGAAATTTTAGGGGCTAAAGTGAAAAATACACATTTATGTGTTTTTAGATGAAATTGAATGAATACATGATTAAATAAGTTAAATTTGAATTTATATAGATCAAGAAAGAAAGAAATCAGATTTAGATTTGGGGAAATCGAAAGTTATCGAGTAGTCGATTCGATCCGTTCGTTCCGTATCCGAGGTAAGTTCATATGCAAATAAATGCGTTTAAATTGTGTTAATTATGTTTGATTATCATTGAATTGTATCAAATGTTGAAAAGATGAAAACGAGCCAGAATTGACAGAGTTACGACGTCTGAAAGTCCCGTATGAACCTTAGGAAAAGTATAAGATACAAATGTCATGACATTAGGACTCCCGAGGTGTGATTTCGTGTAAGACCATGTCTGGGACATTGGCATTGATATGAGATTATGTGTAAGACCATGCCTGGGACATTGGTATCGTATATGATTTCGTATAAGACCCTGTCTGGGACAGTGGCATCGATATGTGATAACATGTAAGACCATATCTAGGATATGGCATTGTATGTGATATATGTGTTTTCGAGTATCCTTAACAATTCCAAATGGTTCAACGGGCAAAGTCGATACAATACGGAATGGGTATAAGAGATGTAGTAGGCCCAATTTGCCCGGGCCTAACAAAAGGTCCATTTTACAAAAATAAACCCAAACCCAACTGCCCAAATTTCCTATGGCCCAAAACTAAAAAAAAACCTAACGGCCCAAGTGGCCCAAAACCTAAACTCTTCAGCAGAAACCCTAGCCCCCTATTACGCCGCACCTAGCTCCTGACAGCCTTACCACCGCCAACTGCTCTGCTATCACCGCTCCTCTCACGTCAGCGCCGCACCAACTCCACTTGCACCTACAGCAGAAAAGACAACAATAATAAATGAAAACTTTGTAAATGGCTATATAAGCCATGAAAAAAAAAGGGAGATTTTCTTGAAACACAAAAATCGATTCAAATAAAAACAACAAAGTTCAAAGGTGATTTTTATTTTTTTTGCTTTTTTCGAAATATGTTATTTAAAAAAACATAACAAAGGGGATAAAAAACTCACCGTCCTCCGAATCACCCTTGGTTCGTCGGAGTTCTCATCCGGGAAGGTGTCGGACACCCTTCAAAATGCAGAAAACCAAAGGGTTTCATCGTCGTTTTGAACTACGAAGTGTTTTTTTCGATATTGTTATCCCTAGATTCGTGTTCTACACAAAAAAGGGGGTTTAAAAGGTTTTGGGGCAATTTTCCAGCCACCGTGAACGGCGGCACTATCGCCGATGACCGACGGTCACCACGGTGGCCGATTTTCAGATTTTGGTAATGCCTAGAGAGAAAATGGAGAGAAAAGGAAATTTTTTTAAAATAAGGATTGAAATGAATTTTCTGAAAAAAAAAATTGACTTAAATAGGCCTCTAAAACAACGCTGTTTTGGGCAAGCCTCTCAAGCACAAAAACGACGTCGTTTTGGCCTGACCCGCAAGCCGACCCGACCCGCTCCCTAGGATCCACGTGTTTTTGATCAAAAAGGTTAATTGCGCGTTTATCCCTTCCACTTTTTTATTATTTACAATCAAGCTTCTTTTTTTTTTAATTTTGCCCTATAATTTATTTTGGCTTTCAATTTGGTTCACCATGAAGCTGTGCGTTTTGGAGGGTGGGGATTATTGCCCATTTGGTCCCTCCTTGTTATTCGTGCATTCAACTTGGTCATTTTCCTTTTATTTTTTTTATTTTCCCCAAATTTATGTTTTAAGTTCGATTTGGTCCCTTTTTTGTTATTTTTGCTATTTTATTATTAAACAAATTAATTTAATATTATTATTCCTATTATTATTTTCCTTTTTATTTATTTACTCATTATTATTATCATATTATTAGATTAATAAGTTTTAGCATTATTATTTCTATTATATTTTTATTTTATTTACTTAAATATTTTACATACATTTATTTTATCATCCATTTATTTATATCTTTTATATATTTTCAAATTCTAGATTATTTATTATTCTTATTATTATTAATATTATCATTATCATTATTATCCTTTTAATTTACATGGTATTTATTTATTCATTTGTTCACTATTAGTTTTTATTTATATTTTAGTTTTTTACTTATTACTTTTTTATTTTTTATTAGCTTGTTTGCTTTATTTATTTTATTCAATTTTCGTCTTTCCTATTGTCTTTCGTATTAATGCATTTATTATTCATTATGCATATTAACACCGTACTTTATTTCTACCAATTCGTGTTACATTAATCATTACCCAATACATAAATTTTTTTAATAAGCAATATGTCATATTTTGAGATTCGAAAAGTTGTTCCCTAACTTACGGGGTTTCGATCCTCTCAATAAATCCGAATTCACGAATCTTTTTTTTAAACATAAGTTTTAATAATCTCGGGAATTAATAAAAGATCGTGTTCTAACTTATGGAATATGGTCTTTTCTGAAACCGAGATAAGTGAATATCTTTTAAAATTGTAATTTTTCTTTTGGCATGTATTCTTGTATCGGGAATTTAAGACATTTTGTCCTAACTTACGGGACGTAATTCTCTTTCTCGATTAACGTGAAATATGTCATTTCTCAAAAAAATTTAATATTTTAGCAAAGGATTGTATTTTAAATCTCTTCAAAGTTTTCAATTCTCGACACTAAGGCACTAATTAATCAACTAGGTACCAATTTTGGGCGTTACGAGGGTGCTAATCCTTCCTCGTACGTAATCGACTCCCGAACCCATTTTTCTGAATTTCGTAGACCAAAATCATTGTTTTAATAAATCAAGTCGTTTATTAAAAACAACCAATTTTTTGAGGTGGTCTGATCCCATCTAGTCAAAAAGGATTGGTGGCGACTCCCATGTTCGTTTTCGTTTTCAAAATCAAAGTCGACCCCCTTTGACAAAAAAATAGTTTCGACAAGAGAAACGGTTCAAGTATGTATGAAATTGATATGAACTTTGAAAGAAAAAGGTAAGTGATGTTGTTTAACGAGACAAAGTGAATTACATGAGAAAAGTGTTTATATATGTGTTTGAGACTAGTTATATTCGACTTAATTGAAATAAATTATATATGTTTTTATGACTATTTATTTGCTTATGACTTACTAAGCTTTTGAAAGCTTACTTTGTGTATGTTCTTTCCCTATTTTATAGATAATCGAAGCTAGCTCGAGCTTGGGGATCGTCAAGAATCGTCGTCACACTATCGATCGCTATTTCGGTACTTTAAAAGTTTGTCCTTTTGACATATGGCATGTATAGGCTGGTTTCGATATGGTTCATTTTGATTTGTATATATGTAGCCATGCGAAAATGGCTTGATAATGATGCTAATGTTTGTGTATATTCGGTCATGGTATAAGCTCATTTTGGGAAGTATGTTTCATGGTATATATGTATGGTGTATTGGTTATATGTTTTGGTTGAGTAATGATTTAGTTGATGGAATATGTGTTTTTTCTATAATGCATATGTTCCCATAAGCTAAGTTATGTGTAAGTGATTGCTTGCATATTGGTTGTCTAGGTACGATTTATGATGGCAAAGTACAAATATATTTTATAATTTATTGGATGGTTATCTAGGTACAGACATAAATGGTAAATAAAGTATGAGATTTTGGTATATGGTATGAATATATATATGTTTTGTGATGCAGTATGCATTTGGCCAAATTATTAGAGATGTCTTATTGTTTATATGATTGATTATGCGAAGAATGAAATTGGTATAATTAGTATAAGATATAGTTGAGGTTCTGGTATGATTTGATTTGGCATTTGTGTTTAGTATTGGCAGTTGCTAATTTCGTGAGATTAACATGCAAATTTGGTATGTTCTATTTAGGCAAAAAGTATTTAAAAATGGTTGCATGATTATGTTACGAATTGAGCATATATTAAATTAGTTTTGGTTGCTTATTTGAATGAGATAAATGGTATCGAAATGTGATGTTGAAATGGTATTACATGTGTCATGGTCATTGATGTTTAAATGTTGCAGATGTATGACCGAATGCCTTGTGATGTGTTAAACTAATTATGTTTATTTAGCTATAGTTTTAGAATGTTTAATAGCGCTATGCTTGTTTGAAGTATGTTATGAGAGTATTTATGATATTAATTACAATATGATAATTGTTGATAAATGTATGTATTGAACCGTGTTATGTTCTGTAATGCTTCGTAACCCTTTTCCAGCGACAGATACGAGTTAAGGGTGTTACATCAACAATGACTCGTAATAATTGAGATCCATCTCTATCTCTATCATTTCCCTTATCTACTCTAACGGGTTGATTTCTCATCGGGTTTATACTAGATGTTACTGATTCAGTTTCATCTAACTCGTATGATTCTTCATCTTAGGTGTACATTTCTTGGTCAGTATCATTTATTCGTTCATCTGACATCTTTAATCTATAAAACAGAAAAAAAATAGGTCATCATCCAAATCCCAACTCAGTTTCGACTCAACAGTGGCATGTACTCTTAGACTCACTTCCGAGCTCGATTTAGCCTAAGAATCGGCTAAACCTGAATAGCTCTGATACCAACAACTGTAACACCCCTTAACCCTAAACCGATGCTAAAACAGGGTTATAAGGTATTACCAAATATATCAGACAATTTACAATTAATCCATAAATAAATAACATACATATTATAATTTAATGATTAAGTCCCTTTGATGGACCTTCGAGACCCAAAATACGTATTAAAAGTGGAACAGGACTTGTTCGAGTACTCCAGGAATTTTTCGTAAATTTTTTTTTAAAAAAACTCAATATAACCCCTTTATAAACATCTAATCTTTCCTGCAATTTTCAAAATGCAACCAATTCAAAACCAATATCACAATTCATACAATTTCCATAGTCAACATACTTAATTATGCCTACAACATTGATTTAACAATTTGACCTATGAACCTTCATAATATCAAACAAAATTAATTAATAAACTTCATTCATCTTTCCACTTAACTTGGTGCCAAAGTACCAAAACATTTTATAAAGTTTCTTACCATTTCATTTAACCATTAAACATTGTAAACAGCTCTTTACAACCAAAATCACAAGACATATTTAAATGACCCTTACAACTCCTAAGTACATGCCACTTTTACCAAAAGAGAAAATTACATCACCAAGTTTGTGCTGAAGTAGGGATTGATCTGGATGCTGAACTGGGACCTTTGACTTCTACTGACCTGCGCATGGAAACAACCGTACGCTGAGTATGTTTATACTCAATTGTATTACCATAATTCAAATTATAAAAACTATAATAAATAATAGACATCAAACATGTAACAATATAAGTCATATGTGTTAATTTATACTTTAATTTCATATATCAACAATAGTCTTTCATCAAATGGTATCACATATCATCTATTAAATCTTTAATCAAATAATGAACCTTTGGTTCAAGCTTTCAATCTCATATCTCAATTTCAATTCACATTTCAATTCATAATTCCACTTTCTCATACTTTCTATAATTCAATTGATCAAATTCATTTGATTTTCTCATTTAATTTATTCAACCCTATTAACAAGGCTCGGACCTTGGTGGATACACGAATTCCTACCAAACACACCAGAATGATCCACCCAAACACACTAGAATGATCCAACCAAACACACTAGAATGACTCCCAGTGCCTCATCGGCAAAGCTGAAGAATCTCTGAACTCTTCCAATACTATGGCACGCCAACTATATCCAACTTAGCCCGACTAGTTAATAGGGTATTCCAATTCTCAATTCAATTTCACTTTCAATTCAATATACAATTCAACTCAATACATTTCCCATTTCAATCCACATGCAATTCAATTTCAATACATATTAATTATGTAACTCAATTTCATATAATTTAATAATACATTTACCTCATAATTTACTTACCAACTACATAATTTAAATATAACATTTAATAGTAAATAATTTGAATTATAGTAATACAAACTCGAATTTTCTCGTTTAGTCCTTGATAATCTTCTCTTTTCCCTTCTGTGCCGATGCCTCTGGTTCTTTGCTAGCTAACAAAATTAAAATAATTTACACTATTAATACAATACTAATTTATATTAAATAATTGAATTTCTATTCAATTTCTACCTTAATTTCAATTTGGTCTTAATTAAATTCACTTACTTTTCTATCTCAATTCATACTTTATTTCTACTCAATTTCCTACCAAATTCAACTTAACTATCTAATGTCCATGAATAAACCCTAATTTCAAATTTCTTTAAATTTAGTCCTTCTAACACAAAACTTATAGCTTACTTTACAATTTAATCCTTTTATCAATTCTAACCGTAAATTCTATCAATCAAACACCTAATTCAACAATTTGTTCAACATGAATCATGTTCAAAAATCTAAGAACTTTCAAAATTTTAACTTTAATTCAACAAAACTTTGTTCTAAGACTTCTAAAACATCAAAATTAAAAAAAGGACTTGATTGACTTACCAAATTAAAGCTTAAAGCCTCAAACCCTAGTTTTTCCTTCTATTTTTCTTTATTTCTTTTCCTTCCCGGTTTCGAATGGTTTTTGTTTCTTTTATTCTTTTACTTTATTTCTTTTATGTATTAGTTAATAATAATAATAATAATAATAATAATAATAATAATACATTATAATAATATAATAATATTTAATTCATAAATATCTTTTACTTAAATTATAAGAAAATATTTTATTTTATTACAAGTGTGTTTTATATATTTTACACATGTTTAATTTAATCAACATACACTTTGTCTTTAATTTAATTTATTCTATAATATAATAATTATAATTATAATTTATCAAAATATTTTTTAACTTAATTTTTAAGTAAATAAATAATTATAATACAAATGTATATGCATATATTATTACATATGTACAACTTTATCACCCTACATTTGTCACTATTTGATTTAATTTATAATATAATATCATAATTTTAATTAATATAAGTTACATTATCTAATAAAATAATAATATTCATTATAATTTATTAAGATATTTATAAAATTAAATCATAAAATCTTAATCATAAAAATCTAATATTTTTATGAAGTAATTGCCGCCTCAAATTCTTAAATAGGCTTAATTTCCCATTTGGCCCATTTTATTTTCTATTAATCTATAATTCAACTTTTACCCTTATTCAATTTAGTACTTTTTACTAACTACTCTTAATTAGGCTAAATTCACCAAATCAAAGCCTAACTAAACACATCACTAGACTTATAGGGATTTCTAGTAATTATTTACGAACCCATTTCGCTAAGACGGAGGCTCGATAATGTACTTTTTCTATACTCGTGAATTTTAGGTCATTACACTACACGTTCAATAAAACGGTAGCGCCTTGTTGGATTGGATCATGCATAGCGCACACCAAAAAATGTGGACATTTGTGTTTGGTAGGGCTTAAATTGTGGGGCATCTATATTATCACCTTATTTTGACCTTTTATAACTTTTAAAAGTTCTTTCTTAATTTAATTTGAGTTTTTTTAAAATTTTTTCTATAATTTTCTATTTATAAATTTTAAATCATTTATGTAAGACAAAATAGTCTTATATCAACTAATTAATATACAAGTGTACAAAATGGATTGACACATGAACCATTAATAGTTGTTGAAAATATATTACTGCAAAACAAAACCATTAGTGCTAACAACAAACTAAACTGAGTGTAAATAAAATAGGAATCACTGTGTTATGGAACAACCACTACCCTAGAAGAAAATTCATTTTGATCGATTTAATCGTGTAATGAACGTTGCCCCCAAAGTTAACACAGTATTTCAATATTCATACACACGAATAAAAAGGTGGAACACAATTGACATTGCTCTTTCGAAAGAATGGAAACCAAAAAAACAAAAGCAGTTGATTGGAAACCTGATCAGAAAACAAACTGGAATAAATCGATGAAACCACACTAGGTTTAATTCTCAAGAAAGATTGGAGGGGTCATAGACAATCCCTCTTAAAACCCATTCTGTTGGAAAAATTACATTTTATGGTAACTTTGAGGCATATTCTCAATAGGTAAAGGTGGAGATTTGAATCATATTTTTATGGTTTCATATTCTACTCCATGAGACATTTACAACGGTATATCATATGCTCAAAATGGTTTAGTGATGAATGAAAAATTGATGCTCAAAATAAGCTATTTGGACATTTTGTTGAGGAAAAATAAAAGGCTTAGATCCCACATTAGTTAAATACCAAGTGTGGGATATGTTTATACATGTGAACTCTCTTAAAGGATAATTAAATGACTAAGCTTGTAACCTTGCCTCGCATGCAGGGGGTGTAACACCCGTTAACCCTAAACTGTTGTCGGAACAGGGTTACAAGGCATTACCGAATATATCAGACAATTTACGATTAATTCACAAATAAATAACATACATATTATAATTTAATGATGAAGTCCCTTTGATGGACCTTCGAGGCCCAAAATATGTATTAGAAGTGGAACGAGACTTGTTCGAGTACTCCAGAAATTTTTCGTAAATTTAAAAAAAAAACTCAATATAACCCCTTTATAAACATCTAACATTTCCTGCAATTTTCAAACCGCAATCAATCCAAAACCAATGGCACAACCAAAAACAATTTATACTCAAATACACTTATATCATAACCAATTCATTAACATAGTAATTTAATAATTAAACATTCATAATATCATTCAAATTGACTAATAACTTCATTTATTTTCCATTCAAACTTAATGCCAAATTTTATAATATACTCTTTACCATTTCACTTAAAACTAAGTTCAAAACATTACAAACCATCCATATTTTATAACCAACGTCATATGACCTATATATATGACCTAGGTACATGCCATATTTACCAAAAGGAAAAATACATCACCAAAGTTGTGCTAAAGTCGGGATTGATCTGGATGTTGAACCGAAACCTTTGACTTCTACTAACTTGCGCACGGAAACAACCGTACGCTGAGTATTTCATACTCAGTGGTATTACTATAATTCAAACTATATAACTTTAATGAATTATAAATATTAATCATATAACATTAAACATGTAAAATTTATAAATCATAAGAACTAATTTACATTCAATATCATATTTCATATATAATAATTCATCAACAATATCATATCTTAATAACTTGAACTTGATCAATTCATGAAACTTAGGTTCATGCTTTCAAATCTCACATACAATTTCAATTCACAATTCGACTAACAATTTCTTTCTCATACTTTCAGTCATATGATTAATCAAATTTATTCAATTTAGTCATTTCAATTATTCACCCTATTAACAAACCCGAACCTAGGCGAATACACGATTCCAACCAAACACACCAGTACGGCACATTGTGCCTAAAATGGTACTCAGTACCTGATCAATAAATCAGAAGCAGTATACGACACATAAAATGCCTAAAATGACACACGTGGTGCCTAATATGACACATATAGCGCCTGATCGGCAAAGCTGATAAATTCCCATACTCTTCCAATCCTATGGCATGCCAACTATATTCGACTCAGCCTGACTAGTTAATAGGGTATTCAAATCATTTCTCAATTTAAATTTCACTTTCAATGTACAATTCAATTCGATACAATTTTCCACTTTCCAACAATATACTATCAAATATTCATACATAATCATACTTCATCTCAATTTCATTCAATTCAATATTGATACTTACCTTAAAATTTTACTTACCATACACATAAATTTAAATATAACATCTAATAAATAGTAGTTTGAATTATAATAATACAAACCGTGATTTGCTCGATTACTCCTCGATAACCTTCTCTTTTCCTTTCGAAGCCAATGCCTCGGGTTCTTTGCTAGCCACGAAAATTAAAATAATTTATACTATTAATACAACACTAATTTATATTGAATAATTGAATTTCTATTCAATTTCTACCTTATTTTCAATTTGATCCTAACTAAGTTCACTTACTTTTCTAACTCAATTCATACTTTATTTCTACTCAATTTTCTATCATATTCAACATAAATATCCAATGTTCATGATAAAACTCTAATTTCAAATTTCTTTCAATTTAGTCCTTCAAACACAAAACTTATAGCTTACTTTACAATTTAATCATGTAATCAATTCTAAATAAGAATTCTATCAATTTAATCCCTAATTCAATCATTTGTTCAACATGAACTATACTAAAAAACCTAAGAACTTTCAAAACTTCAACTTAAATTCAACAAAACCTTGTTCTAAAGCTTCTAAAACATCCAAATTAAGTAAAAAAGACTTAATTGACTTACCAATTTAAACTCCAAGCTTTAAAACCTTAGTTTCCCCCTTTTTCTTTTCTTTCCCTTTTTCTTTCTCCCTATTCGAATGCTTCTCTGTTTCTTTTCTCCTTCATTTCTTTCTTTTATTCTTTTAGTTTCTTTATTCTTTTATGTTTATTTACTTTATTAATTTAATAATAATAATAATTTTTATAATAAATATCTATTTAATAACAAATATTTATATTACATTTGTACACACATATATTTTACACTTGTCTATTATCATCACCATCCAATTGTCCTTATTTTATTTATTTTATATAATTTTATATTTTAATATAACAAAATCTATTTACTTAAATAAAAAGTAATTAAATAAATATATTACAATTGTACAAATATAATTATTACACATGTATATTTTTATTATCATACATTTGTCTTTATTTTAATTTACTTCATAATATAATAATATAATATCAATTATTAAATAATAATAATAACTTAATTAATGTATGAAATCTAAGAAAAATCTTAAATTTTTCAATTCATTTGCCGCCTCAATTAGGACAAATGGCATAATTGTCATTTTGGTCCTTTATATTTTCTTTTAATCTATAATTCAATTTTCTCCCTTTATTCAATTTAGTCTTTTTCCTTAATTATTCTTAATTAAGCTAAATTCACTTAATTAAAGCCTAATGAAACACACAACTAGACTCACAAATATTCCTAATAAATATTTATGAACTCGATTTACTAAGACGGAGGCCCGATACTGCACTTTTTTGATGCCCATGAATTTTGGGTCATTACAGGGGGTGCAGGTCCAAACTCGATGGGGTTGGGGCGCACGCACCCGCACGACGTGGGCGGCATGAAATGTCTGAACCGGTCGGGCCTAAATGGGCCTACGGATATTTTAACCCAACACGAATTTATTTTCCTTAGCATACAAAATCTGCTTATATATGGAAACTTATCTTATTGGTTTGATTCCAATAAATCTGTTTAAAATTTTAATTTAATGGCAGATTTTGGGGATATTTTTTCTAAAATTCCAACACTCTCCATGCCTATAAAAGGTCATGATTCTGAAGGGTTTTTAAACACTTATATACTCTCTTAGAATTTCTCCGGCTGAAATTTTGTTGCTCTCAAAAATCTGTTTTTCCATCCTTCGTGTTTTATAAATACTCCGGCGATAGAAAAAGGCATTGTTCGTTCGATTGATCGTGGTAGAGATGCTACTACTTCTATCACTGTTGTTGTTGCATCCTAGGAGACTTTCGATCAACGTTACTCTAAGTACCGTAGGAGCAGCCGAATCTGTCTTAAGGAAACCGTGTTTCACGAGCCTCAATGTTTTGTAAAATCTCAATTCTCCTTTGTTTCTATTGTTTATTATGGTTTTATTTGATTTTCATATTTGATAAATTAACTATAAATAATCTTGTTCATATTTTATTTTATATGTGTTTATTTATAATTAATTATTTTTATTCGCTAAGGTGTATTGTCTAACACATTCTCCTAGAAAGAATTTTCCTTTCGTGCAACTTTGCAAAACACCAGAATTTAGAGAACAAAGAGAAGTTATTTTTCTTTTATTGTATTCTGAAAATATTCTTTTGCATTAGCAAAAACGTTAAAATTGAATAACCAACCGTTAAATCTAAAAACCAAAAGATTAACAGGTGAATTTTATAGGTTATGAGAGGTTATATAGATGCAAAAGATTATGGAGAAAATAGGTGAAAAGCTTCTTTTTTTATTCTATTAAGCTCAGAAGATATTTATTAGATATAATTTTATAGGATTTATTTGATTGGTCTAAACCAAATTTTAACGTGCAGTCACCGAGGGGTTAGCGAGTGTATATACTGACATCCAAGGAGGGTCGGGAGATATGCACTCGCAAAGAAACTTTAAGAAATCTCCAACCTCTAAGCTGTGCAACAACTGAGTATGCCTTCCAATGCATTGGAGGCAGAGGCAAAGACAGGCAAGCCATATCCCTTGGGTATTTCTTTTAACTGTTGTCTTCCTTATAGCTAATATTTTATAATTATTTCAAATAATTAAAATCATTTCATTTGGAAACTATATAATTCATAATTTTACATGTTTTTAACAATGCTCAACCGGGTTAAGAGTAGGGATGACAAAAAAGAAAACCTAAATCCAACATCCGACCCAATCCATTAGAATCGGATTTTTTTTTTTTTTTTTTAAATTGAGTTCAAGTTGAATCAATATCAAATTTGAGGAAATCCACCGTGCCCAGCCCTAAGATATTTGAAGGGTCCTTGAAGGATCTTAAGTCACAAACATAAATAGCTTTTATATCACAACAAAATTCATTCCATCAAAAATGTCACCTAAATCAGGTCCGAGTGTTCGCTATGCTTGCAAATTGGAGTCTGATTCTTACCTTCCTGCAACTCCTCCATTATCGGGTTGCATCTTCAACATTTATCGGAACAGAAAACTCGTGCAAAATCGTTTAAGTTAGAAATACAGTACTTAAAGTGTCAAAAATTTTGCATTCTTTCAACGAGATTCAAGATTCATTTATCAATGCATGCAATTGTTGTCGGAATGAGGAAATGTCTTCTGCTTTGACAGCCATAACAATCCCTGTTAGCTGGTAATTTTTTAGCTGCAAAAAAGATCGACCGTTGGAAGATAATTATAGTTATTGATCAAAAACAAGAATACAAAGGTAATTATACCCCATTGGTCTGAAAAAGAACGGTAAAGACAAGTTAATGAACTATCAAAATTTTAGATCTCAAAAACAGAATTTAGAGATGAACTAAAATGGATCGATGATGATAAATTTGATGTTGAGTTCTACTAACCTCATGAGTTGCAACCTGTTGAGTTTGCAATGGAAAAAGGAAGGACCACATGCTCAGCTGAAATGCGTTTTAAAAGGAAATCATTAAAATGTAAAAACGAAAACAAACCAATAGACACGTAAAACATATGGCATTACACATTACATGGATCAAAGAATCAATACCTTATGCAAAATCTCATCTTCAGGCTTAATATATACGAAAGCCTCATCTTTGTCAGTGCTTGAAGACCTTTTCTGATTTGCATTCTTGTGCTGTAGATTCAGCTCGAAAGTCAGGGAAAGAATAATCAAAATATGCTCATATGAAATGTAAAAGCAGCACAAGAAAGATCTTATACCTTGTAAAATTTGCTTACTACTACGTAAAATTTGAACCGGAAGGAATTACGCAACTCCTCTGTGGGCTTCAAAAAGTGAAACAAGAACATATATATATATAAGTTTACTATCAATAAGGGCTTTTGGTAGAAAAAGAAGACAATACTTTTTATTAAGTATAACACATTACTCAAAATCTAACCTCATCTTCGGTAGCCCATGAAATTTCATCAAAGAGTGCATCATAAAGAGGCGGCAAGAGTTCAGGAGGAAGGTTCACGACACATTGGGAAACCAGGAGACCCACTTTCTGTGCTTCATCTCCCAAAAGTGATCTCAAGTTTCCTATTTTATCTTTCTCATGGCATATGTTAAGAAGGAACTCCTTGAGCTCTGAAATACATTTGTGATCCTAGCGAACAACATTCACAACATTTTAGCTACACCATTTGGTATATAAGGGTTTCGCATGTTGACACAAGAAATAGCACCTCAACAGATAAACTTTATCGAAGAACCCACAGTTCGAGAAGGAATAAAAGATATTTAGCCTTTAGGTAGGCATCAACCACCAGTACAACAAGAAAGATTCATTTAAAAGTTTTGTTTGTTTGTGTTACCTAGACTCAGGTGTGAGTGTTGGATTACGAGAAGGATAAAAAATGGGTATGTTCAAATTTTTTTCAACATTTCCATGTATTTGAAATGTACTTAGAAGATCATATTCTCATACCTATATCCAAATATGCCTCAGATGCAGTCACTTTAAGAACAATGAAAAGAAAGACCCAACATAGTTGTCTACTACCTGATCTATCACATCGAATGATATTGGTCATTTAACTTGGTCCATTATTCTAGCTATGGGATTTTAACTAAGATTCTATACAATCAAGTACAAGGTGACTATTTAATCTATTCCAACAATGGCAAAACCAGGATGGTGCAATATTTAGCAGATCAATGGTATGGATTACCTTTTAGTATATCAATTTCAAGTTAGGGTCAGTAAATTAATCTTGCCAATAGGAAACAGTTCAACAAAGAACAGTTAACAGCCATTCAGATCAAAAGAATAACTTTCTTACCTTGTATCTCCCCAAGTTAAGGGCAGTAATTATAGAAAAAACTCCATTGTCTTCATCATCCTCTAATTTAACAACAGTTCCAACGGTGGTTTGTCCCAATATCAAGTCTACAAAACCGCTCAAATCCCATTGCTTGTTATTAAGGTAGGATTGCAGCAATGTTTTCACACCATGAAAATCATCTGGTTTTGGGTCAAAGAATGCAAAATCTGCTTGGACAACTCCCTTTTAAAGACAGAAGGAGAAAGAAAAGGGACAAATTAACTAAAAACCTTTAGACATATTTCATAGTATAATCAATGTTACCTGTAATTAAGTACTTACATCAAATTCTTCATCCTCAGATGACACGGATTGTCTGTCTACGTTTTTTAACTTCTCCTTAAATTCATCACCTACAGTTTAGGCCAGAAAATAATAAGAATGCAAAAATCGAAAATACCGGTAAAAGTCAAGCAGATAACAGCAACAGAAAAGCAATTATTTATCACTTTAAGCACACACCAAATAAAGAAAAAAACAAACCAGCAGATTGCTGCATGGCATCGTGCATGTGATGCTTAACCAGGTAAGCAGTAGCAACTCGAGCAACAGAACGAGCAAATGGTGAGAAAGTTAAAGGCTGAACTGGTAACAATCTATGATGCCTAGCTGGTTTCCGCGGCATCTTCGTTAATCAGCTGAAAAGTTGGCAGCAAATCAAGGGTTAGTAGTGTGTATAAACACACACAGACATTTATAGATTTTGCAGAAAAGGTGCCGAATCAAAGACCTTAAATCCCTAGCCTAATAAAATAATTTATTCTATGATTACATATTTTTGTACCTTCTTTTTTCAGATTTTACTAATGCATTGGCAATTGATCATTTACAGAACAAAGTATCTTACTTTACTCAACTTTAAAGTTAGCATAAAGCATTTTAGAAAAAAAAACTACAATTTTAAACATCAGATACTAATATTCAAAAATTAATTACACATTCAAACAGCACTAAGCTAAGTACTTTTACTTTCACCATTGAAATACAGCTTAAGCTCAGCTGAACAAAACCAAATTCAAATAAAAGATAAATAAAATGGATAAAAAAAAAAAGAGTTAGAATTTATGCATACCTTTGGCAAAATATGAGCAAAGCTTAGGCTTTTGGAGCGGTTTCTAAAGGAAAAAAGGACCGTAGCTTTCGTCGTCGTCGTTTGTTTTTCAGAGGAGATTCTAGCGAACAGCGCCGCTGTAGCAAAAGCGAAGGAATAAAGAGATACAGCCGAGGAAGCAGCGACGAGAGTGATGGTTTTAATTGGAGTATGAATTTTAACAGATTTTTAGGCATTTTTGCCCTGAACTTCAACTATAAGAAAACTCGAGTAAGACCTTAAAGGTTAGAATATACACTAATCAAATTCCAATCGGACAAAAGAATTACACAAAAATGTACCTCTTTTAGCACTCCTGAAAAATAATTTCACCCTAAATTAGCAAAAACAAAGATGTATTTGTCTTTACAGGAATAAAAGCATAAACATTATAAACATAAAATGAACAAGGAAAGATACAGAATAGAACTTACATGAAAATGAAACAGTTTTATACATATATATATAGGCATTTTTCATATTTAAGTTAAAATGTACTCATCTTTGTATATTGAGAAAAGAAGTAAAAGACCTCTCTAGTACCTCTCAATTTTGATATTGAGCAAATTGATCACTCTAAAACTCAGAACAATTTAATCCCTATCAATTTCGACAATAAGCAACTAAGAACAACTAATCACAACTTAATATTTTTCTTCAAAGTTAACGCATTCTATCAATTTAGTATTTGATTAACAAATTTAGCTCACAACATTTATGTACTTTGTGAACATTTACAATATATAAACATCGAGAGCTATATTTGTTATTATAACAATCAAAATAATGTACAATTGACGGACAACAGTAATGCCACGATTAATCCTCTTTAGTTGTTCACTTTCAAATTTGATAGGAAATAAATTGCTCCAATTTTTTGTGAACATTTTCCTCAATATTTTCTTAAAAATCTGAATTAAGGGCACCAAGTTTGAGATTGGGGTAAAGAAAACCTTAAAAAATCCGAATTTAATGGATCCAAAAGCAACAAGGAATTAACTCAAGAACAGTTCACAATTACACTACCCAATTACCACAAATAGCTAATTTTACCTCAAGAAGAAGAACAACAACATTATTTTTTTGCTAAAAACATCTTTAAGTGACAAGTTCCTAAAGAAATCGGCAGACTGA
Source organism: Gossypium raimondii (assembly GCF_025698545.1). Taxonomy (NCBI): domain Eukaryota; kingdom Viridiplantae; phylum Streptophyta; class Magnoliopsida; order Malvales; family Malvaceae; genus Gossypium; species Gossypium raimondii. Next base: position 40,457,050 of record NC_068577.1, read on the forward strand.
ACCCTAAACAGGAAGGGGTAACAATGAATATTCGTAAGAAAGAATAGATATAAAAAAATACCTCTGATTGAAGAGAGAAAGGTGACGATCGCCGTGGAGATTGGCGGTTGTTACAATGAGCAGATTTTTCAGTGTATAAAGCTTGTTTTTTTCATTCTTCAAACAGTGGAAATTCAAGTGTCGAGAATATGAAGGATTCAAGTTTTAGGGTTTTTCTTAAATTAGGTAAAAATGCCGAAATTAAAAAAAAAATTACGTCCGAATTTCGGGTAATTTACACAAAAAAAATCCTTTTTTTTTCAAAAAATTATCGAAATGGACCCATCATTTAATTATTTACCAGAATGGTCCATTTTCCGTCAAATCTCGTCCACGTCGGTAGCGATGTCGGTGTGCGCGCCAAGAAGTCCTCGCCACGTCGCCAAAGCTGATGATGTGCGCTGATTTGTCCCGCAGATGAACAATCTTTGCAATGGTCAAAAATTTGACCGTTGCCCCCCCAACGGTCAAAAAAAACTATAAATACCCCTCATCCCTTTTTTTTCACAAACTAACTATCTCTCAAACTTCCTCTCAATTTCCTTCCAAAATTCTCTCAAATCCATATTTAATTTCAATTTTCTCTCAAGTTCCTCTTAAATTTCTCTTAACTCCATTTTTTTAAATTTCTCTTAACTCTCTTAAATTTGTACGATTTCAGCAATGGCCGGAGAATTGACTCGTCTTGATAAGCATCACATATCGGTGGAACAAATGAAAATGGTAAGTATTAAATTTAATTTTTAAATATTATTTAAGAATTTTTTATTTATGCATTTTTAGATAATTATTAATTTATTATTTGTTATAAAAGTCTGTAGATCAGGTATTGGAATGCAATATCCGGAATATGCATGGTCCTCCATCACCGTTGGTAGAGAACTACTGCTGGAAGCGAGTTTTGGCACGTGTGGCGGTAGGTCGGGGATGCAAGGTGGACCCGAAACTAATCAGTGCGTTGATCGAGAGGTGGAGACCCGAGACGCACACATTCCATCTTTCATGTGGAGAGTGCACTATCACTCTAGAAGATGTCAGTCTACAATTGGGATTGCTAGTGGACGGGTACCCAGTCACCGGGTCTGCCCAATCTAGCGATTGGGGGGCGGTGTGCTACGAGTTTTTGGGCGCTATTCCGGAGAAAATGGAGGGAGGTAAGATCGAGATGGGCTGGTTACGTGACACATTCCCTGATCCGGATGAAGATTCAACCGAAAATGAAAGAATCCGATATGCTCGGGCATACATTCTTCAATTAATTGGAGGTTATCTGATGCCCGACACGTCACGAAGCAGTGTACATCTAAGATGGCTACTGAAACTCGTTGATTTTAGAGCAACTGGTGAATTGAGTTGGGGGTCTGCCGTCTTGGCAACGTTATATCGGGAGATGTGCGGGGCGACGCGACCGAGGAGAGCAAAAATCGGAGGTTGCCTGTCACTACTACAGTCATGGTCACGGTTTCGCTTTCCATTTCTACGTCCTCGAGTGGACCACCCATATACATTCCCACTCATAACGAGGTAAATTTTATATTAAATTTTACAATTATTATGTAGATTTTAAAAATAAAAGTATGCTAAAAATTTATTTAATTAGGTGGAACCATCCGGCAAGTCATGCTCGATTACCTACCTCTCTTGAAGATATACGGCTTCTATTGGACCAACGGTCGGAAGCACAAGTAAGTATTAAATAAAATAGATATTTTCATACAAGTAATTATGTATATAACTAATATTTCTATCATGTTCATATAGTTTCAATGGACACCATACGAGGATCGGGAAATTCGGGCAATAATTCAGGAAGAGTTCTTACAAAATCCACAAGCTTGGCACGTGAAAGTCGTGTTGATCAACTATGCAACCGTGGAGCCGCACCAATCAGACAAAGTGCTACGACAGTTTGAATGTAGACAACCGATTCCCGTGGATCCTGAGGTGTTTGACGATCAACACAAAGTCGACCTTCGGCAATTGAATACGGATTGGCCGAGATACTGGTCCTAGTACATGGAAATGTGGGAAGATCAGTATGAATATATACCTACTCGGGAACCAATCATCGTTCCGTAGTTAGCGTGCGTTCCAGAATACATGCCATGGTTTAAGATCCATGGCAAGCCGTATTTACTGATGCTAGAGGAGAGGCAGCGTCAAATACGTGTCGAAAGGGAAAGGCGCTGGCCTCTAAATCCAAGACGACAAGATGACGAAGGTAGCCCCTCAACGAGGCCCAGACATTCACCCGACTCATCATCAGCGGCCATGCAATCACCAGGCCCAACGAGAGCACCGACACAGTCACCCGACACAGCAGTTCAACCGATGATACCCACGCAACCGCCTTTTCAGATGATGCCAGGTGCGTTTCCTAACCCTTATATGTATCCTTTTCCAAGTACTATGGCAGGTTGGAGCCAAATGCCCGGTTCAGCTCCATTTCCTGTTATGCCGAGTGGACCGCTGATGTATAGGCTAGCGGCGCACGAGGGATCGTAAGAGGGGCTGTCGGGGAGCTCTCCTTTTTACCAATCCCCACCAACGTATGGGTTTCAAACACCGTCGCTGTTCGTGATGCAAACACCTCCACATACACTATTCTTTAAAGGTGGATCATCGTCCCAAGTCCGACAACCAGATGCCGTACCGGAAGAACCAGAATCCCCGCCAGAGGAACAACAACTGTCGTCGGAAGCTAGAGAAAGGAGGAATCCAGCGCATAATCGTCGACGGTCGCCATGTGGCACTGAATCCCCCGGGCATAGACATTGATTGCCGAAAAATGAACCATTCCGGTAAATAATTAAATAATGGGCCCATTTCGGTAATTTTTTTAAAAAAAGAGCTTTTTTGTGTAAATTGCCCCCGAATTTCCCAAGGCAGAATGATAAAAGCCTTTGTTTCAAAAAACATGTTCTTTTTAATACATTAGTTTTTTTTTTGTCAGTTTAACTGTTAATAATTTTTTTTCAATTTTTCTTATACTCAGTAATCAATATTTGTATTTTTTATTTAATATTATTTTATTTTTAAAAAAATTTAATTAATAATTATTTTATTTATATAAATAAAATGATAAATAAGTAATTATATAATAAAATATATATGTTATATATATCGTTATGTTAAAATATATATAAATAAAGAGATTATTAATTAAAATATTACTAACATAACGATATATATAAAATATATTTTTATTATATAATTATATAATTTTATTTTTATTATATAATTACATAATTATATAATTTTATTTTATTTATATAAATAAAATTTATTAATTAAAAACTTTAAAATAATATATTTATTAATTAAAAATAAAAATAAAATAACATTAAATAAAAATACAAATATGAGTAGGAAAAGAATCGAACACGAATCTTAAAAACAAAACCACTAACCTTTAACAATCTAACTAAAAACGATGCATTAAAAAAAACATTTTGTAAAAGTGTTTTTGAAAAGTACTTTTAATATGCGTTTTGTTTCTTTCTTTAAAATCAATTATTACCATGATTTTTATTTTTTATTTTGACATTTTTACCTAATTTTCCCTTTTTTCTCATTCAAAAAATTATCATTTCACTATGCTTTACGCTTTTAAGTTGCGTCTCAAAATTGTTCATCGCAATAAAAGCATATAGCTAGAGAAAGGGTATTCTATAGTGTTCAAGGGCAAGGAGTGTCAAATCAGTGATCCAAGTGGATCCAAGCTTATGGCAGTCACTATGGCTGATAAAAGCTTTGTTGTTGATTGGACAAATGGCTCAGACATTGCCTATACAGCCACAACTGATGAATCCAAGCTTTGGCATCAAAGACTTGGTCATGTCAACTACAGATCAATGGATCAGCTATCCAGAGAAGACTTGGCTGAAAACTTCATTGGTTCAGTTGAAAAATAAAAGGTTTGTGAAGTATGCCAGCTAAGAAAGCAAGCTAAGCTCTCATTTCCTTCAAATCAGGCCTGGAGAGCCTCTGAAAGGCTGCAGCTCATGCACACTGATGTGTGTGGCCCTATGAAGACCAATTCACTGAATGGAAGTAGGTACTTCATTCTGTTTATTGATGATTTTTCAAGATTTTGCTGGATTTATTTCTTGAAACAGAAATCAGAGGTAGGCTCAGTGTTTTCAAAGCTCAAGATTGGTGCTGAAACTGAAACAGGCTGCAAGCTCAAGACCATAAGGTCTGACAATGGGACTGAGTACACCTCAGCTTAGTTCCAGGCCTTTTGTGATGAGGCAGGCATCAAACACCAGCTCACCAACACCTATACTCCTCAACAAAATGGTGTAAGTGAGAGGAAGAACAGGAGCTTGATGGATATGGCTAGATGTCTACTGTTTGAGAAGAATTTGCCTAAAACCTTGTGGGTTGAGGCAGTTAACACTGCTGTGTACATCCAAAATAGGCTTCCTACCAAGGCCTTGGATCACAAAACTCCTTTTGAGGTCTGGTTTGGATTCAAGCCATCATTGGCTCACTTAAAGGTCTTTGGTTGTATTTGTTATGCACATGTGCCTGCTGTTAAAAGGGATAAGCTGGCTAAAAGAGCTCGACCTGGTATTTTGGTGGGCTACAATACAGTCAAAAAAGGCTATAGGATCTTGAATCCTTCAACAAGCAAAGTGTCTATAAGCAGAGATGTGGTGTTTGATGAGAAGTTACGCTGGAATTGGGAAAATAATGAGCCACAGGCAGTTTCTGAAGACCTTGTAACAGACCAAACTAAGCCAGATCAAAATCATCCTGAAATGGACATTGATAATGAACCAGTCAGAGGTACTAGACCATTGGTTGAGATTTATGAAAGAGCTCAAGTAGCCATAGCTGAACCAAGCTGTTTTAAAGAGGCTGAAGCTCGGCAATGGTGGAAGCAAGCAATGGCTGATGAAATCAGCATGATTGAGAAGAATCAGACTTGGGAACTAGTTGAAAGACCAGTCAAAAGGAAGATTATTGGGGTGAAATGGGTTTATCGAGCCAAGCATAATGCTGATGGGAGCTTGAATAAGCTGAAAGTAAGGTTGGTTGTTAAGGGGTTTAGCTAGAAGTATGGTCTGGATTACCTGGAGACCTTTGCACCAGTGGCCAGGCTAGACACCATCAGACTGCTGATTGCCTTAGCAGCACAAATGCAGTGGAAAATCTACCAACTCGATGTGAATTTAGCCTTCCTCGATGGATTTCTTGAGGAAGAATCTATGTTGAACAACCACAGGGCTTTGAAGTAGCTGGTAAAGAACACATGGTCTACAAACTGAAGAAAGTTTTATATGGCTTGAAACAGGCTCCAAGGGTCTGGTATAGCAGGATCGATAGCTACCTGGTTAGTTTGGGATTTGAGAGAAGCAAGAGTGAGCCAACATTGCATGTCAAGAAGGAAGGGGCACAAACACAGCTCATTGTGTCCCTGTATGTTGATGACTTGTTGGTGACAGGAGGAGACCAGCAATCCTGATTGATTTCAATACCAAAATGCAGCAGATGTTTGATCTAGGAAGGATGACCTATTTTCTTGGCATACAAGTGACACAGATGCACAATAGGATATTCCTAAGTCAGAAAGCCTTTGCCTCCAAGATTCTAACCAAGTTCTCAATGCAAAATAGTAAAGTAACCAATACTCCAATTGCTGTTGAAGAGAAGCTATCGAGTTATGGTGATTTTGAGAAGGTTTGTGAAACAACCTACAGGAGCTTAATTGGTTGTTTGTTGTATCTGACAACCACTAGGCCTGACATTATGTTTCTTGTAAGTTTGCTTTCAAGGTTCTTGCATTGTAGCAATGAGAAGCACTTTCAAGCTGCAAAAAGAGTGCTCAGGTATGTCAAGGGTACATTAAGCCATGGCTTGATGTATAGCAAAGCTAAAAAACTGAAGTTAGTAGGCTACACTGATAGTGACTGGGCTCGTTCAATGGATGACATGAAAAGCACCTCAGGATATGCTTTCAATCTTGGTTCAGCCATGTTTTGTTGGAGCTCGAAGAAGCAAACACTAGTTGCTCAATCTACTGCTAAAGCCGAGTATGTTGCAGCTGCAAGTGTTGTCAATCAAGCCATTTGGCTAAGAAAAATAATGGCTGACTTGAATGTGTATCAAAGGGAAGCAACAGAGATCTTTTGTGATAATCAATCTGCTGTTGCAATTGCAAAAAATCCAGTGTTCCATGGAAGAACAAAGCATTTCAGCATCAAACTCCATGTTAGGGGTGAGCATTCGATCGAATCGAATCGAAAATTTTCGAGTTAATCGAGTTTTCGAATCTCATTTTATCATCCTAACTTTATTTGAAGTTTTCTCGAATCGAGTCGAGTAAGATGGAATTCGAATCGAATCGAATCAAATATATTTGTTCGAGTTAAATTTTAAAAAATAATTTTAGGTCCTTGTAACTATTGTCACCCATCGTAATAAAATTTGTCCACCTTAATCAAATTTTTTATTAACTTTCATTACCTCATAATTTATTTATTAATTTTTTATATCTTGGTTAGCTTCTTTACTTGCTTAGTTGTTTCAATTATCTTGATTCTTGTCACTATGTATTTTGGAATTAAAAATATATTAAATGTAAAAATATGATTTTTTAATAAAAGTTATTTTAAAAATAAAATGTGAAATTGATACCAATATAAAATTTTAACACGAATATTTTATGGCATAATTAATAATTCAATTTTAATATAAATATTCAATATGACTAAACAATTCAATAATATAAATAATATAAAATGTGAAATTTAATTTAATAATATAAATAGTAGATATAAATAAAATTATTACTATTTGTGTTTAGTGATTTTTTTTTAGATAATTTTGATTTTTTATTTGAGAGTAAAGGGTGAGAAGTAAAAGTTTAGAGGAAAAATAAAAGTTTTGGGGAATAAAAGTTTGAGGAAAGTAAATAGGGGAGTAAAATTTTGGAGGAAAATATTAAAAAAATTGGAGGGGAGGGTTTGGGATAGATGGGAGGTGGGATGGGAGGGGAATAAAAATTTTAGGGGAAAAGTGAGAGGGAGTAAAAATTTTGGGGGGAAAATAAAAGGTTTTGAGGGTTTTGGGGAGTAAAATTTTGAGAAAAAGTAAATGGGAGAGTAAAATTTTGGTGGGAAATGGATTTTGGGTAGATTTGGGGGTTGGGAGGTTGGGAGGGGAGGGGAGTAAAAGTTTTAGGGGAAAGTGGAAAGGAGTAAAAGTTTTGAAGGAAAAGTAAAAAGGTTTGAGAGTTTGGGTAAAAATGTAAAATATTATAGTTTGATATTCGAATTATTCGAATTCGAAAACTCAACCTTGATTCGAACTCGAAATTCAAAAAAAAATCAAGTTGATTCGACTAACTCGATTAACTTGAATAACTCGATTCGTTTAACTTGAAATTCGAATTTTTTTCAATTTTTTCGAGTCGAATCGAGTTTTGCTCACCCCTACTCCATGTTGTTAGAGAAATGGAGCAAGCATAGGAAGTGAAATTGATTCATTGCAATTCAGAGGATCAACTTGCTGACATTTTGACAAAGGCCCTTAGTATAACAAAGTTTGAGCACTTAAGGAAGAAATTAGGAGTTTGCAACATGCTAACCAAGGAGGAGTGTTGAAGGTTGGTCAGCATGTAGCAAAGAAGCAAACAACAAGCAGGCCATGAAGATCGAACCATGCAGAAGCTGCTAGAGTAAGTGCAACTATTCCTTTTCAGTTTATTTTGTATTCTTAAGTTGATGTGATGCATTTTAGTTCATTTTGAACTATGTTAGGTTAATGATTGATGTAATTTGTTGATGAATGAGCTGTTAACTCAGCTTTGTTTAAGTGTGCAAGCTTGTTTTTGCAAGTTTCAATGTATTAGTGGTAGTAGGTAGCAATTAGGTGACCATATATTGATTTTGACAAGCAAATTGCTTGGTTTATGTATTGGTATTATGCCATTGTTCAAAGTTGAATGAAATATATCAATTTTTGTTCCAATACTCTTTATTGTTCTTTGTTTTTCTTTTCAATTTTCTGTCTTGAAAATATGTTGTTTCTTCAGCAAGAATCGAGCCTTGCTGCTCAAGTCTCAGCCAACTTATCTGTTCTTTGTTCTTAAAACCAACACAGGTGCAGACCCTGCTGATGGGGAAGTTCACCATTTGACAGAAGACTACAGCAAAAAACCGTTAACAATTGATCCTAAATTCCGTCAGCAGTTTAGTCAGCATCTCGATGCCATTGGGCTTTTCCTGGAGCAGAAGTTTGGGTGCCCCCAAGATGTTGAAGGATGTCTTCTCGGGGAAGATATTTATGTGGTTCAGACACGCTCCCAACCCCACTAATGGCCAGTAGCTTATCAGGCATCTAATTAGACTGTCATCCACATTGAAAATAAGCACTTCCAATCTTTGGCAATGCAAGCATTGTCTTCGTTTTCAAGCGTTCCACGCTTTACATACCCAGTATGTAAGCGGTTTTAAGCTACCTATGTTCGCATATAAAGTATAGATTGCGTAATCACAAGTTATAGATTACAAAACTTGTACATGGAAGCTGAAAGACGAGGTTATATCAATCTCGAGGTACTGCTAATATGTCAAGTAGTTTATGTTTATTATTTAAAGACAGTCGAATAAGGGTTGTCCCTGCAGGTTCGGTCTATTGTTTTTGCCAGTCAGTTTATGTAAATCTGAGGATGGCCATTGAATCGAGGAAATCTCGATCTTGTGGATGTCTTCTTCAACTTTGAGAATGAAAGGTAACCCCATAATTCTTTTGTTATTGCAGTTCGCTGATAAGCATCAATGTCCCTACTTTTTGCTTATTGTTTAAGTTGGAATAACAGCTTTGGATTTATATTCTGTTTTGAATAAATTTTGGAATTGTGTTTAAAATAATTAAATGAAGACTTTTAAGATGTTGAATCCTAATTAATTTTGAAATATTACTTATTTTACATACGTTGTTTGGATTTCGCATGTAAGTATGTGTTTAATACAATTATATATTTTTTAAAGTTTTTTTCCTCTTATGTATGGGTCATACATCCATATTATATGAGATACAAATATAACGAGTATTAAAAAATTTCAAATAATATATTACTAAATTAAAAGAATATGAGAAAATAAGTATGTAATAAATTTATATAAAAATTAAATGTAATTTTAATTTAAATGATAAGCTTGTTTTCAAGCTTCAAAACCCAACAAATAATAAATAATTTTAATTCCATATTATATGATTTGAATTTCAACAATTTAAAAAAGAAAAAAAAAAGGATTTTATTGAATTGTACTTCCGAATTCAAGTTGAAGAGATGAAATGATGAAATAAATAAAATATTGATGGATTAGTTTCTTGAATATTATTAGATGATAAATATTCTTTTTCAAATAGAGGGTGGAGTTTTTAAGCAAGTAGGAATGAATGGATGTTTGAGTAGGTCATCGAGAAAAGCTGGTCCAACCCTAACCACTGCGCTATTGCCACCACAAGCCAATGGTTCCAAAGCCTAGCCACTGCTTCCATTTCAAGCCCATAATTGATTTCCTTTTATACAATTTTTATTACTTTCCATAATTTTTTTATAAAATTAAATAAAAAATAATACAAGCAAACTCGAATATGGATAGAGACTTAAAATTAACTTTTAACTTTTAATTACCATCCTTTTTTTGTTCCAATTGCCTTTCATGTCAGGTCTTGTGTCATGAATTAATGTCTTCTTTTCTTTTTTGCTAATCTCAAACAAGGAATGTTGATGGATATAAAAACAAAATAATCATTAATAAGAATCCATAAATTCTTCCTTTAAATCATCTAAAATTTGGTGCAATTTCAACCCCACAAAACCAACTTTGAATGTGAAGCTTCCTTCTTTAATCCCTACCATATATATATAAATGGTTTCCTTGGGCAAAGGTTCGTAGGGAAAAAAGAAAGAAAGAAAAATGTCAGCTGCTGTAGGAATTTTCTTAGCATCCAAACAAGATGGTTTGAAGAAAAATGAATGAAACAATAATGAAGAGGCGAGAGAAGAGAAGAAGAAGAACAACAAGAAGTTTGTTATGATAATGAAGCAAAGAACAATAATGTTGATGATGAGAATGAGGCTGATGAAGAAGATGATGATCCCAAGCTGAAACCTGAGAAGGAGTTGGATCTTGGCCCTCCTCTTTCACTGTGTGTGTGTGTGTGTGTGTATGCATGTATTTGCATGAAGCCAAGTAAGTAAAGCACTGTGTTTTGTATTTATTGATTCTAAAGGATGATGAAAGTCTGAGGAGATGGAAAGAACAGCTTCTTGGGAGCGTTGATATGTCTGCTCTTGGAGGTACTGTTTTTCCTATCAGTTATTCAAGGAGCAAACACGTGTTGAATTATATTTTTGTGAGGAAAGCAGAGATGGGGCGGCAGAAGTGAAGATAGAAAGGCTGTCAATCGTATGTCGGGGCCGACCAGATATTGTTTTGCCCATTTCATTTGTTTCAAACCCTAAAAGCAGCTTGTTTATACTAAAGGAAGGAAGTCGTTATCGTCTCAAATTCTCCTTCACTGACTCCCACAACGTTGTCTCTGGTCTTAACTACACTAACACTGTCTGGAAAACCGGTGTTAGAGGTGAGTATCATATACTTTCATGTTAGGATATGTATAGATACAAACCATATCTATATTTAAAGATATCTCGTCAGAACCCAACTTAAATCTCCAACACAACAATTCTAACATGATCCATTAATGAAACAACATGGCAGTAGAGAAAACGAAAGTGATGTTGGGAACATTTAGCCCTTGAAAAGATCCATACACTTGTTTGCTAGAGCTAAATCCGACAAGTGAGTATAAAATATTATTAATTTAGTGAGTATAAGTTAATGTGAAGTTAGGAAAATTTTTGAAATATTGAATAGTGTACTAGAAATAAATATTAAAATAATTAGAATCGAAAACGAGGTATCAAGACCTCAGAGATTTTAAATCTAGCAAATATTTATGGAGTGTTAAAAAGTTGGTATTAAAGTTTTGTCAAGAAATTTTAAAGTTCCGGTAGTTAATTGAACAAAAAGGACTAAATTGTAACAAATACAAAATTATAGGAAAAGATTAAATAGCTTAAATGATAAAAGAAAGAGGGCTTAAAAGGTAAATAGACTCAAGGTCTATTTGGGCTGGACGCATTAAATCAGTAAGAAAATAAGGAGAATTAAGGGCAAAATTGGAATATTGCAAAACTTACTTAATAAAGCTAGGGTTAAAGTGGAATTATCTAGATTTCTCTTTATTTTTCTGCATTCTCATCAGCAAAAACACCACAGAAGGGTTTCCTTAAGCTGGTTTTTCATATTTTTACTGCAAGAAAGTTCAATTCTTGATTATTTCTTGAAATTTTTGTGTTTTTGTGACTTTTACAACTAGGTCCACTTGTTGAATTCATTAGTTTTTTATTCTATGAAAGAAATTGAAAGTTGCTATGAATATGTGCTGGAAGTATATGATGATTTAACATAGAATTAGAGCTTTAAATTGTTTATATGCCGATTTTATTGAAAGAATTGAATAGAAAGTGAATGTTTGGGACCTAATAGTAAAAGAGTTTGAAGTTAGGATTTTATGTGAAAATTCTGAATTTCAATACTTGTGAAATAACTTATAATGTCTAGGTAAAGTACTAATTGAGAAAAATTAGCTTAATTGAGGGGTTAATTGAGCAACGACTGAATTGTATGAATTGTGAAATTTGGGGCAAAATGGAAATCAACATTTTGCACTAAAATAGTTTTGGACAGCATCAGTAGTCTAATTTTGAAAAATTACCAAAAATTGTGGAAATCGAATTAAAGGATGAATAAAATATGAAATTAAAGCTTATTGAATTTAGTTTATCATAGAAGAAACGGTGTAAGCAATAGAATTGTAAATAATGAAATATAATAAATTTTGTGAGACAAGGTCAGAATGATTTCGGGTTCCCTTATTCTGACTTTGAAAAATCATCAAAAATTGTAGAAAAATAATTAGGGGATTAAATTTATATATTTAAAATCTTGAATGAGTTTATTTTCAAGAGAAACAAACAGGAACATCATCCAAATCCTATACGAGGAGATAATTAATTTTTGGTAAAAAAGGGTCGGAACTATCAAACAGCAGAACAAAGGTGGTTTTAAAGAATAAACTGTACTTATTGGCTAAACTAAAAATTCTAAAAATTTTATGGTAAGAATATATATGAGTTTAGTTTCAGGGAAAATTAGCGGATCCTAATTTAGAGTTCTGTAGCTCAAGATAAAAATAATTTAGTGACTATGACATGGATGGACAACATTGAATATACATAAGTAAATAGTGAAATTATAGATAATGTTACTTACAAGCGGGTTATAAACATTAAGGATGTGAAATAGAGTGGAGGTGAAGTCAATACTGATAAATGAATGATTTTACAATGATAGAACGAGAACCCGAAGCAAGTCGAGGAAAAGAAAAAGTAGCTGATTAGTCCCTGAACTTTCACAAATTCTGTAAATCGACCCAGGTAAGTTCATATGGCTGAAATTTAATGATTAAATGTTAATTTCATCAATTATATACTGTCTGATGAGATATATTTTTTGATGAATTGAGAATAAAATAATAATGCAAAAACTGAATAAATGATCAAATTGAGCGGAACGTCGGATTTGAGTACTTCTGATCAATAACAAGTGATAAGTGGTAGCTTTAGCTACACTTATCTGATCAGTGACAAGTGACAAGTGACAAGTGATAAGTGGTAGCTTTAGCTACACTTATCTGATCAGTGACAAGTGACAAGTGATAAGTGGTAGCTTTAGCTACAGTTATTTGATCAGTGACAAGTGGCAAGTGATAAATGTGATCCGTGTAAAACCGTGGCAGGGCTATGGCTTCGGAAAGTGATAAGTGATCATACGCAAGACCATAGTTATACTATGACAAAGTGGAAGTGAAGTACTCAATTTTCCGTAACCGTTCCCTAATTTGATTAAGGATGGTAAGTGACAAATGGGCCCAAAAGAATTATAGTAAATGGATAAGTGGTAGTGAGTTTATACCAGGGGACTCACTAATGATTGTGGTTGACAGGTAAACTTAGTAATGGTGTATAATGTATAAGTGTATGAATGTTTGGTAAGATTTATGTTTTATGCCTATGAACTCACTAAGTTTCTATAAGCTTACTTGAGTGCATTCAATGTCTCTTGTAGATTGACGTGAAAATATATGAAGGATCAGATCAACACTAAAGATCACATTATCCAGATTATCTCCGGTAGCTTTTGTAAATTTCCTTTTTGATTTATATGGCATGTATATGGTTTGATGATTATATAAATGCCAAAACTTGTTTAATGAATATGTATTAAAGTAAAAAGTGATGAATATGCTAAATGGTATAATTATAATAGAAGTATGATTTGGTATCAAATTGATTAAATTGGATTGGTTGGTTTGGATTAGTCTCGGTCTTAAAATTGCAGGGAAGGTTGGATATTTATAAAGGGATTATATTGAATTCATAAACAAAATTTGGGATTTTACGAAAAATTCTGTATGGAAAATGAATAGTAATTAGCTCGTAATAATGGAAAATTAATTCGGTAAACCCTGGTAATGCCTCGTACCCTATTCCGGCGACGAATATGGATAGGGGGTATTACATTTAGTGGTATCAAAGCCTGATTTAGCCGATTCTCGGAACATGTGTGATGTGTAAAGTGTTTAGAAATACATGCCATATAGATCTATGATAGTGTGATGTGTATGATCCGATGTAATATTTGTCATTTTTATAGATCCGATTATTAAGATGTCAGATAGACCTGAACGTACTGAACAGGAAGAAGTTAACAGTAGAATACAAATTTCTGAACAAGGAACAAATAGTGTGTAATGACCCAAATTTGTCCGACCCGATACAGATATTAAAACCCAAATAAAATATATATATATATAACTAAAGTCCAAACGTCTAGTTATACAAACAGTGGCCCAAATACCTCAGCCCAATTACATTAAAGCCCAAAACAAAAAGAATCACAAATAGAAACCCTAGCTAGCCTATCGCCAAGAAGACCTCCAAGTTTTCGGTCTTTCTCTCATGCGCGCACGCACACCACCTCCAGACGCACTGCACTACAAGCAACACACAAACAAACAAAGAAGAGAAAAGGAAAAAGAAAAAAAGGAAAAAAATCGAAAAAAACAGAAATAGCAGATAAAGAGATGTTATTTTTATTTATTTATTTTTCTTTTTTTCCGATTCGGCTATATAAAGTCAAATATTACACTATAAAAAGGATCCGATGTTGAAAAAAATCAATAAAAAAAGAAAAAGCATATAGCAGAAATTCGAAGGTGATTTCATTATTTTTTTTTTGTTTTCCTTTCTTTTTTCATGGTTTTATGTGCTAAAACGAAAGAAAATATGAATAAAAGGAGAATACACTTACCTGGTGGCCGACTTGCCTTCTACTTTGTCGCAATCGGAGCTGGAAGAAGGTTAAAGGCACGAAACAGCGCAGCAATGAGAGGAGACTGCTTAGGTTTTTGTTTCAAATGGCAGATCAGGTTTAGTTTAAGGTTTTTATTTTTATTTTTTTATGCTGATTTTTGAAACGACGCCGTTTGAAGTTTGCATCAGTAGCTTCTAAACGGTACCGTTTCGGTGGCCATGACCTGCGTTTGAACCCGACTCGGATGAGACCAGATCCGCGCGTTTTTGGATCGAAGGGAAATTTGCGCAATGAGCCCTTCCCATTTTTTCATTGTTCTAATGTAGTTTTTTTTCTTTGATTTTTTTAATTTGTTACCTCGCATTTGATTCTATTCTCAATTAGATCTACAATTAAACGTCGTCATTTTCACTGACAAGATTTGAATTCCCGGATTTGTGTGGTTATTTGTTGTTTTAGTCTCTTAGTGTTGAATCAATTGACAATTTAGTTCGAATTTGTTTTTTTCTTCTAATTTTGGTTACAATTTTAGTTTAGTTTTTTTTAGTACATAATTTCAAATATAATTAGATTTATTTTGACATATTTATTTCTAAAAATACAATATTATTTTAATATTTAAATTTGATATTGTTTTAAAATTTATTATTAGTGTAATTTTAAAATATAATGTGCTATTATTTTAATTTTTAATTAATATTATTTAAATTTATTATACATTGATGTTTTAAATTCATCGGTATTTTGTTTTAAATATAATATATTATTATTTATTTCATTATTAAGTATTTTATGTATTTTATTGGAGTTTATTGTAAGTTGAACAAATTTTTGATATTTTATTTTATATTGTTTTTTATTTTCTCTTTTATATATATTACTATAGGGTACATCTTTACATAATAATATTTGTTATAATACTATTATTCATATAAGTATGTAGCTTATTAAATTATTTTAGTACGTATTAATGTTTTGATTTTATATGATAATTAATTTTAAGTGTTTTTTTAATATATTTGCATATGTCTTTCAAATCAATTTTATTTATATGTAATTAATTCCTTTTAAAATTTTGTAATATATTTTACTTATTTTTTATATATTAGTATGTATGTATCATTATTATTTTTATATGTATTATCATGTTTAATTAATAAATATTGCTTACTTTAAACCTATTCCTAATTTGTTCCAAATATTAACTATTTAATATCTTTTGAGTTTATTTTGAAGTCATGTATGCAATTTATCTTTGAATTTTGTATAATGGATATATTGATTACAAATTTTTCCTTTTCATTGTTTTGAGGTATGTTTTAGGAGATTGATTATCGATTTATTTGATGCTTAATTATTAATATTGGTGTTTGTATAATATTAAAATTATTATTGCTATTTGTATTCATCTATCTTGCTGTTACTTCTTAGTGTAGGTTTGGGTTGCTATTTATCTTTTACATTATGTATTGCTATTCAATCATGCTTCTTTTGTAAAAAATTGTATTTTATTAAAGCACTACAATCCTTTTATTTCTTAATTTTTAAAAAAGCTTGGTGTTCATAATTATTGAAAGAATTGTGCCCTAACTTACTGAGCTTCAATTCTTCTCGATGAATTTGAATAGCCAAGTGTTTATTTTAGTAAAACCTACAATTTTAAAACAAAGCTTTTGAGACTTCAAAATGTTGGATCCTAACTTACTGGATATGGCATTTTGTTATCTCGATTTTAAAATAAAGGCAATGTTTGATGTTTAGGAATTTCGAGAAATTGAATCCTAACTTACTGGATTCTGATTTCTCATTTGACTTAAATGACCAAATAACATTTTCAAGATACAAGAATTTTAAAATTTACAAATTAAAAAGACATAATTTTGACGATTGAATTGTTGCACCCTAACTCACTGAGTGTGGCAATTTATTTCTTCGAGATGAGTGCGTCTTATTATTCAATTTGGTTTATTCAAATTTAAACTTCAAATGATCGTATTTTAAAATCTTTTCAACATTTCGACCCTAAGACATTAAACAATCAATTTGGTACCAATTTTGGGCGTTACGAGGGTGCTAATCCTTCCTCGTGCGTAATCGACTCCCGAACTTGTTTTCTCAAATTTCGCGGACCAAAATCGTTTTTAATGGTGAACCGATCACACCTCAGTAAAAGATCGGTGGCGACTCCCATTTTCATTTTCAAAGTCGATCCCCGTTTTCTAAATAAAAAAAATGGTTTCGACACAGTGATGTTCCGATTTCCCTAATGCGAGAGTAAGAACTAAAGAATATGATTTATGGGATTATGAATCAGTGGTATACTGAAACAATGCAAGAAAGAAATCAGGCTCAACCAACTCCTCCCCTTTCTGCTCCATCAATGGTATTCCCAGTTGCTCCTCTACCTCCTACAATGATTGAATCCAGTAAGCGTTCTCCATTGGAAAGGCTTAGAAAACTTGAAGCCGAAGAATTTCGAGTAAAGACTGATGATAACCCCGTCAAAGCTGAATACTAGGTATAGAGTTCGATAAGAATTTTTAAAGAAATGGCTTGCTCACCAGATGATTATTTGAGATGTGTTCTATCCCTATTGAAAGAAGAAGCTTATAGTTGGTGGGAAACGATTGACGCCGTGGTACCGGCAAAGAAATTTTCTTGGGAATTTTTCCAAAATGAATTTAAGAAGAAATATGTGGGCAAACGGTATTTGGATAAAAAGATAAGGGAATTCCTCGACCTACGGCAGGAAATAAGTCAATGGCTGAATACGAAAGAAAATTTGTCTACCTCAGCAAATATGCCCGAAACATTATACCTACTGAAGAAGAAATGTTTATTAGATTTGAAGAAGAGTTAAATGATGAGATTAGAATGATGATTGGGAGCAATGAAATACAGGAGTTCGTAGTTCTGCCATACCGTGCTCAAAAGCTTGAAGAAGTATATAACAGGAAAATGCAGCGGGATCGAAAAAGTAAAGAGCCATTCAAAAGAGGTGCTTTTAAATCATTTTCAGATTTGCCGGTGAAGAAATCTAGAGAAGAAATTAGTCGAACTACATCAGTGCCGGGAAGATTGGGTAGAGGTAGATCAAAACAATCTGATTTCAGGGCATTCGATAGACCTGCAGCAAGTGTGGGCAGTGTTCAGAATACTCCCCAACCTAAGTGTCAATATTGTGGAAGACATCATTTCAGTGAATGCAGGACTAAGATAGGGGCTTGTTATAAATGTGGGGCTACTGATCATCTTATTCGAGATTGTCCCCAGCTGCAAAAAGATGAAGTGAAACAGAAAGAGATATAGAGAACCACTCCCTAAAGAAGTAGACTTTCAGGCCAGAGCATTTCGGTGAATGCAGGACTAAGATGTGGGCTTGTTATAAATGGAGGGAGTGATTTGAGCAAAAACCTAGGTGAGCCACTGTAGGAACTCCAAATTAGATTCCTGTAATAAATTCAAGATTAATAAATCTACCCATACTGACACTGAAACAGGAGACTCGCAAAATTTTGGTGAGCCTAATAAAATAACTTATTCCATGGTTACATATTTTTGTACTTTCTTTTTTCAGATTTAATAATGCATTAACAATTGATCACACAGAACAAAGTATCTTACTTTACTCAATTTTAAAGTTAGCATAAAACAATTTAGAAAAAAACTACAATTTTAAACATCAGATACTAATATTCAAAAATTAATTACACATTCAAACAGTACTAAGCTAAGTACTTTTACTTTCACCATTGAAATACAGCTTAAGCTCAGTTGAACAAAACCAAATTCAAATAAAAGATAAATAAAATGGATAAAAAGAAAAAAAAAAGGAGTTGGAATTTATACATACCTTTGGCAAAATATGAGCAAAGCTTAGGCTTTTGGAGCAGAGGAAAAAAAGACCGTAGCTTTCGTCGTCGTTGTTTGTTTTTAAGAGGAAATTCTAACGAACGACGCCGCCGTAGCAAAAGCGAAGGAATAAAGAGATACAACCGAGAAAATAGCGACGAGAGTGATGGTTTTAATTGGAGTATGAATTTTAACAGATTTTTAAGGGCATTTTAACAATGGCCCGAACAAAATAAATATTCAAAAAAATTAAGAAAATTATAGAATCTCATAATTATCACCGCTACTTTGCTGAATCAGATAATTCTGATGCCCGTCTTGTCTATCAATCTGCCATTTCTTCTTTATGACGGTTCTATATTTTCAAGGAAAGCATTTATCACCTAAACCATTAATCTACTCGTTTCAAACTTTCCTTTCTTCCTCTTCTGCTCCATCCATTTTCAGTCTGGTTCTCGCACTCTATCATATTCTTTCTGGTTTTCAGCATATCCAGGGACGCTTCCTAACAAGTATATCTCCTCCTCCTTCTTCAACGATTCAGTTGCTAATGCATGTGCTAAACCGTTTGCTATTCTTGGAATATATTCAAACATTAAGTTTTTAGATCTAGCCGTTGTCTATTGAATATCTTGTATATTTTCTCCTACCTGTGATTTATCTTGTCTTTTTTCCTTGCACTTTTTGATTATTGTTAATGAATCACATTCTATTATGATCTCCGGCCATTGCATGTCTGTTCCGATTTGGGCTGCTTTGAGGCAAGCGAGCGCGTCAGCAGCAAAGGCTGAGGTCACTTCTTGATGAATCTTTGAGCTCGATAGAAGAACATCCCCTTCACTGTTTCTGACCACAATCCGCGAAGCCGATTGACAAAGTTGCCCATCATATGCTCCATCAAAATTTACCTTTACTGACTGACCAAGCTCGCTATTTCTTTCCCAGTTCTACTTGCCTTCTCATGCATTCTAGCAATCCTTTCTCCCCAGATTTCCCATAGCGCACGATAGAATAATCTACACTTGGAGGGAGTGTTTTGAGCAAAAACCCAAGTGAGCCACTATAGGAACTCCAAATTAGATTCCTGTAATAAATTCGGGATTAATAAATCTGCCCATACTGACACTGAAACAGGACACTCGCAAAATTTTGGTGGCAAAATTTTGGTGAGCCTAATAAAATAACTTATTCCATGATTACATATTTTTGTACTTTCTTTTTTCAGATTTTACTAATGCATTAACAATTGATCATTTACAGAACAAACTATCTTACTTCACTCAATTTTAAAGTTAGCATAAAACATTTTAGAAAGAAAACTACAATTTTAAACATCAGATAGTAATATTCAAAAATTAATTACACATTCAAACACTAAGCTAAGTACTTTTACTTTCACCATTGAAATATAGCTTAAGCTCAGCTGAACAAAACCAAATTCAAAGAAAAGATAAATAAAATGGATAAAAAGAAAAAAAAAAGAGTTGGAATTTATACATACCTTTGGCAAAATATGAGCAAAGCTTAGGCTTTTGAGGCGATTCCAAAGGGGAAAAGGACCGTAGCTTTCGTCGTCGTTGTTTGTTGTTTGGAGGAGATTCTAGCGAACGGCGCCGCCGTAGCAAAAGCGAAGGAATAAAGAGATACAGCCGAGGAAGCGGCGACGAGAGTGATGGTTTTAATTGGAGTATGAATTTTAACAGATTTTTAAGGGCATTTTAACAATGGCCCGAATAAAATAAATATTCAAAAAAATAAATTAAGAAAATTCTAGAATCTCATAATTATCACCGCTACTTTGCCCAAGCAGAGAATTCTAATGCCCGTCTTGTCTATCAATCTGCCATTTCTTCTTTATGACGGTTCCATATTTTCAAGGAAAGCATTTATCACCTAAACCATTGATCTACCCGTTCCAAACTTTCCTTTCTTCCTCTTCTACTCCGCCCATTTTCAGTCTGGTTCTTGCACTCTATCATATTCTTTCTGGTTTCAGGGACGTTTCCTAACAGGTATATCTCCTCCTTCTTCTTCAAAGATTCAGTTGCTAATGTATGTGCTAAACTCTTTGCTATTCTTGGAATATATTCAAACATTAAGTTTTTAGATCTAGCCGTTATCTATTGAATATCTTGTATATATGCTCCTGCCTGTGATTTATCTTGTCTTTTTGCCTTGCACTTTTTGATTATTGTTAATGAATTGCATTCTATTATGATCTTTGGCCATTGCATGTCTATTCCAATTTGGGCTGCTTTGCGGCAAGCAAGCACCTCAACAGCGAAGGTTGAGGTCACTTCTTGATGAATCTCTGAGCTCGATAGAAGAACATCCCTTTCGCTGTTTCTGACCACAATCCCCGAAGCCGATTGACAAATATATTTATTCTAATTTAAATTCGAATATATACATATATTTTTTTTTGTAATTTCAATTTTCTTTATATCTATAATTTGTGTTGTAAGTTTTGATATATACGACTATACTTACATTTTATTTAAATTTAATTATAAAATATACGAACTTTTCTCTTTCGTAATTTATTTTTAGTATTTTTTAGCTATTCTCGTCGTGATTTTTCTAGAAAACAAGATCCACTAGATACTACCAAGTAAATGATATTCATAAATAAAACTCGTTCTACTTTACTTGAAAGAAGTAGTAGCGTCAATAGTCTGCTATGCTTTCTCTAAAAGAGATGTTAATAGTTGCAGTTTTAGTATTTTTCTTAAGTGGGTTTGAATAGGTGGTGCGTTTTGTAATGTCTTGATCAACTTATCCCTAATTCTATAAATATCTAACACAAATATGTCTGTGTTAGTGATTAAGTGTTCTGGGTGTGTGTGAGGTCTTAAGTTCAAGCCTTACCTTTAGCAAAATTTGGTTATTTTTTTAAATCCAAGCCTTGCTTTAGTTGAGTGGGTTGTTATAAAATTGTCTGTTAAATCATATTAGAATGAGCTTGTTGGTTCGAATGGTAAAGAAGTTGGTGTGTTGAAGGTCTTGTGTTCAAATCTTTGCGTGAGCGAATGAGTTTATTTTTTTGCTCGGTTAAATGATAGAGTTATGGTGGAGTTATGCTGGCTGAGATTGAGAAGTCAGTGGGAGAGATTTGTGGGATTCCTAATAACAGATTTGTTTAGTATTATATGTTTATTTTTTTTCCAAATTTCCTCTCTTTTCCAAATTTCCCAGAAGAACTCAGACGTGAACTTTCTACCTATTCTCTGTCTTTTCCCTTCCTCATTTTCTCTTTTTGGTGTTTTTGCTACAAGTCTTTTTATCTGCTGTCGCGGTCTCGTATCTTGATTTTTGGGTGTTTTTGGTGCGTTTGGTAAGTGGGGTAAGTATGGTTTTTGCTTCGATTAGTGAATATTTTTGTTGATGGAGTTCGTTTTGTGGTTTAGGAGATCAATAGGCTGGGGGGCTGTTAATCGGCAATCTAGTAGTGTGAAATCATCGCTGTTCGTTCGAAGGTAAAGATTTTGGTTAATTAAAGGGTTACCTTTTTCGATGTGGTTCGGTTTAGTCGCGTTTTAAACTACTAATATGGTGAATTTGTTGGACAATTATAGGTTCTGGTGGTCTTGGGATTGCGTTTGCTGCAAAAACGTACCAGGTGTGTACTCGAAACGCGAAAAATTCAGTTTCGGCAAAGGTTAAAAATGGCCACTATCGACGCCACACGGGCATGTGGCCGGCCATGTAGATGGCTGTGTGCGAGAGACGACCGTGTGATCGATGAAGGCATGGTCGTGCGCAGCACACGGCCGTGTGGTGGCTCGAGTGTGGCCGTGTGGGCCACACGGGAAAGGCCAAGTTGGGCGTGTGGATTTTGGGCTAGGACGTGTGGACCACACGAGCAGGACCAATCTAGGCATGTGGGCCACACGGGCGTGTGGGCCCAAACGAGTATATGGGCCCATAATTCTATAATTTTCCCTAGGGTCGCACGATTCGCTCTGATCGATTGTGTGTAACACCCCTAACCCGTATTCGTCGTCAGGCTAGGGTTTAGAGACATTACCGGACATGTCGGAACATTTCACGATCACTTTAGTATCAAAAGTCATACATCGACTTATCATAGTCAAACATCGACATAATTCATTTTTATAAACAAGCATATAACAAGATATCCATTGATATACATCAATTTTATATCAAATTATTATTATTTTATCATACATTTTAATAACCTATATACATATGCATACTAAACCATTTCATTCCATATCATGCGACATTAATAATCATTATTTTATAAAATATTACTTAACATTACCACATAGCCCCAATGTACTTTTAATACTGCTAAAGTATGCACAAATCACCATAATATTAATAACTATTACTAAACTTAATTGCCTAACCAAACATACCAACTTCATAGGTAATACATCATGCCAAAATTTACATATACCATTCAAAGCCATTTATCTCTTATTCACTATCAAAATTAACCACAAAGGTAGTACAAATTTTCTTTATTCGATGTTAAACCAAACCTGTCATTTCATTACCAACTAGCCTTACTAAATATACACATTATACTAGTCCAAATGTTTAATCATCCATCCATGACATATATATATTACCTATTATTGACGAATATAAATATGTTTCAAAAATCATAATTCATCTCACATAGAGATTGAATCAATTTTATCATTTGTCAAATATATTACAAAACAATTTATATAATCAAATATTGATACATTTTAAACCATACTAATAAACAAATTCTCATGGCATTACATAACTATCACATATCAAAAACAATCACACTTGACATTTACATCATATAAACCGAATTATCCAATGCATCCTCAATGATATAATCATCCTTTTTACTTAACTAACTAAACCGAATCATATCATCATCTCACACCTAAAATGACCTACCTATCACACTTGCAAATTATGCCACTTAATAGAACAAATATACCTAGCATTTTACCTATTTAATCAAACCAAATCTCAAAACCATTCCACACATAAATTATACTACAAATCATACTTACAAGTTTAGCTAATACAGAACCGAAAATCACTATCATAGCTTCATTAGCAAAACACAACCAAAACAAATCCATCATTCTTATATCAAGCTCACAAAAATGAACTAACCATAAACCATATATACATATATATTCTTTCATCATACCAAATTCATATACCAAGCATACCAAACATATATATACCATGTCCCAAAATTACTTCAACATTAGCATTAATATCAAGCCATTTTTGCATGGCTAAATATCTACAAATTTCAAGACCAACCAAAATAAAAGCTAGCTTATACATGCCATACGTTCAAGGTTTCGAGCTTTCAAAATACCAAAACAGAGATCAATAGTGTGACGGACTTCCTTGACGATCCCCGAGCTCGTAACTAACCTCCAAAATCTATAAAACAATGCATGAACAAACACACAGTAAGCTTAAATAGCTTAGTAAGTTATAAGCAAATAGTTTATCAAAGAACATATATAATTCATACAATTAGGCTGAATACTCTCAATCTTGAAAACATATATATAATCATTTTTAAGAAATTAGTTTACATTTTCATCTTACACCACAATACTTACCTTTATTTCCAACTTTCATATAACTCAAATATACCTGTTTCATTTAAATCGAACTCACATTCTGTTTTGCCTTGTCTTTGCCCGTAGAATCATTCGGAATCAAAAAGGATACGAGGATAACTCAAAAAGCTCGTACAATACCAACGTCCCAAACGTGGTCTTACATGTAATCAAATAACGATGCCACTATCCTAGACAGGGTCTTACACGTAATCATATACGATGCCAATGTCCCAGACATGGTCTTACACGTAAATCTCAAATCAATGCCAACGTCCTAGACGTGGTCTTACACAAAATCACATATCAGAATCCTGTGGTTCGTACGGGCTTTCGGATGTCGTAATTCAATTGTATCAACTCGTAAATAATTCTCCCATGCATAAAATAATTCGACCGTTACACATATATTCATTAAATTTTAATTTGGAATTTATAATATATATATATATATTCTAATTAACGACATTTATTTACTTATGAACTTACCTTGTATGGAAACAAATGGATGGAATCGACTACTCGACCACTTTCAACTTTCCCCGATCTAATTCTGTTTTCTTTTGTTCTTGATCTATATAAATTCAAATTTGGCTATTTAATAACACATTTCATTCAAATTTATTCAAAAACACATAAATAGGCAAATTGCATTTTACCCCCTAACATTTCACATTTTTCACAATTTAGTCCCTATTTCACAAAACACAAAATACTCAAAATTTCACTAAACCCATGTTAGGCCGAATTCTCTTTAAGTCCCTAGCAGCCCATTCATTTAATTTATTTCACATTTTGACCCCTAAATTTACAAATTTCACAATTTAATCCTTAATATACATTTTTATCAAAAATTACTTAATTAAACATAATAATCTAACAACATATATTTATTTTTCATCATTAAACAACAAAACAACAAGCTCTCTTCAATGGAAAATCACAAAATCCACATCCAATTCAAAAATTTAAGCATGGGTTAACTAGTATTCAACGCAACAATCTCAAAAACGTAAAAATTATCAAAAATTGAACAAAGAACATACCTAATTTAAAGCCTCAAAGTGCCGAACCTAAAAAACAATAATGACTTCTTTTCTCTTCAAGTTTCGGCAAGAACAAAGCCAAATGCATGGCCAATTTGTGTTTTATTTTATTTATTACACATTAATACATAATTTACTATTTTAACCTTTATTAATTCATTTAAAATCCACTAACATATGTCCATAAAAGTCCACTCATAAATTCATTGGTATAATATCAACATAAGGACCCCACATTAGAAAAGCCCTAGCAAATAAGCACTTTAACAATTAGCTAGCCACTTTTGCATTTTACGCGATTAAGTCTTTTTTTTTAAATAGAGCACACAAATGATAAAATTTTCACACGAAATTTACACATATAAATTAACATGTTGTAGACACCAAAAATAATATTAAAATATTTTTCTGACTCAAATTTGTGGTCTCGAAACCACTGTCCGACTAGGGTCTAAACCGGGCTGTTACATTGTGGGACTACTGTAGGGTCAGTAAGGGCTAATTAAACCCTAATCTGTATTCTATAATATTCTGATATTCTGTTCTGAGTATGTTAAGGCTATGTATGTCTAATTATTATGCTAGATGCATATATGTTATCTGTATATAAGCATGATGAGCATGTTTATTCTGTTATATCTGTATCTGATTTCTGCATCTATTTATTAGGGTGCGATTTGTATATGTGGAGGAAATGTTCTGAATGGCGATCATCGCCTATATTCTGGCAGCTTGGCTGCACATTTTCTAACATGTGTTGTAACGACACGATATGGTGTGTAGGGTTGGGTGGGTGTTTTTAACCCCACATAGTGTGATGGGATGGTCGGAGTTGGTGTGTAGAGGATGGGGGTAGGATTTGATTATCTTATCTGTAAATCTGATTCTTCATACTGTATCTGAAATGGGCAAGGGCCCGAATCTGTATCTAACTGCTTATGTGATAATCTATGTGATTGCATGCTTAATTCTGTTGGGTTACACACTGAGTTTTAGTAAACTCACATCTGTTGTCTGTTTTGTCAGGTAATCCTCAAACTTGGGCGGTTCGGTATGGCGGAGACTCAGCGGTGACCACTCGTTTGTAAACTACTTAAAGTTATTAATTTATGGTTTTATTTACGATTTTGGTTTTATCCTGAGAGTTTGTAATTTCTGGGAATCTCTGGACTTTATGATTTTTAACTGTTATTTTTCTTTGGGTTTGTTGATTTTCTGCATGCTTGGTAAAATTATTTGATGGAATTGACGATTTTCACACACAAAAAAAGTTTTTTCTAAAAATGACATTCAGGTTTCTAAATATTTATTGCTTTTACCGAACTTCTGTTGTAGTAAGTGTTTTGGCAAACAAAGTAAATAAATAACGTTTTCAGTATAATAATGAGCGAACACGAGGTATAAAAATTGGATTGTTTATCAAGACTGCACTATTTTCAAAACCTATTCCTTGTGATATCACTAGATTCGGCCATAACGTTTAGGTCGGGTTTGGGTGTTACACGTTTAATTGTGGTTAGTGTAAAAACAGCGATGAATGTGAGATTAGATACTGTAACGATATTGTAGCATGAGGCAAAAAGTAAGCTAAACGCACTGCACCACATCTTACCGCCCATCTAAACTCACGCTCAATTATTTTTGTTAGATTTTTTCCCAAAAAAGTAGAGAGGAAGTTAGGGCCGTTTTCAGACTGATTTTGTGCATCCTCATTACAAAAGAATTTTTTAAGAACTTTAACATTGTCATCATGGTTAGCTCAAATTCATTATCAGCACAATTTAACAGTGATAAAGCTAAAATGAAATCATCAAAAGTTGATCAAGATCGTGCACTCTATTACAAATTTAACCATAGTTATGGTGTATATCTTTTATTGTTTGCACTTTAACTCTTCAATACGTTGAGTAAAATATGCCCAAAATTCAAATTTTGTCTCCTCAGTGAAGATGGATAACTGTAATAAAAGGTTGTAGATTATAGGTAAAAATGAATAAATTTATACTCGTGTAATACTAATGTTGTTTTTCTTTAGAGAAAACAAACATAACTTGGTAGGTAGTGCCGATGGAAAGCAACTTATTATTGAAAAGCAAAATGTTTTAAAGAGACAAAAGACTAAAAACAAAAAGGTTTGATTGAGAAAAACAATAAAATAAAATTTGTCGTAAAGAATAAGAAAGTAGTGGGTGGGTTTCTATATGGTTAAATTTTGTTATTAATCATTGTATTTTGTAAAAGTTGTAAATTTAATCTCGTATTTTGATTTGAATAATTTTATTAATCCAAATTGTAAGATTCTAGGAAGATAATCATTAAATTTATTAAATTTTGTTACTTTCAAAATTTGACTTAACTAACCATATTATTATATATGTAATGCTATGTTAGCTTGATATTCAATATATCATTCACTAAAAATTCAGTTAATAGATTAATGATTGTCATTTGTGTTGAGAATAAAATTTTAAAATTTGAAAGGTATAGGGACGTAGAATGACCCGATTGAAGAATATAGACCAAATCTACAACTGTACACATAGTACACGACTAATAATTGAAATTAACCAAACAGATTTAACTGTTGAGAGTTAACCAAGTCAAACTAAACTTGTTATCACTCCTATTCTTTAGGATCTTATTCTACTTAAAATTCAAATTCAAATTGTGAATAGCTGTAGATAACACTCTGATGTAATCTTGTATATATTTGCTATCAATAGTCGAATACAATAGAGCTGAATTTACAAACCAAAATCACTATCTTTCATGGTATCAGACTGCCAGTAAAAAGGTTTCAATCACCGCCTCCTCTCTTTTTTTTTCCTCATGGCCAATTCGACTGTTTCCTCTCCACCTTCCATGCCAAATCAAATCACCATCAAGCTTACTCCCTCTAATTACCTCCTGTGGAAAACACAAATGACCCCTCTCTTATATAGCTGAAAACTCATGCATCATATCGACGACACAGCAGCTCCTCCCAAGACCATTGACAATGCTCCTAACCCGGCCTATGAGTCGTGGTTTCTTAAGGACCAAATGGTTCTTAGCTGGATCCTTGGTTCGCTGTCTGAGTCCGTGCTATCTCAGCGATCGAGCCATTATCAAGATTCGCAGCTTGGACAAAGTCGATCAAACTTTTGCTTCCGGATCTCGGGCTTAAATCCGGACCCTTAAAGGCTCTCTTCATGCCTTGTCTCGTGGCGATGATTCAATCGTCATATACATGGATCGTGCGAAACGGTTTTTTGATCAACTCGGGGCTCTAAATGCGGCTATTTCTGAAGACGATCCTGTCGATCATATTTTACGAGGACTTGGTGCCGATTATCGACCATTCGTTCGCAATCTAGAGGCAAAACTACAGTCAACATCCTTTGATGATTTGTTTGGCTTATTACTTTCTGAGGAATTACAATTGAAAGCTGTTCAAGAGCCTCTTCATCCTATTGCCGTTGCCCACTTTGCCGGTCGGCAGCCTTCTGCTTCCGCTAATCGTGGACGGGGTCGTAGCAGTAAGTGCAATGGCAATTATTCCAGTCGTGGCCGAGCTGCCTCCTCGCTCAAGGATCCAACATGTTACAACTGCAAAGGACGTGGCCACACAAGTCGTCAGTGTCCCAGCCCAAGATATGCCGAGTCCTACCCCAAACCCTCAGCAAACTATAGCTCGTCTCTTCAAACAAATCCCAAGCCATGGATCATTGATACCGGTGCCACTCATCATTTGACATCTGAATTGGGAAACCTGGGCATTCATTCTGAGTACACTGGTTCCGATGAAGTCACTCTCACCAATGGTAAAACCTTACCTATCTTTCGTGTTGGCTCGTCTGTCTTAACTCTTAATTCTCATCCTTTCAAATTGTCTAATAATCTTCATGTTCCTGAGGCTAACCTAAATTTATTCTTCATGTTCCTGAGGCTAACCTAAATTTATTGTTTGTTCCTCAGTTTACACTTACTAATGATGTCTCTGTTGAATTTTTCCATGATTATTTTGTGGTTAAGGATCGACGGACGAAGCAAACTCTGTATAGAGGGTACATCGAGAATGGTTTATATCATCTAGCCACTGATCCAGTATCTCCTGCTTGTCATTCAGTTTCGTTGTCTACATGGCATGCTAGACTAGGCCATGCTTGCTCAAACACTGTCAATAAAGTTTTTAGTTTCAATAAATTGTCTGCTTCTAATAAGCATGATTCATCTCTTTGTGAAACTTGCTGTGTTAGTAAATCACACAAATTGTCTTTTTCGGATTCTACTTATGAAGCAAAGCAACCATTAGAGTTAGTTTGTTCGGATTTGTGGGGTCCTTCTCCAATTGCTTCTAGTGATGGTTTTCTATATTATGTGGCATTTTTTGATCATTATAGCAAATATACTTGGATCTATTTTCTTCGTCATAAATCGGATGTTTATAATTGCTTTATTCAATTTCGTGCTATTGTTGAGAAATACTTTGGTTTACCCATTAAGCAGTTCCAATCCGATTGGGGTGGGGAATTCCAAGCCCTTAAAAAATATTTGGCCTCTGAAGCTATAATCCAACGCAACTCTTGTCCCCATACCCTTGAACAAAATGGTTGCGTCGAAAGAAAACACCGTCATATAACCGAAACTGGTCGCGCCTTGTTACATCATGCCTCTGTCCCTCCCAAATTTTGGGATCATGCCTTTGTTGCTGCTGTATACACTATCAACCGTTTCCCAACTCCAAAATTACACCATAAATCACCCTACCAAGCCCTTTTTCATCGTGACCCTGATTACAAGTCATTGAGAATTTTCGGTTGTTGCTGCTATCCCTGGTTGAATCCATACACCAAAAATAAGCTTGAGCCTAGGTCTGCCAAATGTGTTTTTCTTGGTTACAGTGTTCTTCACAAAGGTTATAAATGTTTATCTTTGTCCACCCATAAAGTGTTTTATTCACGCCATGTTGTTTTTGATGAACAGGTTTTTCCATTCAAGTCCAGTGATGGCACGTATCGGTTCTCGGTCCTCCACCTTCCCCGACAACCATTTTTTCTCTTGGCCATCGCTCCGATTCTAATTCATTACTTGCCGTCCCACTGCCTATAGCCCCATGCCCCAACCAACAGCTCCCTACTGTCCAAAGTACCCCTCATCGACTGCCGATCAATCTCTTGCCATCACCACCGTGTCCTCCCAACCTGCTCCCATTGTTCCCAATGACCCTATCACATTCCCGATAGGTTCTAGTAGTCCCAATGCTTCTCCTACCACTGCTCAGGCACCTACCGTGCGTCATTCAATGACTTTACGCTCCCATACTGGCTCACTTAAACCAAAGGTTTTTCATGCTCTGTTGCGTCTACTACACTGTCAGCCCCTTCTTCATACATCGAAGCACAAAACAAACAAGTATGGCGTCTTGCAATGGGAGAAGAAATTGATGCTCTTCTATCAAACGGCACATGGGATCTTGTTCCTCGTTCTCGAGCTTCGAATATCATTGGTTGCAAGTGGGTATACCGTGTAAAAACAAAAGCGGATGGTTCCTTTGATAGATGTCGTGCGCGATTGGTTGCAAAAGGGTTTCATCAACGACCAGGCCTTGATTACGTTGAGACTTTCAGCCTTGTTATAAAGCCGGCCACCATAAGGTTAATTCTTTCCATTACCGTCAATCGTCATTGGCCCATTCGGCAACTTGATGTTTTGAATGTCTTTCTTCACGGGACTCTTGATGAAACTGTTTTTATGGAACAACCACAGGGATTTGTTGATCATTCTAAACCCGATTTTGTATGTGCTCTAAAGAAATCGCTATATGGTTTAAAGTAGGCGCCACGAGCTTGGTATTTTTGCCTTTCGAATGCACTACAACAGCTTGGTTTTCACGGTTCCAAGGCTGACAGTTCGCTGTGTATATATTCCGGTAATGACGAGTATGCATATTGCTTGGTCTATGTTGATGATTTGGTGTTGACAGATCATCCTCTTCATTTATTCTGATGGTTTATTGCTCAACTTGGAAAGGTTATTGCGCTCAAGGATTTAGGACCACTATCCTATTTCTTGGGTGTTAAAGTTGCGTGGTTCTCGAGTGGTTTGCAGCTCACGCAATCCAAATATATCAAAGATTTGCTCCATCGTGCGAATATGCAAGATGTCTCGTCGGTTTCGACTCCTTCAACGCCGCAGTCGACCTCACCCAAGACTACTTCTTCTACCTTTGATGATCCTAAGCTTTATCGACAGTTGTTGGGTCTCTTCAATATTTGGCACTCACTCGCCTCGACATAACCATGGCAGTGAACAAAGCTGCACAATTTATGCATTCTCCTTGCCTCCATCATTGGCAAGCCGTGAAACGGATTCTACGTTACCTCCGCGGCACAATAGATCATGGTCTCGTGCTTCGCTCTTCTTGCCAAGCTTCACTTGTTGCTTTTTCGGATGCTGATTGGGGTGGCGACAAGCTTGATCGAAAGAGCACTTCTGCATATGTTGTCTTTCTTGGCTCCAATCCGATCTCTTGGATTTCTAGTAAGCAAAAGACTGTCGCTCGTTCAGGCACGGATTTGGAATATCGAGCTTTAGCATCAGCTACTTCGGAGGTTTATTGGCTTCAGTGCCTTCTTCGGGAACTCAATTACAAGCTGCCAACAACGCCAAAAGTATGGTGCGATAACGTTTCCGCTACCTATCTAGCTGCGAATCCCGTTTTTCATTCTCGTAGCAAGCACCTTGAGTTGGACTTTCATTTTGTCTGAGACCAAGTACGCCAGAAGAATCTTCTCGTCTCCTATATTCCGACCATTGATCAAATAGCCGATGTCTTGATGAAACCTTTATCGACAACTCGGTTTCTTACGCTTCGAGACAAACTGATGGTGACTTCCCCCATCCGTTTGCGGGGGGCTGTTGAGAGTTAACCAAGTCAAACTAGACTTGTTATCACTCCTATTCTTTAGGATCTTATTCTACTTAAAATTCAAATTCAAATTGTGAATAGCTGTAGATAACACTCTGATGTAATCTTGTATATATTTGCTATCAATAGTCGAATACAATAGAGCTGAATTTACAAACCAAAATCACTATCTTTCATTAACTACTACTGCTTGGGTCAGAACTGAAATTTTAAAATTCAAAAAGTATAATGATTAATTTTGATCAAATTAAAATACCAAGAACAAATTCACAACTTTCACGAAGTATATGGACTAATAGAAGAATATAACATATATATTTATACTATATAATATGGCTAGTGTTTTTTTTCACTTCCTTTTTATACGAGTGTAGCATCATGATTCCTGAACTTTATTTTCTATCACTTGTTTGTATTTTTTTTTATTTCAGATTTTGTAAAAACTATTAGAAAATATTTAAGACCCCTCCATTATATCCTCAACTACCTATAACTTGATTTCTTTTTGTCATTTCTGGAAGTAAATTAATATTTACTTAGAACACCAAACCATCACACTGGCTTTACCTAACAAGAAGGGCAATGACTTCACTTTGTATGTCATTTTCATTTGATGGCCTACTAAAAATAATTTATTATTTGAATCGTGATTATTAAAGCACATGCATCCTAATTTTTTGTTTTTTGTTTTTCTTAAGACTTATAGTTAGAGTTCATGTCTATTCCTTAAAAATCGTAATGTCAAAGTATCTTGAAGGGAGCAAGATGTTTGAGATCCAAGACCTCTAACATTTTCATTAACCAAAGGTCTCATTAGTTCCTTATTGCTATTCTTTTTCACTATATCTGGCTTAATACATTCGATTATGTTGTAAGAGCTCAAATTTGAAATTTACAATTCTTTGGTACTATTGTAATTCCTTTCCGGTACCATTCGTATCAGTTGAAACATGTCGTTTCAGAAGTAAATCGAAACAACAAATTTTAGATTTTGTTCCAGTGAAAATTTTGATTGATACCGATCTTATTAGTGAGTATTAGTTGATTTCGTTCGTACCGACCAGTCCAAAAAATGATTTTAAATTATTTTTTAAATTTATTATTTATTTTGGATTTGTTGAATTATTGTTATATAAGTGCTTAAATATAATTATTAGATTTTATATAATTGATGAGTATTTTATATTTGAGATTTATTTAATCTCATTATTTGATATTTGTAAATTTTTATATACATATATCAAATGTTCTTTAACTAACAATAAATTTAAAACGGTATATCAAAATAGATCAATAATAATATATATAAGTACCAGTTAAAAAATAATAAATCTATTGATACGATATTGAATACCTTATTTGATCTGCATGAGTCTATCAAATGTTACTATATCTTCAAATGTGACTATTGGAATCCATATATAGCACAAAAGAGCGCCAAAGAATACACACTTTTGATTTAATAGCAAAATTTTGGGTATAAAATGACTAATATTGGGCATTATTCAACATTCCAAGGCTCCCCAAGATTATTTCATGCCCATATTTGAGAGCAACACTGCTGATTTAACATCTTACCCACTTCTCCTTTCATCAGCTTGCACTATATTTTTCTTTCTATTCCCACATCACTATATCATTTAAAGATTTTGAGTTTACATCTTTAGGTTTTTTCTCTCTCTTCTAAGTAAGTTATCGTCGTCTTCAATTTTTCATGTTCTAGTTCATCCAATATGACCTTCTCCCCTGTTCCCGCAAATTGTCCTACTTCCCACCATGCTTGGTTTCTCATCCACTAAATTTCAACAACTCAAATCGATATAAACCTAATCATTTCAATGAAATGGTTCGATTTTTTTTTAAGAATTATTATTTTCTTACCTTTAAGAAAATTGATATTTGATGAATCTGTATCTAAAGTTTAACATTAAGTGTGAATAAGTTAAGTTGAGTTGGACCGTAGCCTCAAACTTTTTTCTAAGTCCATTTAGATTAAACTCGAACTGATCAAACTAATAACTTGTATTATCTATTTTAAAATTAATAAAATATTTTAAATATTTTTATCATTAAATTGAAATTAAACTATTTTAATATTATAATAATAATTCGATCTGAGTCGAGCTGAATTGTGAATACTTCTACCCAAAACCAGACTTGAATGAACCAAATCTATTCAACGAAAAAATTAACCAAACTCTTCAACGGATCTAACTTTAACAATGTTTATAATTTCTACAACTTTTTACACCTAAATGAAGTTGTTGAATTATATTGTAGCATAAGACAAGAAGATTGAGGAACCAAACTGTGGCATGAAAAAGCTAAGAGTGAAGATGGAAGAAATAAATGAGGAGCAAAAGAATATCAGAGAATTGCAAGGAGAATTAAGAGAAAAAATCGAAGCCATAGACTTGGAATGCGAGCAACTTCGGGAGGAGACTACGATGGTAAGACAACAAAGTGTGAATACCCAAATCCGCCTTGCTCTTATGTTCCAAATCCTCAAAGCCAGACAAAATCATGACTTTGCCCAAGCTTCACACCTCACTTCTACTCTCCGGTACTTCTCTATTCACGATTTCTATATTCTATATACAAGTCTTTTCCTTATGAGATTTCATGCGATTAATTTTAAGAGGTAATATCAGTAAATTGAGAGTTTGAATCTTAGCATTTATAACTAGACTATGAAAATTTTTTCTTTAACATTAAGTATCGATTTATGTTTAGGGTTGAAATAGCTGTCTTTTTGTTCTTTGTTTCTACAGTGAATTGATAGCAAGAAAGTAGCCAAAGGAAGCTTTGATCGCCAACTTATGTTAGCACATGATGAAGGATGCTCCAACTTTTTCTAATAAATTAGATTTTTATTCTTTTTTATTTCATGAAAGAAGGACAGAAATCCTTCTATTTAAATAAAAGTGTTGCATTTTTCAATGAAGATGCCCCTGAATGGGCTCTTCTTCTATGTTTGGGACTCATACTAGTTTCTTGTGTTTTGGAGTCTTTTTAATTTATTATCTTATTTGGATTTTCTTAAATACCTAATTTTAGCATTTTGTTATCCATATATATTTAAACATGACAATGGAGTATATAATACTCTAAATTTATAAAAGTAAAAGTAAAGTTAAAAAATACCCACAAAAGAAATGCTTGGAAATAACAAAAAAATGCAAGAAAACAAACAAAAAAGAAATAGATTTACTATGGTTAGGTGTAGTGATAAGGCACCTTATGCTCCTAATAAGAGAATGCAAGTTTGAACCTGGAGACGATATTACTGAGAGGAACAATTACGAACTTTAAACATGCACAATAAAACTAGCATAAATAGTAAAAAAAATCATGACCAAACCAACACCTCAATTATCTTTAATATCTTATATATCTTATACAAAGTTTAAATATTAGATATAAAACTGAGACTTAAGCAAATAGAACATCATTGTCAAAGAAAGATCAAGAAAGGAGGTATGAAAGTGGGATACCATGCCATTTGTATCTCTTTCCAATAATTTAATGTCATTTTAACATTTTCATCCTAATTTTCAACATTTTATCCTAAAAAAATTAAATCCAACATGATGTATTGAAATTTAATATGAAAATGCTGAAATAACATTAAATTATTGAAAAGGATATAAATGATATGGTATCCCAATTTCATATAATTCTTTCGAAACATGTAAATCAATTTAAAAATAATAGTTGATAAAAAGAAAACAACTAGACATACTAACCTATCATGCAGATACCCAAATCAAATTAATTGACTTTGGTTATGACATTAACTTAAATGGAAAATAAAAAACTACTACTTACATGCTGAAAAAGAAGAAGAAAATATATGGGTTATGGAAAAGAGTTTAAGGATTTTATAATTAGTACCAGTAACAAACTAACAATCATCTGAGCCCATGATTTAAGATACTTATTCGTGGTTGAGACATATTCATGTTATAATGTCGAGTAACGAAGTTTTAATACCCATTATATATATATATATATATATTTAGAAAACCCAAGACTCAGAATCCAAGTTACCATAGAACCCAAATCAAGTTCTCCGATTACTTTTCTCATACTCCTCTTTGTAGGCTTCTCCGTTGGCTTTGCAAATGGCTGAACCACTCGCTGCTTAATTCCGATGACGATTCGCCATAGTTGGGACACCTTGGAACCAAAATCGAACCAACAACTCCCATCGTCACCACACAGTCAATGCAGCAGCAATGAAGAAATATCAAATCAAATTACGTAGGAGTAGGACCCTCAATAAACTACATCAAAACCAGTTAAAAGCATCTTTCATGAAGCCTCCACATCCCAAAAATAACAATATAAAAGCAGCTCCCTTGCCAACAAAACAAAAACATCACTACACCAAACATCGCACATACACAATCCAATTGCAATAAAGCACCCAATAAGAAAATATAAAAAATCACACTCAGATTAACCAACATAAAAAGCTCCTCCATGCCCGTTTTAGCAATACCATTTGCCTCCTTTAAATTCAAGACACAAAATTTTGCTGATTCATTTAATTAAACCATCAGATTTTAAGAAATCAATACGGTAAATAGAAAATCCAAAGCCCCAAAAAAGGACCACAAAATTAGAGCATTGTCGTTTCAATTTGAACCCTCGAAATCTTCATCACCAAATCGAGAGAGAGGATCAAGATGAAAGTGGGAGAGGGAAGACGAAATTGGATGAATTGGAATGGAAGAAAACGAAGATAAAAGTAGGGATCACAATTTGGATAGTAAATATTCGACTTGAATTTTGACGATTCAAATAATATTGGATATCCAAATATATTCGATTCGAATTCACTAACTACAAACTAAGTGCTTTCAATAAGATTTGAACTTAGAAAGACCTCTTACATATAAAGCAATGTTTTAAAACAATTTAATAAATACCATATAAAAATATAATAAAATATTTTTCTAATTAACTATAATAATTTTATTAGAAAAGATATATTATTTAACGTATTGTTCTCTTAAATCTCATTTGGTTCATCTTGAATTAAATTCTTTTGCATTCATAAACCTATTTAAATTCTTAGATTTATGTTTATTACTTCATTATTTGATCAACTCAATTAGTTAAATTACTTTAAATAAAAAAATTAATTAATATGAATTTATTTTATAATATTTGATATAATTATATTTAGTACATATTATACATATACGTTTAATTACATATAATATATTAATTGTTATATATAAGTAAATTATAAATGTATAATAATTATTATACAATTATGATATTGATAATAGGTAAACTTAAACCCTAAACGTGTAATTAATTTTATGGTAAAATATAATATATATATATACACAAAATTATCATTATGCAATTAAGGTAAGTTATTAAAATTTTATGGTAGATTATAATATATATAATTATCATGGGTTAAGTAATTAAGTTATTTTAGATTGTTATATTTAGTTTGTTGTTAAATTGTTATGCTAATTTGTTGGGATTGTTAATTTACATTTATTTATTTAAAATTATGAATAATTTTTTTAAATTAAATTTTGTTTTATTTTATATTATTTCATGGTTTCAAATTTATATTTTATATATTCAAATATTTAACATATGATTGAAAATGTTAAATTAGGGAACTTTTTCAAGATTGTTTTTAAACTTTTAATTTGTTCAAATTTCTTATATTCAACTTATTAGCTATGTGTTGTGAAATTATTATGTTTAATTTGTTTGGATTATTATTTAACTACTTTTTTATTTTACTTTTATTTATTTTTAATTAAAATGAATTTTTGTTTGTTTTTATATTATTTTATGGATTTTGATTCAAATTTTATGTGAATTCGGATATCCAACTAATAATGATATTTAATTAACATTCGGGTTTGGATACTTTACTAATTCTTTTTTTCTTTTTTAGATTTGTGGATTGAGATTTGAATAATCCAAAATTACAGATACCTAATCCCTAGTCATTCCAAGATGAAAGGGAGAGAGAAAATATTAAATAATAATTTAATTTAATCTACTTTTATTTAATATTGAATATTAGATAACTAAAATGTCACATATCAACTCTTGATTGGTTGATCGTTTTTTAACAAAGATAATGGTTGAGGCCATAATAAAAATTATAAAATTTCAAAAAATTCTAAAAATATATAAAAAATAAAAATTAAACATTTTCTAGAATAATAATTTTGGGGACTTAAATAAGTTAATTAATGATTTAAGTTTATCATACTAAAGTATTTTTATTATTTTGCTTTGAATTTTTTTAAATATATATGGTTTCAAATTTATGTGCTCTAACATGAAATTAGTTATCTTGTAACAATATTTTAATTTGACATGTTTAATTTTTAAATTTAACTCAAACAATTTCAATCGATTTGACTCAACTCAATTCGAAAATTTTTTAAATTGAGTTAGGATGATAAAATAAGACTCGTCAACTCGAATTTTTTTTTCACTCGATTCGATTGAATGCTCATCCCTAGTTTGAAGGAGTTGAGGGCCGCTCATTAACACAGGCCGAATTACCAGCTGCTACTCTGCCCTGATTTCTCCTCCAAGGGCGAATCTAGAAATTTTTTTAGCAGGGGTCGGTATTTAATTATAAATTTTTCATAGCTCAAAATATATGTTTATTATATTAATTTATAATTTCATTATTTTTTAAGGTACTAAACAAAATTTATTTTATTTTTAGGGGGCTAAAGTGTAATTTTATTATATATTAATTTATAATTTTATATTTATAAGAAGACTGAATTGACAATTTTTCTTTTGGAGGGGGGTTAAAGTGTAATTTCACTATGTATTAATTTATAATTTTCTATTTATAAGAGGACTAAAATGAAAATTTTCATTTTTGGGAGGCTTCAGATTCGCCTATGTTCTCTTCCAGTCTAGTCACCGCATCTCTAGGCACCTTACACCTTAATTTTCTCCAATACGATGATCTCCCTTTAAACCGGGCCATGTTAACCCCTAACCTGTTCCCATGAAATGTAAATCCGTTTAGACAACAAACAGCTCTTTTCGCATCATCATTATTAGCAGACCTTACGAAACCAAATCTTCTGCCGCTCCTACTCAATTTTTTAGGGATAAAAACATCTAAAATTATCCCATAAACCTTAAACAGTCTCCATTGAACTGTAGAAGGTATATTATTAACAAAGGGATTTTCTTGCTTGCGTTCTCTTTTGAGACCATGTTGGATTCTTTTTCTTGTCTTGGGTGTCCACTTTAAGGTGGAGACTTTTTGCAGCTATGTTTTGGCAATTGCCGTTGCTAAGATATCATAACTAAAGACATATCTATCTATACTGAATTAATCTTTCATTCATCAAAAGCTTATCAGTACAATCTTCTATTTACTTATTTATAGAATCAAATAAGTAAATTGATCTAACAACTTTCAACTAACACATTAACTGCTTTCAACTGATACATTCAACAGTTAGCTAACCAGCTAACTAACTAACTGCCTATCAATTACTTTAACATTCTCCCGGTTTACTAAACTTTGACAATTGCTATCATTTGAACAAACTTGGAGCTTCTGCCGAAAACCAATGAACTGAGTTGGGGGTATGGGTTTGGTAAGAACATCTGCAATTTGCCTTGTAGAAGGAACAAAATTAACATGTAAAACTCTTGCCATCACCTTTTCCTGAATAAAGTTATGATCAATTTCAACATGTTTCATACAAGAGTGATGAGTTGGGTTTGCAACCATAGAAACTGTGGAGGTATTATCACACCAGATGACTGGTGTTTGACAAACTGACAATCCAATTTCATCTAGCAGTTGCTTTACCCATAGTAATTCAGCAACACAATTAGCTAAACTACGATACTCAGCTTCAGAAGATGACCTTGACACCACAGGCTGCTTCTTAGAAGACCATGCAACTGGATTTGACCTGAGAAAAACTACATATCTTGTTGTAGAACGCCTATTTTCAACTGAGGCTGCCCAGTCAGCATCAGAATAACATTCTAGTTTAAACTGTCTTTTTGAAAAAAATAAACCATGATCCATAGTCCCACCAGATATCTCAAGACCCGTTTTACTGCTTTCCAATGCTCATCACTAGGAGAATTCATATATTGGCTTAGTTTGTTCACACAAAATGCCAATTCAGGCCGTGTAATGCACAGGTATTGAAGCATACATACTATACTCCGATATAAGGGACCATCAGCAAACACCGAGGAACCGTCGGAGGCCACTAGTTTTGGGGAGCTCAATATAGGTGTGGGTGTGGATGCAGCACCCGTTATCCCTGTTTTGTGTAGTATTTCTCCAATGTACTTATTTTGATTTAGGAACAACCCTTGAGATGTACGCTGAACTTCAATGCCCAAGAAAAAACTTAGTTGTCCCATGTCTTTAAGGGCAAACTTGTCATGAAGTAACTTGATCACTATGTCAATGGAAGCAACAGAGCTACTTGTGACTACTATGTCATCCACATACGCCATGAGTAGTAGCAATTGACCATCAAAATCTTGAATGAATAAGGATGGATCAGCTTTTGAAGCCCGAAAATCAAGCTGATATACAAGATACTCATTTAGTATTTGAAACCAAGCTAGGGGGCTTGTTTCAGCCCATAAAGAGCTTTGGTCAGTCGATACACAAGCTGCTGTCCATTTGTACCTTTAACTTCAAAACCAGGTGGTTGCGCCATATAGATTTCTTCTGTCAGCTCTCCATTAAGGAACGCATTATTGATGTCAACCTGTCTAAGGGGCCAGCCTTTCATAACAACAATAGCTAGCACAGTTCTTATAGTCGTTGCTTTAACTACAGGGCTAAAAGTATCCCGAAAATCAAAGCCAACATGTTGTGAAAACCCCTTCGCCACCAAACGCGCTTTGTATCTATCCACAGTGCCATCATACTTCCTTTTTACTTTGAATAACCACTTACACCCAATAACTTGTCTGTTAGTTGGTAGAGAACAAAGCTCCCATGTCTTATTCTGATGAAGAGCTTGCAACTCAGCATGAACCGCCTTTTGCCAACAAGCCTGTTGCATGGCTTCATGAATGTCAGAAGGAACATCAATTGCTGC
Source organism: Gossypium raimondii (assembly GCF_025698545.1). Taxonomy (NCBI): domain Eukaryota; kingdom Viridiplantae; phylum Streptophyta; class Magnoliopsida; order Malvales; family Malvaceae; genus Gossypium; species Gossypium raimondii. The sequence continues at coordinate 40,498,066 of NC_068577.1, forward strand.
AGCATCCACACTACTCAAGTAAACCTTAGGCTTGAAGATACCAGCTTTACTCCTTGTAACCATGGCATGTGAGTTAGCAGGAACAACCAAGCCGGAAGGAGTGATAACAGGCCTATCGAACGTGCACCGTCTCGAGCTAGTAGCAGTACCTTGAGCTGGAAAGTTACTGGCAACATCTAAAGTGAACCGTCTTGAGCTAGAAGAAGAACCCTGAGCTGGAGTATCATTGGCAACAATCAGGACAACATGTAAGTGATGATTAGCACTACCCATGGGAGATGTGAAAACACTAGCCACTGATGAGACTAAAGGAGGATGACTAAGTTGCAGAACAAGCAGCCTAGAACTCGACTGGGCTGGAGCAGGTAAAGGAGCTGATGGCCTGGAGCTGAGATTTTTGAATGGAAAATCGTCTTTATGAAGCATGACATGACGAGAAATAAACCAAAAAATAGCACTGCTGAAGGCATCATTCCAGTAAGTAACTGGCATACCTGCATGCGCCAGCATAGAAAGACTGACTTCAACAATTTGCCTATGTTTGCGTTCGACCAAGCCATTTTACTGTGACGTGTATGGACAGGTGACACGTTGCATAATTCCATGTTGTGTCAAATACCCCTTCAAGGCTTGAAACTCGCCTCCTCCATCAGTTTGCAAAGTTTTAAGCTTGCAGCCCAAAATCCTTTCAGCTTGTTTATGAAACACTGAGAACACACTAAGAACATCTGACTTTTTCTGTAGAAAACATACCCATGTGTATCTTGAATATGCATCCGTAAATGCCACATAGTAACGAAAATAATTTGACACCACTGGAGCAGGTCCCCAGACATCAGCAGCCACAAGTTGTAAAGGAGCAGAGTATTCAGAGACGGACTGAGGAAATGATTCCTTACATTCTTTCCCTAAATGACATGCATGACAAAAAGAAACATGTTTATTCATATCAAAGTGTATATTACATCAAGACAGAGCCTTTTTTAGTAGAACATTACACGGATGTCCTAATCTGTAATGCCAAACATTAAGGGAAATTATAGAATGAGCAGAAAAACATTGTGCGGATTGAGCAAGTAACATCGTTGAGCCAACATTGGTGAGATGTAACTTGGATAACCCATCATGTACAGAGCCATAGAGAAGCACCTCTCTAGTCTTTAAATCACGAACTTGACACTATGTAGGATAAACTCAAACATCAATGCATTATATTTTGTAAATTTTGATACAGAAAGAAGGTTTTTAGTTATCCTAGGTACATACAATAATGACTTCATGTGTAAGAATCGGGACCGAGTGAGTGAAGATTGACCCATGGACATGACAGGAAGTGCAGAGCCATTACTCACATACACCTTACCTGGACCGTTACAAGACTGCTGTTCACCTATCGAAGAGCTTGAATTTGTCAGATGGTGAGTGGCACCAGAGTTTGGATACCAGGCATTATCCGCCACTGTTGCAAGAGTTGTTACATAGGCCTGAGCCTGAGGGATTGCAGGAGATGCTGGAGAAGACATGGTTCCATACTGTGGGAAGTGAGGAACAAATGGGTTAGTCCAATTAGGAGCTGAAACAGGTGGATTGTACCAACCTGATTGAGAGTTTGGGTTGACAGCAGACATGGTTGGCATCCAAGGTGGCATTGAGCAAGTAGACCCAAACATACTCAAATTGGCTTGCGGAGCCCCAAGTGATCCGTAACCGATACTCTTGTATGAAGCATCAAATCGATGATAACATCGATCAACAAGGTGGCCCATTTTTCTGCATAGCTGACACTGCATCCGTGAGCCATAGGAGCAACCACGCCCTCTCCCTCGAGTATTTGAGGAAGGACGATATGTAGGTGCTGAAGCAGTTTTAGCCATAGAACTTGACACTTAACTAGACACAAGATTTGCTGAACTAGGAACCTCGTTTACCATAACCTGCTGTCTGGTTTCAGCATCAAGAAGAATTGTAGACACCCCTTGAAAAGTGTAAGGAACGTGACTAGCAGTGACAATAGTAATGACCGACTCATACTCAGACGGTAAACCATTTAGAATGGCAGTGACGTGTTCATGTTCACTAATAATCTCTCCACAACTAGCAAGACTCTCGCAACAACTCTTGATCTTCAGTAGAAAATCTTTCATAGGTAAGTCACCTTTGCGTTGAGAATGTAACGCCCGTCTGTAAGACATTAAACGAGAAGTGGTCTTGCTCCCAAAAAGAGCTACAATAGCATTCCAAATCTGAACGCTAGAGTCTAAACCAATAAGATGCGGTAAAACACTCGTACCTACAGAGGACAGTAGCTAAGAGGCCAGAGCACAGTCTTACTGCTCAAATTGAGAAAACTCTGGGTTCTCCTGAAGAACGCCATTATCGTCCATAATCTGTTGAGGCGGAAGAGCTATTGCAGTATCAAGAAAATGTTGTAGTCTGTAAGTTTTGAGTGCCAAAAGAACCTGTTGACGCCATAACAAGTAGTTATTATCATCCAATAACACACTGATCTTCTTGGTGGAAAGAAAACGACTATCAACAAGAATATCAGAGAAGTTTGTAGTCATTGCAGGAAAAGCAGATTGCACAGTAGAAGGACTAGAAGAAAAATCCATGAAAGAAACAAGAAAATACAAGAAACACGTTCAGCAAAACAAAAGCAACTGATACCATGTTAAGATATCATAACTAAAGACATATCTATACTGAATTAATCTTTCATTCATCAAAAGCTTATCAGTACAATCTTCTATTTACTTATTTATAGAATCAAATAAGTAAATTTATCTAACAACTTTCAACTAACACATTAACTACTTTCAACTGATACGTTCAATAGTTAGCTAACCAGCTAACTAACTAACTGCCTATCAATTACTTTAACAGCCGTTTTTTTGGCCTAAGATGTTGTTTGATTGGGTTGGTCAACCGGCTTTGATGTACAAGGTAAGAGTGAATTAAAGAGTGTTTTGTTGTTTAGTATGTGAATGATTTGGGTAAAAGATGAGTGTATTAGGTTATGGTGGGAGCGTTTTAAGGAAAGGATGTTAGCTTTGACTTTTGTATATTTTATAATGTGTATTTTAAAGTGCCAAGTTTTGGTATGACATTGTTCCTGACTTCTGTAGTGGCAGTTTTTCCTTGCTTTTATTATTAATTAAGCAAATAAAAAATAAAAAAAATACTACCTCACTTCCTGGTGCAATTTAATGAAGATTCCTTGTCTTCACAATGGAGTTGCTTAAAGGCGTTAAAAGTGATTCTTAGTGTCATTCAATGTGATGGGTGTCGATTCCACCAATATAAACCTACGCCTAATTTACAATTTAAGCAGTATAGGGAGTAAGGTCTGTAACATCCCGATTTTGGGCTAGTCGGAACAGTAGTTTTGAGACCACAAATCCGATGAGGAAAAATTTATTTTTTTTATATTTTTATGGTATACGATTTCACGGGATGATTTTGAAAAATTTCGTTCAAAAATTTTGACGTTTGCGCACTCAATTTAGTCAAAAGGACTAAATTGTAAAAAGTGAAAAAGTTGAGTTCTACATGTTAGAGGTGTCCAATTGTTATGAAACTTTAAATTGGAGGTCCTTATATGGTAATTAGACCATTGGTTCAGTTGGTAGACAAAAATAGACTTGAGATAAGTGAAATAGAAATTTTTTAAGTTAGGGACAATTTGGTAATTTAGTAATAAAAAGAATTAAAAAGGGAAAAAGATGGCAAAATGTACTAATATTTTCTATGGTGAACGAAAATAGCAAGGGGGAAGCCATAGTTAGGGTTTTCAAGCTTCCAAGCTCTATAGTAAGTGATTCCAAGCCCCGTTTTTAATGTTCTTTACGTTTTTGAGATCCCGGTAGCTTAATTTAGCTTATTTTAGCAATAATTTGTCCTAGGGTTTTTATTTGGAAAAATACCCATAGGTGAAAAGTGTTTATTTTGATGTTTTATGATAGAATATGAAGCTAGAAATTATGTTAAACAATTTTTGCTAAGCAATTTTAAGTGAAAACGACTAAAACAACATAATCGGTCCTAGTTAAAGAGGCAGACGCATCATTATGTCTGAAAAATTAAAAGCAAGGAATCGATGTATGTATCGAAGTGCAGAACTATGAATTCCTATGTCCTTGCAACGTTTCGGATCGTATGAAATCTGTCTCATTTCAGTTAACAATGCTAAAGCTTCATTAGCATCAAAGTCAGATGGTATGTCGAGAAATGAGTCATAATAGTCATCAGTTGCTAAATAGTCGTTAGTAACAAATCCCAAAGCAACATTAAACTCAGAAATAGACAGATTATAATGCACACTTAGCAAGCAAAAATTGACAGCATGAGGCGTATCTATGGTGTTAGTAGAACGGTCAAAGTAAAATGTAGAATAAAATTCAAAAACCAACTCATAATATGCAGGTTCATCAATGGCAGCAAAATCAGTCCACCCAATAGCATCAAAATATTGATTAACAAATTCTTCAATATCTAAAGAATATAATAAGAATGAGTCGATGTGCTTACATATTGGAAGAGGGCGATGTTGGATTTGTTCGAATTGTGCTTGATGTGTCGGGTTCGTGAACGTTAGATTCCCGTTAAAATCTGTTCTCCGGGGGCATGAATCCTCTTCCGTGTCGAAATTGACCTTGCTCAAGTGGGTGATACTTAGTGTCCTGATTTTCCGTTTCATTTCAACAATATTCGGCATCGTCTGCTGACGGAGTTGATGAACCGGTTAAAGGTGGCTGTTGACGACCTCAGGTTCGTCTTTACGTTGAATGTGATTCAATACCATCGTTTGGGGGTTGCAGAATTCTTCTCGAAGGCCCCGATTGTGTTGGTTGATGTGCTTGGACGTTTGGTCGGGGGGATGGGTGGTCTTGGCTGTCGGATGAGTTTGGTGGTTTGACCGGGCTATTTGGAGGATGGTTGGCCGAATTGGGTGGCTCATAGGGCGAATAGACTACGGCGATCGGAGTTGGGCTGCGGTTTCTTCTAGGATGGCGTGGTTACGGTGACAGAGATGGAGGATACTCGTTGGAGTCGATGGTGACGAAGGGTGGGGTAGTGAACCATTTTTGTCGTCAGTTTATTGTGGATGGTAGTTCATACGCCATGCAGTCGCGAGTGCAGACCATGGTTTGGTGGTAGACAGTGGAAAGTGGTGGTGAAAAGGGAAGGGGTTTATGAAGAGAAAAAGAAATTCTAAAGAAAGGTTTTAGTGAGAAACATTCAGCTGGTCAAAATGGGGGTAGTGGGGTTGGTTTTTCCTAGGTGAAAAATAGGTGATGGTTATGATTTGATGGGTGAAGGGTTTTTTTTTAAAAAGGGTGGACGGTTGGGGAGAGAGGGATGAGTTAAAATGGGGTATGGGGTTGTAGTTTTCTAGGTGAAAAGATGGATGTGATAGGTGAAAGTTTAGGATTTGATAGGTGATAGGCTGATGGGTGTAGGGTTTTTTTTTATTTGAAAAGGGTTGGATGGTTGGGGGTGAAAATTTTGGGTTTTAATTTTTGATTTTTGATTTTGGGTAGGTATGATGGGTTTGGGTTTTTGGTTAATGGGTTAGCTTGGGCATGGGATTGGTTTAAATGATGGGTAGGTAGAGTGGGCCTTGGCTGAAATAAAAAGAATTTTTGTGGGCTGACAAGTTGGAATGTCTACCTGCAAAATAAAAAAAAAAAAAAATATATATATATATAAAAATTAAAGTTAAAAATAAAAATAAAATAAAATTAAAATGTGTATTTCTTGAATATATAGCTTTGCTAATGCTATGCTTAAATATTCGAAAATAAATTATTAAAAACCAAGATTATGGGATTTAGTAAAATAGTCGAGATGAATACACCAGGTAAGTTCCCAGGAAAGAAAGGTGAGTCACAATGGACATTCTTAAGTACCAAGTCTTTCCTTAGATAGAACCGATCCTCGACATGCATTTTCACTTCTATTTTAATTTCCAAAAATTTATTTACTTGAAGGAAAATTTTGGGTTGCCTCCTAATAGTGCTTTGTCTAACGTCGTTAGCTCGACGACCTGTTATTCAAGTTCTGGGCTCTTCGAGAGCAATCTCCTTAACTGTGTGCATTTGAAAATTCCCGTAAAAGGGCTTCAGTCGTTGACCATTCACCTTAAAACACTTCCGGGTTTCTTCGCTTTGAATTTCCACTGTACCATTTGAGAATAAATTAGTAATAGTAAATGGACCTATCCATTTGGATCGAAGCTTACCAGCGAAAATTTTTAAGGTGGAGTCGTATAGAAGAACTTTCTACCCTATTGAAAACTACTTCCTAGTGATCAACTTATCATGAAACGCCTTCGTCTTTTCTTTATAAACTCGCGTATTTTCATACGCATCGTTTCTAATTTCCTCGAGTTCCTGGATGTCCAACTTTCAAGACTTTCTTGTAGACTCCATCTTCATATTACACTGCTTAACTGCCCCAAATGCTTTGTGCTCTAATTCGACCGGGAGATGGCACGGTTTACCAAAAATGAGTCGGTAAGGTGACATGCCTATTGGTCCATTGTAGACTGTCCTGTAAGCCCAAAGTGAGTCATTAAGTCTCAAACTCCAATCTTTTCTGTTGGGCTTAATAGTCTTTTCCAAAATAGTCTTGATTTCTCGATTCGACATTTCAGCTTGTCCATTTGTTTGTGGATGGTAAGCAGTGGCAATTCGTTGAGTCACTCCATATTTCTCCATAAGTGCACTTACGAGCTTATTGCAAAAATGAGTTCCTCTGTCACTGATTAATGCTTGTGGGGTGCCGTATCTGGAAAAGATAGAACTTTTAAGAAAGTCAACAACAGTCTTAGCATTATCATTGCGAGTAGCCTTTGCCTTTATCCACTTAGAAACGTAATCAACAGCTAAGAGTATGTAAAAATTACCGAAAGAAGAAATGAAAGGACTCATAAAATCGATGCCCCACACATCAAAAATTTCGCAAATATGAATAGGAGTAAGGGGCATCTCTTTTCGACGACTAAGATTGCCAACTTTCTGGCACCTTTCATAGGTTTTGCAGAATAAAAAGGCATCACGAAATATATTTAGCCAAAATAGTCCACACTCGAGAATTTTATGCACGGTGTGTTTAGGTCCAAAGTGTCCTCCATATGCATAAGAATGACAAAAAGTTAAGATAGACTGTACATCTGTTTCTGCTACACACCGTCGAATTACCTGATCGGAGCAATGCTTCCAAAGGTAAGGATAGTCCCAAATGTAATACCAAGCATCTTTCTTTATCTTATCTTTTTTAGACCTTGGTAATTCCGAAGGAACAGTACCTGTAACGAGATAATTTACTATATCTGCGTACCAAGGATGAATCGCATTTGCTGAAAATAGGTTTTCATTTGGGAAGCTGTCTGTCAATGGTGTGTCATCGCCTAGAATCGGTAATCGACTCAGACAGTCAGCTACCAAGTTTTCGCATCCCTTTTTATCCCGGATTTCAAAATTGAACTCTTGTAGGAGTAGAATCCACCTAATCAGTCGAGGTTTTTCCTCTTTCTTCCCTATTAAATATTTCAAAGCTGCATGATCAGAAAAAATAATCATTTTAGTTCCCAACAGGTAAGATCAAAATTTATCTAAAGCAAACACAACAACTAATAATTCTTTCTCAATGGTTGTGTAATTACTTTGCGCAGCATCAAAAGTCTTCGAAGCATAATAGATAACATGAGGCTCTTTCCCTATTCTTTTTCCAAGAACAGCTCCCGCACTTCGGTCACTTGCATCACACATGATTTCGAATGGGAAGTTCTAATTTGGTGGTTGCATTATGGGAGCAGAGACCAATTTCTGCTTCAGTACATCAAATGCGTCTTTACAAGTCTGGTCAAATTCAAATTCTTTATCCTTTTGTAATAGACTGCAAAGCGGTTGCACGATTTTAGAGAAGTCTTTCATGAATCGTCTGTAAAATCCTGCATGACCAAGAAACGAATGAACTTCCCTCACATATGTGGGGTAAGGTAATGAGTTAATAATATCCGTTTTTGCTTTATCGACCTCAATACCTTCTGAGGAAACTATATGACTCAAAATTAATTCTTTGTCAACCATGAAGTGGCATTTCTCATAATTTAAAACAAGATTAAATTCTAGGCATCTTTGTAATATTTTAGCAAGATTATCAAGACATTCGTTAAAAGAGTTATCATATACCATGAAGTCATCCATGAAGACTTCAATGATTTTCTCGACATAGTCAGAGAATATGCTCACCATGCATCTCTGAAAAGTGGTCGGAGCATTACAGAGTCCAAATGGCATTCTTCTATATACAAATGTTCTGAAGGGGCATGTGAAAGTTGTTTTATCTTGATCCTCAGGTGCCACCCGAATTTGGAAAAATCCTAAGCACCCATCGAGACAACAATAATGGGTCTTACTAGCTAATCGCTCGAGCATTTGATCAATGAAGGGAAGTGGAAAATGGTCTTTTCGAGTAGCCGCATTCAACTTTCTATAATCGATGCAAACCCTCCATCCATTCTGGACTCGAGTAGGGACCAGCTCTCCTGACGAGTTTTTCATCACTGTCACGCCAGTTTTCTTGGGCACAACATGAACCGGGCTAACCCAATCACTGTAGGAGATAGGGTATATCATTCCAACATTTAGCAGTTTTTGGATCTCCTTCTTTACTACCTCCATCATGGGTGGATTAAGGTGCCTCTGAGCACCTCTCTTTGGTTTCGTGTTATCTTCGATGGAAATTCTGTGCATACAAGTGGATGGACTTATCCCTTTTTATGTCAGCTATTGTCCAACCAATAGCTTTTTTATAATCCCTCAGAACTCGAACTAGACTTTTCTCCTCGTCTTTGGTTAGTTTGTTTGACACTATTACCGGTAAAGTGTCTTTTTCTCCCAAGAAGACGTACTTAAGGTGGTCCGGTAATGCTTTAAGCTCCAAGGTTGGTGGCTGCAAAACCGAAGGTAACATTTTAGTTTGGAAAGGTAATAGTTCAAATTGGTTACCTCAGTTCGTCAACGATGGTTGCGTTTCCAAGTGTTTGACAATTTCTCGCAACGGATCTTCTATAATTGCTAATTCCTCGAGATGATTTAAAACATCCATGTCAATGCTTCTGTAAAGGACAGTTTCCAACTCATCAAAGTCATGATATTCAGAATAAGTTTGCGTTAAACAGTCTATAACATCAATGCTAGAAATATTTGATAGTGAGTTAGGATGACCCATAACTTCATAGACATTGAATTTCACGATTTCGCCGTCAAACTCCATTGTCAGTGTTCCGCTCCGAACTTCAATTTTTGCGCTTCCAATACTTAGGAACGGCCTTCCAAGTAAAATGTCAGACAAATTAGTTGAGTTATCGTCCTCCATATTAATAATGTAGAAATCTGCAGGGAAAACTAATTCGTTAACTTTAACAAGGACGTCTTCAAGCAACCCTTCGGGATATACGACTGACTTCTTCGCCAACTGGATTATTAATCCTGTCTTTTTTAAAGGACCCGCGTTAATCAAATTATAAATAGGATAAGACATAACATTAATGGAAGCCCCTAAATCACACATGGCTTTCTTAATGCCTACATTACCTATCTCATAGGAAATAGCAAACATACCTTGATCTTTGTATTTGGGCGGAACTTTCTTTTGCAGTACTGCGGAGACATTTTCTCCTACATTTACTCTTTCGTTTCCTATTAACCTACTCTTGCTAGTACACAATTCCTTGAGAAATTTTGCATAACAAGGGATTTGTTTGATAGCGTCGAGCAAAGGGATATTTACCTCCACCTTCCTGAATGTTTCGAGGATTTCTTTTTCCTCCTTCTCTTTCTTATCCTTTGCGAGCCTCCCTAGAAAAGGAGATGGCATCACGATTGGTTTCTAAATTTCTTATTCCGGTCTAGCTTTTGGATCAGAGGTCTACTTTTCCCGTTCCTTGCCTTGCCCATGACTTTTGTCTGGAACTATTTCTAGAACCTTTCCGCTACAAAGAGTTATTGCACTTGCATTCTGTCGAGGATTCGGCTCTGTCTGGGAAGGTAATTTACCTTGAGATTCTAAACGATTAACTGCCATCGAGAGTTTACTAACTTGATTAGTTAACTCTTGTATTGATGTGTCTGTCCTCTGTTGGTATTTTACAGCATCGATGACAAGTCTCTCCATAATAGCTTCTAGAGATGTACTCGGCTTGGGTTGTTGTGGCAGTGGCGGAGGTCTTGGTTGGTATGATGGATTGTACCGGTGATTAGCTCCATAATTTAAGTTGGGATGATCCTTCCACCCGGGATTGTAGGTGTTGGAGAAAGGATCATAGCGTCTTTGCGGAGGTCCCGGAAAGCCTCTGACAGCATCAACATGTGCCGTTGAATTGTCGTTAAGGATTGGGCACAAATCCGTCTGATGTTCAGACGTAGTACAATTTTCACACAGTTGGGTCAGATTCTTCTTTTCTGTAAGCATATATTGAACAATATTAGTAAGCTTATCCAATTTATCTTCTAAGGATGAAACGTTTACCCCATTAACCCCTCTTGTGGGTTCTGAATTTGGCCAATACTATTAAGAATTTGCCGCCATGGTGGATATCAGTTCTCTTGCCCTTTGTGGAGTCATATTGATAAGCGCCCTTCCACTAGCAATATCAATCATCTTCATTTCCATAGGGAGCAAACCCTCGTAGAAAAACTGAAGAAGTGATTGTTCGGTCAAACCGTGTTGAGGACAACTTGCACACAGTTTTTTGTACCGCTCTCAATAGTCGTAGAATGATTCACACTTCATTTGGCGAATTCCCACTATGTCTCTCCTAAGTTCAGCTGCTCGCGATGCTGGGAAAAGTCTATCAAGAAATACACGAGATAAGTCATCCCACGTTGTAATAGAATTGGAGGGTAAGTAAAATAACCATTCTCTTGCTGTATCAACTAAAGAAAAAGGAAAGGCCCGAAGTTTGATTTCATTTTCGGTTACTCTCTGAGGTTTCATGCTTGAGCAGACCATGTGGAATTCTTTCAAGTGAGTGTGTGGATTTTCTTTCTTCAAGCCTCAAAAAGTGGGCAAAAGGTGAATCAGGCCTGATTTCAACTCGAACGGGGTTTCTCCGGTTGGATAGTTGATGCATAACTGTGTTTTCTCGTTGGGAGCAGCGGCTAGTTGACGAATGGTTTGGTTCGCCATTCTTTCTGGTCCACCGAGGTCTTTTTTTGCCTTTTTAGTTTCAGGAAGTGGTTCGGTCTCAGGTTCAACCATTTCGACTAGTTTCCCACGTCGAATTGCCTCTACACGAATTGCTTGGCTCAACATTTCGACGTCGGATTCTAGGATCCCTTGTCCTAGCTCAACTTCTGCTTTACTTGCACGTTTAAGATCTTCCATCTCTTTTCGTCGTGCTCGTGCTGATTTGTTGATCTCTGGGTCGTATTCGAGATCTCCGGATGAAGATCTGGTCATGAAGATGATTTAAACAATTGTAATAGTTGCCAGTCCCCGGTAACGACGCCAAAACTGATGGGTGTCGATTCCACCAATATAAATCTACGCCTAATTTGCAATTTAAACAGTATAGGGACTAGGGTCGATCCCTCAGAGACTGAGTTTACTGCAAATTGTTTCTCTCTTGAACAGATTTATGTCGGGGCAATTGTCGTGCCCAAGGAATTTGAGGGGAGGATAAAATTGAAAACCTGGAACCTGAAATAAACAGGAAAAAAAATGCTTGAAAATTAAAGGCTGAAAATAAAATAATAAAAATAGTTAAATAAATCTGAAGAAAAATTAATTAAACTAAGCTTAGCTTTAGGCCCGAGTTTTTCTCGTCTTTGAACCGGTCCTCGAAATTAGATGAACCCCTCTTTCCCAATAAGCTAGTTATAGCTACCAAGGACGCCTCGGACACCAACTCTTCATTGTGTAAATTAGTTATGGAACGTCCAATAACTAACCCTTACTGATCGAACAACCAACGAAACGTTCGTGATTTAGAACTCCGGCAGCTTTGCGTTCTAGAAGAGCCTAGCTCGAACCAATCCCTCAACCACGTGGGACATTTAAATCCGGTTACTACTTCCCTTGACGGAACCAAACAACAATCCCCACTTGGCACGCCAATGTATTCACGGAAAAACAATCAGACAATCGATCCTTTCGGAATTCCAACTATACGTCTAACCACACTAACTCAAACGACGTCTTTTTTTGACTTAGAGTTGATATGACTTTGTGAGTTGACAAAATCATACTCTTAATCCGGAGAAATAATAAGTACTGAAATTTAGGAGTTAAATTACTCGAGTTCGTAACTCACGGGTTTTGACGAGGCTAACTCCGACCTAAAGCTGAAAATGGATTTAGTTGACTAAGGTTTGGGGCATGTTGGTATTGGGCATAATTGGAAAAGGTTGAATAAATGAAAAAGAAATGAAAGTAGGTGGGTGAAGGTGACGCAAGGTTGGAAACTAATAGATAGAAAAAAATAAGGAATTAATGTCAGCAACTAAATTTGCAAAAAGGAAAGAAAAGATTGAATTGCAAGAGATAAAAGCTTAATTGAAAAACTTAATGATTAAAAACTTGATGGAAAACTTGATGAAAAGACTTGATGAAAAGCTTAAAAAGAACTTGATGCGAAACTTAATAAAAAAACTTGGTAATTAAAAACTTGATAAAAGAACTTTATGAAAAACACTTGAAGAAAGAAAACACTTAATGAATGACTTGATTGAAAACTTGATGATTAAATGAACAATGTAGCCCCGTATTTATACTAGTGGCCTTGCTACATAATCCCTACATAAAATTTACCACTAAGTCAACATAAAATTTCAGCTAATTAATCTTGGAAAAATTCTGCTTTGGCCCGCCTTCTTTGCTCCTTTCTTCAATCTAGCCCATTTGTTTCATTTTTCTTCTATTTAGCCCCAAATTGCACCCCTGCACAAAATTCAATATAAACATGGAAAAGTTAGTGGTGCACTATCGTAAATTAACAAATTTAATTACATAAAATATGTAATTTTAGCATTTAATCACAATGTGAAGAGATTTTTCTGTTAGAGTTGGGGTATTTCTTTGCTGCAATTATGGAGTATAAGTTTTGTTGTACACTGAAACCCTCAATACACACTCTTCTTAAATTAATGTTGGATGAATATCAATAGAGCCAAACACCGCGACCTGGACTCACATACGTTGTTCTGATCCACTACTTTCAAAAATTAGAAATTTTCAGCATTACTAATCTCAATTGTAAGACGTTGTTCCAATCTCACTATTAGTTGTTGTTTATTTTCCTTGAATCTTACAACTCCAAATGAAAAACCAATCTTTTGTTGCATCAAATGGAGAAAAAACAATCATATGAAGAAAAGCAAATTAACATCTTTTACAGATTACAGATATCAGAAACTGACCATCAACTTACTTTTTTCTTTTTACCAGACCCAAATAAGTGGTTGGTTCTATCAGAAATGGAATTAAGGAAACGACAGAGAAGAGCAGCTTTGTCAAAATCACCGTCTTTGCGAGCTTTTATGATTTGGAACATAATAACAAGCCGAATCCGATTGAAAGCTGATTGCTTCACAATCGCTTCACTTTCCAGTCTGACTTCATTGCATTGGCGTCTAACATCTTCCAACCTTCCTCGTATCTTCCTTTGTTCATCTCTTATGCATCTTTGATCTTCCTTTATCTGTCCCATATTTTGTTTTAGTCCATGGAACTTGGCGTTCAAACTCTTCGTTTTTCGTTTCGAGACCTCCTCTTTCTTTGTCATGCTCAAGTTCTCAATTAAAATCGAAATTGAAACAGATTGAGATTGAAAATTAAACTTGGATTGGGGTGAGTGAAATGGCATGAACATTAAGGGATTTATATAACAATTACGGAAACAGTGGCTGAAATTGAGAGGAAGGTGAAGAGAAATGGGGGCGAAAGGAAGAAGAAGTAATAGATAGCTTTATAGGGACGTAAATGTTGTGAGGGTTAAAATCGGTCGATTTTTCAACTTGCATGGGACGACATTAAGGAGATTTGATTTGAGTGGTGTATGACTGAATGAGAGACTTGCTATTGGTTGCCTCTAATATCAGTTTTATTTTAATCCTCAGTGGTCCCACACCAATATGATTTCTTACCATTTCTCCTGTTGGGAGTTTAGCTTACGTTAAGATTATCATAAAATTTGCTTCCTACCTTAGTCAAACCTCTTAAAATACTCGACAATTTCTTTAATATTTCACAAGAAAACGAAATTATCTTTTTTAACCTTTAATTCTTCCAATTGATTTATTAATTATAAACTCGTAATAATATGAGTTTAATACTAAAATTAAAATTTAAATAAATATTTACTTTTAATTTTTAATAAAATGTTAAAACCTTTTATTTACTTTCACATTATAGAATAATTAGATAAAAGTTTAATTACTAACCTAATTATTATATTCTCTAATAATTACAACATATTTTAATTCTCAAGGCATATTTGAATGGTGGCAACTAGTGAGAATTTTTAAAATAGAACCAAAATAATTTTAGTAATTAAATTAAAATAAATGGTTTTTTACCTAAATAATATAAAAATAATAATTAATTACGAAAAAGGTATGAAAAAAGTACGTATTTGTTACAGTGTTCTGACGCTGCTGCCTGACATAGTGACGACACCAAACTTTAAATGGGTAAATTGTGTCATAACCCCCCTTGTTTATTATTTTTTTCTTTTTGATTAAAACACTTTGGGGTTTTTTCTTTTTAACATCTCTCACATTTTAATTTTTCATTTGCTTCTCAGATCTGGGGAGTACCCAAAGGAATACTACACCAATAACGGCAACCCCAGGAGACTGATTCCAACATCCTCATCTTCTTCGTCATAACCAACAAAAACTGACAAAGCAAATCCTACACAGAAAAAGGAAATCACTTTTGCTTTAAACCTCAAAGACACTACAAAAGAAACTCTCCTCTATTTTTGTTGTATTTTAATTTTGATTGTGAGATTATAGCAAAGGATTTAGTTTTCAACCTTCATTTTTTATATTTTTGTTGTGAGAAAAACAAACTAGTTATGGTTGAAGTTATGGGGAAGGGAAATATGTTTACGAGTTGTAACTATAGTCAGATGAACGCTTATCGTTGACGAAGAAGATGAGGATGTTGAAGTCAGTCTTTTTTTTTATTGTTGCAGGATTGGGCTGCTTGGGTATTGGGTCGGTTCGGGTCGGATCACGGGTAGACCCACTATTTTCAATTTTTTATTTTTATTTTTATTTTTTATTTTTTCTTTCTTTCTTCTTCTTTTTCTTCTTCTTTTTCTTTCTTTCTTCTTCTTCAAAACCCTAGTTCGCCGTCACGCTGCCGCTTGCGCCGCTTCCTCCATCACCATCTCCTTCGTCGTTCCTCCCTTCTTTTCTTTTCTTTTCTTTCCTCTTCCTTCCTCTTTTTTTTTACAGCTGAAACTCTTTTTTTTGAAACTTTTCTTTTTTTTTGATTCGTGGGGGTCTTGATTTTGGGGTTTTAAACCCATTTTATAGTGATTTCTTTGCTTCTTTTTGCAGGTGGCAGGTTGCTAGGGAGAAGGGAGGAGGGAGGCCATACCCTAGGCCGGTGGCAGGAAATCGTGGGGATTAGGTGCGCAAATCACGTTTGGCTGCCATAAGGACCAGATTGCAAACACTGCAAAAATTTTGGGGACAAAATATAATTTTGAGAAAATTTAGGGGTCCAAATGTAATTTCAAAAAGTTGATGGGTCAAAATGTAAGTTAAAAAAAGTTTAGTTGTCAAAGTATAATTTTAGGAAAATTTAGGGGTCAAAATGAAATTTCAAAAAATTTAGGGGTCAAAATGTAATTTTTTATTTTTTGAATTTTTTTGTATTTATTTTTTTTTGAAAATTAAAGTCGGAAAAAATTTAGTGTTTACAGCTGCCCCTTTTTGCTCATCGCTATGTAACAGGGATAGAGCAAAGACTTAAAAGCACTACATTTTGTTCGATTGTCCTATCTTTATTCTTTAATTTTCTATTAAAAAAATAGAAATAAAAATAGCTCGGCATGCGACCCGAAGCTCAACTCACCTCTCGGATTATGAGTTGATCTTTGAAAAACAAAAATTGAAAAATACCTCGGTATGTGGCCCAAGGCTCAACTCACTTCTCGCATTATGAGTTGATTTTTGAAAAACAGAAATGAAAGATACCTCGGCGCGTGACCTGAGGCTCGACTCACTTCTCGCAATATGAGTTGATTTTTGAAAAACAGAAATTTAAAAGAAATACCTCAGCATGCGACCCGAAGCTTAACTCACCTCTCGGATTATGAGTTGATCTTTGAAAAAACAAAAATTGAGTTAGTTTTTGAAAAACAGAAATTAAAGATACCTCGGCGTGTGACTTGAGGCTCAACTCACTTCTCGCAATATGAGTTGATTTTTGAAAAACATAAATTTAAAAGAAATACCTCGGCATGTGACCTGAGGCTCAACTCACCTCTCGCAATATGAGTTGATTTTTGAAAAACAGAAATTTAACAAAAATACCTCGGCATGTGTCCGAGGCTCAACTCACCTCTCGCAATATGAGTTGATTTAAAAAAAACAGAAATTAAAAATACCTCAGCGTGACCCGAGGCTCAACTCACCTCTCGGATTATGAGTTGATCTTTGAAAAAATAAAAATTAAAAAATACCTCGGTGTGCGGCCCAAGGCTCAACTCACTTCTCGCATTATGAGTTGATTTTTGAAAAACAGAAATTAAAGATACCTTGACGTGTCACTTGAGGCTCAACTCACTTCTCTCAATATGAGTTGATTTTTGAAAATCAAAATTTAAAAGAAATACCTCGGCATGTGACCTGAGGCTCAATTCACCTCTCGCAATATGAGTTGATTTTTGAAAAACAAAAATTTAAAAGAAATACCTCGGCATGTGTCCGAGGCTCAACTCACCTCTCGCAATATGAGTTGACTTTAAAAAAAAACAGAAATTGAAAATACCTCAGCGTGACTTGAGGCTCAACTCACCTCACGCATTATGAGTTGATTTTTTTTGAGAAACAGAAATTTAAAAGAAATACCTCAGCATGTGTCCGAGGCTCAACTCACTTATCGCAATATGAGTTGATTTAAAAAAAATAGAAATTTAAATACCTCAGCGTGACCCGAGGTTCAACTCACCTCTCGCATTATGAGTTGATTTTTTTGAAAAATAGAAATTAAAAAAAATACCTCGGCGTGTGACCCGAGGCTCAACTCACCTCTCGCAATATGAGTTGATTTTTGAAAAATAGAAATTTAAAAGAAATACCTCGGCATGTGTCTGAGGCTCAACTCACCTCTCGCAATATGAGTTGATTTTAAAAAAACAGAAATTGAAAATACCTTAGCGTGAACCAAGGCTCAACTCACCTCTTGCATTATGAGTTGATTTTAAAAAAAAAACAGAAATTAAAAAAAATACCTCGGCGTGTGACCTGAGGCTCAACTCACCTCTCGCAATATGAGTTGATTTTTTGAAAAATAGAAATTTAAAAGAAATACCTCAGCATGTGTCTGAGGCTCAACTTACCTCTCGCAATATGAGTTGATTTTTAAAAAAATAGTAATTGAAAATACCTCTGCGTGACCCGAGGCCCAACTCACCTCTCGCATTATGAGTTGATTTGTTTTGAAAAAATAGAAATTAAAAAATACCTCAGCATGTGACCCGAGGCTCAACTCACATCTCGCAATATGAGTTGATTTTTTGAAAAATAGAAATTTAAAAGAAATACCTAGGCATGTGTCTGAGGCTCAACTCACCTCTTGCAATATGAGTTGATTTTCGAAAATAAAAATTGAAAATACCTCAGCGTGACCCGAGGCTCAACTCACCTCTCACATTATGAGTTGATTTTTTTGAAAAACAAAAATTTAAAAGAAATACATCGGCATGTGTCCGAGGCTCAACTCACCTCTCGCAATATGAGTTGATTTTTGAAAAACAGAAATTTAAAAGAAATACCTCGGCATGTGTCCGAGGCTCAACTCACCTCTCGCAATATGAGTTGATTTAAAAAAAAACAGAAATTGAAAATACCTCAGCGTGACTTGAGGCTCAACTCACCTCTCGCATTATGAGTTGATTTTTTTTTGAGAAACAGAAATTTAAAAGAAATACCTCAGCATGTGTTCGAGGCTCAACTCACTTCTCGCAATATGACTTGATTTTAAAAAAACAGAAATTTAAATACCTCAGCGTGACCCGAGGTTCAACTCACCTCTCGCATTATGAGTTGATTTTTTTGAAAAATAGAAATTAAAAAAAATACCTCGGCGTGTGACCCGAGGCTCAACTCACCTCTCGCAATATGAGTTGATTTTTGAAAAATAGAAATTTAAAATAAATACCTCGGCATGTGTCTGAGGCTCAACTCACCTCTCGCAATATGAGTTGATATAAAAAAACAGAAATTGAAAATACCTCAGCGTGACCCGAGGCTCAACTCACCTCTCACATTATGAGTTGAATTTTTTTGAAAAACAGAAATTTAAAAGAAAAACATCGGCATGTGTCCGAGGCTTAACTCACCTCTCGCAATATGAGTTGATTTAAAAAAAACATAAATTTAAAATACCTCAGTGTGACCCGAGGCTCAACTCACCTCTCGCAATATGAGTTGATTTTTGAAAAATAGAAATTTAAAAGAAATACCTCGGCATGTGTCTGAGGCTCAACTCACCTCTCGCAATATGAGTTGATTTTAAAAAAATAGAAATTGAAAATACCTTAGCGTGAACCAAGGCTCAACTCACCTCTTGCATTATGAGTTGATTTTTTAAAAAAACAGAAATTAAAAAAAATACCTCGGCGTGTGACCCGAGGCTCAACTCACCTCTCGCAATATGAGTTGATTTTAAAAAAAACAGAAATTTAAAAGAAATACCTCAGCATGTGTCCGAGGCTCAACTCACCTCTCGCAATATGAGTTGATTTAAAAAAACAGAAATTGAAAATACCTCAGTGTGACCCGAGGCTCAACTCACCTATCGCATTATGAGTTGATTTTTTGAAAAACAGAAATTAAAAAATACCTCGGCGTGTGACCCGAGGCTCAACTCACCTCTCGCAATATGAGTTGATTTTTGAAAAACAGAAATTTAAAAGAAATACCTCGGCATGTATCTCGCAATATGAGTTGATTTAAAAAAATAGAAATTGAAAATACATCGGCGTGACCCGAGGCTAAACTCACCTATCGCATTATGAGTTGATTTTTTTTGAAAAATAGAAATTAAAAAAAATACCTCGGTGTGTGACTCGAGGCTCAACTTACCTCTCGCAATATGAGTTGATTTTTGAAAAACAGAAATTTAAAAGAAATACCTCGGCATGTGTCTGAGGCTTAACTCACCTCTCGCAATATGAGTTGATTTTAAAAAACAGAAATTGAAAATAACTCAGCGTGACCCGAGGCTCAACTCACCTCTCACATTATGAGTTGATTTTTTTGAAATCAGAAATTAAAAAATACCTCGGCCTGTGACCCGAGGCTCAACTCACCTCTCGCAATATGAGTTGATTTTTTTGAAAAACAGAAATTAAAAAAATACCTCGGCCTGTGTCCGAGGCTCAACTCACCTCTCGCAATATGAGTCAATTTTTGAAAAATAGGAATTTAAAAAATACATCGGTATGTGACCCGAGGCTTAACTCACCTCTCGCAACATGTGTTGATTTTTGAGAAATACAGAAATTGAAAAATATTTCTTGGAGGAAATAGGGTTTCAAAAAACATCAGGTGAAACTAAAAGCATTCTTCTTCATTGATTCTGTGCAGCGTTCTCCCAGTATTCCTTGCTCTACTGGTATACCTGTATATGTCATGTATGATGTTATTATAATATGCACGTGTTTGTGTTAAATGCTTTCGTGTCTACATGATCATGCCATGCACCCTGGGCTGTTTGTCACGTGCCCCACTTTTTGATTTTCATGAGGGTCCGCATTCATTTTCTCAATTCTTGACTTTTCTCTCCAGTTTTGCACTCATCCTCAAGTTCTGTGAGTAACCTACATTTTTGTATATCACCTTCTTGCCCCCTTGTTGAACTTTGTTCTTGCTTCAGGGTCCTTGTATTTATCAAATTCTCATCCAGGGTATTCCATTTTACTATTTATCATTTAAACGAACCAAACATGAGATGTTTGACAATGGCACAATAGGCATGAAAGAAATACCTCACATTCATATTCTTTTCAAACACAACAATCAATGAAAATTAAAAAAGAGTAATTCAAATAAAGAAAGCATTACAAAGAAAGGAAAGCAAATTCAATGGCCACAAATACTCTAGATATCCAACGCATGAACTTCTCTACGTTTCTTCGTCAAGGATCTTTTCGAGCATGGCTTCCTGTGTAGAAGATTTCGAGCTTCTGAGAATGCTTCAAATATTTTAATCTTGCCATTCGACTCCCCGTTAAAGTCGTCTTGCTCTTTAAGTTCGAACCTGCTTCATTAAGACGCCCTTTCAGGTTTTCATCCTAATCTTTTTTGTTTATCAAGACGCCCTTTTCGGGTTTTCATCTTGATTTTTTTCTTCTTTTTTCTCTTTTTTTTGTTTTTTTGTTTTTTTTGTTTTTGTTTTTTTGTTTTTAGGCATAATATTTCTTCACAGCATCTGAGTTTACTGGATTAGGTAATTCTTTCCCGTCCATCTCAGTGAGAATTAGAGCCCTTCCTGAGAATGTCTTTTTTACAACGTATGGCCTTTCCCAATTTGGTGACCATTTTCCTCGAAAGTCCTTTTGTGTCGGGAGGATCTTTCTTAAAACGAGCTCCCCTTCACGAAATTCTCTTGGCTGCACCTTTTTATCATTGGCCGTGATCATTCTCTTTTGGTACATTTGTCCCTGACAAATTGCCTTCAATCGTTTTCCTTCAATAAGATTTAGCTGATCACATCTAGCTCGAACTCATTCTAATTCTTCTAGTTTTGATTCCATCAAGACACGTAGGGATGGGATCTCCACTTTGATGGGCAGAACATCTTCCATTCCGTAGAGTAGAGAAAAAGGAGTTGCCCCCGTAAATGTCCGTATAGAGGTGCGGTATGCATACAAAGCGAATGGTAGTTTCTCGTGCCAATCTTTATATGTCTCAGTCATCTTCCCGATAATCCTCTTAATGTTTTTGTTGGCTGCTTCAACAGCTCTGTTCATTTTCGGGCGATAAGGTGAGGAATTATGATCCTTTATCTAGAATTGCTCACACACTTATTTCATTATCTTATTATTCAGATTTAAAGCATTATCTGAAATGATTCTTTCAGGCAGGCCATATCGACATATAATCTCATTTTTTAGGAACCTGCAGACTGCGGTCTTCGTCACATTAGCAAACGAAGCGGCTTCTACCCATTTTGTAAAGTAATATATAACCACAAAAATAATTCGATGCCCATTGGAAGCCTTTGGGGAAATTGGCCCTATAACATCCATGTCCCACATAGAAAAAAGCCACGGAGAAGTCATGACATGAAGGGGCGAAGGAGCTGCATGAATTTTATCACCGTAAATTTGACACTTGTGGCACTTTCGTGCGTATCTAATGCAATCACTTTCCATTGTCAGCCAAATATAACCAAGTCTCATAATCTGCCTAGCCATAGTAAACCCATTAGCATGCATTCCACAAATTCCATCGTGGACATCTTCAAGTATTCTTTTGGCTTCAACATTGTCCACGCATCTCAAGGGTATTTGATCCTTTCCTTTTTTGTATAGGATATCCCCGTCAAGAACAAAACCAGCCGCCATTCTTCTGATTGTTCTTTTGTTATTCTCGTTTGCTTGCTCGGGATACCTTTGATTCTTAATATATTCCAAGATGTCATGAAACCACGGTCGTCCATCTGACTCCTTCTCAATGCTAAAACAATGTGCGGGGACCTCATATATGCTCATTTGAAGAGGCATTATTTCTATTTCTCAGTTTGCTTTGAACATTGAAGCCAATATGGCCAGGGCGTCAGCCAACTGGTTTTCTTCGTGTGGGAAGTAATGAAAAGGCACTTCTTTGAATGCTTTGACCAATTCCGCCACGAGATCGCGATAATTGACTAATTTTGAATCTCACACTTCCTAATCTCCGCGAATTTGATAAATCACTAACGTTGAGTCCCCATATACCTCTAAGATTTCTATTTTTTGTTCAATAGCTGCACGAAGTCCCATGATGCAAGCTTCATAATCTGCTATGGTATTAGTACAGAAGAAATTCAATCTGGCAGTGAACGGGTAATGGTTTCCTTCTGGTGACACTAAGACTGCTCCTATCCCGTGCCCCAATGCGGTTGATGCCCCATCAAAACTCATCTTCCATGATTGATCTTTTGATGATTCACCTTAGAAAATGCACATCAAGTCTTCATCTGGAAAATCAAATCTCAGCGGCTCATATTCCTCCATTGCTTGACTTGCCAAGAAGTCAGCTATCGCGCTTCCCTTTATTGACTTTTGGCTCACATACACAATGTCATATTCAGACAATAGGATCTGCCATTGTCCCATTCTCCTTGAGAGTGCGGGTGAGTCCATCAAGTACTTTAATGGATCTAGCTTTGAAATTAACCATGTTGTATGATACAACATGTATTGTCTGAGCCTTCGAACTACCCAGACCAATGCACAACAGAAATTTTCAATTGACGGGTACTTTGCCTCATATTCTGTGAACTTTTTGCTGAGGTAGTAAATTACTTTTTCTCTTTTCCCTGACTCATCATGCTACCCCAGTACGCAACCCATTGAGTTTTCGAACACGGTCAGATACAATATTAAGGGTTTTCCAGGGATCGGCAGTACCAGCACCGGAGGATTAGACAAATACTGTTTTATCTTGTCGAAGGCCATTTGGCACTCCTCATTCCATTCTCCCGAATTATGCTTTCGAATGTGTCAAAAAATTGGATCACACTGGTTGGTAAGTTGAGCAATGAATCGAGCAAAGTAATTCAACCTTCCTAAAAATCTTCTGACTTCTTTTTGCGTATACGGAGGTGGCAGTTCTTGTATGGCCTTTATCTTATCTGGATCAACCTCAATACCCCTCTCGCTGACAATAAAATCTAGTAGTTTTCCCGAGATAGCCCCAAACGTACATTTGGCCGGGTTAAGCTTCAACTGGAACTTTCTTAATCTTTCAAACAGTTTCTTGAGGTTCCCACATGCTCTTTATCTCCTCGGGATTTGGCAATCATATCATCGACATAGACTTCTATTTCTTTGTGCATCATGTCAGGGAATAACATCACCATGGCTCTCTGATATGTTGCCCCAGCATTTTTCAATCCGAATGGCATCACTTTGTAACAGAATGTTCCCCATATTGTCACGAATGTGGTTTTCTCCATATTTTCGGGGGCCATCTTTATCTGATTGTAACCTGAGAAACCATCCATGAAAGAAAACAATGAATGTTTTCCCGTGTTATCTACCAACGTATCTATGTATGGAAAAGGAAAATTATCTTTAGGGCTTGCTCGATTAAGATCACGATACTCAATGCACATTCGTACCTTGCCATCTTTCTTTGGTACCGGGGCTATATTAGCTACCCATTCTGGATATTTAGAGACTTGTAGGAAGCCAGCATCAATTTGTTTCTTGACTTCTTCTTTTATCTTT
This sequence comes from Gossypium raimondii, assembly GCF_025698545.1. Taxonomy (NCBI): domain Eukaryota; kingdom Viridiplantae; phylum Streptophyta; class Magnoliopsida; order Malvales; family Malvaceae; genus Gossypium; species Gossypium raimondii. The sequence continues at coordinate 40,521,755 of NC_068577.1, forward strand.
AACAGCATTTCAGGTCTCATCCTTCTTAACTTTTGCTGAACGGGTTTGCATTCTGGTTTCAATGGGAGCCTGTGGACCACCACATGCTCATCCAACCCTGGCATGTCCTGATAAGACCAGGAAAATACATCTTTGTACTCACGGACCAAGACGATCAAATTCTGTTTGGTGTTTTCTGAAATGGAAGTCTCAATCTTCACTTCTTGTTTCTTTTATTCATTTCCAAAGTTCACTGTCTCAACAGATTCTTGATGGGGTAGAATCTATTTCTCTTCTTGTTCTACCATTCTCAATAAGTCAGGAGACGGGACACAATCTTTAGCACTTTCTTCGGCTTCAAATTCTCCTAAACAAATAGCTTTCTCGAAATCGATTTCAGGACTTGTAACGGGATTGTTCATACCATAAATATCTGAGCACCTGAAAGGCGGATAGAAAAGACAGCTATAGGGGAGCATCAAAGTACTGGAATCAACATACAAAATGTTATGGAATGATATGAAATCATGTAGGGAGATGATATGAAAAGAAGGGATAATTACGAAGCTAATGGAAATAAAAAGACTATGACAAAATGCATCTTTATTGATGTTCATTGAAATGAAAAAGAGCAAACATAAGCTCTTACAAAAGGAACCCCACCATTTAAGGACACACAAAATAATAGAGAATTAACATTGGGCATTACTCTGGAGAGGACTTAGAAACTACAAGGAGGTCCACAACAATCCAATTGTTCAAAACATATCTTGGTGGACAGGGGTGTATCATTAAAGCATCCTCAATTGTATCACTCTCGTTGAGTTCAGTATCCATAGCTCTAGCTTTTAGATGCGTTCTATAAGAATGATGTGATTCCAGACTTGTAGTGTCACAACTGTGGATTATGCGATTCTAGCCTTAGTGAATGGTTAGGGTGATATGTACATGCAATGCATGAATGAATGAATGAATGACAAATAAATGTTAGTCATGAATAAATATACAAGAATTTGGTGTTGATTTCAAGATAGCCCCATATTTTGGTGTTTCATTAATAAAAAGAGCCTATTACAAAACGTTTTTGCATCTTGGACTTAACAGTTACACAAATTCCCTGGCCACATTGCCTTGTTTCTTCACTTGTTCTAAGAACTCCGACATGCTTGATCTTTGGCTTAGAGAGAATTAGTAACTGAGAGCTTCGGCTTCATCTGATAATTGCACAATTTGCACAGCCGCCTTGCGAATTTCATTGACTAAACTTCAGCCCATGTATCAGCCATCCCCGTCAGCTTCATTAACTTTTCGTGAAGGTCATTGGTTTAGGCTCCTTCACATATATCTTGTTGAGTTGCACATTGTCAATGCGAAGCAAGGCGGTATACTCTTCTATGGTCGGAGTCATATCTTCCTGATTGAAAGTGAAACACTGATAGGCTAGGTCCCAGAATCGAACCATGGCTTGAATCAACTACTTGTTCACATTGATTGCTATCAAGTGAGCTATATCCCCATACTTTTCAGTGAAGAAAACTCTGGTATCTGAGTCCCACTGTTTCCAAATCCTCGTTAAGTCTTCGAGATTGTTCTAACGAGCATTCGAAGTCACATGCTCAGGAAGATCAGAGATGTATCCTTCCTTTAAACTGTCCCCTTTTACTTTTTGGGTTCTCAAAGACTAGTCTCGAACTACGGTATTTTTCTCAATTACTTGTGTAATTGACTCCTCCATCAGAAACCCGTTTTTGACAACCAATCTCTAATCAACACCTTCCTAATGGGATGCCTATAATGCATGATGAAAAATTAAATGAAGACAAATAAACTTAGTTAGCAATCATGACAAATATAAACAGAGAGAAAAAGAAAAAAAATGATAAATCTAATAAATTAAGCTAATTAATCATGCATTTTTGGAGAAACTGACCTACGATTTTTTTTTTGTTTTTTTTACCCCATCATGCTTTATAAAATAAACTTACCCCGCATGATAATCTACCCGATCCAATTTTATTAAACAAGCCCGATTCCGTTGCAAAAGATGTAAATGAAAAAGAAATACAAGGTAAGAGGCGTTTCTCCCATGTACTTATTTGGTAACTATCCAACGGACAGAGGTTCGGCATGGCTTTAATAATCGGGTGGCTCGTACAGTTCACTATATGTGGTTTTGGTTCTAGAAAGGTACTCGAATTGTCCATACTGTCACCTACTAAGGTAAGTACGGAGCCTCGGTTATCGCCCGTCATGGGCTCGCGAGCTCAATTCGAGTTACTTATGCATATGCGGAGGGACAAGTTAACTCACGAAAGCATAAGTCATATGTAACCCGAAAGTATTTCACTAGCCTGTGCGGAGGGACGAGTTAACTCATGAAGGCGTAATGTTTACTTCCACTTAAACGAACGGAGCCCGGGTGGAGAGCTCATGTTATGCAAGGATGCAAGTGCACGGTGTGTGGGGAGAAACTCACAAACCTTTTTTTTTATATTTACTAAAAAACAAATTAAAAAATCGTAAAACTTAGAGCTGAAAAAAAGCAGAAAAATAAAACAAGTTAGAAAAATATTAATTTAAAATCGAATGTAGATGCATGACTTTTCAAAAATTAATTTGAACAAAGAATTATTAAAAATTTTGACAACATGTGTTTAACATCAGACTTGACTCTCAAAAAGTCCCCAGTGGAGTCGCCAGCTATAGCGACCTAAAAATTTGGACAGAGGCGCTAGTCAAAGTGATTATGGAAAATTTAAAAGCAGAGTCTCGATTTTATTTAAAAAAGAGAGTCGCCACCGATCTTCTTTTTTTTCTAGGTGTGATTGGTCACCTATTAAATTCTCGAAAATTTCTTTCAAAGAGTCAATTTTAGGTCCATGTTAAAAAATCCAAAGAAATTTAGAGTTCGGGAGTTGGTTACGCGCGAGGAAGGTATTAGCACACTCGCGACACCCAAAATTGGTATCTCGTTAAGTGCGTGTTGACTTAATTTTCAAAAATACGAGTTCAATTTAATATTTAATCGTGATTCGATTGAAACACGAGAATTTTTTTTAAAACACGAGAATTTTGAAACACAATAATTTTTTTTAAAAACACGGAAATTTTTTAAACACAAGAATTTTTTTTTAAAACAAATTTTTTTTGATAAATTACATATTATTATATATCCATTTAAATATAATTTAATAATTTACAAAAAATAAACATTTTATTTTAAAACACGAGAATTTTTTTAATTTTTTTATTTTTAAAAGGGCGTATCGTATTTAACACGAACCGGTGATATTCACCCAACATAGCGATGAAATCAACGACCTAGTGTCAAATCGATTCGTTGCCTTATTTATTAAAATTATTTGAAATAAAATAAAATAAAAACATAAGTACAAAATATAAAAATGCTTAAAAATACCAATAATATTAAAAACGGAATGTCATCAAAATACATGCATTAAATTAAAAGTAGAAGAAAAAAATTATCGAAAAGCCCAAAGCTACGGGCTTGAAGAACGGGATACACGACCCGTGTTCTTTTTCTTCTTTTTTTTTCTGCTGCTGGACTGGGTTGGCTGTTGGCCTGTTGCTGGAATGGGCCTGGAGCTGCTAGACAGGCTTGCTAAGCGCTGGGCCTGCTGGGCGCTTGGGCCTGTACTGCTCCAGCTAGTGGGTTGGCCTGCTACTTGGGCTGCTGCAGTTGGGCCAGCTGTACTGGCCTTTTTTTAATTCTTTTTCTGCTGCAGGACTGGGCTGCTTGGGTATTGGGTCGATTCGGGTCGCGGGATGGATCACGAGTAGACCCACTATTTTCAAATTTTTTTATTTTTTTATTTTTCTTTTTTCTTTTTTTTCTTTCTTCTTCTTCTTCTTCTTCTTCTTCTTTCTTTCTTCTTCTTCAAAACCCTAGTCCGCCGTCACGTCGCCACTTGCGCCGCTTCCTCCATCACCGTCTCCTTCGTCGCTCCTCCACTCTCTTCTTTTCTTTCCTCTTCCTTCCTCTTTTTTTTACAGCTGAAACTCTTTTTTTGAAACTTTTCTCTCTTTTTTTTTGATTCGTGGGGGTCTTGATTTTGGGGTTTTAAACCCATTTTATAGTGATGTCTTTGCTTCTTTTTGCAGGTGGCAGGTTGTTGGGGAGAAGGGAGGCCATACCCTGGGCCGGTGGCCAGAAATCGTGGGGATTAGGTGCGCAAATCACGTTTGGCTACCATAAAGACCAGATTACAAACTCTGCAAAAATTCTGGGGCCAAAATATAATTTTGAGAAAATTTAGGGGTCTAAATGTAATTTTTAAAAGTTTATGGGTCAAAATGTAACTTAAAAAGTTTAGGAGTCAAAATAAAATTTTAGGAAAATTTAGGGGTCAAAATGCAATTTTTATTTTTTGTATTTTTTTTGAAAATGAAAGCCGGACAAAATTTAGTGTTTACACTTAACTTATTAAAATAAAACCAACAACACTCAATCTTGTTTTGTTCTTTTTATCATGTAGTTAAAGTATAAGGGTGAAAACATTTTGGATAACTTTTCTTTTAGATTTAATTTCTTTCTTTTTGAGAAAAAATTGGAACGGAAAGCAAGATGTTAGAGTTTTTAAGATTAACTAATTTATGTATTAGGTATTTGTTTTCTTGACTGAAAAATTGGTCAACCATTTCATTCTAAAATTTGATATTTTTCTTGGTTGAGTAAAAAGTAAAAGTGAGTACTTAAAATCAACAAAAAAAATCCCAGTTCTTTTAGAATGAAATGGTCAACCAATTTTCAATCAATAAAACAAATATCTAATACCCAAATGAATTAATCTTAATAACCTTAATCTCTTACTTTCCATTCTAATTTTTTCTCAAAAAAAAAAAATAAATCTGAAAGTAAAGATCATTCAAAAATTTACCCTAAGACTTCAATTACACAAAAAAAAAAGAAAGAAAGAAAGAGTGGGCATTCTTGAGTTTATTTTAATAAGACAAGATAAATACAAAATCTAAAGTTTAAAAACCATTTACTTTGATCTATGACTAAGATCATTTTGGTTCTCATTTTAAAAGTTTTCACTATAATTTCCATCTATTTGGTGACAGAGTATAATTATATCATAATTCTCATCATGTTTGATAGTATAAATTGTAATTATACAATTACTGTAATTCTAAATTCTAAAAATTTTATTATTATAAAAATTATCAATAATACTTGAGAAAAACAACTATAAACAAGAAAAACAACTCTAAAAAATAACAAAACCTAAAATCAAATCATCATGCATCATATATTGGCCTAAGGAAATATTGGACAATACAATTACTAACAACATTAACAAGAAAAATAAACAATATATGTAATTTTATTAGATTATGTAGTATAATTTCTAATCAATATTATTAAATTTAGTTAGTTATTTAGTATTTTAGAATGTATAGAAAACTATCATTAGTTAATAAAATTTTCAGATTATTTAAGCCGGATTAATAAAATAACATATGATTATATTTTAAGAAAATTAAATCAATATCGTAAAATTAAAATAATATTACTATTGTATAAAAATAAGTTTTAAAACGTAAATAATGTGCAAGCATATTTAGAAGGTTATAGGACAATTAGATTTAAGTGTAAATGTTTGTAATTACTTACATAATTACTCCGATTTTACTATCTCCGTAAGAATTGATGAGTGTAATTGATGCACTCCAACTACATTCAATTCAATGAGACCAATTAATTAAAATGATTATCCAAACATAGATAAATAATTAGAAATAATTACACCAAAATTCAATTACCAAATTTAATCCAACACTTTCAATATTTTATAGCTACAGTGAATCTGATTTTCAAAATCACGCTGAATTAAAAATTAATTTTCAATTTTTTGATGAATTAACAGCACAATCTTCCAGGTAGCCCTATCTCTTAATAATTTATTTATTTTTATATTAAAATTGGTTAAGCAATTGAATTTCAATTCAAAATTATAAAAAAAATTTCATGGTATATTTAGCTCTGCCGTAAAAACAATAGAAAACATTGTTGAGCAAATGTATAAGAAATTGTTTCATAAGTAATGTCAAGGGGTTAAAAGTGTTTTATAGGAATATAGTAAAATATTAAAAAATAAATGTTAAATATATATATATAATAATTTTCTAGGACTACTTGTAGAATAAAAAAAGTACACAGTAAGTATATCAAATACTCACATGTATATATATGACCATCAACTCTTTTTCTTTTACTATACATAAGCAAGATCATGAAACATAGACAATAGATAGTGTCAAAGAATATAGGACGATTGCATTGTGACTTGCCACCTTGGAAAAGGTTCGATCTTTGATGTTGAACTTTGAGGCATTTTTTAGGGTCTCAAACTTATTCGACATAGAGGCCACAATCAAGTTATCATTCAAACTGACAGTTTGGAAGTTGTTAAAGCCATCCTTGGAAGCACTTTCTTTGTATCGAACTCAGTTTTGATTAGACAAATTCAATGCATTTTATCTCAGGAAAACTAGTGGTTATTGCGATACATTCCGAGAGAACAGAATCAAGTTGCGGATTGCTTAGCTAAACAAGCCTTGACCGGAAAAGATGACTTGCAGGTGTTTGAATTCCCCCCATGATGGTTCACACTTTTATTAAAATGGATAAGTCTAAGGATGGTTCTTCTTTTCAAAATGTTATTATGTAATTAGTTAGATATTATCTTATTGTCACCAAAAAAAAAAAGAATGATTACTTTTCTGATACTATAATTAGATATGCATTAAGTACGTGCAAATGTCCTCTCGTAATGACACTAACTTTTAATATATTAATATTTTCTTAAAAAAGAATGAAACCCTAACACTATGTTTGGTTTGGTGTATTGGTTATGCCAATACACCCCTAATCGGTGGGCCCCACCTAATCCCCCTCTAATCTGCCGTTTGGTTCAATGTATTGCTAATCCCCCTCTAATCCGTTACTTTCCTAATCGGTGAAAACCACCGATTTCTATTCCCCCTCTTTTCCCAGTTAGGTGGCGCTCAAACAAAGCCTCCTGTTTACCCTCCCGATCCCTTTGTTTCTCTTCTGTTCCTTCTAGCTTCATCCGATTTGCTTCCTTGTTTCTTTGCTTTTCATTTCTGCCGATTTACCCTCCCAGTTTCTTTTCATCCGATTTTCTTTTCTTTTCTTTTCTGCCGATTAGCTCCCCCCGTTTCTTTTCTTTTCTTTTTCTACGATTTGCTCGGTTTACATCGATTTAAATCCTTGGTCAATTTTCCTAACCCAATAGAATAATATCCGTTTCTCAAGTTTGATTGCTATTTTTGCTTGTGGCATTTTTTATTTTTTATTTTTTTTAGTTCTGACCTTTTCTTTAGATAAAATTGCTTTTGTGTTTGATACGTGTGATTTTTTTGATAATTAGCTTGGAGAAGAGCTTGGAGATATTTATGATATAGAATTGCTTCGTGTTTTCCTCCAAGGTTTGTCTTGCTGAGACTGCTTCTTTTTCGAGTTCATTTGGTTTGATGTTGAGCAATTAGACTATGTATTCCCTCATTCTAGATTCCATGTTTACATTTCGATGAGATATTTTCTTTGATATCCATTTTGCAATTGCATTATGCTCTTGATGGAACAATTTGGTCTTTTGCCTTGAGTTTGCTTTATTGTCATCCCATTATCTTCATATGTAAATATGACTGCTTTGTATGTTTGAAAACTTGACCCTTTGGTGAGGTCCGGTAAATCCATGATGTTTTTGGATGGAGCATATGGGATTGTCTAAGTTCTAATCCTCAATAATTGATTAGTGACCTAGAAAACTTTAGTTCAAGCAAATATACAATGGAGGGTTGAAGCTTTGTCCTCCTAGGCCTGGTTATTCTATTATAAATTCTGGTTTCATTTTTGTCTGCATTTCCTTTAACAAGTTGGCAACTCATGGACAAGATAAAAGGGAGCTGGTAAATTCATAATATAACCGGTGTAGACAAATAGTTTTGATCATCTGACTACCTATTATACAAATTATTTGAATGAAACTTTTATAATTTTCAAAGAAGCATACTAAATAGATTAGCTTTGTTTTAGACTTTTAAAGAATATTGCCAACTTTGCTACGGTCACAGTGTGTGGGTAAAGACCATTATATTGAATCGCATTTCTAACTAGTTTCCTCCGACACACTAGATTTCTTTGGAGTGGATTATTAATGATCAAAAACTTTCTGAGTTCTGCCGTAAGCTTGTGGGTTCTTCTTTGTTATTGGAAGTCGGTGCAACTTTTTTGACTATTTTGTACATTGGTAAGAAATTTTATTAAATTATCTTGCATTAATAGCATGGTAGTTCCATAGAAGGGAAAAAAGCATGGTAATACTCTAATGTTTGGTTGTCTGCTATGTTACTCGGACTTGGGTGTGAGTGGCGATTTGGGTGCGTATCTAACACGATATGTTCAATTCTTTCTTAGTTTTTCCATATATTTGGAGGGTCCTTGGAGGGGTATATCCTCGTACCCTTGTCCAAAAATGTTTGGACACGGGTGGTTCAAGAAAAGCGAAAAGTTGGAACAACATAGGTTGTCTGCATACCATCTTGTCTTATCGAAAATATTACATTTATGGAACCCACCTTTGGTTCATTAGTCCAATAAATTTAGTATTGCTCAATGCTGCGAAATGATTATCTAGTTGCATTTACTTATTTATCTTGGTTGACTTGAGCATAGCCATGTTTGTTAGCTTTATGCATTGAACAAACACTTGCCCTTTCTCTTTTTGCATTCGAAATTTTTACCTAAGATAATTGTTGCCTCACGGACATAGGCCATGGCCCCCAACTAAACAAGTAAACCCATTGCAAAAATGATTTTGTTCTGTCAAGTTGGAACCGAGGTTTCCAAGATTTATCAAGTGTAATTGGTGACTGATTTTTCCAAAGTGGGAATCTGGCATTGAACTTTTATTTATTTCAGTCAAGTAATTGGGTGGATTTACCATTAAAGGGACAACTAGAATAAATTGAACATGGTGTAAGCATCAGTCGATTTCACGACCAGAGATATATGAACTAGGTATAAGCTTGTTGAAGTTCGGTGTTAAACATTCTATTTGCTGATTTTTGGAACTTGGCTTGTTCTCTGTTTTAGCTAATGGGATTCTTGCTGCTTGCATAAATTGTTATTTGCTATTTCTGAATTAGGGGATGTTGAGTCAATTTTAAAATTACACTATTTGATCTACACTAACTCCTAGGTGATAAAGGAAGTTGAAATTTAAGCTTATGCTTTGTGCCTCTATGCACTTATTCTGTGGTGGTTATATAGACTTCTTAACAAAATGGCAATTATTGTGGTGTTTTTAAAGTCCCAAAATGGCAATTAGCCTAATTGCAATTATACTATGTAAACCTAGAATCTAATTTTAAAAAAGAAAAATAAACATGCAAGTTTCTTAACAAAAATATGATAAGCCGACAATTGTAGAAACCCCTTATATCATAGGCTTAGTATGATTTGATTTTCCTAAAGGAAGTAATAATTCCTCGTTGCAACTACTTAAATCATTATATCATATAGATTGGGATAAGAGTATGATTTCAAGAGCATGTGTTTTGAACATAGGCCATGATAATACAAAGGAAAAAGTCATCCATTAAGATCAAACAAGTAATTAATTTCATCAAAGAGCATTCAAAAAAAGCATTCAAATTGGCTTTCAAAAAAATTGTAAAAGCATTCGAGAAAACTTGTAAAAGCAAGTAATTAATTTCATTAAAATACCTTTCCTTTAATTAATTTTCATGCCCTTCATGATGTTTTAGGGTGAAAGAGTTTGTAATCTATTTCTAAAGCTAAATTATCATTATATTTTTCTTTATATGACATTTCACCGACCAAAGTAAGCTAATTGGTGATATATATATATATCTAAATCTAGATAAAATAAATCATATATAATAAAACTAAATTAAAATAAGACCTAAATGAATGAAAGTCAAAAAAATAATGTTGCTTAGAAAATCTTTTCACATTTGAACCTACCATGTGAAGAAAATCTAATTAAACTTGGGTCTCCAAATTCATATTTATTGAACCCTTTTTACTATTTCTAAGGAAAATTATATATAAATTTGTTTTCAAAGTGGTCAATAATGTGAAATCAGTAAATAGCAATTCCTTCAATAATTATAAACCTTAATTATTTTAATCAATAATTAAAATAAGGACTTTAATATTTTATTATTAAATCAAATCCTCATTCTTTATTTTATTTGTTTTAAAATTAGAAAACCTTAATTAAACTAATCATAAATAAATATTTATTAATCAATGTTCAAACTTTGAACATGCTTTATTAAACTAATCAATGTTAAAACTTTGAACATGCTTTAATGAACTAATCAATATATTTATACTTAACAAAATGTTATAAAAGTTTTAAAGCTTGAATTATACATATACCAACAATTAATTTTAGTCAATTATACATACACCAACAATTAATTTTAGGTCAATTATACATGCTTTATAATTTCTTTATTGTTTGGGTGATTGATAAAGAAATGAAATTAAAGTTGCAACGATATCATTTAGTAGATAGTTTTTTGCTTCGTGTGTTCTAAATTTGTATTGTTTATTTTATTTGATAATGTGTAATTGCAACTTCAATTCATTGATAGTGTATTCCAATTTTAATATGTTGCGCTTATGGCTCAAATCGCCTTTAATTGCACAAAGTGTGAGGCGAAAAGAATTGGTATTCTTTGTGACAATATGGTTGGAAATCAGAGAATTGCGATTTGGTTCTTATTTAGAATGGGTGCCAGCCTTAGCCTACATAGACCAAGGATTAGGTCCTGTACCTTAGATTTTTATGCAAAACGGGATTATATGAAAAGGCTTGTATATGCTAGTGATGAGACCTGTATTGAACAAGTTAGGATGAATAGAACTGCCTTTTTTAAACTATGTGAGATGTTAGAATCGATAGGGGGATTGAAGTCGTCAAGGTTCATGCTTGTTGATGAGCAAGTAGCAATGTTTTTACATACCATCTCCCATCACCTGAAAAATCGAGTTATCAAGCATCACTTTAGAAGGTCCGGGGAAACTGTTAGCAGAGCATTTCATAGTGTTTTAAATGCTGTCATACGCTTAGAAGATGTCTTATTTAAAAGCGGAGCCAATTACCGATTCTTCCGACACAAGGTGGAAATGGTTTAAGGTATTAGACTGAGTTTTATATATAGCTTGTACAACATTTAGTTGACTTAGATTTAAATTAGTATTCTAACTCAAGGTTTTATATCATATGATATAGAATTGCTTAGGTGCTCTTGATGGAACCCACATCAAGATTAGGGTGCCAACAGTTGATAAACCTAGATATCGAACCCGAAAAGGTGACATAGCAACAAATATGCTAGGTGTTTGTACACCTGAGATGCAATTTGTTTATGTTCTTCCTGGTTGGGAAGGTTCGATTCCGATGGACGGGTGCTTCGAGATGCCATTAGTAGAAGACATGGACTAAAAGTTCCTCATGGTAAAGTGTATAGTTAGAGGAATTTGAATTATTCATTAAGATCAAACTTTGTGTGTTGAATTAATCATTTATTAAAAAATTTATTTTATAGGTTGTTATTATCTAGTTGATCTTGGATACACAAATTGTGAGGATTTCTTGCACCATTTAGAGGACAAATGATATCATCCGAACGAGTGGCGTCGGGGTTATCAGCCAAGTTCTCCGCAAGAGTTTTTTAATATGAAACATGTCTCAGCACGTAATGTCCTTGAAAGATGCTTTGGCTTATTAAAACTTAGATGGGGAATACTTAGGCGTCCATCATTTTATCCTGTAAGGGTGCACAATAGAATTATTATTGCATGTTGTTTGCTCCATAATTTTATTCGAACCCATATGAGTATTGATCCCGTTGAAGCGGAGGTGGGAGAAGGATTACCTACTAATGTGGTGGATGACGATGAACCGAATATCAGAAATATTCATCCATCGGATGCTTGGGCTACTTGGAGGATGGAACTAGCCAACCAAATGTTCGATGAATGGCAAGCATCTAGAATTTAGTCAGGTTTAGGGACAAATTGAGTTACAATTAATTTGTTGATGTTATTTTATGTATCTAGTTTATGAAACTTTGGTGGTGCTTGATTAAAATTCTGTATTGTACTAAACTTTGTTGAATTATAATTTAATTATCTTTTCATTCAGCATGTGTTATTTCATTAAATTTAGTATTGAGCTTTTGATTCATGATATTGAACTAACGATATAATATTATAAACTGTTCACCTTTTGATTCATGATATTAAAACAATAAATAATGTTAATTTGTTTTTTTTTCTTAAGATAATTATGTCAGGTGTTCCATAATCACATGCTTCTTCTCAAGCTTCTCGAGGAAGCAAAAGAAAATGGATTCCAGAAGAAGATGCAGCCTTGGTTTCTTGCATGGTGGATTTGCACAATGTAGGAACATTTAATCGATCTGGGTTCAAGGCCGGTTATTTGAACGAGCTAGAAAAAATGCTAGAAAAGGCTTTACCAAGAGCAATGTTGAAGGTGAAGCCAAATATTGAATCTCGGATTAGGTGCCTAAAAAGGGAATGGTCGATCGTCACGACATGCTTAATGGCCAAAACAACAATGTTTTGGTTGGGACGAGCATAGGCACTCGTTGTTGCTGAAGATGCAGTTTGGGAATCCTATGTAAAGGTAAAATGTATTTCAAGTATTTATTTATTTTTTTACAAAACTTATAACTAATATGATTTCCTCATTTTTTTTAGAGTCACAAAGAAGCCTCTCAGTTCAGACATCGTTCTTTCCCTTACTACAACCAGCTTACTGCCATATACGCAAGAGATCGGGCGACTGGGAAAGACGCTCAAATAGTTGCTGATGTTCTCGAAGAAATACATGCTGAGGATGAACGTACTACATATATGAATAAAGAGAGAAACACATTCTATGACTGCGAAGCTGACGTCTCTTTAGACGAATGGATGTTTCTGGTACAAATCCGCGAGGAGATAGAGACCAAGGGGGTTCCTCATCTTCAAACAAGAGAAAGAAGAAATCTGATGCTCGTGATAATGTGTATTCTTCATTTGATGAGGCTGCCACTTTGTTGGGGGAAAAAATCCAGGCCGTTGGTGATCAAATCAGTAGGAGTATTGCCTCCGAGGTGGTAGTTCAGCAGAAGTCAGAAGAACATCAAAAGATGGAAGAGAAAGCTTCAAATTTATATTCAGCCTTATGGTCAATTGAAGGTTTAACCGACGATCAGCGGTATGATGCTTTGAGTAAAATTCCCGATCATCCAACTCAAATGATCATTTTCTTTAGTTTACCTTCTGTTGCCCGATTGGAATGGGTCAGAAGATTTCTTTCTCACCATTAAATATCAATGTTCAAACTTTTGATGTTGTAAAACTATATAACATATGGATTATGATGTACAATTTCATTTTCATCTAACCTTTTCTTAATATAAGTTAATTATGTTTATGCGAATATAATTCTCAAGTTATATATTGATTTTAGTAAATTCATATAAGAACATTTTATTATTAAGAATTTTATGAAATTATATATCACTATTAAATTATATTTAATATTAATTATTTTAAATTGTATAAATTCATATAAGAAAATTTATTATCAAGAATTTTATGCAATTTAATATTAATTATTAAATTATATTTAATAATTATTATTTTAAATTATACAAATTCATAAAATATAATTTATTAGTTATAATTATTTTAAATTTTATTAAATCATATATTTTAATTAAAATATATTTAATATTAATTATTTCAAATTTTCATTTATAGTATCATATATTATGATTTGAGTAAATTCATATAAGAATATTAATTATTAAGAATTTTATTAAATTATATATTTTAATTATAATATATTTAATAATAATTATGTTAATTTATATTTTACAAGTATCATATATTATGATTTGAGTAAATTCATATAAGAATATTAATTATTAAGAATTTTATTAAATTATATATTTTAATTAAAATATATTTAATAATAATTATGTTTAAATATGATTAAAATATTTATTATTGATAATAATAATCTTATTAAAATTTAAATAACAATAACAATAATCATTTACCAAAACAAATTTATGCTAAGGGTATTCTAGTCATTTTAGTTTTTTCCATTATGCTATTACACCTCTATTCCATTCAACCAAACACAAGATTACTATTACGCCTCTATTCCATTACATTCAACCAAACAGTTGATTTGCTATTACACCTTTAATCCAATACACCTCTAATCCAATACAGCGAATTAGTGTCTTAGTGTAAAAGATTGAAAATTTGAAAAAGATTCAAAACATGATCCTTTGTTGAAATGCTAAAAATTTTGAGAAAATGAGCATATTTTACGTTAATCGAGAAAGGAAATTATATCCCGTAAGTTAGGATACAATGTCTTGAATTCTCGATATGTGAGAAAAAATTATTTATTTTGAAAGATATTTGATTATGTCGAGTTTAGAAAAGAAATCATGTCCCATAAGTTAGAACACAATCTTTTAATAATTTTCGAGATTGTTTTTTTTAAACTTAAGTTTGAAAGAATTTGTATGTTTGAATTCGTCAACAAAGTCGAAACCCCGTAAGTTAGGGCACGATCTTTTCGAATCTCAAAATACGAAATTTTACTTATTTGAAAACCATGATTTACATTAAATAAAATTAATTTAACATAAAATGGTAGGAATAAACACAATATTAGTATATGTAACAAAATGATAATGAACATGATAATACATGCATAATTAATATGAGCAACCATCAAAATAAAATAAAATAAAATAAAATAAAATAAAATACATAAAAAACAAACCAAGTATATATGAAATAACAAGTAAATAAAAAGGGAACTAAAGCATTTCCTAAAAATAACGACGAACACATAAAAAATGAATAAATAAATGTCCAATAGAACGACAACCACAATACGGATAGTACATCAATATGTTTAAGTTATAGATTATAAAATATGTGAACATGTATATATATGTATACATATAAAGTATAAATAATATATGTAATTATGTACATATATATAAAATTTATAGACGTATATATATATTATAAAATGTATGATGGATATAGGTATATATATGTATGTATAACAAAACGTATGTATGTATATATAAATTATAAAGTATCTGAAGTATGGAAGTATGTATATGTATATAGATCCAAGATATGCATGTACATAATTAAATCTAAAATTACAAAGGTATAAATAATAAGCATGATAATGGTAATAACAATATTAAAAACAATAATAATAAAAATAATGATAACATTATTGAAATTAATTAATTTAATAGCAAAAATATAACAAAAAGGGACTATTTTAAACTTGAAAACAGAACTTTGGGGGTCTATATCGCAAATAAATTAAAAAGAAGTGGCCAGGGACTGAAATAGAACGCGTTGAAGGCACGAGGGATCGATCGGGCAATATTCGCAACCTCAATGCTCAGCGTTTCAGCGTGGACTGAAATGAAATGTGAGGAAAATTACGCGGCTAAATTTAAGAAAATAAGAGGGACCACATTGCACAATAGCACAAAGCAGAGGGGCCTTGCGCGAAATAACCCCTTTACCGCAGAAACACGCGGATCCTAAGGGCCAACGGGTCCGGTCACGGGTCAAACACGAGACGGCGTCGTTTTAGGCCATGATGGCTTAAGCATGAAACGGCACCATTTTATTCTTGGTATAAATATAAAAAAACAGAGAAAAAAATTAATCCCATCCAGTTTAAAAAAAACAGAGAGGGAGCTCTTAGCCTTTCTCTCTCGGTCCTCCGTCTAGCCTAGGGTTTTGGCCATAGTCGCCGCAGTGGCCAATGGCCGGCGTTGCGCGATGGGCGACTTTTAGCCTCCATTTCAAGTCCCTTTGAAGGTCGAACTTTATTGACCCGAGAGTTGAGAGAAAACCCCCCATAAACCCACCTTTTTAAGGCCGATTTCAACGACGGAGAGACCTCCGAGCGACACGGTCGAGGGTATTTCGGTATGTTCTCTTCCCCTTTTTATTTTTTATTGAAAAGGGTTCAAAAAGAAAAGATAAAAATAAAAATAAAATAAGATAAACAAACGCAGATAATAATAGGAAAAATGAACAAGAACACGAAGAAATAAAATCTAAATCAACCTTTTTTTTAAAGTGTTTGCTCTATTTTTTCATTAATCCGTTGTCAAGAGAAAAAAATACAGAAATGGTGCTCGGCTTTTATAGCCGATTTGTTTCTATTTTTCTTTCTATTTTGCTGCTTGCGTGCTTTCTTGTCTTACAGTGTCGAGGAGTGGTGGGACGAAACAATGGCGATGGCAGAGGGTAGGTGACGGCGGCGGTGCGGGAGTCAGAAGGTAGGTGGTGCGGCGCAATAGGGGGCTAGGGTTACTGTTTCTACTTTGTGTTTAAGGCCATTTGGGCCATTAGGGTTTAGTTTTAGTTGGGCTTAAATTTTGGGTCTAGGTTTGGGTTGGTTTAGGTGCTTGGGTTTTGTTTGCTTGGGCCCGAGCGAAATTGGGCTACAACAGCTGCCCCTCTTTGCTCGTTGTCGTGTAACGAGAACAGAGCAAAGACCAAGAAAGACCAATTTTACCCGGTCTTGCCGAATCTTGAATTTTTTAAGTGCTTCTCTTCTCCAAGTAGCTTTATTCTAGTCCACTGAGTCTTGGTACTTTGATCCACTTCACTGCACTTCTTGTAGCTTCAATCTTCTTCGCAACAACTTCAGGCGGACGAGGTTTTGGTTTTAGTCTGTTCCACTGCAACGTCAGGGAGATAAGACTTATTGCTTCAACTTGCTCCACTACGACTTCAGGGAGATAAAGTTTGGTATGATAAGCTTTACTGCAACTCTAGAGAGACGAGATCTATTATTTAGCTTTAATTTGTTCCACTGCAACTTCAGGGAAATAAGATTTGTAGCCGGTCTTCAATTTGCTCCACTACAACTTCAGGGAGATAAAATTTGTAGTCGGTCTTCAATTTGCTCCACTGCAACTTCAGGGAGATAAAACTTATGGCTCCAATAAAGTCTGATGCGATCCGTTCTACTGTAACTTCAGAGAGATAAGATCCATCATTTTGACCCACTCTACTGCAACTTTAGGGAGATAGGACTCATATCTTCAACTTGCCCCACTACAACTTCAGGGGGATAAGCTTAGTGACTTCGTTGATCCGTTCTCTGGGAACATGACCTGCAGAATCCATTTTATGGACCTATTTATGCCTAAATTATTAGGATGAATGATTAAAATGAATCAAATGCTCCTGACTAGATGCACATGAATGACGTTTGCATGAATGCAGAACGTCATTAGAATGATCCCTTTTCTTAATACTAGGGTTTTCATTGCTCGTTGTTCATCAAGGTTCTATCACTGACGCCTTCTTGTTCAGCTAGTATCTTCAATAGAAAAAACCAAAGAAATAGTCGCAACTTAGACTATTTTTTTTATGCTTTCAACCCCTTGGTTTGGTTAGTTCTAAACAATAGTCCTGATTCAGGTCCTCGTATTATTTAGAATCTTTTAGAGTAATATGCATAACTCCTTCAATAAAAGTATCATTAGTCCATTAATTGTTATTTTAATGAAGAAAGAAGAAAGAAAAAAGATTATCACAATGGACAAGATGAAATTTCGTCGATAACAAAGTTTAGAATGAATAAATTAATTAAGATAACAAATTTTGCTGGAATACAAAATGAGGGTAATTTAAACAAGATGGTGTATTTCGTCAAAATACAAAAATGGGAATAGGTGCCCCAGATATTACAGTATGAGCTTCTCTGTACAAATTTTCTGAAGATCATTCTGAGTTTGAAATGTGTTTAGGAGATCCATAGTATTCTGTCGACACCTCAAGATGTCGCCTACCATTTTCTATTGATTTAGGTATGACAAGATCACCACATGCCCCAATCTGATCAAAATTTGAGTTGTTTTGATCACCTCATGCCCCATTTTGATCCAAAGTTTGAACTGCCCATTCCTGGGTTTTCAATTCAAGACCCCTTTGGCCTCAAGGTGCCCTTTGCGAGTTTTCACCTTAGCCTCTCCTCTTTTATTTTTTTTCAGGTGAAGTACTTATTGACTGAATCCGAATTCACAGGATTAGGTAAGTTCTTGCCATCCATCTCGGTCAAAATCAATGCTCCTCCAGAAAAGGCTTCCTTTACAACATAAGGTCCTTCTCAATTTGACATCCACTTTCCTCTAAAGTCTTTTTGTACGGGGAGGATTTTCTTCAGTGCCAAGTCTCCTTCGTAGAATTCTCTGGGACGAACTTTTTTGTTGTAAGCTCGCATCATTCTCCTTTGGTACATTTAACCATGACGTATAGCTCGTAACCTCTTTTCCTCGATCAAATTCAGTTGACCATATCGGGATTGAATCCACTCCGCTTCATCTAGTTCCAGTTCTGCTAAAACTCAGAGGGAATGAATCTCTACTTCAATGGGAAAAACTGCCTCCATTCCATACACTACTGAGAAAGGTGTTGTCCCGGTAGAGGTTCTGATAGACATGCGATAGGCAAAAAGGGCAACATGTAACTTCTCGTGCCAATCCTTATAAGTCTCAGTCATCTTTCCTACGATCTTCTTGATGTTCTTATTGGCCGCTTCTACCGCGCCATTCATTTTTGGGCGATATGGCGATGAGTTGTGGTGTTTGATTTTGAATTGATTACAGACCTCCGCTATCGTGCTGTTCTTTAAGTTCAATGCATTGTCAGGTATAATCCTTTCTAGCATCTCATACCGACATATGATCTCCTTTTTTAGGAATCTGCTGACTGCTGACTTTGTAACGTTGGCATAAGAAGTAGCCTCTACCCACTTAGTAAAGTAGTCAATAACTACGAATATGAACCGATGCCCATTTGAAGCTTTTGGCGAGATCGGCCCAATGACATCCATGCCCCACATAGAAAAAGGCCATGGAGAAGTCATAACATGGAGAGGTGAAGGGGGCACGTAAATCTTGTCTCCATAAATTTGACACTTATGGCATTTCTTGGCATATTTGATGCAATCCCTTCCATGGTGGACCAATAATATCCGAATCTCATGATTTGCCTGGCCATTATGAAGCCATTAGCATGTGTTCCACAAACTCCTTCATGCACCTCTTCTAAGATTTGCTTGGCTTCCACAGCGTCTACACATCTTAGCAGCACCTGATCTTTTCCTCTTCTATATAAGATCTCTACATCTAAGACATAATCGTTGGCCAACCTTTTCAATGTTTTTTTTTCATTTTCAGTTGCTTGGCCGGGATACTCATGATTCTTTACATATCGCAGTATGTCATGATACCAAGGGTGATCATCCTTCTCTTCTTCATTGTCAATGTTGTAACAATGGGTTGGAGCCTCATAAATGCTCATCTGGATAGGCTTCACATCCTCTTGTTTATTTACCTTGATCATAGAGGCTAATGTAGCCAAGCGTCAGCCATCTAATTTTCATCTCGTAGGAGATAACAAAAGGTAACGTCATCAAACTCCTTAATTAATTATTGGACCAGCTTTCGATAATTAATCAACTTAAAGTCTCTTGTCTCCTATTCACCTTTGAGTTGATAAATTACCAATGCAAAATCCCCATACACCTCTAACACTTTGATCTTGCATTCAATAGCTGCACAAATTCCCATAGTGCATGCTTCATATTCTGCCATGTTATTTGTGTTAGAGTATGCCCAAAGATCAATCATGAGATGGTTGTAATAACATACTTGATTTATCATGTTTATTAATATAAGGCGTTACCATTATTATTTCAGTTTCTTTTCTGTGTATATAAATAAACTGTTTTATAATAATGTCCTGAGAATAATATGATTATTCTTAAAAGTTCCTTAGTCAAGTATTATTGTTGGATAGGACAACGATAATGCATTAAGACTAACGTGTAGTTGATTGATGATAAAGAGTTGTCATTGATATGGAATGTCGAATCATTACATGAATATGTGTGTTAGAGAACAACATATTGGGTGACCCGTTATGAGTATGTTTCTTGGATTATTATGTAATTGTCACGACATTACTCATAATGATTAATATTTATATGATCCTCGGACTTGAGATCATCATAATCCCAACATCGTGAGTTGTATATTTTGATCTGATCAAGCGTACACCGAATCGGTTGTTCTATAAAGGCGATGTTGGATATACCACAATCTATGTAGAGGGATATGGTTGGTCGATATAGGATAAGTCCTCCTACATAATGGGAGTAATATCTTAGGCCACTTGATTAAGTAAAACTAGAAATGCATGGCCATGCTCAAATAAGTTGATATTAGATGTCATACTTATTTGTATATCGTAGTCTACTTAAGAGATCAAGGAACATGGAATGGACAATGCAAGTGTGACTATTCCATGACTTGTGTCCAATCCGAGATAAAGGACTTAAGGATTATTGCATAAAAGGTTAATCATAAAAGGTTATGTCGAATCATGATCTCTTGTGACTTAGGTAGCAATGATGCATTGCTAGATGCCACTCATTGTTCGTAGCATTAGAATCGTTCTAGTGTTCTTGGTAAAGTTACAAGAACCTCTGAGGTCACACCCTATAGTTGAAATGAACGGAATATACCATAGTTGGTATTGTTTTTGGGGTTGCTTGAATTAAATTAATTACGTAATTAATTTAATTCGGTAATCAAATTTCAACACATTATGTACAAGGTTGTTGTACGTATAGTGAGGACATGAATTTGGTTAGCATAAGAATTCAAATAAATATATGGTTTACGAACTTATATTATAATTAATGTAATTATAATTTTCGGTTTAAAATATTATCATATTTATTTAATTCTTAAAACCCTAAAAACAAAAGGATATAAATAATCACGTTTTCTTTGTTTGAGTCTAGCGACCGCATAAGAAAAATAACTCTCAAAATTGTTTTGGGGATTCCTTCCGTTCGTAGTCAACTGGGTGGATTACGAGAGACCGGATCACGATAGATTGCGGTTTTGGTTTGACAACAGATCGACTACTTGTTGTTGAGGTGTTCTGTCTACTCGAATAAACATTAGGTAAATTCGTAACCTTGATCACCCCGATTCGTTCCTCACATATGGATCCATGGTTAGGGTCGCCGATTTTAATTTTTTCGCTGCGCCGTAGGGGTGCCGGCGATCCAACAATTTGTGCAATCAAAATCTAATTTGCTAGTGAATGGTTAATGATCACCATCGGGAGATACCAAGACTGCCCCAATCCCATTGCCCACAGCATTTGAGGCTCCATCAAAATTCAACTTCCAAGGACTGTCCTCTTGAAAGTCTTTTTCTGCAGTTGCGACATACATCAAATCCTCATTCGGGAAATCAAATTTTAGTGGCTCATTATCTTCCAGTACTCTACTGGCCAGAAAGTTTGCTATTGCACTCCATTTTACTACTTTCTAGTTCACATAGACTATATTAAATTCAGACAGCATAATTTACCATCGGGCCATTCTTCCATTCAGAGCAGTCGACTCCATCATGTATTTCAGAGGGTCTAGTTTAGAGATTAACTAGGTTGTATGGTACAACATGTATTGTCTCAGTCTCCGAGTTGTCTAGATCAGGGCGCAACATAGCTTCTTAATTGGCGAATATCTCGTCTCGCATTCAGTGAACTTCTTACTGAGATAGTAAATTGGTCTTTCTTTTCGTCCTGACTCATCATGTTGGCCAAGCACGCATCCCATGAAATTTTCAAATATTGCCAAATACAATATTAGTTGTTTGTCTGGGCAAGGTGGCATTAGCACTAGGGCGTTGGACAAGTAATGTTTGACTTTTTCAAAAGTTTTCTGACACTCCTCATCCCATATACCTGGATTGTGTTTCTTAAGGAGACGAAATATGGGGTCACATTTCTCAGTTAATTGTGAAATGAACCGAGCGATGTAATTTAGTTTCCCTAGAAAACCTCGAACTTCTTTTTGAGTACGCGGCGGAGGTAATTCTTGTATTCCCTTTACTTTGTCTGGATCGATCTCAATTCCTCTCTCACTGACCACGAACCCCAACAGTTTTCCTGATCTAGCCCCGAAGGTGCATTTCGCTGGATTTAGCTTTAGCTGGAATTTGTTTAACCTTATGAACAATTTTCTAAGGACTTGCACATGTTCCTCTTCTATTCTAGACTTTGCAATCATGTCATCGAAATAGACTTCTATCTCTTTATGCATCATGTCATGGAACAAGGTTATCATGGCCCTCTGATACGTTGCCCCTGCATTTTTTAGTCCAAACGGCATCACTTTGTAGCAAAATGTTCCCCATATTGTTACGAAAATGGTCTTCTCCATGTCTTCAGAATGCATCCTAATTTGGTTGTACCCGGAGAAGCCATCCATGAAAGAGAACAGTGACTAACCGGCCGTATTATCCACTAAGGTATCAATATGGGGCAACGGGAAATTATCTTTGGGACAGGCTTTGTTCAGATCTCTGTAGTCCACACACATTCGTACTTTTCCATCTTTCTTAGGAACAGAGACTATGTTGGCTACCCATTCTGAATACTTGACCACTTGTAAGAAACCAGCATCAAACTGCTTCTTAACTTTTTCTTTTATTTTCAACAAGACATCAGGTCTTATCGTTCGGAGTTTTTGCTGAACTGGTTTACATTCCTTTTTTATGGGGAGTCGATGCACCACTATATCAGTGTTTAACCCGAGCATATCTTGATAAGACCATTCAAAGATATCTTTGAATTCTTGGAGCAACTCAATGAGATCTCGCTTCATCTCTGCATCAATGCAAGCTCCAATTTTTACTTCTTTTCTCTCCCCTAAACTCACAACTTCCACCGGCTCTTTATAAGGAAGGATCTATTTTTGTTCTTGTTCTACCATTCTTAATAAATCAGGAGATCAGTTACAACCTTGATCATCTTCAAAATCCTGAAAATCTTCTATACCCATGTCTTGTTCAAAAGGGGACTCTGGGTTAGTAGCAGTGTCGCTCATATCATTAATATCTGGGGACTTGTTATTGAGGTGAAAAAGATATTCAAAGAAAAAGAATCTACGAATAATCATATGCACAGTATGTTTATGAATGGAATGGAAAGAATAAAAGAATATTTGCTCAAAATGAGACTGAATGATATATTTCATTGAAATAAGATTTTAGACATATGCCTTTTACAAAAGATTCTTGTTGCTCCTAGGCTCAGAGCAACAAGTGTGTTTTGACTATTACTCTTAATCGACTTTAAAAGTTACATGGATGTCCTCGGCAGTCCAATTATTTAGAACACTTCCCGGTTCATAAGGGCGGATGCCTGATGAATTTCCTTCTCCCAGCTCTTCCTCGTATATAGCATGGATGCTTAGATTCCCCAACATTTCTTCTGTCATTCCCTCCTTCGACGTCCTCCACTTAGAATAAATGGTTCCTCCTGATACAAAAGTTCTGGATATGTGAGGGAATACCATGGTATCCCATTTAATCTCTTCTCCATCAAAACGCGTTTTTCTCAATTCCCGCTTTTTCTCCAAATCTTTCCTCTTTTTCCTTGCATCTGGCTTATATCCTAAGTCAAAGTGGTCTCGTTTGTCCGTTAATTTGGGTATCTCCACCCTCCCCTGAAGGTATTTCCTGAGTCCTTTTCCAGGTAGAGCCCCTTTTCCAGCCATCATTTGTCAGCCCATCCTTGTTGTTTTGGATATTCAGGGTGTGGTGATCTTATTCCCTTCAACAATGAAGGTTTCGTTTACAAATTCCAAAGATCAGAATGACCATTCAATTGCTTCTTCTTCTGTCCCTATATAAGGTGCGTCACTAGTTACAGCCGCAATGATGTCCTCCTCTACATTGACTGTCACTAGCCGACCCTCTGTTACCAACTTCAACTTTTGGTGAAGCGATGAAGGTACTGCTCCTGCCGAATGAATCCAAGGCCTTCCTAGCAAACAATTGTAAGAATGCTTGATGTTTATTACCAGGAAATCTACCTCGTATGTGCTTGGGCCAATTAAGAGAGGTATTTCAATCCTTCCCATTACTCTTCTTTCAGTACCATCGAACGCCCTCACTACGTTCTGGCACGTTTTCATATGCGAGCTGTCCACGGGTAACCTATTTAGGGTGAATAAGGGTAAGACGTTTAGGGCTGATCCATTATCAATTAATACCCCTGGCAACGTATACTCCTTGCAGCGGGTTGTGATGTGCAGAGCTTTGGTCAATCCCTTACCTCCCGGTGGTATTTCATCGTCATTAAAGAAAATGAAGTTATCAGCTCTTATGTTACCAACCAGATGGTCTAACTTGTTCGCAGAGATGTCATTAGCGACGTAAGTTTCATTTAATAATTTCATTAATGCGCTGCGATGTGCCTCCGAGCTTAAAAGTAATGCTAGTACCGAGATACGAGCTGGTTATTTATGTAACTGCTCTACGACGTTGTATTTGCTATGTTTTAAGAATTTTAAAAACTCCCTAGCTTCAATCTCTGTCACTGGCTCGTTGACAGATGATTCCAATCGGACCGCATTTTCCTTCTTCTGTTCGACCACCAAGGCTTTTCCTTTTACATGAAATTGCTGGATCGTAACGCTTTCCACTTCGTGTGTAGAAGCCATCATTATTGCTCTATTCTGAAGCATTTATCGGTTTTTCCTCTCCCGAAATTGTCACGTTACAGTCATAATTCCAAGGAACCCTTTTGTTATCCCTATAGGAAAAAGGTACCCATTTTTTTATTATGACTTTCGGTGCTATCTGTATCCCTGCTTCATTGCTCCTTAGCCGTGAAATAATCACTACTGGGTGATTGACCTTCTGGAATCTTTCAATGGGTCCCTCTTCTAAGGCGCAGACCTCTCTTTCTTCAAATCCCTTAAATTCTTCATAAAACTCTATCTCCTTATTGTCCATCAGATTTTGGACCATGGTCCTGAACTCTGCACATTCCTGGATATTATGACCCTCTTTGGCATGAAACTCACAGTATGTTCCTGCCCTTTTAGGCCTTTCGTCTGAATCTCGTGTGATTAGACCCTCATATGCCATATGTTTCCAAACACATTTCATTGGGGTTCTTACCTCCATCACGTCTGCCTTAATTCTCTTACTCTACCCTCGACTGTCGTATATCCTTTTATCCGTGTGATTGGGCAACGGATTTCCTGCTACGTTTGGTCCGGAGGGGTCATCTAACTTTACAATACCCATTTTGATAAGTCTTTCAACCACTTTCTTGAACGTTGTACAATTCTTGATCGAATGCCCCGTTATCCCTGCATGATATTCGCATTGAGCGTTTGTATCATACCACTTAGGGAACGGGGGTTGCATGGGTTTTAGATAAAAAGGGGCTACCACTTGTGCATTAAATAGATTTTGATACAACTCTCCATAAGTTATCGAAATAGGTGTAAACTGAGGTCTTTCTGACCTCGAATTGGTTTCCTACCTCAGTGGACCCTGATGACTGGTAGCTACCGTCTTTGTCGAGCCAACAGTGATTGGCTTTGAATATCCCTTGTTGTATGTACTTACATTATTTATCTCACCTTCTTTCTTCCTCGAGACTGATCTCTTAATGTTTTCCCCTGCATCTATTTTACCATTTCTCACCACATTTTCAATCATTTCACCGGTCATCACTATATCTGAGAAGCTCTTAGTGGCTCTTCCCAACATATGGGTGATGAACAGGGCCTTTAAAGTATTGATGAAAAGCATTGTGGTTTCTTTTTCCAGAAGAGGTGGCTGGACTTGAGTTGCCACTTCTCTCTATCTCTAAGCGTACTGCCTGATGCTTTCATTCTGTTTCTTCTCCATGTTTGGTAGTGTGATCCTATCGGGCATCATGTCTGCTATATGACTATATTGTCTCATGAAGGCTTGTGCCAAATCTTTCCATAAGCAAATTTGGGCACGACCCAGCTGGTTGTACCATTTGGCCGCAGCTCCGATCAAACTGTCCTAGAAATAGTGAATTAACAATTGATCATTGTCGATATATCCCGTCATCCTCTGACAGAACATAGTGATATGGGCTTCAGGACAGCTAGTCCCGTTATACTTCTCAAATTCGGGCATTTTAAACTTAGGCAGGAGAACTAAGTCAGGGACCAAACTCAGGTCTTTGGCATCGATCTTGCAACGGTAATCGGTATTTTCCAGTGCTCTGAACTTTTCCTCTAGCCACCTATACCTATCTTTAAGTTGCTTCGGTAAATCTACTTTTGCCTTTTCTACTTTCACTACATCGTCTAGATCAAGAACGACAGGGTTGGTCGGATTATCTCCCGAATTAGAACCTGAGCCTGTTTGAAAATTCATAGGTACTGCGTCACCAGCTTGGTATTGAGACCTAATAGTGACAGGTACTCTCTGCGGGCACATCTCTGGTTGTGCCTAGGTACTCATCGCAGTGAAACCTGGAGGATAAACGGAATCTTCATGACCAACTCCAGAATCAATTACTGGGCTTTTTTCTTTATCGTTCGCTCCAGCCAATAATTGCGATAGTTGATTCATCAATACTTGCTGGGATTCTAGCATGTCTTGTTGGATTTTATCCAGTCGTTCCTGCATTCGATCCTGTATTTCCTTTTGCAATTGTTCCAGCTTTTCTAACTTCTGGTCCATTGCTTTTGTTTGACGACGAGTACCGTAGTGATATTTGATTGATGGGTTTTTGTTGGTTTCTAGGGTAACTGTCATATTTTAAATTATTAGGGTCATTTTATGAAACTTGATGCATATGATGTAATGTAAATACATGATATTAATGCAAAAAGAGGCCCTGATTCTGATTCAACTTCATTAGAAAACTTTACTAGAGTAGAAATTTCTTTACATAAAATAAATTACATATACGGCTTTGCCCTTATACTCAAAGCCTTAACCTTTCTAAGAAGCCAAACTAATTCTCGGCCTCGGTCTGATTCTGACTCATACTTTAGACTTAATACATCGGCCTGAACTGCCAGAGTTTGTAGGTGATCAGCTACTTCACGTACTTGAGCCACCGCCTCGCCCATAATAAAATCTATTTCTCCAATCTGGTCTTGAGACCGATGGAACTGCTCTTGCCACTGTTCATTACCCCTCTCAAGAAGCTCTATTCGGAGTTTGCTATTTTACAACACGTCCTTAAGCTCTCCTACCTTCCCTCTCAATTCCTCGATTTTGCTTAAGCTTGCTTTTAACTCAACCGCAGAATTACGACTATGGTGCTGGTGAAGTGACCTTTCTAGCCAGTTACTCAGACTTTCAACCCCGCCTTCTCGTTTTGACAAACTGGTAGACTCTTTTCCAAAGCAACTTCTCGAGCTCGAGTATCCTGGAATTTCTTTTCCTATTGATCAACTTTTGTCTTTTCCTCCTAGATTTCCTGTCGCCATTGTTCTGACGTTTTACCCAAGCCGGCAGTTCTCATGGACCTACGCAACTTCTTGTAATCCGTCTTCAGGCTGTCTAAATCTTCCTCTGCCTTGTTCTTCCCTTTTCTCAGTTTGTCAGCCTCTAATTTTTAAACGTCAACATCTAGTCCTAATTGCATTTTCTTCTTCTTCTAGTTGCTCTATTTTCTTCCCTAACTCCAAACTCCTCTTTTCAAAATCTTGTTTGATGATTTCTATCCCAGAGGGAAATACTTGTATGTGCTCCTCTAAAGATTTGTATGTGCTCCTCTAAAGATCGAGCAGTTTCTGGATTGGACATCGAGATATTATCATTGACTCTTTGATCATGCCACTGACTATATTCTGGGGTCATTGACGGGCCCACATCTAAGATCTTCATTCGACGAGTTTGGTTCCAGGCATTAGACATTTCTCGAACATTTTTCTTATAATTGTCCCCCTTATAGGAAAATTCACATTGGGTCACCCCTTGCGTTGCTGGTATGAATTGTCGTGATCTAAACTGTCTTAATACGAGTAGAGGAGTGTATCCTACAGCTCCCCATATCCCGAGCAGAGGAACCCAAACAAAATCTCCGCACCGGTATAAAATCTCATCGGGAATCAACCAAGGAGATCTCTATTCGACATCTTCATCTCGGATATTCTGCAATATTGCCATCCATTTTTCTTCTGAAACGTCATCTAGCCTTGGCGTAGCCACCAATTCCTCTAGAGGGGAGTAGCTATCAGAGAATACTCGATAAGTGACTTTTTCTACTTTCCAGAAGTGGCTATAAAACCATGCTAATAAGAGCTGTGCACATCCAATGAACCTTCCCTCTCCTGCTCTCCAGCATGCATTCAAAGATCTGAAAGTTTCAGCTAGTATTGCCGGAACAGGCGTAACCCCTTTACTAAGCTGATCAAATAAATCAGAGACGGCCTCATCTATGTGCCCTAAAGCTTTGGGGAAGATTACTAATCCATAGATACCTAGAGCAAAAACATCGATTCTTTTCTTCACATCAAGGTGTACCAGTGCTAAATTTCGCAAACTCTTCCAAGGAACGCACTTACTGTCACCTTTCTGATAGATTCGGGCAGCAACCCACTGTTCACTTATCCCTGTGATGTTCATCAATTTTTTAACAACGTTGGGACACTAGCAGCTCTAGAATAAGCCTTGTTAACTTGAATCTTTGGGCATTGAAGCAAGGTCGTATACTCTTCCACGGTAGCAAGTCCACTTTTCCAAAAGTGAAACAACTGTAGGCAGGATTCCAAAACTGAGCAAGGGCTCGGGATAAATACTTGTCCACTTTGACACTGAGCAGATAAGGCAGGTTACCGTAGTTACAATAAAACAATTGCTTGATCTCATTATCCCATTGATCCCACATTTCTTTCATTTCTCGACGATCATTTTGGATTACACTGATACGGGTGAAATCCCACAATTCTGATGCTTGCCACTCGGTAAGACTATCGCCTTTCTCTTGCTGTGTCGTCTCAGCCCAAATTTGGACAGCTGCATTATCTTCTACTTTATCAAGAAACCCCTTTTCCATGATAAGCTTTCTATCTAGATACTGAATGTGAATCGACACCTCTTTTAGAATGAAAATGTCATGCAATCACAAACAAAGCAAATCAGTATTAGACACAGAGCAGGATTTAAATTAAAATGATAATAAATAAAGTGCCTAATTGGCTAAGTACTAAGGTTTGGCGTAGCTCTATCTAGATGGGTTCTTATGACTTGCTACATGTGGTTTGGTTCTAAAGTAAAGGTACCCGAACCAGCAGATTCCTCGATCCTCACCCATTATAGACTCATATGGACCGAGTTCAGTTTAAGGGAATACATTTCCCTATGGCCATGCGGAGATGAAGATCTCATGAAGACATAGGTACGGATGTATCCCAGAAGTGATTCACTATCCCATGTGAAGGTGAAAACCTCACGAAGGCGTAGTTTCTCACTCCCACTTAAAAGGGTGTGACCAACAGTCATGCAATGCAATGTGCAAAGACATATATCTAAACGCAGTAATTATAAACAAAATGATAAAGACCAAAATAAAGACGAATGAAATGCAACACCAGTATCGTGTCAAGTTTTCAATCTTCGACAAAAGACAAAATGTAATCCACACATGTCTTGACTCTCTTATTTTGGTGTCCCCAGTTGAGTCGTCAAGCTGTTGACACCATTTTTTTGATAAAATAGGTCGACTTGGATTTTGAAAACAAAAATGAAAACGGGAGTCACCACCAATCTTTTTTAATGAGGTGTGATCGGGCCACCTCAAAAAATGGTTGTTTTAATAAACAATTTGGTTTTATCAAAACAACGATTTTGGTCCACGAAAAATCAGAAGACAGGTTCGGGAGTCGGTTACGTACAAGGAAGGGTTAGCACCCCCGTAACGCCCAAAATTGGTACCTAGTTGATTACTTAGTGTCTTAGTGTAAAAGATTGAAAATTTGAAAAAGATTCAAAACATGATCCTTTGCTGAAATGTTAAAAATTTTGAGAAAATGAGCATATTTTACGTTAATCGAGAAAGAGAATTATATCCCGTAAGTTAGGATACAATGTCTTGAATTCTTGATATGTGAGAAAAAAATTTATTTATTTTGAAAGATATTTGATTATCTCAAGTTTAGAAAAGAAATCATGTCCCGTAAGTTAGAACACAATCTTTTAATAATTTTCGAGATTGTTTTTTTTATAACTTAAGTTTGAAAGAATTTGTATGTTTGAATTCGTCAATAAAGTCGAAACCCCGTAAGTTAGGGCACGATATTTTCGAATCTCAAAATACGAAATTTTACTTATTTGAAAACCATGATTTACATTAAATAAAATTAATTTAACATAAAATGGTAGGAATAAACACAATATTAATATGTGTAACAAAATGATAATGAACATGATAATACATGCATAATTAATATGAGCAACCATCAAAATAAAATAAAATACATAAAAACACAAACCAAGTATATATGAAATAACAAGTAAATAAAAGGGAACTAAAGCATTTCCTAAAAATAATGACGAACACATAAAAAATGAATAAATAAATGTCCAATAGAACGACAACAACAATACGAATAGTACATCAATATGTTTAAGTTATAGATTATAAAATATGTGAATGTATATATATATATACAGATTATAAAGCGTAGAAAAACATAAGTATGTATATATCTAAAAATATGTAGGTATCTATATAAATGATATGAAAATAAAAATGTATATGAAAATTATAAAATAAAAATATAAGTATGTATATATATTTATATAAATAAAAATATGTACGTGTATGTATATTTATAAAAGGGATACATGTAAGTATGCATATATGTAAAAATTTAAAATGTGTATATAAATGATAAAATATAAAAATATAAATGTATATATGTATATATATATTTAAAATTATGAAATATAATATATGCAAGTGTGTACATGTATATATATGTATACATATAAAGTATAAATAATATATGTAATTATGTACATATATATATAAACATTTATAGACGTATATATATATATATTATAAAATGTATGATGGATATAGGTATATATATGTATGTATAACAAAACGTATGTATGTATGTATATATAAATTATAAAGTATACTAAGTATGGAAGTATGTATATGTATATAGATCCAAGATATGTATGTACATAATTAAATCTAAAATTACAAAGGTATAAATAATAATAAGCATGATAATGGTAATAACAATATTAAAAACAATAATAATAAAAATAATGATAACATTATTGAAATTAATTAATTTAATAGCAAAAATATAACAAAAATGGACTACTTTAAACTTGAAAACAGAACTTTGGGGGTCTATATCGCAAATAAATTAAAAAGAAGTGGCCAGGGGCTGAAATAGAACACGTTGAAGGCACGAGGGACCGATCAGGCAATATTCCCAACCTCAATGCTCAGCGTTTCAGCGTGGACTGAAATGAAATGCGAGGAAAATTATGCGGCTAAATTTAAGAAAATAAGAGGGACCACATTGCACAAAAGCACAAAGCAGAGGGGCCTTGCACAAAATAACCCCTTTACCGCAGAAACACGCAGATCCTGAGGGCCAACGGGTCGGGTCACGGGTCAAACACGAGACAGCGTCATTTTAGGCCGTGATGGCTTAAGCACGAAACGACGCCATTTTATTCTTGGTATAAGTATTAAAAAACAGAGAAAAAAAAATAATCCCATCCAGTTTAAAAAAAACAGAGAGAGAGCTCTTAGCCTTTCTCTCTCGGTCCTCCATCTGGCCTAGGGTTTTGGCCATAGCCGCCGCCGTGGCCAATGGCCAGCGTTGCGCGATGGGCGACTTTTAGCCTCCATTTCAAGTCCCTTTGAAGGCTGAACTTCATTGACCCGAGAGTTGAGAGAAAAGCCCCCCTAAACCCACCTTTTTAAGGCCGATTTCAACGACGGAGAGACCTCCAACGACACGGCCGAGGGGTATTTTAGGTATGTTCTCTTCCCCTTTTTATTTTTTATTGAAAAGGGTTCAAAAAGAAAAGATAAAAATAAAAATAAAAATAAAATAAAATAAGATAAACAAACGCAGATAATAATAGGAAAAATGAACAAGAACACGAAGAAATAAAATCGGAATCAACCTTTTTTTGAAAGTGTTTGCTCTGCTTTTTTCATTAATCCGTTGTCAAGAGAAAAAATTACAGAAATGGTGCTCGGCTTTTATAGCCGATTTGTTTCTATTTTTCTTTCTATTTTGCTGCTTGCATGCTTTCTTCTCTTGCAGGTGTCAGAGGAGCTGGTGAACGAAACAATGGTGATGGCAGAGGGTAGGTGACGGCGGCGGTGCGGGAGTCAGAAGGTAGGTGGTGTGGCGCAATAGGGGGCTAGGGTTACTGTTTCTACTTTGTGTTTAGGGCCATTTGGGCCATTAGGGTTTAGTTTTAGTTGGGCTTAAATTTTAGGTCTAGGTTTGAGTTGGTTTAGGTGTTTGGGTTTTATTTGCCTAGGCCCGGGCAAAATTGGGCTACAACACTTAATCACGAACATAGACACCAATCACGATGTCCACTGCATCTGGGTAACCACTATCAGGTAAGTTGAAGTAGATGTGTAACTGTTGTTCTCTAAATATCTTTCATAAAAAAAATTTTATATATGAATTTTGCTTGTTTTCTATATCCTAAAGCTTTTGAAGATAAGATTTAAGTTTTTATGGAGTTCGCAGGGAAAGCTGGTAAATTAAAAAGCCTAGGTGTAGTAGGAGGTGAGACCAATGATGATTGGCACTAAAGAAGCATAAAGTTTGGTCAAATACGAGAAAAAAAAAAGAAAGGTGATTGGTTAATGCTAGAATTGATAATGACCGAGTTCGATACAAAAGTTTAGATGCGTGCAATTTTGTTTAAATTTGACCCCAAATAAAAATTATTAAATTAGGGTTTGACTTAGTCCGTCTGTATTAAATTTTTTTATATTATTTTTTTATATACATATAAAGTATAATACATCTAATATACTAAAAACATTAAAATAAATATTTCCCAACAAATTGAAAATACATTTAAAAAGTAAATGTTTCTAAAATAGTAGCAAAATTAATAATAAAATACGAGTTGTATAATATACAAAGAATAATAACAAAATAGTAGCAAGATAATAACAAAATGACAGTAAAATTTTTTTTATGGAATTTTGAGCTGAGCAAGAAAAATCTTACTCGAGACCCAACACGTTTAGAACACGAGACTCATTTTTTTTTTGTTTCAGCTTATTTTTTGAGCCTATATTTTACTCAAATCTTTCCATTTTTCGAGCAGACTTTCAGACTTGAACGAATGACCTAGCCATGATGATACCTAATTCATACCGTGAGAACCTCCTTTGTTTCTATTTCTTTTCTTGGCTCTAGTAATTTTTTCATGTTTAACTTAGTGAAGTAGTGTTTTAATTATGTTTTTTTAGAGCATGTTTTAATGTGGTAACTAGATTTTTTTTATTATAAAATTCTAGGATTTAAAACAATAAAAAAAGTTTGGAATTCAAATTATAAATGTTAACTTTTTGTTTTGAAAAATTATTCATTTATAAGAGTTTATTGTAATTATCTTTTATAAATTATAAAGTTTGGAATTAATTGTTGGTATATGTATAATTCAAGTTTTAAAACTTTTATAACATTTTGTTAAGTATAAATATATTGATTAGTTCATTAAAGCATGTTCAAAGTTTTTACATTGATTAGTTTAATAAAGCATGTTCAAAGTTTGAACATTGATTTAAAACAACCTCCTGAAGTTGTTGCGAAGAAGATTGAAGCTACAAGAAATGCAGTGAAGTGGTTCAAAGTAACAAGACTCAGTGGACTAGAATAAAGCTACTTGGAGAAGAGAAGCACTCAAAGAAGTCAAGATTCGGCAAGACCGGGTAAAATTGGTTTTTCTTGGTCTTTGCTCTGTTCTCGTTACACGACAACGAGCAAAGAGGGGCAGCTGTTGTAGCCCAATTTCGCTCGGGCCTAGGCAAACAAAACCCAAGCACCTAAACCAACCCAAACCTAGACTCAAAATTTAAGCCCAACTAAAACTAAACCCTAATGGCCCAAATGGCCCTAAACACAAAGTACAAACAGTAACCCTAGCCTCCTATTGCGCCGCACCACCACCTTCTGACTCCCG
The DNA here is from genome assembly GCF_025698545.1 of Gossypium raimondii. Classification (NCBI taxonomy): domain Eukaryota; kingdom Viridiplantae; phylum Streptophyta; class Magnoliopsida; order Malvales; family Malvaceae; genus Gossypium; species Gossypium raimondii. The sequence continues at coordinate 40,555,931 of NC_068577.1, forward strand.
CACCGCCGCCGTCACCTACCCTCTGCCATCGCCATTGTTTCGTCCACCAGCTCCTCTGACACCTGTAAGACAAGAAAGCACGCAAGCAGCAAAATAGAAAGAAAAATAGAAACAAATCGGCTATAAAAGCCGAGCACCATTTCTGTATTTTTTCTCTTGACAACGGATTAATGAAAAAATAGAGCAAACACTTTAAAAAAAAGGTTGATTTAGATTTTATTTCTTCGTGTTCTTGTTCATTTTTCCTATTATTATCTGCGTTTGTTTATCTTATTTTATTTTTATTTTTATCTTTTCTTTTTGAACCCTTTTCAATAAAAAATAAAAAGGGGAAGAGAACATACCTGAAATACCCCTCGACCGTGTCGTCGGAGGTCTCTCCGTCGTTGAAATCGGCCTTAAAAAGGTGGGTTTAGGGGGGGTTTTCTCTCAACTCTCGGGTCAATAAAGTTCGACCTTCAAAGGGACTTGAAATGGAGGCTAAAAGTCGCCCATCGCGCAACGCCGGCCATTGGCCACGGCGGCGACTATGGCCAAAACCCTAGGCCAGACGGAGGACCGAGAGAGAAAGGCTAAGAGCTCCCTCTCTGTTTTTTTTTAAACTGGACGGGATTAATTTTTTTTCTCTGTTTTTTTATATTTATACCAAGAATAAAATGGCGCCGTTTCATGCTTAAGCCATCATGGCCTAAAACGACGCCGTCTCATGTTTGACCCCTGACCCGACCCGTTGGCCCTCAGGATCCGCGTGTTTCTGTGGTAAAGGGGTTATTTTGCGCAAGGCCCCTCTGCTTTGTGCTGTTGTGCAATGTGGTCCCTCTTATTTTCTTAAATTTAGCCGCGTAATTTTCCTCGCATTTCATTTCAGTCCACGCTGAAACGCTGAGCATTGAGGTTGCGAATATTGCCTGATCGATCCCTCGTGCCTTCAACGCGTTCTATTTCAGTCCCTGGCAACTTCTTTTTAATTTATTTGCGATATAGACCCCCAAAGTTCTGTTTTCAAGTTTAAAATAGTCCATTTTTGTTATATTTTTGCTATTAAATTAATTAATTTCAATAATGTTATCATTATTTTTATTATTATTGTTTTTAATATTGTTATTACCATTATCATGCTTATTATTTATACCTTTGTAATTTTAGATTTAATTATGTACATACATATCTTGGATCTATATACATATACATACTTCCATACTTGTATACTTTATAATTTATATATACATACATACGTTTTGTTATACATACATATATATACCTATATCCATCATGCATTTTTATAATATATATATACGTCTATAAATTTTTATATATATGTACATAATTACATATATTATTTATACTTTATATGTATACATATATATACATGTTCACATATTTTATAATCTATAACTTAAACATATTGATGTACTATTCGTATTGTTGTTGTCGTTCTATTGGACATTTATTTATTCATTTTTTATGTGTTTGTCATTATTTTTAGGAAATGCTTTAGTTCCTTTTTATTTACTTGTTATTTCATATATACTTGGTTTATTTTTTATGTATTTTATTTTATTTTATTTTGATGGTTGCTCATATTAATTATGCATGTATTATCATGTTCATTATCCTTTTGTTACACATATTAATATTGTGTTTATTCCTACCATTTTATGTTAAATTAATTTTATTTAATGTAAATCATGGTTTTCAAATAAGTAAAATTTTGTATTTTGAGATTCGAAAAGATCGTGCCCTAACTTACGGGGTTTCGACTTTATTGACGAATTCAAACATACAAATTCTTTCAAACTTAAGTTTAAAAAAAAAACAATCTCGAAAATTATTAAAAGATTGTGTTCTAACTTATGGGACATGATTTCTTTTCTAAACTCGACATAATCAAATATCTTTCAAAATAAATAATTTTTTTCTCACATATCGAGAATTCAAGACATTGTATCCTAACTTACGGGATATAATTTCCTTTCTCGATTAACGTAAAATATGCTCATTTTCTCAAAATTTTTAGCATTTCAACAAAGGATCATGTTTTGAATCTTTTTCAAATTTTCAATCTTTTACACCAAGACACTAATTCGCTGTATTGGATTAGAGGTGTATTGGATTAGAGGTGTAATAGCAAATCAACTGTTTGGTTGAATGTAATGGAATAGAGGCGTAATAGTAATCTTGTGTTTGGTTGAATGGAATAGAGGTGTAATAGCATAATGGAAAAACTAAAATGACTAGAATACCCTTAGCATAAATTTGTTTTGGTAAATGATTATTGTTATTGTTATTTAAATTTTAATAAGATTATTATTATCAATAATAAATATTTTAATCATATTTAAACATAATTATTATTAAATATATTATAATTAAAATATATAATTTAATAAAATTCTTAATAATTAATATTCTTATATGAATTTACTCCAATAATAATATATGATACTATAAAATATAAATTAACATAATTATTATTAAATATATTATAATTAAAATATATAATTTAATAAAATTCTTAATAATTAATATTCTTATATGAATTTACTCAAATCATAATAAATGATACTATAAATGAAAATTTGAAATAATTAATATTAAATATATTTTAATTAAAATATATGATTTAATAAAATTTAAAATAATTATAACTAATAAATTATATTTTATGAATTTGTATAATTTAAAATAATAATTATTACATATTGTAATAAGGCCCAATTCGGCCTGGGTCCAAATACAAAAAAAATCGGTTCAGGCCCAATCAAATTGGCCCAAACCCAATATTCAACTCAGCAGAAACCCTAGCCTCTCTGCTTCAGCGTCGCAAGTAGTCCCCCGCGTCCAGCAGCATCTCCAATCAGCGCATGACTCGGGGCTGATCTCCTCTCCACGCGCGCACAACCACCTGCAAAACAGAGTCCAACAGAGAAGAAATAGCAAAAATAATTAACATTTATCTTTTTTTCATTTTTTTTCGGCCTATAAAAGGCGCTTTTGCAATCTGTAAAAGGGGAGGAGACTGAAAATACAGAGAAAATTAATACGAGAGCAAATCGATTATTCATTCTTTAAAAGGTGATTATTAGATTTTTTTAGATTTTCCTTTTCTTTTTCTGTTTTTTGGTTCTATATTGCAAATAATATAAAGAAGAGGAAGAAAAGCTCACCTTTTCGTCGAGGCTGTCGCGCCACCACCATCTCCGTCGCAATCGGAGTTTTGGTGGGGGAATAGATGATCGACGGCGCAAGAGGGTTAGGAGAAAAGCCCTAGCAGCAATTGATTTCTTTTTGTTTTTTTTAAATGGAACATATTTGATTTCAATTTTTTTTTCTTTGGTTAATGTAAGACATAAGCAAAATGGCGCCGTTTGGGGGGAGGGGAATCTGCGCATTCTGACCTTAGATGGTCTATTTGTGCATTTGGTCCCCCTATTCTTGCTGTGCGTTTAAATTGAATTTCAGATTTCTTTTAATTTTACCCGCATACTTTATTTCTGTTTCAATCTGGCCCTTACTGCTGCGCAACAATTGGAGAAAGTGGATTAATTTCTCGATGGGTCCTCCTTTGGTTGTGCGCGTTTTGATGTGGTCCCTTTGCGCCTTTTTTTAACTTTAAATTCGGCCCTTAATTTTTTTTATTTTTGATTTAATCCTTCATCTTAGTTTTTTAATTTTTAATGTTGTTGATATTATTATCATATCTTTATTATTATATTGTTCATTATTTCTATCATCATTATTTTTTCTATTTTTTATACATTAACACACGCATTTCTTTTTATATATATATATATAATATATACGTATAATTTTTATAAATGCATACGCATTCTTATATATATATATTATGTTTTTCATATTTTTATATACATATATACTCACAATCTATAAATATATATACTTTATTTTTTTATTTTGTACATGTACAAAGTTATATTTTATTTTACAATTTTGTATACATCTATAAATTTTACATTTCACATATATATATCGCCGTATTTGTAAATATATACATATACATACATTTTTTTGTTTTAACGTTTATATACTTTATATTATACACATATATACTTATACATTTTTTTGTTTTTTATACACATATGCATATCTTTATATTTCTATCTTATTTTTGCGATCTTCATATACTCATATACATGTATTTTTTTATTTCTTTTAGAAGTTATTATATGTCTTTTATTTTATATGTATACTTATATACTTGTTTTAATATGTGCATATAAATGTTTTCAAAATTTATTTATGTATCATACTTATATTTTGAAAATACATATATGCATATAATTTAAAATTAAAATATTGATTTTATGTGATACATTAGCATTTTCTACACATTTCTAAAGAAAATATATTTTGGTCTTGACAAAGTGATTAAATCATCGTCTTTTATAAATTTTCAAATATTTGGCATTCATAATTCTCGAGAAAACCGTATCCTAACTTCTTTGGATTGCGATTATTTCTTGGTGAATTTAGAAAACCAGGTATTCATTCTGAAATAAATTCACAAATTTTAAATAAAAGCTTATTCTCGGGAATTCAAAATGTTGGGTCCTAACTTACTGGTCATGACATTTTCTTCTCGAGATAAGAATTTTCAAAAGCAAAGGCAATATTCGGTATTTTGAAGATTTAAAAATATTGTGCCCTAACTCACTGGGTGTGGTGTTTTATTTCTTTGAAATAAGAATGTCTTATTGTTTTAATCCATTCATGAAATAAAAAGTTTCCTTTTAAAATCTTTTCAAATTTTCGACACCAAGGCATTTAAAAAAATCAATTTGGTACCAATTTTGGGCGTTACGAGGGTGCTAATCCTTCCTCGTATGTGAATCGACTCCAACCTGTTTTCTCAAATTTCGCAGACCAAAATTATTTTTAAGGTGGGCCGATCACACCTTAATAAAGGATCGGTGGCGACTCCAGATTTTGTTTTTATTTTTAAGTCGAAACTAAAATTTTTGTTTTCAAAAAGCGGTCTCGACACATATAATTTAATAATTAATATTAAATTTCATAAAATTCTTGATAATAAATTTTCTTATATGAATTTATACAATTTAAAATAATTAATATTAAATATAATTTAATAGTGATATATAATTTCATAAAATTCTTAATAATAAAATGTTCTTATATGAATTTACTAAAATCAATATATAACTTGAGAATTATATTCGCATAAACATAATTAACTTATATTAAGAAAATGTTAGATGAAAATGAAATTGTACATCATAATCCATATGTTATATAGTTTTACAACATAAAAAGTTTGAACATTGATATTTAATGGTGAGAAAGAAATCTTGACCCATTCCAATCAGCAAATGAAGGTAAACTAAAGAAAACGATCATTTGAGTTGGATGATCGGAATTTTACTCAAAGCATCATACCGATCGTCGGTTAAACCTTCAATTGACCATAAGGTGAATATAAATTTGAAGCTTTCTTCCATCTTTTGATGTTCTTCCGACGGTCTTGAACTACCACCTCGGAGGCAATACTCCTACTGATTTGATCACCAACGGCCTGGATTTTTTCCCCCAACAAAGTGGCAGCCTCATCAAATGAAGAATACACATTATCACGAGCATCAGATTTCTTCTTTCTCTTGTTTGAAGATGAGGAACCCCCTTGGTCTCTATCTCCTCGCGGATCTGTACCAGAAACATCCATGTCGTCTAAAGAGACGTCGACCATGATCATAGAATGTGTTTCTCTCTTCATTCATATCTGTAGTACGTTCATCCTCAGGATGTATTTCTTCAAGAACATCAGCAGCTGTTTGAGCGTCTTTCCCAGTCGCCCGATCTCTTGTGTATATGGCAGTAAGCTGGTTGTAGTAAGGGAAAGAACGATGTCTGAATTGAGAGGCTTCTTTGTGACTCTAAAAAAAATGAGGAAATCATATTAGTTATAAGTTTTGTAAAAAAACAAATAAATACTTGAAATACATTTTACCTTTACATAGGATTCCTAAATCGCATCTTCAAGAACAACGAGTCATTTATGCTCGTCCCAACCAAAACCATTGTTGTTTTGGCCATTAAACATGTCGAGCGATGACCATTCCCTTTTAGGCACCTAATTCGAGATTCAATATTTGACTTCGCCTTCAACATTGCTCTTGGTAAAGCCTTTTCTAGCATTTTTTCTAGCTCGTTCAAATAACCAGCCTTGAACCCGGTATCAACATTAAATGTTCCTACATTGTGCAAATCCACCATGCAAGAAACCAAGGCTGCATCTTCTTCTGGAATCCATTTTCTTTTGCTTCCTCAAGAAGCTTTAGAAGAAGCATGTGATTGTGGAACACCTAACATAATTATCTTAAGAAAAAAAACAAATTAACATTATTTCTTGTTTTTAATATCATGAATCAAAAGGTGAACAATTTATAATATTATATCGTTAGTTCAATATCATGAATCAAAAGCTCAATACTAAATTTAATGAAATAACACATGCTTGAATGAAAAGATAATTAAATTATAATTCAACAAAGTTTAGTACAATATGAATTTTAATCAAGCACCACCAAAGTTTCATAAACTAGATACATAAAATAACATCAACAAATTAATTGTAACTCAATTTGTCCCTAAACCTAACTAATTTCTAGATGCTTGCCATTCATCGAACATTTGGTTGGCTAGTTCCATCCTCCAAGTAGCCCAAGCATCGATGGATGAATATTTCGATATTCGGTTCATCGTCATCCACCACATTAGTAGGTAATCCTTCTCCCACCTCCGCTTCAATGGGATCAATACTCATATGGGTTCGAATAAAATTATGGAGCAAACAACATGCAATAATAATTCTATTGTGCACCCTTACAGGATAAAACGATGGACTCCTAAGTATTCCCCATCTAAGTTTTAATAAGCCAAAGCATCTTTCAATGACATTACGTTTGAGGCATGTTTCATATTAAAAACTCTTGCGGAGAACTTGGTCGATAACCCCGACGCCACTCGTTCGGATGATATCGCCGTCCTCTAAATGGTGCAAGAAATCCTCACAATTTGTGTATCCAAGATCAACTAGATAATAACAACCTATAAAATAATTTTTAATAAATGATTAATTCAGCACACAAAGTTTGATCTTAATGAATAATTCAAATTCCTCTAACTATACACTTTACCATGAGGAGCTTTTAGTCCATGTCTTCTACTAATGGCATCTCGAAGCACCCGTCCATCGGCAACTGAACCTTCCCAACCAGGAAGAACATAAACAAATTGCATCTCGGGTGTACAAACACCTAGCATATTTGTTGCTATGTCACCTTTTCGGGTTCGATATCTAGGTTTATCAACTGTTGGCACCCTAATCTTGATGTGGGTTCCATCAAGAGCACCTAAGCAATTCTATATCACATGATATAAAACCTTGAGTTAGAATACTAATTTAAATCTAAGTCAACTAAATGTTGTACAAGCTATATATAAAACTCAGTCTAATACCTTAAACCATTTCCACCTTGTGTCAGAAGAATCGGCTGTAATTGGGTCCGGCATTTTAAATAAGACATCTTCTAAGCATATGACAGCATTTAAAACACTATGAAATTCTCTGCTAACAGTTTCCCCGGACCTTCTAAAGTGATACTTGATAACTCGATTTTTCAGATGATGGGAGATAGTATGTAAAAACATTGCTACTTGCTCATCAACAAGCATGAACCTTGACGACTTCAATCCCCCTATCGATTCTAACATCTCACATAGTTTAAAAAAAGGCAGCTCTATTCATCCTAACTTGTTCAATACAGGTCTCGTCACTAGCATAAACAAGCCTTTTCACATAATCCCGTTTTGCATAAAAATCTAAGGTATAGGACCTAATCCTTGGTCTATGTAGGCTAAGGCCGGCACCTATTCTAAATAAGAACCAAATCGCAATTCTACAGATTTCCAACCATATTGTCACAGCAATACCAATTCTTTTCGCCTCACACTTTGTGCAATTAAAGGCGATTTGAGCCATAAGCGCAACATATTAAAATTGGAATACACTATCAATGAATTGAAGTTGCAATTACACATTTTCAAATAAAATAAACAATACAAATTTAGAACACACGAAGCAAAAAGTATCTACTAAATGATATCGTTGCAACTTTAATTTCATTTCTTTATCAATCACCCAAACAATAAAGAAATTATAAAGCATGTATAATTGACCTAAAATTAATTGTTGGTGTATGTATAATTGACCTAAAATTAATTGTTGGTATATGTATAATTCAAGTTTTAAAACTTTTATAACATTTTGTTAAGTATAAATATATTGATTAGTTCATTAAAGCATGTTCAAAGTTTTAACATTGATTAGTTTAATAAAGCATGTTCAAAGTTTGAACATTGATTAATAAATATTTATTTATGATTAGTTTAATTAAGGTTTTCTAATTTTAAAACAAATAAAATAAAGAATGAGGATTTGATTTAATAATAAAATATTAAAGTCCTTATTTTAATTATTGATTAAAATAATTAAGGTTTATAATTATTGAAGGAATTGCTATTTACTGATTTCACATTATTGACCACTTTGAAAACAAATTTATATATAATTTTCCTTAGAAATAGTAAAAAGGGTTCAATAAATATGAATTTGGAGACCCAAGTTTAATTAGATTTTCTTCACATGGTAGGTTCAAATGTGAAAAGATTTTCTAAGCAACATTATTTTTTTGACTTTCATTCATTTAGGTCTTATTTTAATTTAGTTTTATTATATATGATTTATTTTATCTAGATTTAGATATATATATATATCAGTCAATTAGCGTACTTTGGTCGGTGAAATGTCATATAAAGAAAAATATAATGATAATTTAGCTTTAGAAATAGATTACAAACTCTTTCACCCTAAAACATCATGAACGGCATGAAAATTAATTAAAGGAAAGGTATTTTAATGAAATTAATTACTTGCTTTTACAAGTTTTCTCGAATGCTTTTACAATTTTTTTGAAAGCCAATTTGAATGCTTTTTTTGAATGCTCTTTGATGAAATTAATTACTTGTTTGATCTTAATGGCTGACTTTTTCCTTTGTATTATCATGGCCTATGTTCAAAACACATGCTCTTGAAATCATACTCTTATCCCAATCTATATGATATAATGATTTAAGTAGTTGCAACGAGGAATTATTACTTCCTTTAGGAAAATCAAATCATACTAAGCCTATGATATAAGGGGTTTCTACAATTGTCGGCTTATCATATTTTTGTTAAGAAACTTGCATGTTTATTTTTCTTTTTTAAAACTAGATTCTAGGTTTACATAGTATAATTGCAATTAGGCTAATTGCCATTTTGGGACTTTAAAAACACCACAATAATTGCCATTTTGTTAAGAAGTCTATATAACCACCACAGAATAAGTGCATAGAGGCACAAAGCATAAGCTTAAATTTCAACTTCCTTTATCACCTAGGAGTTACTGCAGATCAAATAGTGTAATTTTAAAACTGACTCAACATCCCTTAATTCAAAAATAGCAAATAACAATTTATGCAAGCAGCAAGAATCCCATTAGCTAAAACAGAGAACAAGCCAAGTTCCAAAAATCAGCAAATAAATGTTTAACACCGAACTTCAACATGCTTATACCTAGTTCATATATCTCTGGTCGTGAAACCGACTGATGCTTACACCATGTTCAATTTATTATAGCTGTCCCTTTAATGGTAAATCCACCCAATTACTTGACTGAAATAAATAAAAGTTCAATGCCAGATTCCCACTTTGGAAAAATCAGTCACCAATTACACTTGATAAATCTTGGAAACCTCGGTTCCAACTTGACAGAACAAAATCATTTTGGGTTTACTTGTTTAGTTGGGGGCCATGGCCTATGTCCGTGAGGCAACAATTATCTTAGGTAAAAATTTCGAATGCAAAAAGAGAAAGGGCAAGTGTTTGTTCAATGCATAAAGCTAACAAACATGGCTATGCTCAAGTCAACTAAGATAAATAAGTAAATGCAACTAGATAATCATTTCGCAGCCATTGAGCAATACTAAATTTATTGGACTAATGAACCAAAGGTGGGTTCCATAAATAGAATATTTTCGGCATAACACAGTATGGTACAGACAACCTATGTTGTTCCGACTTTTCGTTTTTCTTGAACCACCCGTGTCCAGCACATTTTTGGACAAGGGTACGAGGATATACCCCCTCCAAGGACCCTCCAAATATATGGAAAAACTAAGAAAGAATTGAACATATCTGTGGTAGATACATACCCAAATCTGCCACTCACACCCGAGTCCGAGTAACATAGCAGACAACCAAACATTAGAGTATTACCATGCTTTTTTTCCCCTTCTATGGAACTACCATGCTATTAATGCAAGATAATTTAATAAAATTTCTTACCAATGTACAAAACAGTCAAAAAGTTGCACCGACTTCCAATAACAGCAGCAACCCACAAGCTTACGGCAACCTGTAAAGTTTTTGATCATTAATAATCCACTCCAGCAAATCTAGTGTGTCGGAGGAAACTAGTTAGAAATGCAGATTCAATATAATGGTCTTTACCCACACGCTGTGACCGTAGCAAAGTTGACAATATTCTTTAAAAGTCTAAAACAAAGCTAATCTGTTTAGTATGCTTCTTTGAAAATTATAAAAGTTTCATTCAAATAATTTGTATAATAGGTAGCTATATGATCAAAAATATTTGTCTACACTGGTTATATTGCGAATTTCGCCCAGCTTCCCTTTTATCTTGTCCATGAGTTGCCAACTTGTTAAAGGAAACAGACAAAAATGAAACCAGGACTTATAATAGAATAACCAGGCCTAGGAGGACAAAGCTTCAACCCTCCATTGTATATTTACTTGAACTAAAGTTTTCTGGGTCACTAATCAATTATTGAGGATTAGAACTTAGACAATCCCATATGCTCCATCCAAAAAATCATGGATTTACGGACCTCATCAAAGGGTCAAGTTCTCAAACATACAAAGCAGGTCATATTTACATATGAAGATAATGGGATGACAATAAAGCAAACTCAAGGCAAAAGACCAAATTGTTCCATCAAAAGCATAATGCAATTGCAAAATGGATATCAAAGAAAATATCTCATCAGAAATGTAAACATGGAATCTAGAATGAGGGGAATACATAGTCTAATTGCTCAACATCAAACCAAATGAACTCAGAAAAAGATGCAGGTCTGTAGCAAGACAAACCTTGGAGGAAAACACGAAGCAATTCTATATCATAAATATCTCCAAGCTCTTCTCCAAGCTAATTATCAAAAAAAAATCACACGTATCAAACACAAAAGCAATTTTATCTAAAGAAAAGGTCAGGACTAAAAAAAATAAAAAATAAAAAATGCTACAAGCAAAAATAGCAATCAAACTTGAGAAACGGATATTATTCTATCGGGTTAGGAAAACTGACTAGTGATGCAAATCGACAGAAACTGAGCAAATCGGTCGAAAAAGAAAAGAAAAGAAACGGGGGGAGCAAATCGGCAGAAAAGAAAAGAAAAGAAAAGAAAATCGAATGAAAAGAAACTGGGAGGGTAAATTGGCAGAAATGAAAAGCAAAGAAACAAGGAAGCAAATCGGATGAAGCTAGAAGGAACAGAAGAGAAACAAAGGGGATCGGGGGAGGGTAAAACAGGGAGGTTTTGCTGAAGCGTCACCTAATCTGGGGAAAAGAGGGGGAATAGAAATCGGTGGTTTTCACCGATTAGGAAAGTAATGGATTAGAGGGGGATTAGCAATACATTGAACCAAACGGTGGATTAGAGGGGGATTAGGTGGGGCCCTATGCCAATACACCAAACCAAACATAGTGTAAGTAATCAATTAGGTACCAATTTTGGGCGTTACGGGTGTGCTAACCCTTCCTCGTACGTAACCGACTCCCGAACCTGTCTTCTGATTTTTCGTGGACCAAAATCGTGTTTTGATAAAACCAAATTGTTTATTAAAACAACCATTTTTTAGGTGGCCCGATCACACCTCATCAAAAAAGATTAGTGGCGACTCCCATTTTCATTTTTGTTTTCAAAATCCAAGTCAACCCCTTTTATTAAAAAGCTGGTTTCAACAGTAAGGTTACATTCACACTTGGGGAGGAACTCCCAACACCATTACACCCAAAGTTTGTTGGGTAGAAGCCGACAATGACTGAAATAACAAAACTATTTATTTCTTCTATTAGAAACGGAATTAAGGAAGCAAGTGAGAAGAGCAACTTTATCAAAGTCACCCACTTGGCGAGCTTCTAAGATATTCAACATAATAACAAGTCGAATCCGATTCAAAGCTGATTGCTTCACAATCGCTTCAGTTTCGATCTGGCGCATCGCATTGCCGATTAACATCTTCAAACCTTTCTCGATATCCCTTTGTTCATCTCTTATGCATCTTTGGTCTTCCTTTATCTTTCCCATATCTAGTTTAATCCGATGGACCGTTGCTTTAAAACTCTTCGTTTTTGGTTTCCAAGTCTCCTTCTTCTTGCTCATGCTCTACTTGGAACACAAACTTGAACCTCAAAGTTGTAAACGCAATGATTGAGATTGAGATATAAAGTTGGATTGTAGTGAGTGAAATGCCATGAACATTAAAGGATTTATATAACAAGTTAATATTAGCAAAACCGCTCTCGCAATTTGGAGGAAATAGATGACGAATATGAAGAGAAACAGAGCGAAAGGAGGAAGAAGTATCGGTTGTTATGGGGATGAAATGTTGAAATCGCCGATTTTCAACTAGTATCAGACGATCTCGAATCTTGGTTATTGGTTGGCTTTAATACCATTTATTATTTCTAAGTGGTCCCACACCGATCTGTTTATTTTTCACAATCCTTTTCCTTTGATATATAGTTTACGTTACACATTCTTGAATTTGCCTACTTTTCCTTTAAAGAATACTAAACTTTGCTTTGATAATACATCGTAGCATTGATTTTCTTCTTCTTCTTTTTGAAATTAAGGTTTTTTATTAAAAATTTGTTTGCTCTTCTACTAGGTTTAAAATATTAAGGTTCAATATAAATATATAGTACTTAATTTATATTATTTTGAAAAGATATTAATTAAATAATTATTAGTGAAAATAATTAATTTGGGTTGAAACAAAAATTTAAAAATGTTTTTATTAGGGGTTAATTACGTTAAATTTAAATATTAATTAAAATAGATTTAATTGTAAAATAAGGAAAATTTTAGAATATTTATATGGCAAATAAACCTTAAAATTCAAAATTTTGAAGGGAAAGAATTAAACAGTAAAGTAAGGGAAATGTGGGAGTGGGCATTAGCCAAATTTCACAATTTTTAAATTTCTGGTGGGTTGTTTTAGTTTTAAACACAATGCATGCTTTTCACACCATTTACATCAGATTACAGAGCCAAAAATATTCTCTCTCAATTCACTCGAAATTATTTTCAAAAGTAGCCAAAAATATTCTGAAATTTCTTAAGATTCTTGAATCAAGATTTTCAATCAAATGATTTAGAACGAATGAAAGGTAATTATTATTTCTAAACTTATTTTTATGATGATTAGAAACATTTTTACATGATTTGAGAGTCAATTACATGATTTTTTATCAATACCATCTTCTTCAAAAGCTTAAGGTGCTTTAATGGTGGATCTTGAATTTTGAGAGGAAATCCACATATCAATGGATGTTCCAACTCAAAATGCATCTATTAAAAGGTTTTGGTCTTATTTATCAAGATTAAACATGATTTGTGAGATAATTTGAAGAAATTTAAATTTCATAATCTTCATGAACCGATTTTCCAATTTTTTGTGAAATTGATTTAAATGTGAAATTAGTTATACTGTAACAATATTTTAATTTGACATGTTTAATTTTTTAAATTTAACTTAAACAATTTCAATCAATTTGACTTGACTCAATTCGAAAAAATTTTAAATTGAGTTAGGATGATAAAATAGGACTCGTCAACTCGAAATTCTTTTCACTTGATTCGATTGAACGCTCATCCCTAGTTTGAAGGAGTTGAGGGCCGCTCATTAACCAAGGCCGAATTACCAGCCGCTAGTCTGCCCTGATTTCTCCTCCAAGGGCGAATCTAGAAAATTTTTTAGCAAGGGTTAGTATTTAATTATAAATTTCTCATAGACCAAAATATATATTTATTATGTATTAATTTATAATTTCATTATTTTTTAAGGTACTAAACAAATTAAATTTATTTTATTTTTAGGGGGCTAAAGTGTAATTTTATTATATATTAATTTATAATTTTATATTTATAAGAAGACTGAATTGACAATTTTTCTTTTGGAGGGGTTAAAGTGTAATTTCACTATATATTAATTTATAATTTTCTATTTATAAGAGGACTAAAATGAAAATTTTCATTTTTGGGAGGCTTCAGATTCGCCTATGTTCTCTTCCAGTCTAATCACCGTATCTCTAGGCACCTTACACCTTAATTTTCTCCAATACGATGATCTCCCTTTAAACCGGGCCATGTTAACCCCTAACTTGTTCCCATGAAATGTAAAGTTGTTTAGACGACAAATAGCTCTTTTCGCATCATCATTATCAGCAGACCTTATGAAACCAAATCTCCTGCCGCTCCTACTCAATTTTTGAGGGATAAAGACATCCAAAACTATCCATAAACCTTAAACAGTCTCCATTGAACTGTAGAAGGTATATTATTAACAAAGGGATTTTCTTGCCTGCATTCTCTTTTGAGACCATGTTGGATTCTTTTTCTTGTCTTGGGTGTCCACTTTAAGGTGGAGACTTTTTGCAGCTATGTTTTGGCAATTGTTGTAGTTTTGGCCTAAGATGTTGTTTGATTGGGTTGGTCAGCCGGCTTTGTGTACAAGGTAAGAGTGAATTAAGGAGTGTTTTGTTGTTTAGTATGTGAATGATTTGGGTAAAAGATGAGTGTATTCAGTTATGGTGGGAGCGTTTTAAGGAAAGGATGTTAGCTTTGACTTTTGTATACTTTATAATGTGTATTTTTAAGGTGCCAAGTTTTGGTATGACATTGTTCCTGACTTCTGTAGTGGCAGTTTTGCCTTGCTTTTATTATTAATTAAGCAAATAAAAAATAAAAAAATACTGCCTCACTTCCTGGTGCAATTTAATGAAGATTCCTTGGCTTCACAATGGGAGTTGCTTAAAGGCATTAAAAGTGATGCTTGGTGTCATTCAATGTGAAGAGATTTTGCTGTTAGAGTTAGGGTATTTCTTTGCTGCAATTATGGAGTATAAGTTTTGTTGTACACTGAAACCGTCACTACACACTCTTCTCAAATTAATGTTGGATGAATATCAATAGAGCCAAACACTGCGACCTGGACTTACATACGTTGTTCTGATCCACTACTTTCAAAAATTAGAAATTTTTAGCATTACTAATCTCAATCAGGGATTTAAATAGCGGACCGATTTCGGAATAACGGCCGTTATATAGCGGTAGCGCCACCGTCTGAAACTGCAATTGTTGAAAATAATGGAGTGAAGCGGAGTCACACCGATAACGGTGGATAGTGGCTGCAACTTAACGGATAACGGCCAATTGCGGCAATAACAGGCCGCTATTCTCGTTATTTTCCGTTACCGTAAATTAAAAAAAATCAAGAGATGTAGATATGGAATAGTGATGTACTTTACAATAAAACAAAAGGGAATATATTCCCCTACCTGCAAAATCAGAGGGCTTTCAATAAAAAAAAAGTAAAAACATATATACATTATACAGAACTCCAAATAAATAGAATAAAAACTCCAAACAAAGTTCAAAACTCACAACACAACTCACAAGCAAACGAAAATACGAAATTCTATTTCTCCATATTTCGGCAAACAACAGAGTCACAGACAGCAGCAATAGAAATTCTATTCCTAATTTCAAGTAAGTGCTACTAACTAGTAAGTAAAGTAGTAAAGTAACCGAGGCATATTCTTGGATTTCTTGCTTGTATGTCTTGAATCTGCAACACGGAGTGGTTTTTCGAGATTTTTATCCCTAGATCTGTGTTCTACACAAAAAAAGGGGTTTAAAATGTTTTGGGGCAATTTTTCAACCACCGTGCACGGCGGCGCCGTCGCCGGTGAGCAACGACTGCCACGGTGGCCAATGGCCGGATTCTGGGCAATGGCCTGAGAGAAAATGGAGAATGGAGAGAAAAGGGAAAAAAAATTAAATAAGGGCTGAAATGAAGTTTTTGAGAAAAATATTGATTTAAATAGGCCTCCAAAAAGATGCCATTTTGGGCAGGCCTCTCAGGCACCAAAACGACGTCGTTTTGGCCTGACCCACACACTTACCCGACCCGTTTCTTAGGATCCACGTGTTTTTGAATGGAAAGGTTAATTACGATTTTAGCCCTTCCTATTTTTTATTATTTACAATCAAGCTTCTTTCTTTTTTTAATTTTGTCCTATAGTTTATTTTGTACTTCAATTTGGTCCACCTTAAAGCTATGCGTTTTGATGGGTGGGGATTATTTCGCATTTGATCCCTTTTTGTTTTTCGCGCATTCAACTTGGTCCTTTTTCTTTTTAATTATTTCTGATTTGTCGCAAATTTATGTTTTTTAGTTCGATTTGGTCCCTTTTTTGTTATTTTTGCTATTTTATTAATAAATTAATTAAATTAATATTACTATTACTATTATTATTTTTCCTTTTTTTATTTTATTATTTATTTACTTTTTATTATTACCATATTATTAAAATTTAATTAGTTTTGCATTATTATGTCAATTATATTTCTTTTCATATTTATTTACCTAAATATTTTAAATTCATTTATTTTATTATATCATTTTATTTATCTATATCCTTTTATATAATTTTTAATTTTAAGATTTTTATTATTGTTATTATTATTATTAATACCATAATTATTATTATTAAATTGTTTTACACAATATTTATTTATTTATTTCTATAATATTAGGTCTTTACTTTAGCTTTAAATTTTGTTTACTTTTTTGGTATTATATTGTTGATAATATAAGTAATGAGTTGCTTGTATTTCTAAATATAATTTTATGTTTCTTATATATAAATAAAAATAAAGCATGCCACCACGTGAAGAGTTCCTGACTGAAGGATTGGAGGGTGCACCAAGTAATGATATAGGTTGGCACTTTGGAACTCCAGTGCCAAATACGAGAGGAAATATCGTATGTAAACTTTGTGGTAAAGTTGTGAAAGGAGGAATAACACGATTTAAAGAGCATATTGCTCATAAAACCGACAATGTTGCACCATGCCCTAATGTTACTGGTATGTGATACTTTACTATTATTTTTAAATGTTATTGTAAAATTATCAATAAAGATTATATATAATTGATAATAATATAAAGTGTGAATTATTTTTATTTTATTAACAAATTATTTTTATTTTATTAACAAGTGTCATTAGAGAAAGTATGATGAATGTACTAAAAGAAAGCAACACAAAGAAAATAGACAAAAAGAGGAGAAAAGATGAATTCTTATCTCAATTAATAGAAGAGAAGGATGAACACGAGGGATTCATTGATGAGGTTTCTGCTATAAGGCAAGCAACTCGAGAAAGTATCCAATCACAACACGAGTGGCATAGAAAGGAAGAATTCAGACGAAGTACTGGCGGTTGGGATAACATTTATGAAGAAGGGCGATCTTCTCATGGATCAGCTAGAAAACATAATAGAGAAAGAACAAGTAAATCCATCCCAAGTGAGTCTGAGTTTACCTTAAGGAGAGCTATACCTGAATTGGTTAGAAGCAAAAGTTCAAAGCAACCAAAGGTCAATGACTCTTTTTTAAAGACTTTTCGAAGGAAGATAGGTGATGCGGTATCTAAATTTTTAATATATGAAAGACTTCCTTTTCAATTAGCAAGCTCTCCATGGTTGTATAACTTAATTCAAGTGTCAGCAGAAGTTGGACAAGGTGTAAGGCTTCCAACACCTTATGAGGTTTCAGATGTGTATTTGGAGTCAGAGTATCAACGAATTCATGATTGGGTAAATGGACTAAAGACTCATTGGAAAGAATTGGGTGCAACTCTAATGTGTGATGGTTGGACCAACAGTTTGAATCAAATGCACATCGTTAATTTCCTTGTTTATTGCAGTAAAGGAACCATTTTTTGGAAATCGGTAGATGCCTCAAGTGTCTGTAGTAGAGATGCTGAATTCTACTACTGTTTGTTAGATTCAGTTGTAGAAGAAATTGGAGAAAATTACATTGTCCAAATAGTGATTGATAATGAGGCAGCAATGAAAGCTGCTGGAAAAAAATTAATGTTGAAAAGAAAACATTTATATTGGACCTCATGTGCAGCTCACTGTTTAGATTTATGCCTTAAAGATATTGGGAAAAAGCCCAGTGTAGCAAAAGTGTTAGATGAGGCAAAAAGAGTGACTTGCTTTTTATACAATCACATTTGGACTGTTGATTTGATGAAGAAGTATACACAAGGGAAACAAATACTTCGACCTGCTCTTACTCGAT
This sequence comes from Gossypium raimondii, assembly GCF_025698545.1. Lineage (NCBI taxonomy): Eukaryota > Viridiplantae > Streptophyta > Magnoliopsida > Malvales > Malvaceae > Gossypium > Gossypium raimondii. Next base: position 40,574,466 of record NC_068577.1, read on the forward strand.
TTGCAACTCATTTCATTCAACTTGAAGAGATAACAAGACAAAAGCAAGGTCTGTGTAACACCCCTTACCCGTATCCAACACCGGAATAGGGTACAAGGCATTACTAAAACACATACACTTGTAAACGTATTTAACCGAGTTATAAAATTTCATCTAAATTAAAACTTTCAAAATAATTAACATGCTTCTATAACTTTTCACAATATATCCTCAAAATATTATAATCATAATAATTAGGGCCTACGAAACCCGATACATACTCATGCAATTCAATGCTTCATTTCCATTCCATTCAATTCGCAATTTCTCATGCTCACAATTTAAATCATATCACTAGCAATTTCCATTTAATTCACGTACAACTTAAAACTCAATGACATTAAGTTCAACACTAATACATACTTACCATTTAACTCAACGTTTATCGATTATACCATTCAATAACACATTTATGAAATTCTCAATTTTGCAATGAAAATGTCACTTTAAAATAACAACATCATCCTGGTATAAATATACTACCACTTAACCATTTACTTTAATTCTTTTGGGCCCATTTTTCACTTACCATCCTTAATCAAATTAGGGAACGGTTACGGAAAATTGAGTACTTCACTTCCACTTTGCCATAGTATAACTATGGTCTTACGTATGATCACTTATCACTTGTCCCTGATCAGATAAGTGTAGCTAGGCTACCACTTATCACTTTGTCACTTGATCAGATAAGTGTAGCTAAAGCTACCACTTATCACTTTGTCACTTGATCAGATAAGTGTAGCTAAAGCTATCACTTATCACTTTGTCTCTTGATCAGATAAGTGTAGCTAAAGCTACCACTTATCACTTTGTCTCTTGATCAGATAAGTGTAGCTAAAGCTACCACTTATCACTTTGTCACTGATCAGAATTACTCAAATCCGGCGTTCCGCTCAATTTGATCATTTATTCGGTTTTCTCATTTTTATTTTATTCTCATTTCAACAATAAATATATCTCATCATACATTATATAATTCATGAAATTAACTTTTAATCATTAATTTTCAGCCATATGAACTTACTATTTCATTACCTTTCCACACTCGTTTCCTATGCACATCACACAAGATATCAACATATCATTCAACCATAGTCGGAAACTAGTACATTGAAACATAATTCTTTTTGGAAATAATCACATAATAAACCATTTCACTAAAGATTTCATAATTTAAACATTACCACCCCTTTCATGATCTCAATATTTATTCATATATCAAACTTTCCAACATGTGTTAATTCAATACCCATTCACGACATTACTTCATGCCAAATCATATACCAAAAATACAATACACACGTACTATAAACTTTATTTTCCCACATGAGCTTAAACCATGACCAATATTGTACAAATATATGCATCATTTCTGTTTCATCATTTATCAATTATAATTAAGCATATGACCAGTTATACACAAATCATTCATATATTTCCCCATTTTTCCTCATCCTCCTCTCCATTCCACATCCTTAATGTGCATAACACACTTAAACAACACTAGCTATAATTTCACTATTCACTCACATGTATATTCAAAACTGTTTATCGGAGTCAGGGTCACTAAATTATTTTTATCCAGAGATAAAGAGCTCTAAATTAAGATCAGTTAATTTTCCCTAAAACTAGACTCACATACCTTCTTACCATAAAATTTTCAAAGTTTTTGGTTCAGCCAAATAGTACAGTTTATTCTTTAAAGTTTCCCCTGTTTCGCTGTCTGACAGTTCCGACCACTCTTCACTAAAAATGAATTATCTAATTGTACAGAATTTGGACGATGTTTCCGTTTATTTCCTTTGAAAATATACTTATTAATGATTCTAATAATATAAATTATAACTCATAATTATTTTTCTTCAATTTTTTATGATTTTCCAAAATCAGAACAGGGAAACCCGAAATCATTCTGACATTGTCTCACAAAATTTATTATATCTCATGATTTACAATTCCATTGCTTACACCGTTTCTTCTATGAGAAACTAGACTCAATGAGCTTTAATTTCATACTTTATTCACCCTATAATTCAATTCCAAAAATTTTTGGTGATTTTTCAAAGTTATACTACTGCTGCTGTCCAAAACTGCTTTAGTGCAAAATGTTGATTTCCTTTTTGCCCTAAATTTCACAGTTTATACAATTCGGTCCTTTCTCAATTAACCCCTCAATTAATTTAATTTTCTAAATTAATACTTTACCTAGACATTATAAGTTGTTGCAAAACTATTGAAATTCAGAATTTCCACATATAACTCTATCTTCAAACTTTTTTACTATTAGGTCCCAAACATTCACTTTCTATTCAATTCTTTCAATAAAATCAGCATATGAACAATTTAAAGCTCTAATTCCATGCTAAATCATCATATACTTCCAGCATGTGTTCATAGCAACTTTAAACTTCTTTCATAGAATCAAAAACTAATGAATACAATAAGTGGGCCTAGTTGTAAAAGTCACAAAAACACAAAATTTTCAAAAAATAATCAAGAATTGAACTTACCTGCAGTAAAAATAGGAATAAAAAGCTTAAGAAAACCCTTATATGGTGTTTTTGCTGATGATAATGGAGAAAAATAAAGAGAAATCTAGATAATTTCACTTTGGTCCTAACTTTATTAAGTAAATTTTGCAATATTCCAATTTTGCCCTTAATTCTCCTTACTTTGTTACTGATTTCATGTCTTTGCCATCCAGCCCAAATAGACCTTGGGTCTATTTGCCTTTTAAGCCCTCTTCCTTTTATCATTTAAGCTATTTAATCATTTCCCATAATTTTGCATTTGTTACAATTTAGTCCTTTTTGTTCAATTAATTATCGGAACTTTAAAATTTCTTAACGAAACTTTAATACTAAATTTTTAACACTACATAAATATTTATAAAAATATTTATGGCTCGGTTTAAAATCCTCGAGGTCTCGATACCTCATTTTCGATTCTAATTATTTTAATATTTATTTCTAGTGTACTATTCGCTATTTCAAAAATTTTCCTAACTTCACATTTAACTTATACTCACTAAATTAATAATATTTTCTACCCATTTTTTGAATTTAGTGATCTCGAATCACCATTCCGACACCTATGAAAATTCAGACCATTACATTTTTCCTCTTCAGATTTGTGGTCCCAAAACCACTGTTCCGACTAGACTCAAAATCGGGCTGTTACAGTCTGAGAGAAATGTTTAATTCAAAGGTCAATATTTTATAATTATTTAATATAATTACTTAAATATAGCAACCATTAATGATTTTATTAGTTCCAAATAATTTAAATTATATTATTTTAAAAATTTTCTTATGAATATATAGGAATTTAAAGAATCAAAATGGGGACAGCAAAAGTCAGGACCTGTTTATGAAGCCAAAAAAATTGTTTTGGGAAAAGATTTTTGGAAAAAAGCCAATGACCTCATAAAAGTTTACGAGCCTTTAGTAAAAGTATTGAGACTTGTGGATAGCGATGAAAAACCAACAATGGGCTTTATTTATGAGGCTGTTGATAGAGCTAAACGAGCAATTCAACAAAATTGTCGATATTTCACTGAGTATGAAAAGATTATTGACAATAGATGGAATTTTATGCATTCCGACTTGCATTCAGCTAGTAAGATAAAATGTTTCATATAATTAAGAACTATTTTTATATTTTATTATTTTAAGCTTTAGATTATTATTATTTGATGATATTCTTATAAATTATACTTAGGTTCTTTTCTCAATCCTCAATTTCAATTTGGGGTGGAGCATTCTGAAAATGTACTAATAGAAACATTAGAAGGTACACGATCAGTAATTGAAAGATTAGAACCTTCTCTTGATACTCAAGTTAGAATGGTTAATCAAGTTAGATTCAAGTACTATTATTTGTAACTTAGTTACATAATTTGAAATAGAATTTTTATTTTTATTTTTACTCTATCTTTTATTTATGCAGTTGTTACTATTTAGAGATAAACATGAGACATTCGGTACTACACAAGCACAAAGAGCTTGGAAGCAAATGAATCCGGGTAAACAGTTAATTAAATTATTTAATTTAATTTATATTATTTAATTATATTGTACATTTTGAAGTTATTTTGAAATTTAAATAATATTATGCAGCTGAGTGGTGGATAATATACGGCACATGTGTTCCCGAATTACAAAAATTAGCAATTAAAGTGCTTAGTCAAACAACTTCAGCATCAAATTGAGAACGAAATTGGAGCACATTTAGTTATATTCACACCAAGGCAAGAAATAGGTTAAAGTATAAAAAACTTGAAAAACTAGTGTTTACCTATTATAATATGAGGCTTCAGATAAGGCATCAAAAAAGAATGAGCACTGATGATATAAATGCTAGTTTTAATCCTATTAGCCTTGATCATATCTTTGAAGATGTTGATCCACTATCAGAATGGCTTCATGAGAAAGAGAATCCATTGTTAGATGGTGAAAATGTCGGTGTGTTGCCTGTGGATACCTCTGATGATGAAATAGATGTTGATCAATCTCAACAACAAATTTTGTCTCATTCAAGTTCTAATTTAACTCCAAGTCAGAGTGGCGATGGACCCGATGGTGGTGGTTTAAGTCCAATTGATGAGGATGATGGATATAGTGGTGATAGAGGTGAAATTAGGTCTTCTAGTTAGTATGGAGGAGAATATGGGGTTGGTACCACTGGTGGACATTTTCGTGATAGATCAGAGTTTGATGGAAATATGTTTCCTGAACCTAGGGGAGATAGAAGTGAACCTAGAGCTCCATCAAAGGGAAAAGGAAAAAAACATACTTCTATTGGCTCTTCATCTGGTAGGAGATCGAGTTCTAGTAACCTTGGGTATAGTGATTCATCTACTAGCACTCAAGGTTTTTATCCACCAGAACAACCTTCATATTTTCAACCTTCACATGGTTATCCACAACCATATGGTTATTATCCACCATTTCCTAATTATGGTGTGCCATACCAGCCTCAAATGTATCCTCCTCCACCAATGTATCACCCACCTCCACCTCTCATGTATCCTCCTCCTCAAATATATCATCCATATCAATTATATGAAAACCAAGGTGAAAATGTTACTTTTTTTGGATATATTTTTGGACAAAGGCAAAGAGAATCAAGTCAAGAACGCTCCCAAAGTGAAGGTGAAGGATTTGATCTTCCTCGTCATTCCACTAATTGGTGAAAACTAAATCGTACCACTATCATTATTTGCAATGTCGAAACCGTTTTTTTGAAAACAAAAAATTTAGTTGTCGACTTAAAAATAATAAAACTGGAGTCGCCACCGATCCTTTATTAAGGTGTGATCGGCTCACCTTAAAATGATTTTGGTCTATGAAATTTGAGAAAATGAGTCCGGGAGTCAGTTACGCACGAGGAAGGAATAGCAACCTCGCAACGCCCAAAATCGGTACCAAATTGATTCTTTAATGCCTTGGTGTCGAAAATTTGAAAAGATTTTAAAAGGAAACTTTTTATTTCATGAATGAATCAAAATAGTAAGACATTCTTATTTCAAAGAAATAAAACACCACACCCAGTGAGCTAGGGCACAATGTTTTTAAATCTTTAAAATACCCGAATATTGCCTTTTGCTTTTGAAAATTCTTATTTCGAGAAGAAAATGTCATGACCAGTAAGTTAGGACCCAACATTTTTGAATTCCCGAGAATAAGCTCTTATTTAAAATTTGTGAATTTATTGCAAAACGAATACTTGCCTTTCTAAATTCATCAAAAAATAATCGCAATCCAGTAAGTTAGGACACGATCTTTCTCAAGAATCACGAATGCCAAATATCTCAAAAATTTATGAAATATCATGATTTTAATACTTTAATGAAACCAAAATATATTTCCCAAAAGGTAAGTTAAAAGTTAACGTATAATATGAAACAAAAACCTAAATTTAAAGCACATGTGAATATACATTTACAAAATATACACATGAGTAAAATATACAAGTAAATTTGCAAACATGTGTGCATGTATTTTTCAAAAAAACATATAAGTATACATGTGAGAGAAAAGGAATGAAATATATAAACAAAAACCTTGTAATAATTTATAAAAAAGTATGTACTTATGTACATGAAAATTATGAAACTAAGATTTTAAAAATATATATGTATATGTATATATATTTACAAAAAATGTATAAGTATATATATAAAATATAAAGTATATAAAAGTTAAAAAATATAAAAAACGTATGGATAAAAGATATGCATATGTACATATAAAATAGAAATATACGAATATATACGTATTTACGTAAAAAGATAATTTGAAAACAAAAGTATGTATATATAAAGAACGTTTGTATGTACAAAATATATATATTTAAAATCTTTTAAAAATATATGTATGTATATTATCTAAAACATGCGTGTATATGTATAGTAATAATAATAATAATAATAATAATAATAATAATAATAGTAATAATAATAATAAAATCATAGCACGACATAATAAAATAAAAAAAAGGATAAATTGAACTAAAAAGGGGAAAAAAACTAAATTCGAAGTAAATCTGAAAATAGGACCACATTGAATGCGCGCGCAAGAGTGGAGGACCAAAAGGAAAATTATTCCCTCCCTCCAAAAACGCTGCGCAGCAGTGGGCTAAATTGAAAAACAAATAAAAATTGCGGCTCAATTTAAAAAGAAACAAAGCAGGTTTAACTGCAACGCGCCACGAACAGGAGGGACTCAATGCGCAATTTACCTTTTAAAGCCAAACGCGCGGATCCTCCCCTTCGGGTCGGGTCACCGCGCGGGTCAAGGCTTGGATAAAACGGTGCCGTTTTGAGGTTTCAATAAAACCCAACTTTTCTTTTTAAATATTTCATAACCCATTTTAAAACAAAAAGAATGCTGCACCCCTCCTCCCTTTTTGTTCTCTGCTAGGGTTTTATACCCAAGCCGCCGCGCCGCCGTTCCACCGTGTGCCACAGCTCCGATCGCGACGGAGGTGGCCCCGATCGATGCTTTCGGCCAGAGAGAGGTAAGCTTCCCTTCTTCTTTTCTTTGTTACCACTTAAAAAAACAAAAATGCAAAAGAAAAGGAAAAAAAATAAAACTGCAAGAACCTGATTCACCTTAAGAAAAAAATCTTTCTATTTTCTGTTTTTCTTTTGATTTCTTTCTCTATTTCTCTGTATTTTCGTATTTCTTTTTACACTGAATATCCCCCCTTTTACAGATCTTCAATCGGTTTATATAACAGAAATAAAGAAAAAATAAAATCCAAACGAGAATCATTATTTCCTATTATTGTTGCGCTGTTATTTTTGTTATTTCCTTCTTTCTCGTTGTTGTTTAGTTGATGTTTGTTGCTGCAGATGTGTGCGCGACGTGCGCAGGGGAGAGTCATGCTGCGACATTCGCGGCGGCGAGGGTGAGGTTGCTGTTGGGATGTGCGGCTAATTGCTTAGGGTTTCTATTTTGGGGGTTTGGGCTAATTGTTTGGGTAATTAGGCTTAAGTGGGTATTGGGCTGTTAATTGGGCCTGTTTTGAGTGGGCAGGGAAATTTGGGCTTGTACAGCTGCCCCTCTTTACTCGTTGTCGTGTAACGGGAATAGAGCAAAGACTAAAAAGCCCAATTGTGCCCGGTCTTACTAAGCCTCGATTTCTTTAGTGCAAAATGGCTTCAAATAGCTTCATTCCCTCCTACTGCCTCTTCATAGGTATAGGAACTAGTGCTTCAATCCACTCCACTGCAATGTCAGGGAGATAGGCTTCGTACGTTGTAGCTTCTCAAAAAGAACAAAATTTGCTATCTTTAATTTGTTCCACTGCAACTTCAGGGAGATAAGACTTATAGCTTCAACTTGTTCTACTACAACTTAAAAATAAATCTGATGCGATCTGCTCTGCTGCAACGTCAAAGAGATGAGATATGTGGTTTTAATCCACTCCATTGCAACTTCAAGGAGATAGGATTGGTTTCTTCTGTCTGCTCCACTGCAACTTCAGGGAGATAAGACTAGATGCGATCTGCCCTCTGCAACTTCAGAGAGATAAAATCTGTGGTTTTAATCCGCTCCACTGCAACTTCAGGGAGATAAGACTTGTATCTTCGATCTACTTCCCCACCAGTATGGGAAGACAAGATCTGCTCTCTTTGATCTACTTCATGCCAATACATGAAGACAAGATCTGCTTTCTTCGATCGATTCCACTACCGACCAGGGAGATAGAATTGCTGGCTTCAATATACTCCACTGTAACCTCAGGGAGGTAAAATCTGTCATCTTCGATCTACTCCACTACTGCCTAGGGAGATAAGATCTGTAATCTTCAATCTATTCCACTGCTGCCCAGGGAGATAGAATTACTGGCTTCAATGTACTCCACTGTAACCTCAGGGAGGTAAAATCTGTCATCTTTGATCTACTCCACTCTCGCCTAGGAGATAAGATCGTAATCTTCAATCTATTCCATCTTGCCTGTGGAGATAGAATTATCGCTTCAATGTACTCCACTGTAACCTCAGGGAGGTAAAATCCGCCATCATTGATATGCTCCACTACTGCCTAGGGAGATAAGATCTGTAATCTACAATCTATTCCACTGCTGCCCAGGGAGATAGAATTATTGGCTTCAATGTACTCCACTATAACCTTAGGGAGGTAAAATCCGCCATCTTCGATCTACTCCACTACTGCCCAGGGAGATAAGATCTGTAATCTTCAATCTATTCCACTGCTGCCCAGGGAGATAGAATTACAGGCTTCAATGTACTCCACTGTAACCTCAGGGAGGTAAAATCCGCCATCATTGATCTGCTCCACTACTGCTTAGGGAGATAAGATCTATAATCTTCAATCTATTCCACTGCTGCTTAGGGAGATAGAATTACTGGCTTTAATATACTCCACTGTAACCTCAGGGAGGTAAAATCTGTCATCTTTGATCTGCTCCACTACTACTTAGGGAGATAAGATCTGTAATCTTCAGTCTATTCCACTGTTGCCCAGGGAGATAAGGCTTTATCATTTCACCGATCTGTTCTCTGTGGAACATGACCTGTATGATTCACTTTATGAGCCTAATTATGCCTAATGATTAGGATGTCATGAACAGAATGAATCAAATGCTCCTAACTATGCATGTATGAATGATATTTGAATTAATGCAGAATGTCATTTTTCGAGAATGATCCCTTCTTATCACTTAGGTTATCATTACTCAAAGTTTATTAAAGTTTTATTGCCAATGTGCTATGCCTCCTTTTTGCTCAGCTAGCGAACCCAATAAGCACTTGACCAGATTTCCCCCACTGTAAACCTCCAAGTTTGATCCACTGGGATGCAATATTTGTACCATCTTTTCCCGTTGTAACCCAAGAGTAAAAGATTTGGCCCTTTCTCAATCCTCTGTTATCACAATTCAAGGATACAGGATGTGAAACTTTTTGGTCTCTTACACCATTCCCAGGGTGTTGTACCAAATGCTCATGCACAAATGAAGAAATCTTCTCCAAGAACAACTTCTTCTTATTATTCGGTGAGCATTGCTTGCTTGTTCATTGAAGCTTTGTCACCAACACGACATCTTGCCATTTTGTTCAAGTAATACTTTAGACAAGAAAATTCAAAGGGATAGTCTTAATTTAGACTCTTCTTTATCAGATTTCCAACCTGGTACGTTCTGAACAATAGTCCTGTTTGAGGTTCCTATATTATTTAGAAACTTCTAGAGTAATATGCAAAACTTCCCTTGTGAAAGTTTTATTAGTCCATTAATCATTATTCTAATGCAACATGCTTGCAAAAAAGATCATGGATAAGAATTCAGTCGGTTCTGAGCATAGCTCGAAATGAATAAGTTGTCAAAGATAATAAAGATGGATAACAAAGAAATTGATTTAAAAATGGATATATTGGAAATGAATGAAGTGTTCCAAGAATAACAAAAAAAATAATATAAGGATTAGGTGCCCCAGATATCGCAGTTTGAACTTCTCTGGACAGACTTTCTGAAGACCATTTTGACTTTAACATGTGTTTAGGAGATCTACCGTACTTTTTCGATGCCCCAAAAATGTCGCCTACCCTTTCCTATTGATTCAGGTATAGCAAGATCACTACATGCCTCATTCTGATCAGTACTTGAGCTGTTCTGATTACCTCATGCCCCTCTTTGGTCAATATTTGAGCATCCCTTTTTGGGTTTTCAACTCAAATCCCCTTTGGTCTAAGGCGCCCTTTGCGGGTTTTCACCTTAGCCTCTCCATTTTACTTTTTCATTTTTCATTTTCATCTTTTCATTTTTTCCCATCATTTTTTTGGACTCAAACTGCCCTTTGCGGGTTTTTACCTTGGTCCTCTCTTTTTTTAAGCGGAGCATTTCCTGACTGAATCTGAGTTTATAGGACTTTGCAGGTTTATCACCCATCTCGTTCAAAAACAAAGATCCTTTGGAGAAAAAAAAACCTTCTCCATAACATAAGGTTCTTCCTAATTTGGCATCCGTTATATTTTTTGTAGAGTGGGGATCTTCTTCAGCATTAGGTCGCCATCATGGAATTCTCTAGGATGAACCTTTGTTATAGGCTCGCATCATTCATTTCTGATACATCTGACCGTAATGAATAGTTTTTAATCTTCTTCCCTCTATCAAGTTCAATTGATCACATTGCGATTAGATTCGTTCTGCTTCATCCAACTTGCTCATCCAATACCCGGAGAGAAAGAATTGCAACTTCAATAGAAAAAATCGTGATGAACTAAAGAGAGAGGCACTACTCCGGTAGAGTTTTCACTGCATCATTCATGATATTAATCTTGAACATATTGCAAATTTCTGATATCATGCTGTTGTTCAGATTGCAATGACAGTTCTTAACTTGGGCAATCCTGGTATGACCATGCGTAGACATCTTTGAATTCTTGAAGTAACTCAATCACGTCCTGCTTTGTTTCTTCGGTCATGCATGCTCCCTCAAGGTCACAGTCTCTATTGTCTCATTTGTTTCTCTTATTGCTTTACCATCCCCAACAAGTCAGGAGATAAGCTACAATTTATGACATATTCAAAGTCATGAGATCCCTCTAAACACATGTCTCACTCAAAAGTCAATTTTGAGTTTGTAGCAGCGTCACTCATATCATTGATATTTGGGGACCCATAGTGGGTACCAAAGAATATATAAAAGAATGTATGAATAATATGAATGAACGAATGAATGGTTTGGCAGAAAAATCCAAAAGAATGAAGAAAACGTAAAGACTGAAAGAACATTTGCTCAAAGATGATTGCAATAATGTATTCATTAAAAAATAATATTCAGACGTGAGCCTATTTCACAAAGAAATCCTTATTGCTTTTAGGCTGAAAGCAACAAGTGTGTTCTGAACATTACTCTAACAGACTCTAAATACTTCAGGGGTTTCCTCCGCAGTCTCATTATTTAGAACACCTCTAAGGCCAATATCTAACAAGGACCCTTCTTCAGTTGTTTCTTCGTATATGTCACTGATGTGAACACCCCCAACACCTCTTCATATATTGCATCCACCCTATTGTCAATCATGATTGGCAAGCGGATTTTTTGCACTTGATGAGTCATCAAGCTTGACAACACCCATGTTAATGAATTTTTCAACTAGGTTTTTGAAGGTAATGCAATTCTCGGTTGAGTGCCCTGTAATTCCTGCATGGTAATCACATTGTGCGTTCGCATCATACCACTTGGGATACGGAGGTTGTGGGGGTTTTAAGTAGGAAGGAGAAACAACGTGTGCATCGAATAAGCTTTGGTACAGCTCCTTATACGACATCGAAATTGGCGTGAACTGTAGCTTCTCAGTACCTGGTTTCACTCCAGATTCCTGTCTTAATGAACTTTGTTGACTAGCAACCCCCTTTCCTGGATGACTTACAACAACTGATTTAGAGTAACTTGTGTTGTTCACCTCATTTTCTCTTCTCCTTAAGGCTGACCACTTGTTACTCTCTTCCGCATCAATCTTCCCACTCCTGATGGCATTCTCAATCATCTCGCCATTCATGACTATGTCAGGAAAGCTTTTTGTGGCACTTCCTAACATATGTGTAATGAACAGTGCCTTCAGGGTGTTAATGAACAACATGGTCATTTCTCTTTCCAGGAGCGGTGGCTGAACTTGGACTGCGACCTCCTTCCATCTCTGCGCGTACTGTCTAAAGCTTTCGCTCGACTTCTTTTGCATGTTTTGAAGGGTGATTCTATCAGGAGCCATGTTCGTCACATGACTATACTGTTTCATGAATGCTTGGGCCAAATCCCTCCATGAACCAATCGTGGTACGAATCAGTTGATTGTACCATTTAGATGCTGCCCCTGTAAGGCTGTCCTGGAAACAATGTATCAAGAGCTGGTCATTGTTAACATATCCTGCCATTCGCCTGCAGAACATGGTGATATGAGCCTCTGGGCAACTTGTCCCATTATACTTTTCAAACTCAGGCATCTTAAACTTATGAGGGAATACTAAATCCGGAACTAAACTCAGCTCTTTAGCGTCCATGCCTCGATAACTTTCAGTGACCTCCATCGCCCTGAACTTCTCCTCGAGCCACTTGCACCTTTCCTCTAACTATTTCGGTAACTCCTCATTTATTCTTTCCTTTTCAGCCACTTCATCGAAGTCAAGAATGGCAGAGTTAGTAGGGTAGTTTCCGAGGTTGGAGCCCGATCCAGCCAGAAAATTTGGGGCACCGGTCTGGAAATGTTGAGGCCTGATTGTGACAGTTGATTTGGGTGGGTATTCAGCTTGAGTTCGCACATGTAGAGGGGTGAAACCTGGAGGATAGAGAGGTTCATCATCATTTCCCTCATCGACATTTGCCATGGGGCCCTTTCCTTTATCACTTCCCTTAGTTATCAGTTGGGTTAACTTTGCCACTATATCTTCTTGGGATTCTCGTATGTTCTCAGACATCTCTTGTTTCATCTTGTCTAACCGCTCCTGCACCTGTAGCTGAAGTCGGTCTTGCATCTCCTTCTGACACTGTTCGAGTTTTTCCAATCTCTGATCCATATCCTTAATCTTTGCTCGAGTACCGTAGCGGTGTTTGGTTGGTTGGTTGTTTTCCAAGTTAACTGAGCAATGATTTTAGTTAATTAGGATCTTCTAATAATCTTTGATGCATATGATGTAATGTAATGCAAATGCATGAAATGAATGCGAAAAGAGACGTTGATTCATGTTCAATTTTTTACTAGAAAACTTTACTAGAAAACAAATTTCTTTACATAAAGCGGACATATATATACGGCTTTACCCTCATACTCCAAGTGAAGACATCGGCCCTTCAGATATTAAGATACATCTCACGAATTTGATCTCCGTTTTGTTTGATCTAGGTCGTAATCCTTGCTCATTCACGTTCATTAGCTTCTTTATGAGATTGGGACCTTTGATAACTTTTGAATAAACTTTGACAATGTGGATCCCCAGGTCATGCAGCAAAGTCGTATACTCCTCTTGTTAGGCTTTTCGTGCCATGTTTTTTTCGGACCACCGTATTATCTTCCACCTTATCAAGAAACCCGTATTCCATAACAAGCTTTCTAATCTAGTAATCGAACTCAAATCAACATCTCTTTTCTAAGATGCAAATGCAATGCAATCATGATGTCATGCAATCAAAACAAAATAAACCCAAGTCAGTATCACACAAAAAATATATAATCCAACACAAATATGAAATAGCACGAACATTTATTCAGGAATCCACTAGGGTTTGGTATAGCTCTACCTAGGGCAAGTTCCTAAAGCTCACTATATGGGGGCTTAGTTTCTAAAGTAAGGGTACCCGAACCAGCAGATTCCTCGATCCTCACCCATTATAGGCTCATGTGGATCGAGTTCAGTTCAGGGGGATACATTTCCCTATGGCTGCACGGAGATGAAAATCTCACGAAGACATAGGTACGAATGTATCCCAAAAGCGGTCCACTACCCTGCACGGAGTGAAAACCTCACGAAGGACTAGTTTCTCGCTCCCACTTAAGGGTGAAATGCAAAATGCAAATGCAAAGTTGTCAACTTTCCAAGATGAAAAATCAATGAACGCGAAGGGAACTCATGAACAAAAAACTTTTTGATTTTCGACACAAAGACAAACATAATCAGTTTATGGCTCAACTCTCTAATGTCCCCAGCGGAGTCGCCAAGCTGTCGGAACCGTTTTTTTTGAAAACAAAAAATTTAGTTGTCGACTTAAAAATAATAAAACTGGAGTGCCACCGATCCTTTATTAAGGTGTGATCGGCTCACCTTAAAATGATTTTGGTTTACGAAACTTGAGAAAATGAGTCCGGGAGTCAGTTACGCACGAGGAAGGATTAGCACCCTCGCAACGCCCAAAATCGGTACCAAATTGATTCTTTAATGCCTTGGTGTCGAAAATTTGAAAAGATTTTAAAAGGAAACTTTTTATTTCATGAATGAATCAAAATAGTAAGACATTCTTATTTCAAAGAAATAAAACACCACACCCAGTGAGTTAGGGCACAATGTTTTTAAATCTTCAAAATACCCGAATATTGCCTTTTGCTTTTGAAAATTCTTATTTAGAGAAGAAAATGTCATGACCGAGAAGTTAGGACCCAACATTTTGAATTCGAGAATAAGCTCTTATTTAAAATTTTGAATTTATTGCAAAACGAATACTTGGCTTTCTAAATTTATCAAAAATAATCGTAATCCAAAGAAGTTAGGACACGATCTTTCTCAAGAATCACGAATGCCAAATATCTTGAAAATTTATGAAATATCATGATTTTAATACTTTAATGAAACCAAAATATATTTCCCAAAAGGTAAGTTAAAAGTTAACGTATAATATGAAACAAAAACCTAAATTTAAAGCACATATGAATATACATTTACAAAATATACACATGAGTAAAATATACAAGTAAATTTGCAAACATGTGTGCATGTATTTTTCAAAAAACATATAAGTATACATGTGAGAGAAAAGGAATGAAATATATAAACAAAAACCTTGTAATAATTTATAAAAAAAGTATGTACTTATGTACATGAAAATTATGAAAATAAGATTTTAAAAATATATATGTATATGTATATATATTTACAAAAAATGTATAAGTATATATATAAAATATAAAGTATATAAAAGTTAAAAAATATAAAAAAGCGTATGGATAAAAGATATGCACATGTACATATAAAATAGAAATATACTGAATATATACGTATTTGAGAAAAAGATAATTTGAAAACAAAAGTATGTATATATAAAGAAAGTTTGTATGTACAAAATATATATATTTAAAATCTTTTAAAATATATGTATGTATATTATCTAAAACATGCGTGTATATGTATAGTAATAATAATAATAATAATAATAATAATAATAATAATAATAGTAATAATAATAATAAAATCATAGCACGACATAATAAAATAAAAAAAGGATAAATTGAACTAAAAAGGGAAAAAAAACTAAATTCGAAGTAAATCTGAAAATAGGACCACATTGAATGCGCGAGCAAGAGTGGAGGACCAAAAGGGAAATTATTCCCTCCCTCCAAAAACGTTGCGCAGCAGTGGGCTAAATTGAAAAACAAATAAAAATTGCGGCTCAATTTAAAAAGAAACAAAGCAGGTTTAATTGCAACGCGCCATGAACAGGAGGGACTCAATGCGCAATTTACCCTTTAAAGCCAAACGCGCGGATCCTCCCCTTCGGGTCGGGTCACCGCGCGGGTCAAGGCTTGGATAAAACGGCGCCGTTTTGAGGTTTCAATAAAACCCAACTTTTCCTTTTAAAAATTTCATAACCCATTTTAAAACAAAAAGAATGCTGCACCCATCCTCCCTTTTTTGTTCTCTGCTAGGGTTTTATACCCAAGCCGCCGCGCCGTCGTTCCACCGTGCGCCACAGCTCCGATCGCGACGGAGGTGGCCCCGATCGACGCTTTCGACCAGAGAGAGGTAAGCTTCCCTTCTTCTTTTCTTTGTTACCTCTTAAAAAAAACAAAAATGCAAAAGAAAAGGAAAAAATAAAATAAAACTACAAGAACCCGATTCACCTTAAGAAAAAAAATCTTTCTACTTTCTGTTTTTCTTTTGATTTCTTTCTCTATTTCTCTGTATTTTCGTATTTCTTTTTAATGAATATCCCCTTTACGGATCTTCAATCGGTTTATATAATCAAATAAAGAAAAATAAAATCAAACGAAAATCATTATTTCCTATTATTGTTATTTGTTATTTTTGTTATTTCCTTCTTTCTCGTTGTTGTTTAGTTGATGTTTGTTCTTTGCAGATGTGTGCACGACGCATGAGGGAGAGTCATGTTGCGACATTCAGCGCATGAGGGTGAGGTTGTTGTTGGGATGTGCGGCTAATTGCTTAGGGTTTCTATTTTGGGGGTTTGGGCTAATTGTTTGGGTAATTAGGCTTAAGTGGGTATTGGGCTGTTAATTGGGCCTGTTTTGAGTGGGCCGGGCAATTTGGGCTTGTACATGTAAGGTATGTTTTTTTTAAAGAAAACTTTTGTTGTTGTTCTTAATTTTGATGATATTAAAACATTTAAAATAATATATATCTTTAGATAAATGAATGGAGTATATTTCATGAAAAGATAATTAAGAATTGAAGCATGTTAAATTATATATGAAAGTAGAATGAGAGTGAGAATAAGTGGTAGGAAATAGGAATAATTAATGAGTATCTATACATTTATCTATTCCTTTTTCCTTTTGCAAAGATAGAATGTTTATATCTTCACCATCTTCAAAGTCGTCAAGAAATATTGAAGACATCTCTTAGGTATGAATTTTCAATTCTTTTATCTATAAAACTTTCAAACTTATTAAATATGATAAATGTTTAATATTTCCTTGTTTTTTTACTTTGTTATTAGTTAATATAACATTCTTAGAAAATTCATAAATAAATGTAAGAATAATTAATGATTATAAAAGTTGTGTTCTCATATCATATTAATAAAGGTTCATAAGTGTTAGAAAACACTCTAAAAATCATTAAAAGTGACTTTTTATAATTATAATTATAATTATTATGTTTTACAATAAGTTGTACGAATTTTAAAAAATTCACGACCGCGATACCCGCAGTGACCGCAATAGCGTTCGTTATGTCCGCGACCGCGATAAACGCGACGCGACCGAAAATGCGACCGCGACCGCAATTTAAATCCCTGATCTCAATTGTAAGATGCTGTTCCAATCTCACTATTAGTTGTTGTTTATTTGCCTTGAATCTTACAACTCCAAATGAAAAACCAATCTTTTGTTGCATCAAATGGAGAAAAAACAAACATATGAAGAAAAGCAAATTAACATCCTTTACAGATTACTGATATCAGAAACTGACCATCAACTTACTTTTTTCTTTTTACCAGACCCAAATAAGTGGTTGGTTCTATCAGACATGGAATTAAGGAAACGACAGAGAAGAGCAGCTTTGTCAAAATCACCGTCTTCGCGAGCTTTTACGATTTGGAACATAACAACAAGCCGAATCCGATTTTGCCGAATCCGATTGAAAGCTGATTGCTTCACAATCGCTTCACTTTCCAGTCTGACTTCATCGCATTGGCGTCTAACATCTTCCAACTTTCCTCGTATCTTCCTTTGTTCATCTCTTATGCATCTTTGATCGTCCTTTATCTGTCCCATATTTTGTTTTAGTCCATGGAACTTGGCGTTCAAACTCTTCGTTTTTCGTTTCGAGACCTCCTCTTTCTTGGTCACGCTCAAGTTCTCAATTAAAATCGAAACTGAAACAGACTGAGATTGAAAATTAAACTTGGATTGGGGTGAGTGAAATGGCATGAACATTAAGGGATTTATATAACAATTACGGAAACAGCGGCTGAAATTGAGAGGAAGGTGAAGAGAAATGGGGGCGAAAGGAAGAAGAAGTAATAGATAGCTTTATAGGGACGTAAATGTTGTGAGGGTTAAAATCGGTCGATTTTTCAACTTGCATGGGACGACATTAAGGAGATTTGATTCGAGTGGTGTACGACTGAATGAGAGACTTGCTATTGGTTGCCTCTAATATCAGTTTTATTTTAATCCTCAGTGGTCCCACACCAATATGATTTCTTACCATTTCTCCTATTGGGAGTTTAGCTTACGTTAAGATTATCATAAAATTTGCTTCCTACCTTAGTCAAACCTCTTAAAATACTCGACAATTTCTTTAATATTTCACAAGAAAACAAAATTATCTTTTTTAACCTTTAATTCTTCCAATTGATTTATTAATTATAAACTCGTAATAATATGAGTTTAATACTAAAAATTAAATTTTAAATAAATATTTACTTTTACTTTTTAATAAAATGTTAAAACCTTTTATTTACTTTCACATTATAGAATAATTAGATAAAAGTTTAATTACTAACCTAATTATTATATTCTCTAATAATTACAACATATTTTAATTCTCAAGGCATATTTGACTGGTGGCAACTAGTGAGAAATTTTAAAATAGAACCAAAATCATTTTAGTAATTAAATTAAAATAAATGGTTTTTTTAATATAAAAATAATAATTAATTACGAAAAAGGTATGAAAAACAATACGTATTTGTTACAGTGTTCTGACGTTGCTGCCTGACATAGTGACGGCACCAAACTTTAAATGGGTAAATTGTGTCATAACCCCCTTGTTTATTATTTTTTTCTTTTTGATTAAAACACTTTGGGGTTTTTTCTTTTTAGCATCTCTCACATTTTAATTTTTCATTTGCTTCTCAGATCTGGGGAGTACCCAAAGGAATACTACATCAATAACGACAACCCCAGGAGACTGACTCCAACATCCTCATCTTCTTCGTCATAACCAACAAAAACTGACAAAGCAAATCCTACACAGAAAAAGGAAATCACTTTTGCTTTAAACCTCAAAGACACTATACAAAAGAAACTCTCCTTTATTTTTGTTGTATTTTTATTTTGATTGTGAGATTATAGCAAAGGATTTAGTTTTCAACCTTCATTTTTTTATTTTTGTTGTGAGAAAAACAAACTAGTTATGGTTGAAGTTATGGGGAAGGGAAATATGTTTACGAGTTGTTACTATAGCCAGATGAACGCTCATCATTGACGAAGAAGATAAGGATGTTGAAGTCAGTCTCCTGGGGTTGTCGTTGCTGGTGCAGTACTCCTTTGGGTACTCCCCAGATCTGAGAAGCAAATAAAAATTTTCAATGTGAGAGATGTTAAAAAGAAAAAGAAATCCAAAATGTTTTAGTCAAAAAGACAAAAATAATAAACAAGGGGGTTATGAAGCAATTTACCAATTTAAAGTTTGGTGCCGCCACTATGTCAGCAGCACCCTTAGAGCCCTTTTTCAGCTGCCAATCAAAACAATAAATTTATAGATCAAGTCCCTGAATATTTTAGGTCATCACATTTTAGTTTGGTGTCACCAATATGTCAGGTGGCACCATCAGAACACTGTAGCAAATGCCTATTTTTGTAATTAATCTGTTTTCCATACTTTTTTGTAATTAATTATTTTTTTATTACTTGGGGCTAAAACCCGATTCTAAGCTTTAAATTTTGTATTTATCTTAACTTATTAAAATAAAACCAACACTCAATCTTGTTTTGTTCTTTTTATCATGTAGTTAAAGTATAAGGGTGAAAATATTTTGGATAACTTTTCTTTTAGATTTAATTTCTCTCTTTTTGAGAAAAAATTGGAATGGAAAGCAAGATGTTAGAGTTTCTAAGATTAACTAATTTATGTATTAGGTATTTGTTTTTCTTGACTGAAAAATTGGTCAACCATTTCATTCTAAAAATTTGATATTTTTCTTGGTTGAGTAAAAAGTGAGTACTTAAAATCAACAAAATAAAAATCTCAGTTCTTTTAGAATGAAATGGTCAACCAATTTTTCAATCAAGAAAAACAAATATCTAATACCCAAATGAATTAATCTTAATAATCTTAATCTCTTACTTTCCATTCTAATTTTTTCTCAAAAAAAAAGAACAGAAAATAAATCTGAAAGTAAAGATTATTCAAAAAAAATACCCTAAGACTTCAATTACACAGTAAAAAAGAAAAAGAAAAAGTGGGCGTTATTGAGTTT
This sequence comes from Gossypium raimondii, assembly GCF_025698545.1. Lineage (NCBI taxonomy): Eukaryota > Viridiplantae > Streptophyta > Magnoliopsida > Malvales > Malvaceae > Gossypium > Gossypium raimondii. Next base: position 40,594,626 of record NC_068577.1, read on the forward strand.
ATTTTAATAAGGTAAGATAAATACAAAATCTAAAGTTTAAAAACCATTTACTTTGATCTATGACTTAGATCATTTTGGTTTTCATTTTAAAAGTTTTCACTATAGTTTCCATCTATTTGATTGGCGAGTATAATTATATCATAATTAGTTTCCATCTATTTGATTGGCGAGTATAATTATATCATAATTCTCATCATGTTTGATAGTATAAATTGTAATTATACAATTACATAATTCTAAATTCTAAAAAATTATTATTATAAAATTATCAATAATACTTGAGAAAAACAACTATAAACAAGAAAAACAACTCTAAAAATAACAAAACCTAAAATCAAATCATCATGCATCATACATTGGCCTAAGGAAATATTGGACAATACAATTACTAACAACATTAACAAGAAAAATAAACAATATATGCAATTTTATTAGATTATGTAAGATAATTTTAATCAATATTATTTACTTTAGTTAGTTATTTAGTATTTTAGAATGTATAAAAAATTATCATTCGTTAATGAAATTTTCAGATTATTTAAGTCGGATTAATAAAATAACATATAACTATATTTTAAGAAAATTAAATCAATATCGTAAAATTAAAATCAAATTATTATTGTAATACCCAATTGTTGCCCAGGGCCCAAATTAACCAATCAAACCCAATAAAACTTGGGCCAATCCTGACCCAATTACATTTGGCCCAACAAGGCCCAAGTGTGCAAACCCTAGCAATGCCCTAAACAGTAGTTGACAGCAATCACCCCACGCCGCAGCAACCGTTGTACTGCGCACGTCGCCCCGCACAACGCACGTACCTGCAAACCACGAATAGCACTAAGAGGATATACACAGCAGAATTGTAAAAAGGGGGGATTTCGGTTGTATAAAAGGGGAGTCGATTGATGTAAAAAGGGTTAGCAAATTTTTGTATTGGAAAAAAATTAAAAAGGAGAATACAAGGGAGAAAAACATTTTTTTTTTGAAGGTGACAAATTTTGGCTTTGTTTCTTCTGTTATTTTTACTGTTTTTATTTTATTTTGTTTTTTTTCTTATGTTACTTAAAACAACAAAAATAAACGAAGAAAGGAAGGAAAGGAAGACTTATCGTTGAAAGAGTTGCTGGGCATCCTCTTTTCGCCGTTATCTGGTCGGAAAAGGGAGGAGACTGGAACGGCAGAGGGAGTGCAACGGTGTGATTGAAAAATGGCAGAGGAGAGTTTTTTTTTTAGGGATTGAAATGGGTTTTATTGGCTGCAAATGAAATGGGGTTTTATTTATGGGTTATTTATATTTTTAATCCTTTTTATTTTTCCATCATTTCAAAACTTTTTTTTTTGTTTTCAAATTTTTCCATGAAATATCGAATCTGTTTTATTTTTGTCCAGTGCTGTGCAGTGTTTTTGGGTAATTTTCGCCTTCGGCCCTTCCCCTGTTACGAGTGTTTTAAACTACTCCCTTTCTTGTTTTGATTTTCAAATTCAGCTATCAAATTCTGTTTGTTTTTTAACTTAATCCTTGATTTGTTATTTTTAGTTTTTTTTATTATATTGTTAATACTGTTTATTTATATTATTATTAGTTTAATATTATTATATTATATATTATTATATTTACTTATATGCGCATATGCATATTAATATATATATATATATATATTTAAAAAGGCATCTTAAATATCTATTCTATATACATATCATATATTTTATTATTACTTTAGTTTTCTTAGCTTTATGTACATATGTATGCGTATATATTCGTATTTTATAATATTTATATATTTTCTATATCTTATAATCCAAATATATATTTATTAATATGTATGCATATATACCTACATTATTCGGCACTTTTATAAATATATCTTTCAAATCTCCTTTATATATACATATATGTCCATATTTTTATAATTACTAATATATTATGCTTTTATTTTTTTTGTATAAACTTTTTTTTGATTATTTTATTTTTATTATTTTTGTATACATGTATATATATGCATCAATATAAAAACGATATTCAAAGTTAGGGATTTTCGAGGAAAATTGAGCCCTAACGTATTGGGTTCTGATTTTCTTTGTTAATTCCAAATAACCGAGAATATTCGTTATTTAAAATGTATAAGTATAAAAATCATTTTCGGGAACTTAATTTGTGATGTCCTAACGTATTGGGCATGACATATTGCCTTCTCGAAATGAAGATTTTCTTTAAAAATAAAATAGCGATATTCGAAGTTCGGGGGTGTTGAGAAATTTTACCCTAACGTATTGGATTTCTATTTCTTTATCTAACTTGAACATTTGATTATCCTCTTCAGATTTCATCATTTGAGTTTTTTTTTAAAAAAAATCTTTTTAACCCTCGACACTAAGACATTAAATAATCAATTTGGTTCCAATTTTTGGGCGTTACGAGGGTGCTAACCCTTCCTCGTGCGTAACTGACTCCCGAACCTATTTGTCAAATTTCTCAGACCAAAATTATTTTTAAGGTGAGCCGATCACACCTCAATCAAGGATCGGTGGCGACTCCAACTTTTGTTTTTTTAAAGTCGACAACTAGATTTTTTTGTTTTCAAAAAAATGTTTTCGATAGCTTGGCGACTCCACTGGGGAGCTTCAAGAGTCGAGCCATAAATTGATTATTTGGTGTTTTTTTGTCGAAAATTAAAGTTTTTTTAAAAATCATAATTTCCCTTTGCATTCATTGATTTTCATTGTTTGCTTGATTGGTTTAAGTCTATCAGCTTATTTACACTTTTACATCTCATAACGTCGGTCATTTTTACCCCTTTAGGTGGGAGTAAGAAGCTAGTCCTTCGTGAGGTTTTCACCTCCGTATAGGATAGTGGATCGCTTTCGGGATACATCAGTACCTATGCCTCCGTGAGACCTACGTCTCCGCATAGTCATAGGGAAATGTATTCCCCTGAATCGAACTCGGTCTATATGAGCCTATAATGGGTGAGGATCGAGGAATCTGCTGGTTCGGGTACCCTTGCCCTAGAAACCAAACCACATATGGTGAACCATAGGAACTCACCCTAGGTAGAATTACTCTTAACCTTAGTAGATGCCTAATTAGGAGTTTTTACTATTTCTTGGTTGTATTATATTTAATTGTTACTGACTTTTTTATGTTTTACTCTTATTGCATGGCATTACCTTCACATGGCATTTCATTTTAAAAGGCGTTGGTTCGTATTTGATTGCTAGATAGAAAGCTTATCATGGGAAATGGGTTTCTTGATAGAGTAGAGGATAATGCGGCTGTCCGAACTTGGGCTGAAATCACACAGCGTGAAAAAGGTGATAGCTTGGCCGAGGGGTACATATCAGAATTATGAGACTTCACCCGTGTCAGCTTAACCTAGAACAACTTGCAGGAGTTGAAAGAGATTTGGAATCAGTGGAATAATGAGGTTAGACGGTTTTTCTATTCAAATTATGGGGATTTACCTTATTTACTTGATATGAAGGTGGATAAGCGTCTCTTTCGAGCACTCGCACAATTTTGGAACCCCGCTTATAGTTGCTTCATATTTGGGAGGGTTGACTTGGTGCCTACAATAAAGGAATACACGGCTTTGCTTCGGTGTTCGAGGATTCAAGTGGACAAGGTTTACTCGAAAGCTGTAAATGCACCGACATTTTTGAAGAGGTTGGTGAGTATAACCGGGATGAGTGAGCAGTGGGTTACAGCTCGGATCAAGCAAAAGGGGGATAGCAAGTGCATTCCTTGGAAAGATTTGAAGGACCTCATTCCGGCGCACCCAGACATGAAAAAAAAGGTAGATATCTTTGCTTTAAGTATATATGGTTTGGTTGTGTTCCCTAGGGCTTTGGGGCATGTTGGTGAGGCGGTCACTGACTTATTTGATCGGCTTGATAAGAGAGTTACACCAGTCTCGGCAATTTTGGCAGAAACCTTCCTGTCATTGAATGTGTGCCGGAGAGCGGGAGAAGGTAGATTCATTGGATGTGCGCAGCTCTTACTTGCGTGGTTCCATAGTCATTTTTGGAAGGTCGATAAGGTTTCGTATCGGGTCTTCTCTGACAATTATTCACCATTGAAAGAAATAGTGGCTACACCGAGGAGGGATGGCATCTCGGAAGAGAAATGGATGGCTATTTTTCAGAATTTGCATGAGGGGGATATCGAGTGGAGAGCTCTATGGTTGCTTCCAGAAGAGATCCTATATCGATGTGGGGATTTTGATTGGGTTTCTTTGATTGGGATTTGGGGAGCCGTTGGTTATGCACCATTGCTAGAACTAAGGCAATACAGGTCAAGACAGTTTGTGCCTGCAACTCAGGGATTGGTCGAGTGTGAATTCTCGTATAGGGGCGATGGTTACAAGAGGAGAGTTCGTGAGATGGTCAGTGTATGGAATCAGACTCGCCGAATGAAGGGATTAGCTATGGGTTCGATGACAATTCTCGAGTATGGCGAATGGTGGGCTAAGAGGATTAACGATAACATTCCTCGGTTGGGTTCAGAAAATAGTCAGTCAATAGAGGAGTATTTGCGGGTTGTCCCTACTGAGCTGGAAATCATAAAGCAAGACTTTGAAAGGAAAAATGCAGAACTAGAGAAGAAAATAGAGCAAATAGAGGAAGAAAAGATAAATTTGAGACTGGATGCGAATGTTCAGAAGCTTGAGGCTGATAAGCTAAGGAAGGGAAAGAATAAGGCTGAAGAAGAATTAGATAGCTTGAAGACGGATTATAAGAAGCTGCGTCTGTCGATGAAAAATACAGGACTTGGAAAAACTTCAAAGCAATGGCGTGAAGAAATTCGAGAACAAAGAAACAGGTTAGACCGGTGGGAAAGAAAATTCCAAGAGATTCAAGCACGAAATGAAGCATTAGAAAAGAGTTTGTCAGAGAGCTAAAAGGAAAAAGGAGAACTAAAAGACAGAGTAGTTGAGTTAGAAGGGTCTCTCCGTCAGCACAGAAGTCGAAATTCTGTAATAGAGCTGAAAGCAAGTCTGAGCAAGATCAAAGAAATGAAGGGTAAAATAGAAGAGTTGGAAGCATCATTACGAAGTTGTGAGGTTCAGATCGAGCATCTAGAGGCAAAGGAAGGTCGTCAGAATGAGCAACTTCATTATTTCCAAGATCAAGTCAGAAATAGGGATCACGTTATGAGAGAAGCTGTGGTGCAGATTCGAGAAGTGGCAGATCACTTGCAAACTTTGGCAGTACAAGCCGACACGTTGAGCGTAAAGTACAAGCTAGAGTCAGATCGAAGACAAGAGTTAGCATCGTTGCTTAAAAAGATCAAGGTCTTAAGTATTAGGGCAAAGCCATATTTGTAGCTCATTCTATGTAAAGAGATTTATTTTCTAATAAAGTTTTTCTGAAAGTAATTGAAATTAGAATTAACGCATTTTCTGCATTCATTTTTCATATATCGCATTGCATGCATTAAAAATTATCAAAGGGTTCTGATTAATCAAAATAATTCCTCAGTTAACTTGGAATCTAACCAGCCAACTCAGCACCGTTACGGTACACGAGCGAAATCAAGAAGTATGGATCAAAGATTAGAAAAGCTTAAGCAATTCCAGAAAGAAATGCAGGATCAACTTCAGCAGCAAATGCAGGATCAACTTCAGTAGCAAATGTAGGAGCAGCTCGAGAAGATTCAACAGAAAATGATGGATAAAATGGCGGAATCCCAAGGAAGCATGTTGACCCAGTTAACTCAATTCTTGACTGGTGGAAAGGACAAAGGAAAGGGCCCCAGGGCCAATGTTGAAGAGGAAGGTGATGACGGACTCCTATATCCTCCCAGCTTCACTCCTCCATATGTGCCGCCCCAAGCGGAAGTGTACCCGCGTAAATCTTCTGTTACGATTAGGCCTCAGCAATTTTAGGCTGATACTTCAAGGTCGATGAATTTCCAAGTCAGATCAGGCTCCAGTCCTGAGAATAATCCTGTTAATCCTATTGTTCCTGATTTCGATGAAGTAGTTGAAAAAGAGAAAACAAAAGAAGAATTACCAAAGCAATTGGAAGAAAGATGGAAGTGGATTGAGGAGAAATTCAAAGCGATGGAAACTACTGAAAGATGCCATGGGATTGATGCTAAGGATTTAAGTTTGGTACCGAATTTAATGCTCCCTTACAAGTTTAAAATGCCGGATTTCGAGAAGTATAATTGAACCACTTTCCCTGAAGCCCACATTACTATGTTTTGTAGGCGAATGACTGGGTATGTTAATAATGACCAGTTATTGATACACTGTTTTCAGGATAGCCTCACGGGGGCAGTGTCTAAATGGTATAATCATTTAAGCTGTGCTAGGATCAGCTCTTGGAGGGATTTAGCACATGCTTTTATGAAACAGTACAGTCATGTGACGGAAATGGTTCCTGATAGGATTACTTTGTAGAACATGGAGAAAATTTTGAATGAAGGTTTTAGACAGTACGCTCAGAGGTGGAGAGAGGTGGCAGTGCAAGTCCAACCACCTCTCCTTGAAAGAGAAATGACGATGCACTTTGTAAATATGCTAAAGGCTCCCTTCATTACACACATGTTAGGCAGTGCCACAAAAAATTTTGCTGACATAGTCATGAGTGGTGAGATGATTGAAAGTGCTGTAAAGAGCGGGAAGATTGATGTTGGAGAGAACAACAGAAGGTAAAACTCAAAGAAAAAGAAAGTGAGGTGAACAACGTGAATACATACAACAAGTCAATTACGGTGAATCAGCCCAGGAAGGTAGTGGTAGGTCAACAGGGTTCATCTAAGCAGGAATCTGGTGTGAGGCCAAATACTGAGAGGCCCCAGTTCACACCCATCCCTATGTCATACAAAGAGTTGTATCAGGATTTATTTAACGCGCACGTTGTTGCCCCATTTTATTTGACTCCTTTACAGCCTCCATATCCTAAATGGTATGACGCGAATGCACAATGCGATTACCATACAGGAGTTACGGGGCACTCCATAGAGCATTGTACTACTTTTAGAGAGCTTGTTGAGAAGCTCATTAAGATGGACATTGTCAAAGTAGATGATTCATCAGGTATAGAAAATCCATTACCCAATCATGCTGATGCTGAGGTAAATATGGTGGGTGAAGGTACGGGGAAGAAGGTCAAGGAGAATATTGCTGAGGTAAAGATCCCTTTGAAAAAAGGTTTGGAAAGAAATGGTAGGAAGAGGGTTAATTGTTTCGGATTTAGTGGGGGTGGCAAGACCCATAGTTATTGTGAGTTCCATTATGATGTGGGACACGAAATTCAGAGATGTGAGGAATTTAGAGCTCTGGTTCAGAGCTTGATGGATAATAGAGAAGTAGAGTTTTTTGAAGAGGTGTAAGGAAAAGGAAGTGTATGTGCGTCAGAGTCAGCGACGAGGATTCCGAGGGTTAATCGTCCTGTGATCATCATCTCGAACCCTAGGGTTAATGAGGTTAGGGCACAGGTGATGCCGAAGATTGTAATTTAGAAGCCGACAAAGTTTTCACGCAAGGATAGTAAGAACGTCCTCTGGAATTATGAGTGCGATGTAACAGTCTCGAGAAAAGAAACTTTAGTCAGTGTTCTAAAAGAAAACCAAAAGATAGGTTCTTATGCAAATGCTGAGATGTACTGCAGTCGGATAAATGCTCAAGCAGAGTCAGCGGAGGGAGAAGTTCTTACGGCGGAGCAAAAGGAAGAGAGGTCATTGATTAATGAGCCAATAAATGAGGAAGAAGCTACTGAATTCTTGAGATTTTTGAAGCACAGTGAGTATAGCGTGGTAGAGCAGCTGCATAAATAGCCAGCTCGTATATTTGTGTTGGCCTTGCTCATGAGTTCAGAGGTGTATCGAAATGCGCTGATGAAGGCATTAAATGAAGCATACGTGGCAAGTGATATTTCTATCAACCAATTGGATCGGTTGGTCAACAATACAAGCGCTGATAATTTTATCTTCTTTAACGATGATGAAATACCATCTGGAGGTATGGGGTTCACTAAAGCTCTACACATTACTGCTTAGTGTAAAGGAAGCATGGTGTCGGGAGTTTTAATTGATAATGGGTCTGCATTGAATGTACTGCCCTTATCTACTCTCAATAGACTACTTGTGGATAGCTCACATATGAAAACGTGTCAAAATACGGTGAGGGCATTCGATGGAACGGAAAAAAAAGTTTTGGGGAGAATTGAGATACCATTGCTGATTGGCCCAAATACTTATGAAGTAGATTTCATTGTAATAGATATCAAGCCTTCATATAACTATTTATTGAGGAGACCTTGGATACATTCGGCAGGGGCTGTTCCTTCATCGCTGCATCAGAAGTTAAAATTAGTGTCAGAAGGACGGTTAGTGACAATAAATGCCGAGGAAGGTATTATTGCATCAATAACCAGCAATACGCCATACGTGGAGACGGATGATGAGGCAGTGGAATGTTCTTTCCGGACTTTAGAATTCGTAAATGCAACATTATTGCTGAGGGGAATAGAATTCCAGTACCGAAGATATCCAGGACTACAAGAACGGGCCTTCAATTAATGGTGGGAAAATGAGCTCTACCGGGAAAAGGATTGGGAAGATATTTGCAAGGAGGAGTTGAAGCACCAGTGATGAAAGAAAAGTTTAATCATTTTGGTCTGGGCTATAGACCAGATGTAAAACAAAGAAGAAAGGAAATGGAGAGAAGACAAGAGAGAAGAAGGGCACGCCTGAGTGGAAATGAAGTTAGGTGGGAGCCTATGGCTTTTCCTCACATATCCAAGACTTTCGTATCAGGAGGGTTTATTCATCCGAAATGAAGAGTGCTTAAAGTGAAAGGTGTTGAAGAATTGCTGGGAGATGTCCACATCAATGCCCTAGACATAGTTGAAAGAGAGACTTTGCCAGAGATTCGCCCTTACGAGCCTGGAAGTGATCTGAACAATTGGACTGCGGAAAATATTCTTGTAGTTTTTAGAGCTTGTTCAGAGTAAATATGCAGAACATCCTTGTTGTTTTTGACTTAAAATATAATTTCTTTATGGATTATGCACATGTTGAATATTATAATTTCAATAAATACTCTTTTTCGTATGTATTTTTGAGCCAGTATTTTTGAGCCAGTATTCTTTTAATATTTTTTCGAGTAATTATTCTTTTTTTCTTTTTCTACATCATTCTTTTATTCATTTCATAATCATATTTTGTTCATAAATTCATACATTCTTTGTATATTCTTTGGCACCTATCATAGGTCCCCGGATATCAATGATATGAATGACGCTGCTTCAGACTAAGAATCACCTTTTGAACAAGACATGTGTTTAGAAGGATCACAGGATTTTGAAGATGACGTGGACTGTGATGTATCTCCGGACTTATTGAGAATGGTAGAACAGGAAGATAAGCAAATCTTACCTTATAAAGAATCATTAGAGATTGTGAATCTAGAGGAGGGAAAAGAGGTAAAGATCGGAACTGACATTTCCGCCAAGACAAGGCAAGACCTCTTTTGAATTACTCTGTGGATTCAAAGATGTCTTCGCATGGTCATATCAAGATATGGCTGGGTTAAGCACTGATATTGTAGAGCACCGTCTTCCCATAAAAGAGGATTGCAAGCCAGTTCAGCAGAAGCTCAGAAGAATGAGGCCTGACATTGTGCTAAAGATAAAAGAAGAAGTCAAGAAGCAGTTTGGTGCTAGGTTCTTGCAAGAAGTTAAGTATTCAGAATGGGTAACTAATGTTGTCCCTGTCCCTAAGAAAGATGGGAAGGTGCGAATGTGTGTGGATTACAGGGATTTGAATAGGGCCAGTCCAAAAGATAATTTTCCGTTACCTCACATTGATACTTTGGTAGATAATACTGCAGGTTAGTCATTGTTTTCTTTCATGGACGGTTTTTCTGGATATAATCAAATAAAGATGCATCTAGAAGATATGAGAAAGACCACATTTATTACTTTATGGGGAACGTTCTATTATAAAGTGACGCCCTTTGGATTAAAGAATGCGGGGGCAACTTATCAAAGAGCTATGGTAACGTTGTTTCATGACATGATGCACAAGGAGATTGAGGTTTATGTTGACGATATGATTGCAAAATTCAGAACGGAAGATGAGCATGTTCAAGTTCTGCGGAAATTATTTTTGAGACTAAGAAATTTTCAGCTCAAGCTTAATCCAACAAAGGGCACCTTTGGGGCTAGATCAGGGAAGTTGTTGGGCTTCATAGTCAGTGGGAAAGGGATTGAAGTTGACCCAGACAAAGTCAGGGCAATACGAGATTTGCCTCCACCACACACTCAGAAAGAAGTACGAGGTTTTTTTGGGAAGACTGAATTATATTTCTCGATTTATTTCACAACTAACTGAGAAATGTGATCCCATATTCCGTCTTCTAAAGAAGCATAATCCGGGCGCATGGGATGAAGAATGCCAGAAGGCTTTTGACAAAATAAAATAATATTTTTCTAATCCTCTAGTGCTATCACCACCTAATCCGGATAGGCCATTAATATTGTATTTAACAGTATTTGACAATTCCATGGGGTGTGTGTTAGGCCAACATGATGAGACAGGGAGAAAAGAAAGGGCAATATACTATCTCAGTAAGAAGTTCACTGATTGTGAAGGTAGATATTCGGCTATTAAAAAGTTGTGTTGTGCTCTGGTTTGGACAACTCGAAGATTACGACAATATATGTTGTATCATATAACTTGGCTGATTTCAAAGTTAGACCCCTTAAAGTATATGATGGAGTCGATTGCTTTGAATGGGAGGATGGCTAGATGACAGATCTTGCTTTCTGAATTTGACATAGTGTATGTGAGTCAGAAGGTTGTGAAAGGGAGCGCAATAGCGGACTTTTTAGCTAGCAGAGCCCTGGTGGATTATGAGCCTTTGAACTTTGATTTCCCAAATGAGGATTTGATGTATGTGGCAACCACTGAAGAAAATCCCCAAATGGATCAGGTGTGGAAGTTAAATTTTGATGGAGCCTCAAATGCTGTAAGTAATGGAATTGGGGCAGTCCTGATATCTCCAAGCGGAGATCATTATCCTTTTGCTAGCAAACTGGATTTTGATTGCACTAACAATATGGCAGAATATGAAGCATGCATTATGGGCATTTGTGTAGCCATCGAGCGTAAAATCAAAGTGTTAGAAGTATATGGGGATTCCGCATTGGTGATATACCAACTCAAAGGGGAATGGGAGACAAGAGACCCTAAACTGATCAATTATCGAAAGATGGTTCTTGAATTGATAGACGAGTTTGATGACATTACTTTTTGTTATCTTCCACGAGATGAGAATCAGATGGCTGATGCGTTGGCTACCTTAGCCTCTATGATCCGAGTGAATAGGTTAGAGGATATGAAGCCTATTCAGATGAGTATTTCTGAAATCCCGACTCATTGTTATAATGTTAAGGAAGAGGAAAATGATGACCATCCCTGGTATTTGAATATCTTGCGATATGTAAAGAATCGTGAGTATCCAGATCAGGCAACGAAGAATGATAAGAGAGCACTGAGAAGATTGGCTATTGACTATGTTCTAGATGGAGAAATCCTGTACAAAAAAGGGAATGATCAAGTACTGCTAAGATGTGTGGACGCAGTGGAAGCTAGAAAAATTCTAGAAGAAGTCCATGAGGGTATCTGTGGAACACATGCAAATGGTTTCACAATGGCCAGACAGATCATGAGATTTGGGTATTATTGGTTTACTTTGGAAAGGGATTGCATCAGCTATGCTAAGAAGTGCCATAAATGTCAAATTTATTGCGATAAAATGCATTTACCTCCTTCACCTCTTCATGTTATGACTTCTCCATGGCATTTCTCTATGTGGGGCATGGACGTCGTTGGGCCAGTATTGCCAAAGGCTTCTAATGGGCATCGCTTCATCTTTGTGGTTATTGACTACTTTACCAAATGGGTGGAAGCTGATTCATATGCAAATGTCACGAAGTCAGCAGTTAGCAGATTCTTGAAAAAGGAAATCATATGTCGATATGGAATGCCTGAGAGGATCATATCTGATAATACGTTGAATTTGAACAATAGTGCAATAGCGAAGGTCTGTAGTCAATTCGGGATCAGACATCATAACTCGTCGCCATACCGCCCAAAGATGAATGGTGCAGTAGATGCAGCCAATAAGAATATCAAGAAAATTGTGAGAAAGATGACTGAGACTTACAAGGATTGGCATGAGAAATTACCGTTCGCTCTCTTTGCTTATAGAACGTCTATCAGAACGTCGACTGGGGCAACACCTTTCTCTTTGGTTTATGGCATGGAAGCAGTTTTACCTATTGAAATAGAAATTCCTTCTCTCCGGGTATTATCTAAGTTGAAATTGGATGAGGCAGAGTGGGTTCAATCTCCTTATGATCAATTGAACTTAATAGAAGGGAAAAGTCTAAAGGCTGTTCGGCATGGTCAGATGTATCAAAAAGGATGATGCGAGCCTACAACAAAAAGGTTCGTCCCAGAAAATTTAATGAAGGGGGCTGGTGTTAAAGAAGATCCTTCCGATACAAAAGGATTTTAGAGGAAAATGGATGCCAAATTAGGAAGGTCCATATGTTGTAAAGAAAGCCTTTTCAGGAGAAGCTTTGATTTTGAGTGAGATGGATGGCAAAGATTTGCCAAACCCTGTAAACTCGGATGCGGTTAAGAAATACTTTTCTTAAAAAAAAGAAGAAGAAAAAAGGGGAGAGGCCAAGGTGAAAACCCGCAAAGGGCACTTTGAGACCAAAGGGGATTTGAGTTGAAAACCCGAAAAAAGGCAGCTCAAATGTTGATCAAGTGGCGTAACCGGTGATCTTGTAATGATTGAATCAGTGGGAAAGGGGACGCAACATCTTGGGGCATCGACAGAGTGCTGTAGATCTTCTAAGTACATGTCGGATTCAGAGTGGTCTTCAGGAAGTTTGCGCAGAGAAGTTCAAACTACGATATCTCGGACACCTAGTCTTCTCAGTATTTATATTTTGGAATACTTTATTCCTTTTTAAGATTCATGTTTCCAATCCATTCATCTTTTCTTCTTACTATTCTTTATAATCTACTCATCTTGAGCTTTATTCTCAATGAATTTCATCTTGTCCATTTCGATAGTCTTGTCCAAGCTTTTTTTCATTGGGACAATAGGATAATACTACTTTTATAAAGGAAATTTTGCATATTACTTTGGAAGTTTCTAAATAATATGGGAACTTGAAACAAGATTATTGTTTAGAACGCACCAGGCCTAAAGGTTGAATATCTAAGAGGGAAAAGTCTAAATTAAGAATATCCATTCATATTTTGTTGTCAAAAACATTGACTGAACAAAATGGCAAGATGTCGTGTTGGTGACAAAGCTTCAAGGAACAAGCAAGCAATGATCACCGAGTATTAAGAAGAAGTTGTTCTTGGAGAAGAAAATTCTTCATTTGTGCATGAGCATTTGGTATGACACCCTAGGAATGGTGTAAGAGACCAAAGAGTTTCATATCCTGTATCCTTGAATTGAGATAACAGAGGATTAAGAAAGAGCCAAATCTTTTTACTCTTGGGTTACAACAGGAGAAAGATGGTACAAATTTTGTATCCCGGTGGATCAAACTTGGAGATTTATAGTGGGGGCAATCTGATCAAGTGTTCCTTTGGAGACGCAAGCTGAGTGAAAAGACGCTATAGCACACTAGCGATAAAACTTTAATAGACTTTGAGTAATGATAACCTAAGTGATAAAGAGGGATCATTCTCGAAAAAATAATATTTTACATTCATTCAAACGTCATTTATATATGTCTAGTTAGGAGCATGTGATTTATTTTGGTAATGACATCCTAATCGCTAGGCATAATTAGGTTCATAAATTGAATTATACAGGTCATGTTCCCCAGAGAACAAACCGGTGAAGCTTCAGCCTTATCTCCCTGAGCAGCAGTGGAGTAGGTTGGAAATGACAGATCTTGCCTTCCTGTACTGGTAGCGAAGCAGATCGAAGGCACCAGTCTTATCGCCTTGATGTGCAATGGAAATGATTGAAGCCACATCGGCGAATCTTATTTCCCTGGCATTGTAGCAGAGCAGATTGAAGCCATGACGACGAATCTTATCTCCCTGGCATTAAGGCTTGGATTAGTTGAGGTGGAGTGGATTGAAGCTGTGGGCAGCGAATCCTATCTTTTTGGCATTACAGTGGAACGGATTGAAGCCACAACGGTGAATCTTGTTTCCCTGGCAGTGTTGTGGAATAGATTGAAGCTACGACGGCGGATCTGGTTTCCCCGACATTGCAGTTAAAAATATTGAAGCCACAACGGCGGATCTTACTTCCCTGGCGGTGTAGTGGAACAGATTGAAGCTACGACGGCGGATCTAGTTTCCCCGACATTGCAATTTAAAAGATTGAAGCCACAACGACGAATCTTACCTCTCTGGCGGTGTAGTGGAATAGATTGAAGTCACGACGGTGAATCTTGTTTCCCTGACATTGCAGTTAAACAAATTGAAGTAAATAATTCTATCTCCCTAAAGTTGCATTGGAGCGGATCAAAATGATAGATCTCATCTCTCTAATGTTGCAATAGAGCAGATTGTATCAGACTCATCTTTAAAATTGCAGTGGAATAAGTTGAAATGACAGATCTTATCTCTCTGAAGTTGCAATAGAGCAGATCGCATCAAACTTATTTTTAAAATTGCAGCAGAATAAGTTGAAGCTACAAGTCTTATCTCCCTAAAATTGCAGTGGAACAGACTAAAGATAGTAAATTTTATTCTTTTGAGAAGTTACAAGATACAAGTCCTATCTCCCTGACGTTACAGTGGAGGGGATCGAAACACAAATTCCTATACCTTTGAAGACGCAGTAGGTTGGAATGAGGCTACAAGAAGAAGAAGTGTACCAAAGTCCAACATGACCGGGCAAAATTGGTTATTTTTAAAGTCTTTGCTATGTTCCCATTACATGACAACGAGCAAAGAGGGGCAGCTGTAATACCCAATTGTTGCCCGGGGCCCAAATTAACCAATCAAACCCAATAAAACTTAGGCCAATCCTCGACCCAATTACATTTGGCCCAACAAGGCCCAAGTGTGCAAACCCTAGCAATGCCCTAGTTAGATTGACAACAATCACCCCACGCCGAAGAACCATTCTATCTGCAAGACGTCGCCTCAAGACAACGCACGTGCACGCAAACCACGAATAGCACTAAGAGGATATACATGAGAATTGTAAAAAGGGGGATTTCGGTTGTATAAAAGGAGTCGATTGATGTAAAAGGGTTAGCAAATTTTGTATTGGAAAAAATTAAAAGGAGAATACAAGGAGAAAAACATTTTTTTTAAGGTGACAAATTTTGGCTTTGTTTCTTACGTTCTTTTTCTTGTTTTTATTTTATTTTGTTTTTTTCTTATGTTACTTAAAACAACAAAATAAACGAAGAAAGGAAGGAAAGGAAGACTTATCGTTGAAAGAGTTGTTGGGCATCCTCTTTCGCCGTTATCTGGTCGGAAAAGGAGGAGACCTGGAACGGCAGAGGAGTGTGGCGTGATTGAAAAATGGCAGAGGAGAGTTTTTTTAGGGATTGAAATGGGTTTTATTGGCTGCAAATGAAATGGGGTTTTATTTATGGGTTATTTATGTTTTAATCCTTTTATTTTTCCATCATTTCAAAACTTTTTTTTTGTTTTCAAATTTTTCCATGAAATATCGAATCTGTTTTATTTTGTCGGTCTTTGTGCAGTGTTTTTGGGTAATTTTCTCCTTCGCCCTTCCCATATACAGTGTTTTAAACTACTCCTTTCTTGTTTTGATTTTCAAATTCACTATCAAATTTCATTTGTTTTTAACTTAATCCTTAATTTGTTATTTTTAGTTTTTTATTATATTGTTAATACTGTTTATTTATATTATTATTAGTTTAATATTATTATATTATATATTATTATTATATTTACTTATATGCGCATATGCATATTAAAATATATATATATTTAAAAAGGCATCTTAAATATCTATTCTATATACATATCATATATTTTATTATTACTTTAGTTTTCTTAGCTTTATGTACATATGTATGCGTATATATTCGTATTTTATAATATTTATATATTTTCTATATCTTATAATCCAAATATATTTTTTTAATATGTATGCATATATACCTACATTATTCGGCACTTTTATAAATATATCTTTCAAATCTCCTTTATATATACATATATGTCCATATTTTTATAATTACTAATATATTATGCTTTTATTTTTTTTGTATAAACTTTTTTTTGATTATGTTATTTTTATTATTTTGTATACATGTATATATATGCATCAATATAAAAACGATATTCAAAGTTAGGGATTTTCGAGGAAAATTGAGCCCTAACGTATTGGGTTCTGATTTTCTTTGTTAATCTCAAATAACCGAGAATATTCGTTATTTAAAATGTATAAGTATAAAAATCATTTTCGGGAACTTAATTTGTGATGTCCTAACGTATTGGGCATGACATATTGCCTTCTCGAAATGAAGATTTTCTTTAAAAATAAAAGAGCGATATTTGAAGTTCGGGGGTTTTGAGAAATTATACCCTAACGTATTGGGTTTCGATTTCTTTATCTAACTTGAACATTTGATTATCCTCTTCAGATTTCATCATTTGAGTTTTTTTTTTAAAAATTTTTAACCCTCGACACTAAGACATTAAATAATCAATTTGGTACCGATTTTTGGGCGTTATGAGGGTGCTAACCCTTCCTCATGCGTAACTGACTCCCGAACCTATTTTCTCAAATTTCGCAGACCAAAATTATTTTTAAGGTGAGCCGATCACACTTCAATCAAGGATCGGTGGCAACTCCAATTTTTGTTTTTGAAAGTTGACAACTAGATTTTTTGTTTTCAAAAAAATGGTTTCGACAATTATTGTATAAAAATAAGTTTTAAAACTTAAATAATGTGCGAGCATATATATTTAGAAGGTTATAGGACAATTAGATTTAAGTGTAAATGTTTGTAATTACTTATATAATTACTCGATTTTTACTATCTCCTAAGAGTTGAATAGTGTAATTGATGCACTCCAACTACATTCAGTTCAACGAGACTAATTAATTAAAATGATTATCCAAACATAGATAAATAACTAGAAATAATTACACCAAAATTCAATTATCAAATTTAATCCAACACTTTCAATATTTTATAGCTACATTGAATCCGATTTTTCAAAATCAAGCTGAATTAAAATTAATTTTCAATTTTTTTATGAATTAACAGCACAATCTTCCAGGTAGCCCTATCTCTTAATAATTTATTTATTTTATATTAAAATTGGTTAAGCAATTGAATTTCAATTCCAAATTATAAAAAAATTCATGGTATATTTAGCTCTGCCGTATAAAACAATAGAAAACATTGTTGAGCAAATGTATAAAAATTGTTTCACAAGTAAGTTCAAGGGGTTACAAGTGTCTTATAGGAATATAGTAAAATATTAAAAAATAAATGTTAAAAAAATATATATATAATAATTTTCTAGGACTACTTGTAAAATAAAAAAAGTACATTGTAAGTATATCAAATACTCTCACACATATATATATATATATATATATGACTATCAACTCTTTTTCTTTTACTATACATAAGCAAGATCATGAAAGATAGACAATAGATAGTGTCAAAGAATATAGGATGATTGCATTGTGACTTGCCACCTTGGAAAAGGTTCGATCTTTGATGCTGAACTTTGAGGCATTTTTTAAGGCTTTAAACTTATTCAACATAGAGGCCACAATCAAGTTATCATTCAAACTGACAGTTTAGAAGTTGTTAAAGCCATCCTTGGAAGCACTTTCTCTATATCGAACTCAGTCTTGATTAGACGAATTCAATGTATTTTATCTCAAGAAAACCAGTGGTTATTGCGATACATTCCGAGAGAACAGAATCAAGTTGCGGATTGCTTAGCTAAACAAGCCTTGACTGGAAAAGATGACTTGCAGGTGTTTGAATTCCCCCCACGATGGTTCACACTTTTATTAAAATGGATAAGTCTAAGGATGGTTCTTCTTTTCAAAATGTTGTTATGTAATTAGTTAGATATTATCTTATTGCCACACACACACACAAAAAAGAATGATTACTTTTCTGATACTATAATTAGATACGCATTAAGTACGTGTAGATGTCCTCTCGTAATGACACTAACTTTTAATATATTAATATTTTCTTAAAAAGAATGGAACCCTAAAATTTATAAAAGATAATTACAATAAACTCTTATAAGATGAATTCCAATTCCTTTTGAAACTTGTAAAAGATTAATTACAGTTATAAGATTAATTAAATTCAGTTTTAAAATTAAAAAATTATAAAAACAATAATATTATATTTTCTCGTCCATTCCTTAAATCTCTAAGCAACTAAATAAAAATTTCATAAATGAATAATTTTCAAAACAAAAGTTAACATTTATAATTTGATTTCCAAACTTTTTATTGTTTTAAATCCTGGAATTTTATAAAAAAAAATCATCTAGTTACCACATTAAAACATGCTCTAAAATCACTAAGTTAAACATGAAAAAATTGCTAGAGCCAAGAAAAGAAATAGAAAAAAAGTAGGTTCTCACGGTATGAATTAGGTATTATCCTGGCTAGGTAATTCGTTGAAGTTTGAAAGTCTGTTCGAAAAATGAAAAGATTTGAGTAAAATATAGGCTCAAAAAATGAGTCTCGTTTTCTAAACGTGTCGGGTCTCGAGTAAAATTTTTCTGGCCTAGCTCGAATTTGCATAAAAAAATTTTGCTTGTCATTTTGTTATTATCTTGCTACTATTTTGTTATTATTCTTTTTATATTATATAACTCTTATTTTATTCTTAATTTTGCTACTATTTTGTTACGATTGATTCATCATGATTTCTCAATTTATTGTGAAATATTTATTTTAATGTTTTTAGTATATTAGATGTATCATATTTTTAAATTTATTTGTATATAAAAATAACATAAAAATTTTAATACAGGCGGACCAAGTCAAACTCGGATTTAACAATTTTTTATTTGGGTCAAATTTAAACAAAATTGTAAGCCTATTTTTCTAAAAAAACCGTATCTAAACTTTTGTATCGAACTTGCTCATTATCAATTCTAGCATTAACCATAGAGGTGATCATGGGTCGGGCGGCCCGGCCCGACGATCTGCCTGAAATATGGGAGGGTTCGGGTAAAAATATAGGCCCGAAATATGGGTTTGGGCAAAAAAAGAGGCCCGTTTAGAAAACGGGCCGGGCCTCAGGCACCACTTTTTTGGCCCGGGCCCGGCCCGAATATATAATAAATTTATATATTTTTATTTTTTTAATTTTAAAATATTTTTAAAATAAATTTTTTTATTTTTTATTTTTAAAATAAATTTTTGGTGTTTATTAAAAAAAGGGCCGGGTTGGGCTCGGGCTTAAGAATTTTTTTCTGAGCTGGACTTGGACAAAATTTCAGACCCATATTTTGGGCCGGGCCTAGGATGCGGGTCAAAATTTTTTCTAGGCCCGACCCGAACCTGGCCCAGCCTGGCCCATGATCACCTCTAGTTAAATTAACCAATCACCTTTTTTTTTTTTTTCGTATTTGACCAAACTTTATGCTTCTTTAGTGCCAATCATCATTTGTCTCTCCTCCTACAACACCTAGGCTTTTTAGTTTACCAGCTTTCCCTGCGAACTCCATAAAAACTTAAATCTTATCTTCAAAAGCTTTAGGATATAGAAAACAAGCAAAATTCATAAAATCTTTTTTATGAAAGATATTTAGAGAACAACAGTTACACATCTACTTCAACTTACCTGATAGTGGTTACCCAGATGCAGTGGACATCGTGATTGGTGTCTATGTTCGTGGTGGCTAATGTTACTATTTCATTTTTGGGTGGAGAAAAGAAAAACATAATCATAATTTTGGTGATCAATATATAATTTATTCTTTTCTATAATTGGATGAAAGAAGCAATGATATTTGTTCAATGCATTTTCAAGAGGAGAGAATCTTAAAAACAATGTTGTTAGAGAGATAACTATGAATCCTAAATATCATTCAGCACATGATATTGTTACAGAGATAACTATGAATCCTGAACATCATTAAGCACATGACTAATACCCAAAAAACAAGAAGTATTGGCGATTCTTGACTGAAACAAGAGAACACACTCATCTTAGACGTGAAAATAATGTAGGATAAATATCAAAAGAACTAGACTCAGAAGCATCATGATCAGCACTGCTTGGAAGACCTCTCCAATCTCCATCGAACTTGCTAAAACCCAACTTTGATGAAAGTTAATTTTGACACTTGTACTAAAACATGGTAAAACCTTTGAATGTGTTACAGATAGCAGTACGTGCGAAGAGATGGGCTCACAGCATTGTCAAACAAGGGTACAGGATTCTTATAAACGATGCAAACAATAAAAAATTACCATGAATTTTAGGATAATTGTTGTTTATCGATGTCTCATAATTATAAAACTGTAATTTCGAATCTCACTATGTATGTATGTGAAAAGAGGGGAAAATGGAAGAAAAGACGAATTTATTACCAAAAACATATTGTAAGGATACATTCACACTTGGGGGGAACTCCCAACACCATTACACCCAAAGTTTGTTGGGTAGAAGCCGACAATGACTGAAATAACAAAACTATTTATTTCTTCTATTAGAAACGGAATTAAGGAAGCGAGTGAGCAGAGCAACTTTATCAAAGTCACCCACTTGGCGGGCTTCTAAGATATTCAACATAATAACAAGTCGAATCCGATTCAAAGCTGATTGCTTCACAATCGCTTCAGTTTCCAGTCTGAGCGCATCGCATTGCCGATTAACATCTTCAAACCTTTCTCGTATATCCCTTTGTTCATCTCTTATGCATCTTTGATCTTCCTTTATCTTTCCCATATCTAGTTTAATCCGATGGACCCTTGCTTTAAAACTCTTCGTTTTTGGTTTCCAAGTCTCCTTCTTCTTGCTCATGCTCTACTTGGAACACAAACTTGAACCTCAAAGTTGTAAACTGAAACAGATTGAGATTGAGATATAAAGTTGGATTGTAGTGAGTGAAATGCCATGAACATTAAGGGATTTATATAACAAGTTAATATTAGCAAAACCGCGTCTGCAATTTGGAGGAAACAGATGACGAATATGAAGAGAAACAGAGGCGAAAGGAGGAAGAAGTATCCGTTGTTATGGGGACAGAAATGTTGAAATCGCTCGATTTTCGACTAGTATCGGACGATCTCAGAGACTGGTTATTGGTTGGCTTTAATACCATTTATTATTTCTAAGTGGTCCCACACCGATATGTTGGTTTTTCACAGTCCTTTTCCTTACGTTACCTGTTACTGAATTTGCTTACTTTTCCTTTAAAGAATACTAAGCTTTGCTTTAATAATACACCATAGCATTGACTTTCTTCTTCTTATTTGAAATTAAGGTTTTTTTTATTAAAAAAATTTGTTTGCTCTTCTGCTAGGTTTAAAATATTAAGGTGCAATATAAATTTATAGGTACCAATCTAGTTTGTGTGACTTATGCAATGCATGAATTAATTTTATTTATTTTTTCAAATTATTCGTATTTTAAGTTATAATAAATTTATTTGTTTATTTATATAAGTAAAAGAATTAATAAAACAAAATAGCATACTTTCAATATTTATTTTGACAGTTATGTTAAAAGAAATGGTAAACTAAGCCAGTTTCAAAAATTCTAACATCTAAATCCAGAAATTTAACACAGGGTTCAAAAACGGGGCAACTCAAAAATTTCTAAACCTCCTTAGGATCCCTAACTTTGATGGAACAATTATCGTTGCCATTGGTGTTGAAGTGAGTGCAAACCTTCTTTATTGATGAAACTTGAATTTTACAAGAAGGAAAACAAAAATTTTAAGAAATAAGGAAACCTAAAGATAGTTGCAGCGATTGGGTGATGGTTGGGCAATGTAGGGTTTGGATTTCAATTTTATGAGCAAGTTCGACGTCACTCTAGGGGTTTAGAACTTTAAATTTGTTTTTGTAATTATTTATTTATATTTTTTAAATTTAAATTTTAAATATTTTATTTTATTTTTATGTATTTATATATTTTTAAGTTTTTAATTTCTATTTATTTTTAGAATTTTCTAATTTATTTTTTATAAGAATTTCTAATTAGTTTCTAAATCATAATTTTTTAACATTTATTCAATTAAACAATCTGGTTTCTCATAATTTAATAAATATGCAAGCAAGATAATGATTATGAAAACAATTATTCAACCTTTTAAACAAATAAGTAATTTACAATTTTATATTATGTGATGTAGAAATTGGTTGTTCCAAATATTTTATTAAAATATAGAGAGAGATATGTAACATTTCGTGTTATTTTCTTCATTTGCATTTTACACGCAAATAACAACTTTGACAAAGGGAAAGGCTAAGAGAGACCACCCTGTACCACAAAATTTCTGACATTCCGTCTTTTCTTTTCTTTTTTCTGAATTTAAATTTAATATTTTTAATTTTGAAAACTCAAATTTACGTTAAAAATTATATATCTTTTTTTTAATTTTCTGAATTTATATATTTTAATTATATGAATTTTGTAAAATTGTATAGTTTCATAAAACATTTTAATTTTTTATAAAATTAAAATTTCTAAATTTAGATAAATTTTAATTAATAATTTTATATATTTTTACTTTCTTAATTTAGAGTAAAATTATTATAAATTTAAATCTTTTAATTTTTGAATTATAAAAATTAGATTTTTTTAACTTTTTTATAATTAGTATATTATAAAATTTTATCAATTATAAAGGACTTAAATGAAAAAAGAATCATTTTAGGAGGGCTCGGACCCCTTTGACTCTACCCTTGGTGTCGAAACCATTTTTTTATTTTTTTTAAAAAAAATTAGGTGTCGATGAAAATTTGGAGCCGCCACCAATCTTTTATTGAGGTGTGATTGGATCACCTAAAATGATTTTGGTCTACGAATTTTAGAAAAACAGGTCCGGGAGTCAGTTACGTACGAGGAAGGATTAGCACCCTCGTAACGCCCAAAATTGGTACCTAATTAATTAATTAGTGTCTTAAGGTCAAAAATTTTAAAAACTTAAAACGTTACGTATTAAGACCCTTCTCATTTCAAAGAAGAAAAATGCCACACCCAATGCGTTAGGGCGCAACATTCTAATTTCCTCCAAAATGAATTAGGTCAGAATACTCGTATAATGAAAAAAATAAAAGAATATTCATTTATCCAAGATTTAAGAAATCGCGGTCCAATACGTTAGGGCACAATTCCTTTAAAACCCCAAACTCAGAATATTTCCTTTATTATTTTTTAGAAAAAATCTTCATTTTGAGAAATCAATGTGTCACATCCAATACGTTAGGACACAACGTGTTAAATTCCCAATAACGAGCTCTTATTTTTTTTGATTAAAGAGAAATGCTCGATTGTTGGATTTAACGAAGAAAATCGGAACCCAATACGTTAGGGCTCAATTTCTTTGAAAATCCTAAATACGAACATTATCTCAATTTTAAAAATTTTCTATTTTTAAATTTGAGTAAAAAAATGATGTAATGTTATTTTATATGCGCAAATGTCGTAATAACAATGATAACAAATACAATAATAGCATAGAAATAATATAAACAAATGAATATAAAATAATGACATGCAAAATATATCAAATAAATGAGCAAGATAATAATAAAAATATGCAAACATAAATTAATAAACAAATGATAAACAACAAAAAATATACGATTACACATAAAAATACATAAGTTAAAACAATCAAAATAATATCAAAATTAATTAAATAAATTAAACATCGTACACAAAATATCTGAAAAGTATTGTTTTTTTAAAAAAGGGTATAAATACCTAAAACCTATATATGTAAAATAATGATGATTACTTATAAAAATTATAAAAAAATTGCATTATTGAAATATTGATTTTAAGAGAAATATATAAGAAAAAGACTAAATTGAATCATACGTAAAAATGGGGGGTAAATCCGTAAATAAATAAAGTCTGGAGGACTAGATTGAACGCGCAAACAATGTAGAGGGGCTGGAAGGGAAATTTTCCCTTCTCCTCTAAACGACGTCGTTCACCTTAGGACGAAATTGAAAACAATAATAAATTAACGGGTAAATTAATAAAATAAAGATTTAATTGCGAAAACATTAAAAAAGCGGAGAAATTTGAAAGCGCAATTTGCCCCTCCGTATGAAAAACACGCGGATCCTGGGTCCGGGTCGGGTCAACGCGCGGATCGTTCCCTCAAAACGGCGCCGTTTTCAATCGGCTATTTAAGCCAAAATTATAAAAAAAAATTCACTTTTTCATTCCTTCAAAAAAACAAAATTCTGACAAAAAAAAGCTCTCAACCTTCTAACACCGGCCTCCAGTCCAGTCATTGGCGGTTAAATACATACCGTGCCAGTTACCGATCTCCGTGGCTGGCACCAAATCTGATGGTCGGAAAAAGGAAAAAATCCCCTTTTAGCCTTCTCGACCTCCTTTGCCCAAATCTAGGCTTAAATCCCACAAAACACCAACGAAAATGCCCCTAAAAGCACTGAAACCTTTCGGCTTCCGGTCGTCTTTCATCGGAGACGACACCCTCAGCCATCCACGGCGATCTGGGGCTTCAAAACACAGGTTGTGTCTTCTCTTTTCCCCTATTTATTTTATTCGTACGTATATAATGGTAAAAAAAATAACTATAACAACAGAAAATAAATAACAACCATTAATTTGATTTTTTGCTCTCTATATCGCGAAAGTGGTAGTTTTTTATTTCTGATTTCAAAAATCCGGGCTCGTTATAGTATGTTCAAAGGCTACTTATAGCCATAATAATAAAATAAATAAAGGAACAGATTTTCTTCCGATTTTCTATTCTTTGATTCCCTTTCCATTTTTGAAGGTGAAGATTGCGTAGATTTGGCTTGGCTTGGTTGCGGCGCTGTTGAAGATTAGAAACCCTAAGGTTTCATCCTCTTTCTTGGGCCTCCGTATTTGGGCCTCTGTTTGTTTTGGTTTGGGCCTTATGACCCATTTTGTAACCGGACTATTATTTTATTATTATTATTATATTTTTTTTGCCTGGTACGGGCCGGACATAAATTGGTCATTACAGCTACCCCTTTTTGCTCGTTATCGTATAACGGAAATGGAGCAAAGACTTTAAAAATGCCCAATTTTGCCCGGTCGTGCTGGATCTTGGTACTCTTTTTCTTCAAGTAGCGTCATTCCTTCTTACTGCATCTTCAGAGGTATAGGAACTAGTGTTTCAATCTACTCCACCACGATATCTAGGGGATAGAATTTGCGCCCTGTAACTTTCCAAATGAACAAAATTTGCTATCTTAGTCTGCTCCACTGCAATCTTCAGGGAAATAAGACTAGATACGATTTGCTCTCTGCAACTTCAGAGAGATAAGATCTGTGATTTCAATCCGCTCCACTGCAACTTCAGGAAGATAGGATTACCGGTTTTAATCTGCTCCACTGCAACTTCAGGGAGATAAGATTAGATGCAATCTGCTCTCTGCAATTTCAGAGAGATAAGATCTGTGATTTCAATCCGCTCTACTGCAACTTCAGGGAGATAGGATTACCGGCTTTAATATGCTCCACTTCAGGGAGATAATATTTGTCATCTTCAGTCTGCCTCACTGCAACTTCAGGAGGATAAGACTTGCTTACTTAGTCCGCTCCACTGCAACTTCAGGGAGATAAGACTAGATGTGACCTGCTCTCTACAATTTCAGAGAAATAAGATCTAAGGTTTTAATCCGCCCACTGCAACTTCAGCGAGATAGGATTACCGACTTTAATCTGCTCCACTGCAACTTCAGGGAGATAAGATTTGCCATCTTCAGTCTGCCTTACTGCAACTTCAAGAGGATAAGACTTGCTTACTCAGTTCGCTCCACTGCAACTTCAGGGAGATAAGACTAGATGCGATCTGCTCTCTGCAACTTCAGAGAGATAAGATCTGAGGTTTTAATCCACCCACTGCAACTTCAGCGAGATAGGATTGTCGGCTTTAATCTGCTCCACTACAACTTCAGGGAGATAAGATTTGCCCTCTTCAGTCTGCCTCGCTGCAACTTCAGGAGAATAAGACTTGCTTATTTAGTCTGCTCCACTGCAACTTCAGGGAGATAAGACTCGATCTGTTATCTTCACTGATCTGCTTTCTAGGGAACATGACCTGTATAATGAACCTAATTATGCCTAATGATTAGGATGGCATAAAATGCATCAAATGCTCCTAACTAGACATGTGTGAATGACATTTGAATGAATGCGAAATGTCATTTTCAAGAATTATCATTTTTTGAAGTTTATTTAGGTTTTTTCGCTGACGCCTTTTACTTGGCTGATATCTTCAAAAAATACTCAATCAAATTGCCCCCCCATTGTGCACTTTAAAGCTCAACCCTCTAGGATACAAAATTTGTACTTCCACCGTGACTTAAGAGTAGGAAAATTTGACTCTTCTCAGTATTCTCCTATCATAATTCAAGGATGAAATTTGTTTACACCACTCTCAGGGTGTCCTACCAAATATTCATGCCCAAATGAGGAGCTTCCTTTCTATAGGGGACTTCTTCCAACCCCATCAAGACTTCTTGCTGTCTCATTCGATATTTAGAGAACCCAATCCGAAAAAGGCAGTCTTATTTTAGACTTTTCCTTCTTAGGCTCTTTAATCTTTGAACTTGGGGTATTCTTAAACAATAGCTCTATTTCAGGTTACTAAATTATTTAGAAATTCCCAAAGTAATATACAAAACTTTTTTTGTGAAAGTTTATTAGTCCATCAATCATTATTCTAATGCGACATGCTTGCACAAAAATCAAACATACTGAGTAAGAGATGAATTAATTCAAGAATTTATTGATAGTAAGTGTCCTGAAAAGAAAAATATTCAAGAACAGCAAAGAATGAAGTTTTTACAAGAACCAACAAACTTGGTACAAATATTATGAAGACTAGGTGCTTTAGATATCGCCGCTTGAACTTCTCCGTGCAAGCCTAGAACCATTCTGAATTTAACATGTGTTTAGGGGATCCACAGTACTTTGTCAATGCCCCCCAAGACGTCGTACATCTTTTTATTGTTGACTTTAGCGAAGCAAGATCACCATATGCCCCAATTTGACAATGTTTGAGCCGCCCTTTTCGGGTTTTCAACTCAAACCCCCTTTAGTCTCAAGGTGCCCTTTTCGGGTTTTCACCTTGGCCTCTTCTTTTTTTTTTTGAAAATTAGAGTGCCCTTTGCGGGTTTTCACTTTGATTCCTCCCTTTCTTCAAGTGAAATATTCCTTAACCGAGTCTGAATTTACAGGATTCAGAAGATTTTTGCCATCCATTTCACTCAAAATCAAAGCACCTCCGGAAAAAACCTTTTTCACAACATAAGGTTCTTCCCAGTTTGGCATCCATTTCCCTCTGAAATCCTTTTGTAAAGGGAAGATCTTTTTCAAAACTAAATCCCCTTCATGAAATTCTCTGGGACGAACCTTCTTATTATAAGCTTGCATCATTCGCTTCTGATACATTTGGCCATGTCGAATGGCTTTTAATCTTTTCTCTTCAATCAGGTTCAATTGATCATACCGAGATTGGATCCATTCGACCTCATCTAATTTTAACTCGGCCAAAACTCGGAGAGAAGGAATTTCCACCTCAATGGGTAAAACTGCCTCCATTCCATAAACTAAAGAAAAAGGTGTTGCCCTAGTAGAAGTCCTGATAGATGTTCGGTAAGCAAGAAGAGCAAAAGGTAACTTCTCATGCCAATCTTTGTAAGTTTCAGCCATTTTCGCCACAATTTTCTTAATATTTTTGTTCGCTGCTTCCACTGCCCATTCATTTTTGAGCGATACGGTGATGAATTATGGTGTCTAATGTTGAACTGATCGTAGACTTCTGCTATTGTGCTGTTATTCAGATTCAACATATTGTCAGATATGATTCTTTCAGGCATTTCATATCGACATATGATCTCTTTCTTCAAAAACTTAATGACTGCTGACTTCGTGACATTAGCATATGAGGCTGCCTCTACCCACTTAGTGAAGTAGTCAATAACCACAAAGATGAAACGATGTCCATTAGAAGCCTTCGGTGATATTGGTCCAATGACGTCCATACCCCACATGGAGAAAGGCCATGGAGAAGTCATAACATGAAGAGGAGAAGGAGGCGCGTGCATTTTATCCCCATAAATTTGGCATTTATGGCATTTCTGGGCATGATTGATGCAATCTCCTTCCATAGTGGACCAGTAATACCCGAATCTCATAATCTGTCTAGCCATGGTGAATCCATTAGTGTGCGTTCCACAAACACCCTCATGGACTTCTCCTAAAATTTCCTTAGCCTCTACAGCGTCCACGCATCTCAACAGTACTCGATCCTTTCCCATTTTGTATAGGATCTCCCTATCTAAGACATAGTCAATAGCTAGTCTCCTCAATGTCCTCTTATCATTCTCCGTTGCCTGATCAGGATATTCGCGATTCTTCACATATAGCAATATATCTTGGCACTAGGGACGATTATTATTCTCCACTTCTCCAATGTTGTAACAGTGGGCTGGGATCTCATAAATACTAATTTGAATGGGTTTCATACCCTCTAACTGATTCACTTTAATCACGGAAGCTAAAGTAGCAAGAGCATCAACCATCTGATTTTCTTCCCGTGGGAGATAACAAAAGGTAATGTTGTCAAACTCTTCGATCAATTCCAAAACCAATCTCCAATAACGAATCAATTTAGGGTCTCTTGTCTCCCATTCCCCTCTTAGCTGGTATATTACCAATGTTGAAGTCTCCGTACACCTCTAATGTCTTGATTTTCTGCTCTATGGCTGCCCGTATACCCATGATGCAGGCTTCATACTCAGCCATGTTATTAGTGCAATCAAAGTCTAATTTACTGGTGAAAGGATGATAATCTCCATTCGGAGACACCAGGACTGCCCCAATCCCATTGCTTAGTGTATTCGATGCTCCGTCAAAGTTTAATCTCCAAGAGTGATTTTCTTGGGGATCCTCTTTAGCATTTGCCACATACATCAAATCTTCATTCGGGAAATCAAAGTCCACAGGTTCATAGTCTTCCAAAGCTCTGCTAGCCAAGAAATCTGCTATCGCACTCCCCTTGATGGCCTTCTGACTCACATATACTATATCAAACTCAGAGAGCAGGATTTGCCATCTAGCCATTCTTCCATTCAATGCTGTCGACTCCATCATATATTTCAAAGGGTCTAATTTTGAGATTAGCCAAGTTATATGATAGAGTAAGTATTGCCTCAACCTCTTGGTCGTCCAAATTAGAGCGCAACACAATTTTTCGATAGGCGAATATCTCATCTCACAATCAGTGAATTTTTTGCTGAGATAGTAAATCGCCTTTTCCTTCTTTCTAGTAGCATCATGTTGACCCAGTACGCATCCCATAGAGTTGTTGAACACCGTTAAATACAAAATCAAGGGTCTATCTGGGCTAGGTGGTGACAGCACTGGAGTGTTAGATAAGTATTGCTTTATCTTCTCAAAGGCTTTCTGGCATTCTTCATTCCAGACATCGGGATTATGTTTCTTTAATAAGCGAAATATAGGATCACATTTCTCAGTCAACTGTGAAATGAACCGAGCAATGTAATTCAATCTTCCTAAGAAGCCTCGAACTTCTTTCTGGGTACGTGGTGGCGATAAATCCCGTATTGCCTTGACTTTGTCTGGATCAATCTTGATTCCTTTTTCACTGACTACAAAGCCTAACAACTTTCCTGACCTGGCTCCAAAAGTGCATTTTTTTGGATTAAGCTTGAGTTGGAACTTCCTTAATCTTAAGAACAATTTTCTCAGGACTGCACATGTTCCTCCTCTGTTCTGGATTTGGCAATCATATCATCAACATAAACTTCAATCTCTTTATGCATCATGTCGTGGAATAAGGCTACCATGGCTCTCTGATATGTTGCTCCTGCATTCTTTAATCTGAATGGCATCACCTTATAGCAAAATGTTCCCCACAAAGTAATGAACGTAGTCTTTCCCATATCTTCCGGATGCATCTTTATCTGATTATATCCTGAGAACCCATCCATAAAAGAAAACAACAAAAATCCCACCGTATTATCTACGAACGTATCAATATGTGGCAATGGGAAATTGTCTTTTGGACTCGCCTTGTTCAAATCCCTGTAATCCACGCACATTCGTACTTTTCCATCTTTTTTAGGGACTGGAACAATGTTGGCTACCCATTCAGAATATTTGATCTCCTGTAAAAACCCAGCATCAAACTGTTTCTTAACCTCCTCTTTTATTTTGAGCACAATATCCGGCCTCATCCTTCTGAGCTTCTGTTGAACTGGTTTGCAATCCTCTTTTATGGGTAGGCAATGCACTACAATGTCAGCACTCAATCCGGGTATATCCTGGTATAACCATGCGAAGACATCTTTGAATTCTTGGAGTAATTTAATGAGGTCTCGTCTTGTCTTCTCGGAAATCTCAGTTCCAATTTTCACCTCTTTTCCTTCTTCCAAGCTCACGATTTCTACTGATTCTTTGTGAGGTAGGATTTGCTTTTCCTCTTGTTCTACCATCCTCAACAAGTCCAAAGATAAACCACCCTCTTCATCACCTTCAAAGTCGCGCGATCCCTCTAAACACACGTTTCGTTCAAAAGGGCACTCTGAGCTCGTAGCAGTGTCATTCACGTCATTGATACACAGAAACCTATTATGGTCACAAAAGAATGTATGAATTTATGTACAATTATTTATGTAATGAAAGAATATATTTAGGCGTATGGGAAGAATGAAAGAATATTTGCTCGAAACAATTGCAAAGATGTATTTTATTAAAATAATGATTTTTAAACATAAGCCTATTTCACAAAAGAATTCTTGTTATTTCTAGGCTAAAACAACAAGTTTGTTCTAAATATTACTCTGAGATAGTTCTAAAGACTTTAGGTATTTCTTCTGCAGTCCAATTATCTAGAACACTCCCAGGCTTATAAGGACGAATGTCTAGCCAACTTCTCTCTTCATTCCCAAGCTCATGAATGGCATTAATGTGCATATTTCCCAACATATCCTCGATGCTTTCCTCAACCGATTTCTTTCTCTCCTGATGAATAATTCCTACAGATATGAAAGTTTTGGATATGTGGGGAATTATTATTGGCTCTCACTTAACTTCCTCCCCATTTAAACGCGCCCTTCTTCTTTCCTGCCTTTTCTCTATCTCTTTCATTGTCTGTCCTTTATCTGGCTTGTATCCTAAGCCAAAATTATCTTACTTTTCTTTCAGCATTGGAACCTCAGTTCTCCCTTGAAGATATCTCCCTAGCCTTCTTCCGGGTAAAGCTCATTTTCCCACCAACAACTGTAAACCCATCTCTGTAGTTTTGGATAATTTTGGCACCAAAATTTTACTCCCTTCAGGAACAAATGCCGCATTTACAAACTCCAAAAATCGAAATGAGCACTCTATTGACTCGTCATTGGTTTTTACGTATGGCGTCTCATTGGATACAACTTCTATTGTATTCTCTTCAGCTTTTATTGTCACTAGCCGACCATCTGACACTAACTTCAACATTTGATGCAATAATGACGGCACTGCCCCTGCCGAATGTATCCATAGCCTTCCTAATAAAAAATTATAGGAAGGTTTGATGTCCATCACAATAAAATCTACCTCATAGACTATTGGGCCAATCAGTAGGGGTATCTCAATTCTCCCCATGACATTCCTTTTTGTACCGTCAAACGCCCTCACTACATTTTGTACCTGTTAAGTGTGAATAATGGCAGTACATTCAAAGCTGATCCATTGTCAATCAATACTCCTGGAAAAATATGCCCCTTGCATCGTGCAGTAATATGCAAAGCTTTGGTAGATCCCATGCCCCCAGGAGGTATTTCATCATCGTTGAAAAATATGAAATTATCAGCACTAATATTATTGACCAACCGATCTAGCTTACTGACAGAAATATCCTTGGACACATAGGTCTCATTTAGCATCTTCATCAACGCATTTCGATGTACTTCTAAATTCAAGAGTAAGGACAGTACAGATATGCGGGCTGGTTGTTGATGCAACTGCTCGACGACATTATACTCACTATGCTTTAAAAATTTAAGGAATTCCACAGCTTCTTCCTCCTTTACTGGCTCAACTATTTTCCCTTTTTGCTCCCCTATTATAGCTTCTTTCATAGACTCTGGATTGGCACTCACACACTGGCTCTTTGCAGTCTCTTTTCCTGGGACAGTTGTATTGCACTCGTAGTTCCATGGGACCTTCTTACTGTCTTGGTAAGGAAAGGTTGCAGGTTTCTTTATTATGATCCTTGGCATTGCTGGTGTTCTCACCTCATCCTTCTTGGGTCGCAAGATAACGACCACAGGCTGCACTACTCTTGGAACCTTCGAAGACTCTGATGTGCAAATGCTCCCCTCCTCCTTAACTTCTTCATAAAATTCCATCTCCTTATTATCCATCAAGTCTTGAACCAAGACTCTGAATTCTGCGCATTCCTGGATTTCATGTCCCTCATCGTGATGGAACTCACAGTAATTTTCCACCCTTTCGAAGCTTCTCTCTGAGTTTGGGACGATCAATCCCCTTTTTACCATATTTCTCCAGACCCACCTCAAAGGGATTTTCACCTCTGATATGTCTTCCTTGATCTTTCTACCCATGCTCAGACCTATCATGTTTACTCCGTTATGATCAGGTAACGGATTTTCTGTATTAGGTGAATCATCCAATTTAACCACGCCCAAGCTTATAAGTCTTTCCACCAACTTTTTGAACGCCGTACAATGTTCTATAAAATGCCCCTCAATTCCCGCGTGATAGTCGCACTGTGCATTTGCATCGTACCACTTGGGGTATGGAGGCTGCAGAGGTTTCAAGTGGAAAGGGGCAACCACGTGTGCATTGAATAGATTCTAATATAGCTCCCTATATGTCATTGGAATTGGCGTAAATTGAATTTTCTCTGTATTTCTATCTTGTATCAGATCTCTGCTTTGATGATCCTTACTAGTTAATAGCCACTTTTCCCGGCTGAATCACTGTAACTGTCTTCGAATATGAACTTGTATTGTTGACCTCATTCTCTTTCTTCTTCGAGGCCGCCCTTTTGCTACTTTCTCCAGTATCTATTTTCCCACTTCTGATAGCGTATTTTATCATCTCGCCATTCATAACTATGTCGGAAAAAATTTTAGTAGCGCTTCCTAACATATGTGTAATAAATGGTGCCTTCAATGTGTTGACGAAAAGCATCGTCATCTCTCTTTCTAGAAGAGATGGCTAAATTTGGACAGCAACCTCCCTCCATCTCTGTGCGTACTGCCTGAAACTTTCACCAGGCTTCTTCTCCATGTTCTGCAGAGTAATTCTATCAGGTACCATGTCAGTCACATGGTTGTACTGTTTTAAGAATGCCTGTGCTAGATCTCTCCATGAATTAATCTGGGTACAGCTCAGTTGATTGTACCATTTGGATGCAGCCTCTGTGAGGCTATCTTGGAAGCAATGTATCAGCAACTGGTCATTATTAACATATCCAGTCATCCTCCTGCAGAACATAGTAATATGGGCTTCGGGGCTACTAGTCCCGTTATATTTCTCAAACTCTGGCATTTTGAACTTGTGAGGAAGTACCAAACCTGGAACCAAGCTCAATTCTCTAGCATCAATTCCATGGTAGCTCTCAGTACCTTCCATCGCTCTAAGTTTTTCCTCCAGCCATTTATACTTTTCCTCGAGCTGTTTCGGCAACTCACCATTCATTTTCTCGATTGTCTCGTCGAAGTTAGGGATAACAGGATTAGCAAGATTGTCTCCAGGGTTGGAGCCTAATTTAGCTTGAAAGCTTATTGGTGTTTCAGTACCGTCTTGAGGCTTGATAGTGACGAAAGATTTGCGCGGATATATCCCCGCTTGTTGAGAAGTAAGTCCTGAGGAATAAACAGGTCCCTCGTTGTCTCCTTCTTCAATGTTGAGCACCGAGCCCTTCCCTTTGTCAACTCCTCCAGTCAATAACTGAGTCAACTTAGCCATCATACTCCCCTGAGATTCCATTATTTTATCCATTATCTTTTTTTGAATCTTCTCAAGTTGCTCATTCATTTGCTCTTGCATTTCCTTCTGGAACTGTTCTAGCCTTTGGTCAATGTCTCTAGTTTTCGATCGAGTACCGTAGTGGTGCTGGGTAGGTTGGTTGGTTTCCAGATTAACTGAGGAATGATGTAAATTAATTAGAATCTTTTAATGTTTTTTAAATGCATATGAAGTGATGCAATGCATGAATGCAAAAAAAAAAAAGACGTCAATTTTGATTCAATTCCATATAAGAAAACCTTACTAGAAAGCAAATTTCTTTACATAAAGCGAATTACAAATAAGACTTTGCCCTAGTACTTAGAACTCTAATCTTCCGAAGTAACAAAACTAATTCTTGCCCCCGATCCGATTCTAATTCATACTTCACACTCAGCGTGTCAGCCTGTACTGCTAAAGTCTGTATATGATCAGCTACTTCTCGAATCTGGACCACAGCTTCCTCGATAAGATGATCTCTGCTTCTAACTTGACTTTGAAAGTGGTGAAGCTGTTCATTATTACAACTTTCATTTGGTTTCAAGTGCTTGATCTGAATCTCACAATTTTGCAGCACCGTTTCTAGCTCGTCGATTTTTTTCTTCATTTCGTCAATCTTGCTCAAGCTTGCTTTCAACTCTATCGTAGAGTTTCGGCTTCGATACCGACGAAGAGATCTTTCCAACACAATCACCCTATCCTTTAACTCGCACTTTTCCTTCTGGCTTTTTGACAAAATCTTTTCTAAAGCCTCATTTCGCCTTGCATCTCTTGAAATATCTGTTCCCATCTATCGGCCTTGTCCTTTTCTTCTTGGATTTCTGCTCGCCACTGTTCTGACGTCTTTTCCAGCTCAGTAGTTCTTATTGACAAACGCAACTTTTTATAATCTGTCTTTAGACTGCCTAGTTCCTCATCTGCCTTATTTTTCTCTTTCTTCAACCTCTCATTCTCAAGCTTCTGAACGTCTATGTCCAATCTCAAGTTCGTCTTTTCCGTCTCCATTTGCTCTATCCTTTTCTCCAAATCCACGTTCTTCCTCTCAAAATCTTGTTTTACCATTTCCAATTCCGAAGGGATGACTCGTAAATGCTCTTCTATTGACTGGCCGTCCCCATGATTTATCTTGGGTGTGTTATCATTAATCCTCCTAGCCCACCATCCATAATACTCAGGAGTTGTTATTGGCCCCACAGCTAACCTCTTCATTCGGCGAGTCTGTTTCCACGCATTGGACATTTCTTGAATCTTCTTTCTATAACCATCATCTTTGTATGAAAATTCACAATCAGCTATTCCTTGAGTCGCAGGTATAAATTGCCTTAACCTATATTGCCTTAGCACCAATAATGGGGCATATCCGACAGCTCCCCAAATACCCAATAAAGGTACCCAATCGAAATTTCCACACCTATATAGGATCTCATCTGGTAGTAACCAAGGAGCTCTCCACTCAACATCTTCCTCTTGAAGATTTTGAAGAATGACCATCCATTTTTCCTCTGAAATGTCTCCCCTTCTTGGCGTAGCAACTATCTCTTTTAGTGGTGAATAATTTTCAGAGAAGACCCGATACGAAACTTTATCCACCTTCCAAAAGTGACTGTGAAACCATACGAGTAGAAGCTGCGCACATCTGATAAATCTACCCTCACCCGTCTTTCGGCATGCACTCAATGACCTGAAGGTTTCCGCCAAAATTGCCAGAATCGGTGTAACCCTCTTATCAAGTCGATCAAATAAATCGGTGACTGCTTCGTCCACATGCCCCAAGGCTTTGGGGAAGACAACCAAGCCGTATATACTTAAAGCGAAGATATCTAACCTCTTTCTTATGTCTGGGTGGGTGAGGATTGCATCCTTCAAGCTCCTCCAAGGAATGCACTTGCTGTCCCCCTTTTGCTTAACTCGTGCAGCGACCCACTGCTCGCTCATCCCTGTTATTCCTATCATCTTCTTTGAAAATGTTGGCACATTCACCGCTCTCGAGTAGACCCTATCCACTTGAAACTTTGAACATCGGAGTAAAGCCACATACTCCTCTATCGTAGGTACCAAATCGACATTCCCAAACGTGAAGCAACTGTAAGCAGGAATCCAAAACTGGGCGAGGGCTCGAAACAAATGTTTGTCTATCTTCACATCAAGCAAATAAGACAAGTCCCCATAATTGTCGTAAAATGACTGCCAAACCTCATTATTCCACTAATCCCAAATTTCTTTCAACTCCTACAAATTGTTTTAAGCCACACTGATGCGAGTAAAATCCCATAATTCTGATATATACCCATCGGCCAGGCTATCACCCTTTTCTTGCTGCGTTGTTTTAGACCAAGTTCGGACAGCCGCATTGTCCTCTAATTTATCAAGAAACCCTTTTTCCATTTCAAGCTTTCTATCTAGCAACCGAATCTGAACTGACGCCTTTTAAAATGAAATGAGATGCCATGTCATGCAAACAAAATAAAGCACAAGAGTCAGTATCCAATACAAGCATATAATCAAAGAAGAGTAAAACGCCTATTAGGACATTTACTAAGGTTTAGTGTAATTCTACCTAAGGCAAGCTTCTAAGGCTCATTATATGCGGTTTGGATCTAAAGAAAAGGTACCCAAACCAACAGATTCCTTGATCCTCACCCATTATAGGCTCATATAGATCAAGTTCAGTTCAGGGGGACACATTTTCCCTATGACTATACGGAGATGAAAATCTCACGAAGGCATAGGTACCGATGTATCCCGAAAGCGATCCACTATCCTATACGGAGGTGAAAACCTCACGAAGGCATAGCTTCTCACTCCCACTTAAAAGGGTAAAATTGTTCAACTCATGAAATGTAGAATGCAAACAATATTTAAACAAGAAGATAATGAATGCAAAAGGATGTCATGAGTTTTTTCAAAAAAAATATTTTTTCTCGACCATAAGACAAAAATTAATCAACTTTGTGGCTCGACTCTCTTATTTAAAAAAAAAGTCCCCAGTGGAGTCGCCAAGCTATCGAAACCATTTTTTTATTTTTTTAAAAAAACAAAAATTAGGTGTCGATGAAAATTTGGAGCAGCCACCAATCTTTTATTGAGGTGTGATTGGATCACCTAAAATGATTTTGGTCTACGAATTTTAGAAAAACGGGTCCGGGAGTCAGTTATGTACGAGGAAGGATTAGCACCCTCGTAACGCCCAAAATTGGTACCTAATTAATTAATTAGTGTCTTAAGGTCAAAAATTTTAAAAACTTAAAACGTTACGTATTAAGACCCTTCTCATTTCAGAGAAGAAAAATGCCACACCCAATGCGTTAGGGCACAACATTCTAATTTCCTCCAAAATGAATTAGGTCAGAATACTCGTATAATGAAAAAATAAAAGAATATCCATTTATCCAAGATTTAAGAAATCGCGGTCCAATACGTTAGGGCACAATTCCTTTAAAACCCCAAACTCGGAATATTTCCTTTATTATTTTTTAGAAAAAATCTTCATTTCGAGAAATCAATGAGTCACATCCAATACGTTAGGATACAACGTGT
This sequence comes from Gossypium raimondii, assembly GCF_025698545.1. Lineage (NCBI taxonomy): Eukaryota > Viridiplantae > Streptophyta > Magnoliopsida > Malvales > Malvaceae > Gossypium > Gossypium raimondii. Next base: position 40,632,390 of record NC_068577.1, read on the forward strand.
TAAATTCCCAATAATGAGCTCTTATTTTTTTTGATTAAAGAAAAATGCTCGATTGTTGGATTTAACGAAGAAAATCGGAACCCAATACGTTAGGGCTCAATTTCCTTGAAAATCCTAAATACGAACATTATCTCAATTTTAAAAATTTTCTATTTTTAGATTTGAGTAAAAAAAATGATGTAACGTTATTTTATATGCGCAAATGTCGTAATAACAATGATAACAAATACAATAATAGCATAGAAATAATATAAACAAATGAATATAAAATAATGACATGCAAAAGATATCAAATAAATGAGCAAGATAATAATAAAAATATGCAAACATAAATTAATAAGCAAATGATAAACAACAAAAAATATCTGATTACACATAAAAAATACATAAGTTAAAACAATCAAAATAATATCAAAATTAATTAAATAAATTAAACATCTGTACACAAAATATCTGAAATTTATTGTTTTTTTAAAATGGTATAAATACCTAAAACCTATATATGTAAAATAATGATGATTACTTATAAAAATTATAAAAAAAAATTGCATTATTGAAATATTGATTTTAAGAGAAATATACAAGAAAAAGACTAAATTGAATCATACGTAAAAATAGGGGGTAAATTCGCAAATAAATAAAGTCTGGAGGACTAGATTGAATGCGCAAACAATGTAGAGGGGCTGGAAGGGAAATTTTCCCTTCTCCTCTAAACGACGTCGTTCACCTTAGGACGAAATTGAAAACAATAATAAATTAACGGGTAAATTAATAAAATAAAGATTTAATTGCAGAAAACATTAAAAAAAGCGGAGGGGCTGAAAGCGCAATTTGCCCCTCCATATGAAAAACACGCGGATCCTGGGTCCGGGTCGGGTCAACGCGCGGATCGTTCCCTCAAAACGGCGCCGTTTTCAATCGGCTATTTAAGCCAAAATTATAAAAAAAACTTTCACTTTTTCATTCCTTCAAAAAAACAAAATTCTCTAAAAAAAAAAGCTCTCAACCTTCTAACACCGACCTCCAGTCCAGTCATCTGCCGGTCGTCGGCCACCGCGCCGGCCGCCGATCTCCGGCGCCAGCACCACCGTTTGCGGTGGCCGGAAAAAAGGAAAAAAAATCCCTTTTAGCCTTCTCGACCTCCTTTGCCCAAATCTAGGCTTAAATCCCAGAAAACACCAACGAAAATGCCCCTAAAAGCACTGAAACCTTTCGGCTTCCGGTCGTCTTTCATCGGAGACGACACCCTCAGCCATCCACGGCGGTCTGGGACTTCAAAACACAGGTTGTGTCTTCTCTTTTCCCCTATTTATTTTATTCGTACGTATATAATGGTAAAAAAAATAAATATAACAACAGAAAATAAATAACAACCTTTAATTTGATTTTTTGCTCTCTATATCGCGAAAGTGGTAGTTCTTTATTTCTGATTTCAAAAATCCGGGCTTGTTACAGTATGTTCAAAGGCTACTTATAGCCATAATAATAAAATAAATAAAGGAACAGATTTTATTCCGATTTGATTTTCTATTCTTTGATTCCCTTTCCATTTTTGCAGGTGAAGATTGCGTAGATTCGGCTTGGCTTGGTTGCGGCGCTGTTGAAGATTAGAAATCCTAGGGTTTCATCCTCTTTCTTGGGCCTCCGTATTTGGGCATCTGTTTGTTTTGGTTTGGGCCTTGTGACCTATTTTGTAACCGGACTATTATTTTATTATTATTATTATTTTTTGCTTGGTACGGGCAGGGCATAAATTGGTCATTACACTTGGTATGTAGCATGATATATTTTTTTTGTTATTCATATATATATTTTACTATTCATATCCAGGATACATAATTATCTTTCCTACCAATATCATTTTCAAGATTCAAACTTGCATCTAGTGTCTCAAATTAATATTATGATTTAAATTAAAACTTAATTGGTGATTAAATTAATATTATGAGTACAAATGGTGACAAAATAAAATACAAGTAGCATATTTTTGTTTTTGAAGTTAAAATTTGAGAAGCCATCGGGTAATTAACCCATTATTTGACGATGGAGAAAACATCTATATGATTTCACCTACGATCGAATTGCATTAACATTTGCAACAAGTATTCTAAGTTACTTTGGGATAAAATTTACTCAACATTGAAGTAATTTTGTTGAGTTCTACATTCCGAACTTCATTTACTAGGTTAATGATAAATAGATTGGTTGAACTACATGATGAGTATAGTATATGGGTGTTAGACAATAAATAAAAGAAAGTGAGTGAGTTTAGCTGCTTGGGAAAAGTTTCCTTCTTTGCGTTCTCTTATGATTCGGAACATTAAAGCAATCCGAAATTGGGTCATTGTTGCTTGCTTGGAAATCAGATTCATCTCCTCCCTCAATTCCTCACATTGTTGTTTAATAATGGGGAATCTTAGTCTCACACTTGTTTGTTCCTCTCTTATGCGCTGTTGATCCATGCTTATCTTCGCCATGTTTCGCTTCAAACATAGGATCTTCTGCTTCAGCTGCTCATCGCCCATTCCACGACGATTAGGTGCCATGAATCTTTTCAACTCAAAATACTACAATTTATGACAGAATTAAGATTGTTTGCTATCAACACTTAATGGCTTGAAAACCAATTTATAGAGAGGATCGGTTTTGCGTAGAAAATCATAAGAAGAACATAAAAGTGGTGCGACCAATTCGCTAAATATTATCGCGCGGCTCGCCGGTTTAGATTCCGGATTGTAACGTGACTCGATCACCTTGTCAATCAAATGACTTTGTTTAACTTTTCCACTCCAGTTCTTGGAACTTCACCTTATCTTTCCTACTAATCTTGGATTGATTTTCAATTATTTTTTATTTAAATTAATTTGAGTTTAAGTTTTTTATCGCATGACACTCAAGTTATAGGAATTTTAATCACTCTAACTTTGACTTATTCTAATTGTGCAAATTACACATCATACTTTTAGAAGCAATATGATTATAAAATGATACCAACAAAACATGGCAAAATATATATATTTTTAAATCAGTCCTCTTACATGCTACCGATTGTATTTTAATCTTTTTACCGAAAAATGATAAATTGGTCCCTACACTATAGAAGGAATAAAATAGTCCCTCCATTAAAATTGTGTCATTAAATGCCTATATTGGTTTTTATATACAATGTATAATAACAAATTTGATCCTTTACCTTCACAATTTTATTAAATTTGTCTCCTACTCTTTTATTTGAAGCAGATTGACCTTAATTTTCATTCTTGATGTAACACTATTTTATCTTACATGTCATGTTAATAAATAATTAAAATTTAAAAATAAAAAATAAAAATTATAATTTCAATTTTTAAAAAACCTTCAAATTTTATAAAAAATTCAAAAAAAAACTATACAAATATTTCAAATTTTAAATAAAAAATTCTAATTTTCTTATAAAAGAATTACATATCCAAAAGAATATAATTTTTATGAAAAATTAAAATATTTTAAAGATTCCATAATATAAGTTACATCTTCAAATCACGCAATTAAATGATTATATAATATAATTAGTTTTATTTACTCCTGCGATGCACGAAGTTGTTGTATGCATTTTATTAATAAATTTAAATAAATTTCAGTAATTTTTAGACTTAATTGGAAATATTTAATAATAAACATTTGATATAATATTTTTAGACCCATATATAATAATTGATTATAATATAATATATATTATTAGTATTTATATTAATATCGTTTTAAAATCAATATATGTGTATTAATAATTATTTATCATTATCATAAATAATATAAATATGAATATTAGTTTAAAATGATTTTGTTTAATAATTTTATATATAACATTTATTTTTATAAATTATTAATATATAATATTAAGTTTTGCATAATTTATTTAGTATATACTAATATTATATGATATGCATATACTTGTATATGGATATTGTAATACTTTATTAATATTAATATTACATAGTTATATAATATTTAATTTTATATGATAATCACATACCCTAATTAGTTTAATATTATTATATGTTTATTAATGTTTATATTTAAATCAATTTGTTCATTTTCGATTAGACTAAGGACATGTTTAGATTTGCCTACTATATAAGTTGTCTTTCCGTATTACGATCTGACTATATAATACCGCTTAGTATTAGTTTCAACATTAGACAACTAGTGAGTCAATATTTGCTTCTATTTTGCTTAGCATGCAAAACTCACGCGAGGAAAATATACAAAGGGTATTAATGTAATTCATGAATAATTTTATTAGTCAATTTGTTCAAAAAAAAATTACAAGTGTACAAACGAATATACTACACTCGAGGCATCAGATCCAACAATTCAAGCCAAGAAAAAAGTCGAAATCATCTAAGTGAATTATCTCAAAGTCTTCCTTGCCTTTCCATTGAACAATTTGTAGCTCAACTCCTTGTGCTACTCCCACAGTTGGGACCTCATTGGAATTTACAGTCTTGATCTTCTTGGTCGAAATCTTGTTCCTCTCTATTACCTTTTGATAAGCTATAAAAGTAACATATTTTAATCTCATTCTTAATACATTTTTGGATGATTAATTATACAAATTAGTGAATTTGATTCTCCTAATCCTTTAAATTCATGTATCTATACTTAGAAGAGCATTTGGAAGCGAAACGAGCGAAACGAGCCAAAATCGAACAAAAAGATCTATTTTTAGGAGCCACACAGGCTGAGCATTTCCACACGGGCTTGGCACACGCCTGTGTGAGCCACACGGGCTTGACACACGCCTGTGTGCCAGCCGGTGTCGATTTCACACTCTGCTTCCTAAATATGCGGAAAAACCCAATATTTAGGCTTCTGAGCATTCTAAAGACTATAAATACCAATTAGAAGAATAGAGAAAGGGGCAATCAGAGAAGATCGAAGAAAGCACTCGAAGAACGACATTAGAATAAACTTGGAAGCGGATTTCCCTCAAGATCGAAGATCTCTATTTAATTTCTTTCGAGTTTTATTGAGTTTCTTTATGTCTTGTGGTTATCCTAACTTTGAGATGTTTCTATTCAGGATTATAAACTAAATTCCCTAGATACCTTGGGAGAATGAAACCTATGATGAATCTTATTATTTGATTTCTAATTTACATGATAAATACTTGATTCTTGTTCTCAATTATGTATGCTTATTTCTTGCTTTAATTTTTCGAGATATTAATTTATGTTTAATGTGCTTATTTTAATGGAGCAAAAGTCCTTGTTTAAGTGTAGATTTAGCATAATTAAGTCGAGTTGCATGCAATCCTAAAAATAAGACTACATAAATCTACCGGATTAGAGTCAAATCTAATAGGGGAATTCATAGATCGAGTTAATGCGACAATAGGGGCTTTAATTAGAAAGAGATTTCAATTAATCAACCTATAGTTAGTTGTTCTTACTCTCGAAAGAGAATATTAATATAATTTAGAGATTTCTACGGATCAAGACACAAGTAAATAAATCGTTTAATTCAGATTCATAATAATAGGTGAAGTCCAGGTGGATTCTTTCCTGGGTATTGTCTATCTCATTGGTTATCTTCGATTATTTTCCTATTTCATTCTCTGTTGCGTTCTTAGTTATATTAGTTTAGTAATTTTAGATTAAAAAAATCACTCCAATTTGTCGGCTAAATAATAGAAAAACAGTAATTACTAGTACTTTTTGTCCTCGTGGATACGATACTCTCTATTCACCATAGCTATACTATTGTTCGATAGGTGTGCTTGCCTTAGTCGTATTTATAGTTAGTTTTGTGACCATCACCTTTCCTCTGACCCTCTTGGCTTCGACCACACGCACAATCTAACCAAGTTTCATTGATAATTTATCTAGCCCATCATCCCTTTTAATGGCAGAAACCGCAGGTTTCTTCAAACAATCCCTCACCATATGTGAACCATTACAAATGAAGTATTTCACTAGCCCTTTTGGTTTTTTGTTGGGCTTAGAAGACTCGAACTTGTCTTTCCTCAGACCAAGCTCGACAAAAGGCTCTACCTTAACCATGGCTACAGTAAGCTCCGTGATACCTTGTCGACACAACTCTTGCTTCACCTAAGGCTTTAACCCGTCTTCAAACCAACAGAATGCTTCTTTCTAACTCAACTCCGAGATTTGAAGCATCAACTCACTAAACTCTCAAACATACTCTGAACAGTGCCTTGTTGGGTAAGTTGGCGCAACTTAACCCAAGCCTCTTTCTCGACATACTACAGGTAAAATATCTTTTTCAACTCCTTTTGGAACTCCTCCCAAATTTCGATTGTGGCCCTAACTCGTTTCTCATCCGTGGACCTACGATGCCACCATAAAATAGCGACATCAGAAAAATAGATAGCAACAGTGTTTACCTTAGTGGCATCATCCTTGATGTCCATCGCACAGAAGTATTGTTCCACTCCCTAGAGAAAGTTGTCCACATCTCTTGTAGACATCGTCCCCTTAAGCTCTTTCATCTTAAGAACATTCATTCTGTATTGCTTCAGTCCCAAAGCCAACATCGTATTACCTAGAACAACTTTATAGATAGTGAGCTCCCCTTTGAGCTCCGTAATTTGTTCCTTCAAAGTTGTTACCATGGCTTTAAAAGTATCATTCTTCTTTGTCTGCTTCTCGGTCTGGTCATCCATGGCCACATTGAGGGTCTCTCTCACCACATCCTGACTGGAACTGAGAGCTTTCACCACATAGTCCCTGAATTACACTTTCATCAAGTTTAACTCATCGATGCGTCCCTCAACTACCTTGAGTGTTTCCTTTATACCACCTATGGATTCCTCGAGATTGGTCACCTGACCTTCCAAAGTCGATAGCATATCCCTCAATTTGTTATAGTGCACACTAAGTATTTGAGTAAATGCTCTCAAAAGTATTCTATTACTTTGAAGGTTTACAATTGAGTGGTTACAAATGAGGGGTAAGATCTGACAATACAGATTAAGTTACATCGACGGTCAAGATTTGTGTCTATCTACAATATGAGAGTCTTAAAATATTTAAACTCTATACATTTTTATCCCTTAAGATTTACATTAATTACATTGGTAACTTTAGTTTTACTGAAGTGCTTCACTAGGCCACAAAGGCTTTAAGTAGATGGAGCTCTTCATATGTTCCGTGAATTGGGTTAGTTCAAGAGGGTCAAATGAGCCCCATTTGATAAGTTTACCTCCATGGGATATTCTATATGCAATGGTTAGAAGTTTTGATCTGCAGCCTGTGAGATATAATCGTAATAGATAAAAGGAGAATAAATTTATATATGATAAACTTTTAATTCGGTATATTCATCAAGTAACTGAATGAATATATATATATATATATGATTTATTTGTTATTAAGTAACTAATTTAATTCATCAAATTAGGCTATCAATCACTTTAAATTGAACCACTTAATTTTAATCTTACTTTGATCCATAATATAAGCCAAAACCTTACACTCTCACTTGTCCCAATGTGATAAAATATAAAATTTAATAGTAAAAATATTGAGTAAGCATAACAAAATAAATATGTACCACTTTTATAAAGCCTTATTATAATATGTCCATGAGTAACATACATATTATATCATGGTCTCAACAATATACTATAACCTTTTCCTATTTTAAATAAATTGTATGACAAACATAATAAACAAAAAATATGTTAAGTTTATATAAAAAACACAATGATTGAGTTTAAATTTTCATATTATCACAAAATATCATCCATGAATATAATCAAGCCTTATTTGATGTAATTGTTCTTTAAAATATTTGGTTGTAAGCCTTTAGTTAATGGATCTACAATCATAAGACCGGTTCTATTGTGTTCTATAAACACTCGTTTTAAAACTTCCTCTTTAACAATAAAATGTTTTAATTCCATATGTTTCTGCATCTTTAAAATATTTTGCATTCTTGGATAAAAATACTGTTGTGATATTAACACAATAAAATTTTAGTGGCTTGATAATGATGTCGACTATCCCAAATCCTGAAACAAATTCCTACAGCCACAATGCACTTATAGTGACATCTAAACATACCACAAACTTTATTTCCATTATAAATGACACAATAACCTATTGTTTAGCACTTTTCTATAATATAGCTCCTATAACAAGTAAAAATAAATAGTCAAAAGTGGATTTTCTAATGCTAAGACGTCTAGCAAATTCTAGATTCGAACATCTAATCACTTCCAACTGATTAGATCTTTTATACATGAGCATGTAAGTTTTTTGTTCATTGTAAGTATTGTAATTTTTTTTTTGTAATCATCTTGTGATCAATTTCAGGATTACTTTAATATCTGTCAAGCATCTCAACTGCAAAGCTAATATTAGATCTTGTGCAGGTTTGAACATACATCAAACTGACCATAACAGAATCATAAAAGATTGGTTTCATTCTTTTATGCTTTACATCATTCTTTAAAAATTGCACCTTTAGAAAATTTTGTTGTTTTTGGAGAAAAATGCTATTGCAAAATTATCATATAAAATTTTAGTAGACTAATAATTGTGTTGATAATCCCATGTCTTAAAATAAAATTTTCAGCAATAATACATGAATTATAGCCTCAAAATATGTTACAAACTTTGTTTTCGTCGTAGATGATGTAATAAATGATTGTTTAATACTTTTTCATGATATAGCTGATTCAACTAGCAGAAATAAATATCTAAAAGTGAATTTTCTATTATTAAGACATTCGACAAAATATAAATTAACTATTCATTCACTTCCAACTAATTGAATCTCTTATATTATGAGCATGTAATTTTCACTTTCTAGGATTACTTTAATATCTTTTAAGCATCCTAATTGCAATGCTAATAATGGATCATGTATGTGTCGTCACATACATCAATCTGCCTATAACACAACTTTAAGAAATTGATTTCGTTCCTTTTCGTTTCACATTGTTCTTCAGGTATTTTTTTTAAGACTATACGTATCCCCCCTTTTGCATAGGAATACTTTCTATTGAATAATTATGCATATTAAATCTCTCAAACTTTTTTATATAGTTTTATTTTAGATAATCCTAATAATTCTTGTGATAAATCATAGAATATTTCAATTCTTATCACATGGAAAACTTCCCCATATCTTTCATTGCAAAGTTATGAGAAAAAATTGTAATTCATATAATATACCTAAATCATTTGTGGCAAGTAAAATATCATGAACGTATAAAATTAAGAGAATAAACTTCATCTCACCGATCTTTTGATATGTACCTCCATTAACTTTTTAAATTTAAAAAATATAATATTTTCATTCAATTGAAAAACCTTCATATTGGGTCCATAATTTTTTTTCAAAAATTTTTATTTAAAAGAATTGTTTTCATGTTGATTTGATGTAACTCTGAAACGGTATGAGTCCAAAATAATTCTTAAATTCAAAATCCATAAGCCATAAGTTTCAAGATTAGAGTTAGATTCCCTAAAAAGAAAAAAGAAACTGAAGATGAGCTCTAATAGTCAAAGATTAGTTGGCACCATTTTAGGCACTGAAAGCTACAAGGAAGATATTGTCAAGCCAGGGCAGTTGACTTTAAGTCCATGAAAAATAGTATCAAGAATTAAAGTTGTTTTCTCTCTTTTCGAAATTTTAGTGGCTTTATTTATGGTTCATTTTTATCAAACCTTTGTGAGCTAATTTTTTTAGAGGTGCTTCATCATTTAAATTTGTGTAACATTATTAAGATATTCATTGATTCCTAAGAAGATTGGTTTTGAAGCATTCTGACTAATTTCACTGTTTTCATGGAATCTAGAATTATAAGTTTCTACAATTCTTTGACTATGATTTGGAAGGTGAAACATATATTCTTTAGATTTATCTGGATTACTGATAAAGCATCACTTATTATATTAAATATAATTCTATTTCATGTGAATTATGTATTCCTACTTTTACTTGGCAATCCTAAACATGTAAGTGCTTTAGGCTATCAAAAGGTGATAAAATTATGGATTTAAATGTGCTTAAGTGCGTAATATCTCTTATTTTAAGGGTTTGAAGGCTTATAAATAGTTTAAAATTTGTATTAAAACTATTATTTGAACATATATATATATTGAGGATTGAGAAAAATCTACATTATCTACAATCGAATTGCATTAACATTTGCAACAAACATTTAAATTACTTTGGGATAAAATTTTCTTTAACATTGAATACAAATTGAAGTAATTTTGTTGAGTTATATTAAAGCTTTTTGTTAGCTTAATGATAAATAGATTGGTTCAACTACAAGATGAGTAGGGCTATATTTGTAACATATACCATGTTATATATGCCATATCATACTATAGTAAATGGCTGTTAGACAATAAATCGAAGGGAGTGAGTGAGTTTAGCAGCTTGGGAAAAGTTTCCATCTTTGCGTGCTCTGATGATTTGGAACATGAAAGCTAAACGAATTTGGGTCATTGATGCTTGCTTGGAAATCAAATTAATCTCCTTCCTCAATTGCTGACACTGTTGTTTAATGATGGCGAACTTTTGTCTCACACTTATTTGTTCCTCTCTTATCCGTAGTTGATCCATGCTTATCTTCGCCATGTTTCGCTTCAAGCATTGGATCTTCTGGTTCAGCCGCTCATCGCCCATTCCACGACGGCTAGGTGCCATGATTATATTTTCAACTCAATATACTACAATTTATGAGAGAACTAAGATTGTTTGCTGTGAACACTTGATGGCCTGAAAACCAATTTATAGAGTGAAATTTCTAAGGATTGACTTTGCATAGAAAATCTTAAGAGAAAGTGAGTTGGGGGTGATGCGACCAATTCGCTAAATTGTTGTATGTATTATCGCACAGCTCACTGGTTTAGATTCTGGATTCTAACGTGACTCATGAGTTTGCCATCCAATGACCCCTCCAACTTTTGTGAATGTTCTTACCTTGTCATCGAAGTTCACTTTATCTTTCATATTCATATTCATTTACCCTTCTGAAAAAAATCACAAGAATTGTGGGAATTTTCTCTCTATGTTTTATTCCTCCCAAAATCAAGAACATATATACACGGTAAAATACAAAGATAGAAACCAAAAAATTATCTCCTAAATTTTAGCATCTAATCTCCTAATTAAACCAAAACATTATTTCCTAAACTTTAGCATCTAATCTCCTAATTAAAAGAAAAGAGATATACACAAAACTACCATACATATTTACAGAATAATTCCAATACCTTCCGTGTATTGAATTGAGTTTTAAAATTTTTAAATTTTACTTTTAGAGATAATTGATTCTGCGACTATTTGATTAGGTATCCTTTAGAAAAGTAATGTGTTTACTTCTAGTGAGGTTAAAAACGATGGTGGCGTATGAAATTAGTTAAATGTGCATTTGGCAGTTGTAGTAATAAAGTGAGAATAGAAATACACTCGAACTCATGTCTTTCTACATTAATAACAATATCGATGCCAATCAAACTACTCAATCAACATATAAAAATATATTTAAAGTAATTACTTAAATGGTTTTTAATTTTTAAATAATATTATAAATGAAATTACAATTTTTAAAGCACCATAAAGATAAAATTAATAAAACTAACAATACTAAAGACAAAAGAAAAAGGATAAAAGTGGATGTTGATCTCCAATGAGTTTCACTAGACCTTTCTATAGCAGTGAAAATTAGGTTTTCTAGTGATGGACATGTAGATTAATTGCACCGATGGTTTGCTATCAAATGGGATAGCAATGGTGCGATTGAACCAAAAATGGTGTTAATCTCGCAGCTAAAAATGGCTTCATTTGGAAGCCTATCGTATCTGATTGGAGCTTTTTATTTTTTTGGCTTGTTGGTGAATCATGATAACTATTTTTTAAATACATCAATGGTGTTTGAATCAAATCAGATAAATTGGTTAGGTTAATTAGACCAAAAAGCGATTGAAAAATTATATTGGATCGGTGAAATCATAACGCCAATTAAATTGACTAAAAATCAATTAAATCGACAGTTGAACCGAATTTTTATTTTTTAATATTTTTATTTATATGAAATCTTAATAATTTTTAAATTGAATCGGTTAGACTAGTGAATCTGTAGTAGGATTAGCTCAACCGATGGTTGGATTGTCGAAACATTGATATGTTTTGATTTTATTTTGTTTTTCCATAGGATGTTATTTGAAGTTGGTCCTGTTTGATTCTTCCTTTGTAGCTAAGTTGTTTCCTCTCTTTGAAAATTTATGTTGTCCATGTCCTATTGATACAAATAAATTTAAAGCTAAAGATCAAAATTTTCTTAGCCAAAGTTGGGATTTTTTTTTCTTTTAATTATTTTGAAGTATGACAAACACTAGTTTTTGGGGGGTTAAATATAACAAAAAGCTTTTCCTAAACAACTATCACAAAATTTCCCCGTCTTGTTATGTCGTGTTATTATATATTCTAAGCATTTTCAGCTTTTGTAATCCATACTTCATTATTTTTTAAAGAAGAGTTGAGTAGAAAGGCTAATAGTTTTTATTATATTTAATTTTATCAATTCAACGAAAATTTTATTTATTTTTATATTAATTTTTTCACCCATAAGATGCCATAACCTAATTTGTTTTAAGCTTTTTATTTATTTATTCACGTTGCTTTTTCTTTTGAAAAAGAAACAAAAAAGTGTGAATAAGATGCTTAAAAAAGGACCAATATGAGTCATATATAAAGTATAAAAAGCATGGACTAACTCCATCTTGAATAATCTAGTGAATGGGTAAAATAGAAGTTAAAAAGCGGGCGATCGCGCGAGTAGGTCCATTTTCTTGTCGCACTAAATACCTTGCGTTTAAGTTACAGAAGCTCAAACCCCAGACCTATCTATAAATAAGTATAACATAAATGGTTTTATATATAACACATCTACTCTACCATCGATTGCCCTCTTCATTCATTGATTTTTTGCGTAGGATGTTTCCCAAACCACATTGTTATGATCTAATCCTGCATAGGAAGATTGGTATGAATATGCAAACTAAGCACAAGGTGCGTATATATGTAATGTTTTGTTCCTTAGGAATTATTTTGTTTGCTGGTGATTGAAAACGTCAATGTCGGATGAAGCTTCTAACAGTTTGTAATTATTGTATTGGTAGAAGAAAAAAGCGAGGAAACATGATTCAGAATTGAAATGTAGAAGATGGAAGGGAGAATTGGAAGAGATTAGGAAGGAGCAAAATAGCATCACAGAAGGGCAATCCCGAGTTGGAGAGAAACTGGAGGCTATGGAAATTGAATGTGAAGCACTACATGAAGAATCAAAGTTGATGATAGAGCGAAGTGCCCTCACTCAAATTCGTTTCGCTGTCATGTTAAATATATTGACGGCACGAAAAAACGGAGATTATGCTAAGGCTGCGCACTTCACTCAATTGCTACGGTTAGCTTAATTTGCTTCTGCGTATCCTTCAAACATTATATATATACATATATTAACAACAAAGGTTGACAGTATATGTTTTACTCTTCCTTTTTTCAGTGAAATAATAGCAAAGGATAACATGCAACAGCAGCAAACACTGAGGAACAGTTGATTACCCCTAAACTCTCCAAGAGAACTATCACTGGAAAAACGGACCAACGGTGTGGCGGAATGGAATACTTGATCTTTTTTTTTTTAAAGAAACTTGATAAATTTATTATATACGCATGGATTGTATTAGTAATAGTATATGATAAAAGAATGTCTTTTATATATATTCTATTTTTTTCAAATATGTAATTAATCATTTATATTCTATAATTCTATACGCAAGTGAAGTAGATTTCATAAAAAGAATAATGGATAGCTCTAGTGGAGCAGCTTTAAAACTTGTTACCAACATATATTCTCTTAATGAGTTTACAGAGCACGGAGAATTAATCAGTGAATTCGTCTAAGTAGATGCCTTGGGAAATCACTAAATAATGAATTAGATTATAATGAATCATCCAAAAAGAACTTAGGTGATTTATTTTAAAAAATAAAATAAATGATGTATTTTAATTTCTTTCATTGGTTGGTAGTGTATAAAATTATTCGTTATCATGCATCAAATGTTAAAATATAAGTATAAGATTGAGAAAGATATAATACTAAATTGTGCTCACAGGTTTGGCTAGGGGTGTGTTCAACTGAATTGAGTAAACATTTTTAAGTTAGTCGAATTGACAAGTCCTATTTTATAATGTTAATTGATTTTAAAATTTTTTAAATTAAATCGAATGAAATGAAATTTAAGTCTAATCAAGCAAATAATTTATTTTGAATTAAATTTAAACAAATCAAATTAAAATCTTATTGACAATATGATTAAATTCAAGTTGGAACTCATACATTTGAAAACTTTTTCAAACCAAAATAAGAGGAAAACAAGATAATTTAATGCCATAAACTTGATTTGATAATTTAAATAATTTTATTTCGGAAAACTTTAAAATTTTTATAATTTAACATTTTTATATATTTTTATACTTTTTATAAAGTTGCTAACCTCCCCTAACTGTTCAATCTCTGAGATATAAGCTTTAATAAAAACAACTACGTCTTGCACCCTTTCCCATACTCCGCCATGATATGCTTTATTGCAGTGTTAAATCCAATTATTAACACTATTCATTCATCACAAAAATGTTTTATTGCGTGAGTATATCATGTCGACATTAGGCACATTGAAATCAAAGAAACTGGTGATGACTGCTATCTGTCTAGTGTGCAGTGTGGAGGAGGAGACTACGACTCACTTGTTTCGAGATTGTGTCTTCACAAGACTGGTGTTACTATTAGACTTATACAAAGAACAACAAGAAATGAGAAAAATAATTCCTTTCATATATCTTGCTTTTAGCAATGCAGAATGGCTAGGTATTTATACAAACACGTAGCAGTGTAGCATGAGCTGTAACTGACACCAAACTGACTAACTGCTTAACTACTTAACAACTTTTTAACACGTGCTTTTAGTCACATTCATTGAATACTCTAACATTCCCCTAACTTGTTTGATTTCTTAAACTCATCAAAAGACAACACTTGAAGAGCACGTCTAAAGAATGGAAACTATTTGGGGGTAACTGGTTTTGTGAGAACATCAGCAATCTGCTGATCGGATGGAACATAGCGAACTTGGAGTAGCCCAGCAACAACCTTTTCACGAACAAAGTGATGGTCTATTTCAACATGCTTCATCTTAGCATGATGTGTGGGATTTTCAGCAACTGCAACGGCAGAGGAATTATCGCACCAGACAATGGGTAATTTAGACTGAGGTATGCCCACTTCATTGAGCAGTTGTTGTATCCACAGCAGTTCAGACACACAATTGGCTAGGCTGCGATATTCTGCTTCAGCAGATGATCGAGATACCACCGACTGCTTCTTGGAGCACCAGGCAACAGGATTGGCGCCTAAGTATACCTCATATCCGGACGTGGATCGTCTGTCATCCACAGAGGAGGCCCAGTCGGCATCGGCATAGCACACAAGATCTAACGAGCTTGCTGTAAAACACAAACCATAGTCTCTGGTGCTGGCCAAATATCGCAAGACCCGTTTAATGGCTTTCCAATGGGTGTCACTTGGGGAACTCATATACTAACTTAGTTTGTTGACACAAAAGGACAGATTAGGGCGAGTAATGCAGACATATTGAAGCATACCTACTATGCTTCTATATAAATAAACATCAGGGAACAGTGAACTTCCATCTGAGATAACCAGCTTGGGAGTGCTCACCATGGGTGTTGGTGTAGACATTGCCCCGGTCATTCTGACCCTTTGAAGGAGCTCCAGGACATACTTCTTCTGACTAAGATGCATTCCATGAGGTGTACGGTGAACATCAATGCCCAAGAAAAAACTGAGGTCTCCCATGTCCTTGAGTGCAAATTTGTTATGAAGACGACGCACCACATCATCAATATCTTGCACTCGACTGCCAGTGATCACAATGTCATCAACATACACCATGATCAGAAGATAATTTCCAGTAGACTGTCGGATAAACAATGACGAGTCGGCTTTTGATGCATGGAAGTCAAGTTGAGTGACCAGATACTTTTTGAGCGTATGGAACCACGCACGAGGGGCTTGTCGTAAGCCATAGATGGCTTTATTCAGCTTGCACACAAGCTGCTGACCACCTGCACCCGACACTTCAAACCCAGGAGGCTGCTCCATGTATATTTCTTCAGTAAGCTCGCCATTAAGAAAGGCATTGTTGATATCTACTTGCCGTAACACCCACTTCTGCATAACATCAAGTGCAAGGATGGTGCGAATGGTAGAGGCTCGAACAACTGGACTGAAAGTATCATGAAAATCAAGTCCTGCATGTTGTGAGAAGCCCTTTGCAACTAAACGTGCCTTGTACCGATCGATAGAACCATCAGCCTTCCGTTTTACTTTAAATAGCCATTTACACCCAACTGCTCTTCTATTTTCAGGCAATGGGCAAAGAGTCTAGGTGTTATTGCAGACCAAGGCCTGTAATTCACTATAAATTGTTGTCTGCCAACTTACACATTGCATTACGGCATGTATGTCAGAGGGGACTTCATTTGAAGAAGACGATGCCATACTGAGATATACCTTTGGCTTGAAAACCCCGGCCTTGCTTCTGGTAACCATGGAGTGGGTGTTTAAAGGTGTAGGAATGGGTTGTAACTGAGAAGGTAAAGACGGCCTGGAAGTCAAAGGTGAATTAGGTAGGACTTGTGGTATAGAGGAACACGTGTCATGTGTACCAATTGGTGTGGGAGTTGTAGTGGGTGTGACGGGTCTAGTAGGTGGCCTAGGTGTATGAGTGGGACTACTAGGGGATGATCTAGGTGTAAGAGAAGTACTGCTAGGCATTACAGTAGGTAAGTTGTTGGTGCAATTGACAGGTCTAGGACGTAGGACAAGAAGTTTGGTAGCTTGTGAGACCGAGGGAGATGTGGTTGTTTTTGAACAAAATGCTTTGTAAGGAAATTTGTCTTCATTAAAAGTGACATGACGAGTGATGTAGATTTTACCAGTGGAGTCACGACACTTGTAGCCTTTGTAAACAGGTGAGTAGCCAAGAAAAACACAGGGTGTTGACCGAAATTGCAGCTTTGTTTTTGTGAAAGGCCTAAGATTTGGAAAGCACAAGCAGCCAAAAGTTCGAAGAAAAGAATAATTAGGTTTTGTTTTAAACAATTGTTCATATG
The DNA here is from genome assembly GCF_025698545.1 of Gossypium raimondii. Taxonomy (NCBI): domain Eukaryota; kingdom Viridiplantae; phylum Streptophyta; class Magnoliopsida; order Malvales; family Malvaceae; genus Gossypium; species Gossypium raimondii. The sequence goes on from NC_068577.1 coordinate 40,649,610, forward strand.
GGGATATATTACCTAGAGGTTGAGATGGTTATCGGTTGACCAGAAAGACAGCACTACAGAAGGCTTCATTCCAGAAACTTAATGGCATGGTGGCATGAGCCAACATAGACAAGCCTGTTTCAACCACCTGTCGATGCTTGCGTTCTACAAGTCCATTTTGAGCAGACGTGTATGGACAGGTGAAGCGATGCAGAATTCCTTGCTAAACTAAATAATTTTTCAGCACTTGAAACTCCCCTCCCCCATCTGTTTGCAGAACTTTGAGTTTTGCACCTAACACTCTCTCAGCTTGGCGATGGAATTGTGGAAAAATACCAGCAACATCAGATTTGTTCTTCAAAAAATAGAGCCATGTACAGCGTGAGTAAGCATCAGTAAATGCAACATAATAGCAAAATCCATTAGACACAACCGGAGCTGGCCCCCAAACATCTGCAACAACCAATTGTAGTGGAGCACTATAAACAGTGCTGGACTTGACAAACGGGAGTTTACGCTCCTTACCCAGATGACAAGCAATACAATCAACCATTTTATTAATATCGGTAGCTTGTATATTACAACGTGCAAGTGCCTTAGTAAGAACAGCTTGACATGGATGTCCTAGCCTAGAGTGCCAAACACTAAGAGGAAGCTTCATAGTAGTTGTAAAACATTGAGCAGATATGGAGGATACAGGAGCTGCTGTAGACTTATTAAGATGAAGCCGATATAACCCCTGATGCTCTGAGCCTCGAAGAAGAACTTCTCTAGTCCGCAGATCACGCACCTGACACTGAGTAGGGAAAAACTCAAACATCACTTGATTATCTTTGGCAAACTTGGATACTGACAAACGATTCTTAGTAATTCCAGGAACTAGCAATAAGAACCTCATGAACAATGGTCTAGACCGAGTAAGTAAGGATGATTGCCCAGTAGACATAACAGGGAGAGCTGAACCATTGCCTACAAATACCTTACCTGGCCCTTTGTATGCACCACCTTCTCCAATGGAGGTAACCGAATTTGTGAGATGATGGGTGGCACCAGAATCTGGATACCAAGAGTTGTCGGCTACTGTTTCTGGAGTTGCCAAATATGCTTGAGACTGTGTTGCACCAGAGACTGGCGTGCTGACCTATTGTGAAAAACTTCCAACAAACGGGTTAGACCAAGATGAGGGCAGAGTAGAAAAACACCAACCTGGTGTACTCCATTGTGCACTTGGCGAGGAGGGAGGCCATGTTGTCACAGGAGGACCGGCCACGCACATATTGACTTGTGGGGGAGGCCTGTAATTATTGCTCTTGTAAGTTGAATCAAATCGATGATAACACCGATCAACAAGATGACCAGGTTTTCCACATAGTTGATACTGAATTTTTGAGTTAGAATATCGTCCTCGACCACGCCCCCGAGTTGCATTTGAGGGTCGATAAGCAGGCATAGAACCATTAGAATCAACAGATTCAGAAGGTTGATGAGACACAAGATTTGTAGAACCAGAGATATCACTACTGACCACCTGTTGCCGAGTTTCAGCATCAAGAAGCATTGACACCACTCCTTGTACTGTGTAGGGCACTTGACTGGCTGTAACAATAGAGATAACAGATTTGTATTCAGGAGGAAGACCATTAAGAATCACCGTCACATGCTCACGCTCACTAATGACTTCACCGCAACTAGCAAGATTATCACAACAACTTTTAATTTCCATCAAAAATTCTTTCATGTTCAAATCTCCTTTTCGTTGAGACTGCAAGTTTCGTCGATAAAACATCAGTTTAGAGGTGGTTTTACTGCCAAACAAAGTAACGACAGCATTCCAGATTTTGGCACTAGTGTCCATACCTATCAAATGCGGAAGAACTGCCTGACTAATGGAAGACAATAACCATGACGCAAGGGCACTGTCTTGCTGCTCAAAGCGTTCAAATTCTGGGTTTTCATGTTGACCGCCACTGTCATCAGAAATAAACTGTGGAGGAAGAGTCTGTTGAATATCCAGAAAATGCTGAAGCTTATGCGCTTTTACCGCCAAGAGAACCTGCTGCTTCCATAACAAATACGTATTATCATCAAGAAGAACGCTAATCTTCTTTGTAGAGAAGAACCTGCTGTCAAGCAATCCATCAGAGGAGCTAGCAGCCATATCAACCAAGAAATCTGCACAGCGGTTAAGAAGAAAGAAACGCCAGGAAAGAACTTACAACTGATACCATATTAGACTTATACAAAGAACAACAAGAAATGAGAAAAATAATTCCTTTCATATATCTTGATTTTAGCAATGCAGAATGGCTAGGTATTTATACAAACACGTAGCAGTGTAGTATGAGCTGTAACTGACACCAAACTGACTAACTGCTTAACTACTTAACAACTTTTTAACACGTACTTTTAGTCACATTCATTGAATACTCTAACAGTTACATCAGTCCTCTCGTAGGTCAGAATTAATAGTGTTAATAATTGGATGTAACACCATGATATACTCACGCCATGATATGCTTTATAAGCTTCAATTATTAACGCCATGATATGTTTTATCAGGTTTGGGGTGTTACATTAGTCCTCTCGTAGGTCGGAATTTTGTTCCTTGAATAGCATTGAACCACTGAATAAGAGACACTATTAACACATCCAATTATTAACACTATTCATTCATCACAGAATCCTAATCGGCGCGTCATCTTTTCAAGAAAAACCCATTCAACCCTGGCATTAGCATTGCTTATGTCCAATTTTAAAGCAAATGAACCTAGAGTAGAGGTGCTCATGGGCCGGGCCGGGTTCGGGCTGGGCCCATAAAAAAATTTCAGCCCATTTACTAAGCCCGGGCCCGGCCCGGCCCGAAATATGGGCCTGATATTTTGCCCAGGCCTGGCCCATGAAAAAAAATATGAAGCCCAAGCCCGGCCCGGGCCGGCCCGTTTTTTTTTTTGACTTAAAAGTTAAAACTAATTGTTATTAAATTTATATCAAATATCAAATTGTAATTTTTTTGTATATGATGAACAAAAAAATAAAATAAGATTACTTATTTGAATTTAATTACAAACAATCAAATCTTAAAAATAAAAAATGATTATAATATACAAGTAATTACAAACAATTAATTTGCATTTAATTACAAACAATCAAATCTTAAAAATAAAAAATGATTATAATATACAAGTAATTACAAACAATTCTGGCAAACCTTGCATAAAAGAAAAAGAACATTGATTTTATGACCAGTTGCTTGAGTCTGCATAGTAATCAAGGCTTAGGCAAACGTAATTCAGTCTTAAGCCAAGATAAAGTAGGCAATAACTAAATAGTGATGAACACAAAGTCAATTGGCATTGGTCCAAACTATGATAAAGAAGAGCTACTCTTAGCAACTAGGAAAAATATGACATAAAAAGACATCGACTTAATATTTTTCCCATGAAGCAAAAAAAAGAACATTTTAACACCATACATCAATGGCAAGCAAGACCAAGTCATTTTGCCTCTATATTAATGGATTTTCCAGCAGCAATCTGAAACACAACTCCATAAGTTAAGTTATCATAAAGATACAATTATGGCTATAATAGTGCTATAGAGCTTTATAAACTTTAAAATACAGCAGCCAAGTACATTCAAATAATAAACTTGAGCAAAAGGCTACAGAAGAAAAAAGCAAACTTTAAAATACAGCAGCCAAGTACATTGAATAATCAATGCCCATATTGATAAAGAGAAGGCCAACAACCACAATAATGAAGAGACATTTAAGCCATCTAAGAACAAACATAAGCATCCATGTTAATCAGATTCACCAAGACCATGCAACAACTTATAGAAAGATATAGAAAAAAAAACGCTTATGAAAACAACTAAACATGAAAAAAATACCTGCATATATCGCACAACAGTACTAGTATAATCAACAGCTCTCCTTTGGGTCAGCTTTCTCATTCTTTTCACAGCAAAATTGTCACCATGAGCTGAAAGAAAAATAAAAGAATTTTGTCAGAACTAAAATTTAGATAGCCTAACTTCTCTGAATTGTAACTCATCTAAACAGGACATATCCAACAAATAACTAGAATGAACAACACAAAAGAGGGAGGTACTAGAATCAATAACCCAAAGAAACAGTTGATTTCTATGTTTAGCCCAACCTATGTCTAGGCTGTTCACAAAACCAGGACGTTAAAACAGAGTCCCATTTCTAATCATCTAGGTGCCAACAGAACAGATGGAAATTTGCACAATGTAAACAGTATTAAAATTTGCAAGGGAGATTTAAGCAACACAATCTCTCAGCAGGTCACAAGCAAGAAAAGAACGGATACATCAAATGAAATTATACATCTACGGTCACAAGCAAGTAAGGAACTGATTCGAATAAAAATGAAAATCAAAAAGCACAAAGCAAAAAACAAATTCAAAGGTTAACAGCAAACTCACCTTTGAGAAGACGAAGAAGGCTAGAAGCAGTGAAGCACCGTGGAGTCGTGGAGTCGTGGACGTGGAGTCGTGAATTGGTGGAGGTGGAGTTGGATCCGATTTGGGGGAAAAAAGGGAGGGAAGGGGTTAGAGATTTATCTGGGGTCGGGGGGAAATGGGGAAGGGAAGGGAAATGGGAAATGTATTAATGACAAAAATAAAATAAAAAAATTTATATTAATTAAATTCGGGCCTAATTTCTTACCCAAACCCATATTTCGGGCCTATATTTTTACCCGAACCCTCCCATATTTCGGGCGGGCCTCGGGGCTGGCCGGGCCGCCCGGCCCATGAGCACCTCTAACCTAGAGCACCCCATTTTTTCTTCTTGGAAGAATGTAACATCTCATATGCCACTAAAATATTATACGTAATTTGCCTACTCGGTACGAATGCACCTTATGTTTCCTCAATACAAAGATTGAGTACTGCTCGAAATATGTTGACCACCACTTTCGAAACAATATTATAAATTACATTGCAAAGACTTATTGGTCTGAATTGACCCCTATTTTTCAGTTTAGCCACTTCAGGAATGAACACCAAATTTGTTCTATTTATTTCTTCTACCTCCCTTTGACCATTCAACACATCCGAACAATATCTAGCAACATCATTCCCTACTATATGTCAAAATTTTTTATAGAAAAAAGTCGAGAATCCATCCTTCCCTGAAGCCTTGAGGGGTGCCATCATCTACATAGCTTCCACAATTTTGTCTAATTTGAATTTCGCAATTAATTTTGCATTTATATCTCCTGAAATACAAGGTTGAACTTCGTTAATTAATTACTCACATTCCTTCACTGGTTTAAAAGAGAACAATTCTTTAAAGTAGTTTGTTGCTAGTTCAACCATCTCCCCTCTTAACCCATACTCCATCCCTATCCTCCAGTCCTTTCAGTGTATTCCTTCTTTTTTGTGACGAGGCAACCTTATGGAAAAAGGATGTATTGTGATCCCCCATTCTAGTCCAATCTACCCTTGCTCGTTGTTCCCAAAATAAAAACACAAGATATACAACAGTTATATGCACCCTTTCACTATAATTTGTGCGTGTGTCCTTCCTTTCACTGTATTCCATTATTCATCTTCAGCAGTTATATGCATTTTAAATAAAAATACAAGGCTTGAATTAATGTCAACATTTTAATATTGCACCCATGTGAAAATCACCTTATGCACATATTAACATTCCTAATGAAAACATTTGCCATGCAAACATAGACATATTATAACATATATGATGCAGAAATAAACATGCTTTTAATATTCGAGAACACATTAATATTATGCACACCTTTCACGTCAGCAGTTTAATAATACACCTATATTATCAATCAAGAACATAGCTAAACCCTAAATTAAGTAGAATTCATAATGATTTTTTTCATTTATCTAGAAGATAGCAAGTTTAACACCAAAAATCAAATCGGTACTTTTGCCATATTGTTAACACCACCCTTATACTAGCCCTAAACCCAAATTTGAAATAACCTAAATTCATTATCAAAATTTGTTAATTTCCTAAATACGTTATCGAACTATCTCCAATTCAACACCTACAAACCCCTAAAACCAATTTCCTTTACTTTAAAATTAAGGATTCAAAATAAATTTTTAAGGTTAGGAGTCTTCGAAAATACTTTTCCCTAACCTCTAAGGATTGGGGTTTAAGGAAATCATGAATATTGGGTTTGAAACAATCGAAACCTTAGGTTTTAACAAGTCCTAGAGGAAAATTCATATTTTCCCTAACCTTGGGTTTTGATTTCTACTAAAACCTCTAATCAACGACCCTTATAAAAAATTTTGGCAGATAACAAAACACAAATCACAAAGAAAGTAATGAAATCAACTTACCTTCTCTAATATCCCTAAATCGGGCCTAGAAGTTTCAGTACATTTTTCAGGTTTCGAGTGTGAAAATAGAAATTTATAGGGTTTCTAGTAATTTTTAATTTAATTTTGGAGGTTAATTTCATCTAAAATCGATTAAATAATAATCTAGAAAAATAAAAATATTTTTGGAAAAATTAATTTTAAAGTAATTAAATAATTATTAGTTAGAACAATTAATTTGGGTCGAAAAAAATTTAAATAATTTTTATTGGGGGTTAAATTGCATTAAATTTAAATATTAATTAAAATGGATTTAATTGTAAAATAAGAGAAATTTTAGAGTATTTATATGGAAAATAAACCTTAAAATTCAAAATTTTGGAGGGAAAGAATTAAATAGTAAAGTAAGGGAAATGTGGGAGTGGCCATTAGCCAAATTTCGCAATTTTTAAATTTCTGGTAGGTTGTTTCAGTTTTAAACACAATGCATACTTTTCACACCATTTACATCAGATTACAGAGCTATGATTTTTTTTTTTGCATGGTTTTAAAGATCTATCATCAGATAATAGATCCAACCAATTTTCTTCTTAAAATACTCTCTCAATTCTTCCGAAATTATTCTCAAAAGTAACAAAAAATATTCTAAAATTTCTCAAGATTCTTGAATCAAGATTTTCAAGATTCTCAAAAGAGGACCGAGACAATCGAAATTGAAGCTTGAAATTGCTTAGTTGATCACTTGTGAAAGAATAAAATTGTGTGGTGAGTGTTTCTAAGGACGATTTGGTAAATTGACCCTCAATTGTGTTTAATTGGAAGCTTAATTAATGATTTCAATCAATTAATTATGGTTGAATGGTTGATTTTGCAAGATTGATATTAAGTGTGCAAAAATTGAATTTGTAATGGAAAATGGTAAGTAAGCTTTTGGGTGGTGTTGTGCTATTTAATTATATTAATTTGAAGGATGATTTAAAGCATGTGTATTGAAATTTTGATCATGATATGTTGGTGTTACAATTGGTAATTGAATATGGGAAATTGGTAAATGAATTGCTTGATTTAATTGGATGCTAAATGGCTATGTTACAAGTTATATATAATCATTTTGTCACATTAAATTGAGTATAATAATGACTGATTTATATGCTATGTTTGACTAAATATATTGGCAACATGCATGATGGATCTATTGGATATAGTTGGCATGCCATAGGATTTGTGGGTACTCACCATTATTTGTGAAATTGTCAGCATATGGCTCTAGGTGGACTGATTTATTTGGAGTAGGTAAGGGACTATTGAGCATTAGTCTCCACTCAATGGGTTATTTAAGGCGCTATAAGGGAGCACGTGCTTCAGCCCACTCAACTTGGTGGACTGTATTTGATATTTGTGGGAGTTTAGAGATCCATTTATCCAATGTATGATCATTCGGTTAAGCCATGAGAAGTGTATGTCAATATATATTTATGTGTGATTTTTGCTATATCAATTGATGATTGAAAGTCATGAATAATTGATTTTTGGTATTGAAAATGCTTAATTATTTTGGCTGACAATTGGTGAATGATTGGTTGTGAATTAAGCATGGATTGGTGCAGTGGTTTTCACATGGGCGTGTGAGGGGTTGCACAGGGGTGTGTGGGATTTCCAGACGGGCGTGTGCGGTCTGCCTAAAAGTTGTTCACGACACGAACATGGGCATTTAAAGACACACGGTCTACGGGACACAGCCGTGTAGGTTTTTGGGGGTTTGAATTTTTATCTTTTTAAATTGGTATTCTAGTTTGTTTAAGTTGCAATTTAGTCTTGAAAATTGATTAGTCTAATTAGAGCCCTAGATGATAAGGAAACTTGGTAAAATTTTAGGATTAGTCTTGTAATGGGCAAAATTCAATAGAAACACACTTAATTTGTAACTCATAATAGGTCCTAATAGTTTGTATTTGTTACAATTTAATCCATAATAGTAAAACATGAATTAGATATAGCAAACGAACTCAATTTAAGCTGAAATTTTTAGGCTTGCATAATTTTGTCTAAAAGAAGGTCGATAAGCATTTAGATCTAAAATCGGTTTAGTTTTACCATAGGTGGTAAAATGAAAAAAATGCCCTTAAGTTAAATTATCTAGGAAAAGTTTAAAATTGGCTCATAATTTGCTTTCGCGTGTATAAATAACTAATATTCAGATACGATTGAGGTGTTATAAGGTCAGGGCGTGTCTTGGGTGGTTGTTAGCCGAAGAGTCACTTAGATGGCTAATGTAATGTTTCGAATCCGGGTTAGTTCGTCCCGGTCAGGTTTGGGGTGCCACACCTTCAATTGATATTAACTAAGCGAACCACCAATATTCCCACACACAACTCACCTGATGGTTCTACAATTTATTAACTTAAAGTACCGCCAAAAGATTTCATGATTTCTTTCTTCAAATCTTGATTCACTCATAGACCATTTCTATTAAGGGTTTAAGGAATGAAAGTCAAAAGTTAGAGTGAAAATGTTGGGTTTACGTCTCCTACTTCGGTTCCTCTTTTTTTACTGCTTTTTACCATTTTAAAATTAATTTTATTTAATTTGAAATTATTAACTAATTGAAATGGCAACAATTATTTTCTTTCTTTACAAACACCTACTTGCACCCAAGTGTCTTCTTTCCCTTCAATAGACTAGCTAGTTGTTATGTTTTATTCTTATGAAGGGACTACATTTCTTCATTCATGGAAATCCTCCTATTTTCTTCATCATAAATCTGAATTGCTTCATTAAAAGTGGTTAAAATGTCATCAACTACAACATGAAATGCATAAGCCACCATCTCAGCAAAGCGAACAAGTTTTCTAATTATTCTCATTCACTTATTGGTTGCAATTAATTCAAATTGTTGTGGGAGTTCTTGGATATGAGCCTACTCTTCACTGAAGCCTCCTTCTTCCACTAGATCCTCCCTACTAGAGTCTCCTTCTACCATAGGAGAATCATTAACTTCATTTGCTAGAATCACCACTCTTTCAAACTCCACTTGCTTATAAGTATCATTTGACTGCTCCTTTTGCACCTTTAAAAACATGGTAGATTTTGTTGGGAAATGTGTTCATATTGTAGTAAACATGTAATTATTTTCTATGTATTTGAACGATGAATAAATAAATTTTACCTTTAACTGTTATGTCTTTTGTATTTCTATCTTTCATATTTTGCATGCATAGCTAAATTGTGACAAGCAAATACTAGCTCATTGATTCTCTAAGTTCAAACTGATAATAAGTGGCATTATAAGAACGTTTACACTGTGAGAAAGACAACTTACTTCAGTAGATAATCTAAATGAGTCTATAATCACGTAAAAGAATCAAAGTGAACATTTTATTCAAATATTGAGAAGGATTATTATGTCGTCTACAATTCCAATTGAGGAGATGACTAGTCTTGGCTATCAGAGCAGTTGGCTCTACGGTTAGAGACATAGATGTATTCATTGGCAGAATGAAACATTGGATTGGACATAAAATGAATTAATTTTGAATCTGTTTGTGAATTAATTCACTTGCGACATTCATGGTGTGATTTACCTAAATCCTGAGTTAGTCACTGACCATGCGTATGTAACTCATGTGCTTTGATATAAGTGGAGGCTTATGCTCTAAAGATGATTGAGTCGATAGCCGGTATGTTGGGTACGTGAATTGTGTATGGCATGGTTTTACTAGAAATAGTGGAATTCATAGCTCAATTAAAGAGTTAACGATATCCTCTAATTGGCATTGTGTAGATTTATAAATATGAAAGGTGGCCAAGGGTTACTTTTTATTGAACGAGTAATTTATCACAGTTATTTGTTGATAGTGATCATATTAATCATTAAGAAGACACAATGGTCATTATGAGATAAAATATGATATTATTAAGTGAACGAATTTAACTCAAAGGCAAAAATATATATCATATAAAGGTAACACACACATGATGAGGTCATTGGACAAAGCAAATGGATGAATTGCTTTCATAAATAGTATACAATAGGAGTTTTCAACTATGATACTTATTGTGGACTGACTCCATGATTAAGTAATTGTGAATTATTGGAACAATGCTTTTGGATATAATTGCAATTACTAGAGCCTAATTGTATATGTCAGATTGGTCCCTCTGCTAGCTCAACAAAAACTCGATCGGACTGCATTTGAATTAGAACTAAATTCTATGACTTTGTAAATAATTTAATTAAGTCAATTTATTCGATGTGGAATTAAATTGGGCGGTCATAAGAATTGTTCAACTAGAGAATTTGATTAAAGGATTTTCTTGAAAAGTTAATTTGGAAAATCAAAGTGATTTTTGGGAAAAATTAATTTTGATTAAGTAAATTTAAATTAATCAAAATAATTAAAATTAATATGATATTTTTGGAAATTAATTTTCAAGTCAGACAATTGGCCTAAGAGCCCAAAACCGAAAATAAGACCCAAAAACTGGTCGAACCAGGTCTGGTATGTGAAACTGAGCTAACGGTTCAACTGGTGGCTGGACCGAACCGATTGAGCTTTCACTGGCCTGTACTAAACCAGCTCGGGGTGTCGGTGGCCATGACGGCAAAATTTCGGTGGTCGAAAAATGGTCAATGGCGGTGGGTCTTCGGTGGTTGAGTAGTGGAAGAATTACACTCCTACTAGGACTCTAACAGAGAATTTGATTTAAGATTAACTATTCCAAAAATAATATTATTTTAATATATTTAATATTAAATTTAATTTAATACTTATCTTAATAGTATTTTATTAATTTAATATTAAAGTGATTATCTTAATATTAAATTTAATTTAATATTTATCTTATAGATAAATATTCTATTAATTTACTATTAAAGTGATTAAATTTAATCATAATTGAACTCTCTAAACTCTCCGTATATAAAGAGGGCATTGGGTCATTATTTTTCACACACTTGAATTCAATAGAAAATTGTAGAGAGAAAATTCTCTGAAGAATTTATTTCAGAAAATTCCTAAGGATATTTTTCTTATTTACAACTTGAACTAAAAGATTAGAGAAATTGCGAAATTACCCGACTGGTAATTTTTGTGAAAAACTTTCTAATTCGAAGGGAGTCTTCACTCGGCACACATGAGCTTGTGGATAGTGGAGAAGACTATTCGATCGAAGCATTCATCCTAGACGAACCGAAAAGGTACAATTTTGATTTAAGTGTTTATTACTTTAGATATCACAACCAAGTTCTTATTTTGGAAAAAAAAATTAAAACTTTGGTTTTTCCCTAAATTTATTTTTCGCATCATTTTCCAAAACCAATTTTCCAACAGATTCATCAAAGGTGGAATATCTGCTGAAGATAATTTTCTTTTTTCCTAGACACCATAGGCGAAAACCTTTTATGCTAGAAGTGATCTCTAAGAACACTGCTTTCTTAGCTTTTGGATCCAACTTCGATTCCTTAACATGATAGTATGCAGCAAAACCAAACACATGTAAGGAATCATAATCTATAGCAGACTTTCCACTCCATTTCTCTAAAAGTGTTTTTCCTTCAATTGCAGTAGATGGTAGACAATTAATGATATGGCATGCATATGTTATAACCCCAACCCAAAACACTCTACCCAATCCAACATTAGATAGCATTAAACGAACTTTCTCCATTAACGTTTGATTCATGCGTTTTGCCACCCATTTTGTTGTGGTGTAGATTTGATAGTGAAGTGCTTGATGATGCCCTCATCTTCACAAATCTTTGCAAATAGATCATTTCTATACTTGCCACCATTGTCTATACGAAGTTGTTTCATCATTTTGCCTGTTTGAGTTTTCATCACCTTTTTCCACTTAAGGAAAGCTCTTAACATTCATCATTTGTCTTCACTGTATACGGCCACACCCTTTGAGAATAATAATCAACCAAAGTTACATAATAATGTTTTCCTCTCAAAGATCTTGTTTTAGAGGGACCCTAGACATCTTAGTGAACATAATCCAAGATGCCTTTAGTATCATGGATTGCAGTCCCAAACTACACCCTTATCTGCTTCCCTTTGATGGAATGCTTACAGAAATATACTTTATAGGTTCTTACTCCTTTCAATAATTATTGATTTATGAGTGAGTTTAAGGATAGATTCATCATGATTTCTCAATTTAATAGAACCAATCTCATATATGGTAAGAGGAGTATTATTTAATGTATAAACATCCCCACCCTTTAGTTCCTTAAAATCAAAGAACCAATCCAAATAAATACACGTGATAGTTACAAGTTGAATCCAACATCCACACATTAGAATGGCCAGTTACTGATGTAACAAGTGAGAGATCAGAATATTCATCATCACACTCAACTATATTTGGTTCTACTGTAGCTTTCCCTTTATTAGATTTATCCTTATTTTTCAACTTTGGGCAATCTTTCTTCTATTGTCCTTTTTCTCAATAAAAAGCACACTCATCTTTACTTAGTTTCCCTTTCTAATATTTACTGCAGGTGTGTGAACGACCCCGGACTACCAAAGCTTCTACATCTTCGGTTGAATTTCTTTGTTTTTTTTTCTGAATTTCTTAGTTCATAACTTTATAAATTTACACACACTTCACTAAGAGATACATCAACCTTCATGTGAAGTATAGTAGTTTTGAGGAACTCAAACTCCTTAGGAAGTGACCCCAACAACATTAAAGCCAAATCTTCATCTTTGAAAGTCTCATCCATATTCACCAAATCAATGACCAATTGATTAAAACTGGTGATGAGATTTTTCATAGTGGTAACCATAACATAGATGAAACGAAATAGCCTTTCTTCATGTAGAGCTTATTTTGACTGTTTTTCTTCAAAAAAATTTCTTCTAGTGCTAACCACAACCTATTTGCAGAAGTCTCTTTTGAGAAAGCATATCTTTGCTCTCAGGAAAGGCATGATCAAATTGTACCACATGCTAAACGATTTATAGTCTTCTAATCTTTCTCCTCCACATTATTTGGTTTCTTTCCATCAATGGCAATGTCTAGACCTTGCAGAAAGTGAGCATCTAGAACTTCACTAACTACACCAGAATAGGCTTTTAGCGGCACTTTTCGCGGCGTTTGGAACAAAAGCACCACTAAAAATCGAGCATTAGCGGCGCGAGCATCAGCGGCGCATTCCCGGAAGCGCCGCTAAAAATAGGAATTAGCGGCGTTTTATATAAAGCGCCACAAAAAACCTGAGACCAACGACGTCGTTTTTGCGATTTTTTGAGCCTTTAGCGGCGCTTTCAACAAAACGCCGCTAATTCTCCGGCACTTAGCGGCGTTTTTATCTAAGCATCGCTAATGCTCGAATCTTTAGCGACGTTTTTATCTAAGCGCCGCTAATTCTCTGGCCTTTTGCGGCGTTTTTATCTAAGCGTCGCTAATGCTCGGATCTTTAGCGGCATTTTTATCTGAGCGCCACTAATTCTCTAGCCTTTAGCGGCGTTTGTATCTAAGTGCCGCTAATGCATTTACCTTTAGCGGCGTTTTTGCCGAAGCGCCGCTAATAGTAACAAAAAATCTTATAAGTTGAAATAATTAATATTTTGTTCTATTTATTATATAGTGGTACAATTTACATTTAAATTATAATTAACAAATAATATTGATTAATACAAAAAGCTTTTATTAAAGAGAAGTCGTATATATATAACAGCTAACTATTTATTACTAATTTTCAATCACAGTTGATTTAAACTACTTTACGAGAGAAAATATATTAAATTATGAATAAAATATAATATAATAAAAATTAAATTGTTGTATTGTAAAGAATAAATTAAAATAGAATTAACTTTTATAAGAGTAATAAATTTTGGTAGTCTTGTTCGACTAAATAAATCAAAGGAATTAATATAAAACACCAATTTACACAAAATATATTTTAACAATTAATTATTGTCTAATCAATTTTGACTATATTTTATGATTATATATATTAAAGATTTAGGAATTTTTTTATGGACGGTATTTTAAGGAGTACGGGTATAGATTTAAGGTTTGGGATTTAAGGTTAATTTAGGGTTAGAGGTTTAGGAGTTTGAGATATAGGGTTTCAATGGTCATGTTAGGGTTTAATTTAGATTAATATTAGTTTTGATTATTTTTATGGTAAATATATATGTTCTTATCTATTTGTAAAATAGATCCGAATAAATTTAATATATTGAATATTATAATAGGTAGATCATGATCACTTTATGCATGTCGATTGATTGGTTAATTTATAATTTGAGACTTGTTAAATGATACAATTAATTATCTTGTATATTTAAAACATTTAACCCTAACCATTTGATTTTTTGATATATATGGCTATATATATATGGTTAAGTAGCAATACCGGATGCAAAAATATCGATACTTAAGTTCAAAATAATAAAACTTATATTTAGAGGACATTTGATAATCCATACAAAAATTTTGTCATAATATTGCTAGCATATTTCAACTTTGTACAACATTTTAACTATATATAACTTGTTGTTTAATAGATTTTCACTATATTTTGTGATTATTAAAGAATATTAATTTAGGGAATTTTTGGGTTTGGTCGAGGGTTTAGACAGTCATGATAGGGTTTCTTAAGAGGTTAATATTAGATTGATTAATTTTTACGGTAAATATATATATATGTTCTTATATATTTGTAAAATAAATCCAGATCAATAAATTTAATATATTGAAGTTTACTATAGTTCATATTATAATTAATAGATATATATAATAGGTGCGTGGTACTTAGATGATCATTTTATGGATGCATGTTAATTTATAATTTGAAGATTGTTAAATGATACAATTAACTAATAATAGTTGTATATTTAAAACATTTAACCCAAATTAACGGCCATTTGATATTTTTGATATATATGGATATATATATAGTTATTAATTATTTTTTTGAACCAAAGTTATTAATTATTTAATTTGTATATATAGGACCAAAATAATCTTGGTATAAATAAATAAACAAATAAATAAGTAGGTAATTATGTATTTTTTAAATAAATAGGTAATTAATTATTTAAATGTAAGACACAAAAAAATGAGAAATTTAGCGGCGTTTCTATATAAAAATGCCCCAAAAGGTAGCCTTTACCGGCGTTTTAGTCAAAAACGCCACAAATATTGCAATATACGACGTCGTTACGTGTTAGGGAATCAGTTTCTATTGTGGCGTTTTATAGGGAAGCGCCGCAAATATTCTTGAAACTCTATTAGAACGGCGTCGTTTCAATTGAATGATGTACTCTATTACTGGCGTTTTTTGGGAAAACGCCGCAAATATGTCTACAATTTTGTGAAAACGGCACCGTTTCTTTGTGTAATTGAAAATTTAGTGGCGTTTTTTCCTCTAGCGCCGCAAAAGGGCATGCAATAGCAGCGTTTTTACGCAAAAATGCCGCAAATGTGAATTAAAATTAATTTAAACGGCGCCGTTTCTTTAAAGGCCATTTAACTCGTGTCCTCATCCTTTACGAATTTATTATCAGAAAAAAAAGGTATTTTCTATACCAAATTTAAAAAAAAAATTGTTTTTTATATAAAGAGACAAAATTTGTTGTACCAAGTTTATTATAACAAATTTCATCCATTTGTTAAGATGACATTTGAAGCTTCATACGAAAATTTGTCATAAAGATAATATTGCTACCTTATTTCAACTTTATACAACATTTTTAACTATATATATATAACTTGTTGTTTAATAGATTTTCACTATATTTTTTTATTATTAAAGAATATTTAGGGAATATTTTGGTCGATGCATGGTATTTTAAGGAGTACGGACTGGTATATATGGATTTAAGGTTTGGTACTTATGGTTTAAGAGTTAGGGGCTGGGTTATGCTTTAGGGGTTACACACGTGAATTTAGGGGTTAGGGACAAGGTTAATTAGGGTTTAGGGGGATTTAAGGGTTAGAGAGGTTTTAGGGGTTTGCCCGGGGTTTAGGGTTTCTTAAGAGGTTAATATTAGATTGATTAATTTTGGAGGTAAATATATATGTTCTTATATATTTGTAAAATATATATCCAGAATAAATTTAATATTAAGATAAGTTTTGAGTATAATAGGTAGATGATCACTTTATGCATGTAGCTACATAAATTGATTGGTTAATATGAAGATTACAAGGTTAATTTATAATTTGAGACTTGTTAAATGATACAATATAACTAATAATAGTTATATATTTAAAACATTTAACCCAAATTAATGACCATTTGATATTTTTGATATATATGGATATATATATAGTTATTAATTATTTAATTTGTATATATATATAACCAAAATAATCTTGGTATAAATAAATAAACAAATAAATAAGTAGGTAATTATGTATTTGTTAAATAAATAGGTAATTAATTATTTAAATGTAAGACACAAAAAAAATGAGAAATTTAGCGGCATTTCTATATAAAAACGCCGCAAAAGGTATCCTTTACCTGCGTTTTAGTCAAAAACGCCACAAATATTGCAATATACGACGTCGTTACGTGTTAGGGAATCAGTAGCGGCGTTTTTCCACAAAGCGCCGCAAAACCTACATAACTTTACTTAAACGGCGTCGTTTCTTCAGGGGACAAATTAACTTAGATCTGTGTCGTCCTCCAATTACAGCAAGAGGGAAATTGCAAAGAAATTAGGAGAAAAATTTTCTAAGTGTCGAAAGGGGATAAAACTTTTCATGAAAAATACAGAGGAAAGAAAGGTGGTCGGAGTCGATCTTGAAACAAGGTGGGCACAGCTGCGAGATTTGTCGATTGAATAGGTAAGCCGTTTCTGTTCTTTTTCGATTAAATTTTTTGGGTTTTAGGTCAGTCTAAGTTATTTGGGGTTTTAGGGTTTCGATTAAACAACATCAAAAATGTGGTGAATCATTAGATAAAAGAAAAAAAAATTTAGGGTTTCTTTCCATGTTGCCTTGATGCGTTGTTGCTGCTTCTTGATCTCCTTCCTTAAACCCCTATCCGACCCGATTTGTGGATTTCTGGTGTCAATCGGCAAAGTCTTTTACAAATTAGAAAGTGAGGTGAGAATATTGATTTGTGGTATCAATGTAGTAATTCGTTTTAGATTTCTTATATTTGCATTAAGTTGTTTCGATTGGTGGTTGATAAATAACTGGTGTATAGCAGTGTTAATAGGAAATTGAGGATTTTGTGAGTTTCTTTGTTATTGGAGAGTTGAAACAATAACCTTGGAACAACCTCTGATTTATTCACTGCAATTGATTGAATCGTACAATTGCTTTTTATATGTGCTGCGTTTAAATACAAAACACAATATTAAATATAGTTAATCATTATTTATTTTGAGAAATCATTATTAAATTTATGGTTTTCGTTTTGTTTTAATCATGATTTCTTTAATATCCTTGGCTATGGAGTTATTCCAGTATCCATTTAAGGGGAAATGTACTATTTCTTGAATTCATTTGCATTCTATATTATTGATGGGTCCATTACTGAAACAAATTGTCAGTTAACATACTTTTTTTTATGTTTAATTTAGAAGAAAATGTGATTTCTCCCGCATGATTTGGTTAGGTTAGGTTTCAACATATAATATATATGTTCAATTTTAAACCTCTAATATCATCTAATTCACTGTCATGTACCTTTTTATAGTAGCAAGCTGATCAATTTTGATGATAGGTTATAAGCTGATAAATAATGTAATAGTTTTTATATGTGCTGGTTTGCACATGGATGCATTTAGGCTTATTTAAAAGAAACAATGTATATGTTATGGCTTTAAATCATTTATGCATTTAGGTTTTTTTAGTTTTTTTAGTTTAGCTAACTTTGCGAGTATAAACTCCTGTTTTTTTTTTAGTTTTTTGGCTTTAATTACTTCTGTTTTTTCGGTACTAATGTATTTCTGTCTTTTTTTTCCAGGATTTGCTTCGAAATTGAGGAAATTTAATGTATTTATTCCTATGTTTCTCTATTTAGTTTTCTTATAAAAAAAGTCAAATTGTTAAAAAAATTTTGTTATATTTTAGTTCTATAGTTTAATTATTATTTTCATTTTAGAAGGGAGTTTTAATTACCATTTTAGCTAAATTTGCATTTGACTTTGCGACTTATTACATTATTTGATGTTTAAATTTAAGAATTGCTATTCGGCAAAGGCAATTGTTTTAAACTATTAAAATTTGAATACAACTCTTAAACAACTTTATATATTTGAGTAATTGAATAAATTATGGGCTAATCGTTTAATCGGTTTAGCGTTTATAAATCATCGATTTCGATATTATGTGTTGCAATTATAAATTTTACTTCAAATTTATAAAATTATCGATCTTATATTTGCAACTTGGTTTTATGTTAATGATTAATAATCTTTTACATAAAATAAATTTGTATATTTATTTATATTTTCTATTAAAATAAAAATATACTTTTTCGAAATATATTTATTTTGTAATGGCAATTCAAAGTATTATTTCTTTAATAACAAAATTGTTTTCATAAATATAAACAAATTAATTATATCTTGTAATGCTAAGTCAATGTTTTTTTTCTTGACATAATTTGTTCTTTGAATTAATAAAAGCTACAAAATATATATCATATCGTAACGATCTTTGAATTATTCGAGATTAAAGCTACAAAATTATATTTTAAATGAAATGTATTCAAAGTTATATTTTAAAACATCTTTGATATATATATTTATATACAGCTTTAATATATTTATTAAAATTTTATATATATTTGAAAAATTTATCAATCATATCATAATTTACATACATAACATATATAAATTCATATATAAACTTACACAACACATAACTTACATAATAACTTACATAAGCTATATATAAACTTATATATAACTTACATACATAACTTAAATCAAAATTTATATATAAACTTACACAACACATAACTTACACAATAACTTACATAACTTATATATAAACATATATATAACTTTCATAACTTACTTATAATAACTTACATAACACATAGCCTACATGACTTACATAATACACAACTTAAATAATTTAAATAACTTACATAATACATAACTTACATTCATAACTTACATAAACTTATATGTTACCTTACATAATACATTACTTACATATTAACTTACATAAGTTATCTACAAGCTTATATTTAAACTTGCATAACTTACATAATAACATAACAACTTACATAATACATAGCATACAAGACTTACATAATACAAAACTTACATAACTTAAATATCTTACACAACTTACATAACCTACATAATACATAACTTACATAACTTACATAACTTACATAATACATAATAACTTACAACTTACATAACATACATTAATTTGATAACTTACATAAGTTACATAATACATAACTTACAACTTACACAACATACATTACTTTGATAACTTACATAAGTTACATAATACACAACTTACATAGCTTACTTAATACATAACTTACATAACTTATACACGTACATAACTTACATAATTTACTTAATACATAAATTATGTAACATATGATATACCTACATAACTCATTTATACTTACCACTGAACAACTTACGCTTGTAATTTCTGGTGAAAATCAGACTTCAAGAAATAAGAAATGGACCGGTCTTGGATGAATTTGTCAAGGGTAAGCGACGGTTATCGAAATGGAGTACAGACTTTTCTAAATTTTGCATTTCAATATGCAAGCCAAGAGAACATGATTCTTTGCCCGTGTAAGAAGTGTGTCAACATAAACTGGCATTATCTTGAAGTTGTATACGAGCATCTAATTGTTGATGGGTTTATTCGGGGTTATAAACAATGGCTTTTTCATGGAGAATGCCCGCCTAGTACTTCCTCTTCAAGGATGGATGTATCTTATGATAGTACTGCTTACCATCATCATTAGGGGATGACATGGAAGGGATGTTGCGGGATGCATTTAATATTCACAATCATGGTTTACAGTCGTTCCCAGCCGACTTTGTGGCATCTGATGATTGTAATCTTGGTGGAAATGCTTTTACCGAACCCGGAAGAAGTGTACATCATGAAGAGTCGAATGGAGAAGCTGCAAAGTTCTACACGCTACTTAATGACATGAATGAAGAACTGTATGAATGATCAAAATTCTCAAAACTGTCTTTCTGTATTCGTCTTTTTCAGTTAAAATGTTTAGAAGGGTGGACCGGGAATTCTTTGACAATGCTGTTAGAGTTTTTGAGAGAGATGTTTCCGTTTGCAAAAATTCCTCAATCCTACAAAGATATGAAGAAAATGATAAAAGATTTAGGTCTTGGGTACACCAAAATCCATAGTTGCCCGAATGACTGCATGTTGTATTGGGGCGATCGAAGAAACCAACAGTGCTGTCATGTATGCGGCCACTCCCGTTGGATAAGTAAAAACACAGAAGATGGGAACGAAGATGAAAATGATGCACAGTTAAGAAAGAAGCCGGTTAAGATTTTGTGGTATTTTCCGTTGATACCAAGGCTTCAAAGGCTTTTCATGTCATCGAAGACAGCGGAGTTAATGACGTGGCACCATGATGGACGAACTGATGATAGATTACTAAGGCATCCGGCAGATTCTTTAGCTTGGAAATCATTTGACAATAAATTTCCAAGCTTTGCAAGCGATCCTAGGAGTGCGAGGCTTGGGCTAGCATCTGATGGATTTAATCCTTTCAAGATCATGAGCACTGCCTACGGTACTTGGCCAGTAGTGCTTGTTCCTTACAATCTGCCTCCGTGGATTTGCATGAAACAATCTTCCCTTATCTTATCTATGATTATCCTTGGAGAGAAAGGGCTAGGGAATGATATCGACATTTATTTACAGCCACTTATTGAAGAGTTAAAACAATTATGGGCTGGTGTCGAGACATATGATGTGCTGAGAAAGGAGAACTTTAATTTACGTGCAGCTTTGATGTGGACCATTAATGACTTTCCCGCTTATGCCAATTTATCCGGTTGGAGTACCAAGGGTCATTATACGTGTCCTTGTTGTGCTGCACAAACATGTTCGCAATGGTTGTACAATGGGAAGAAGTTCTCTTACATGGGGCCTCGTCGGTGGTTACCGAAAAATCGTAGATTTAGATTTCAAAGTTCTACATTTGACGGTACTGAAGAGTTCAGAGAAGCTCCTTCGCAGACCAGTGGCTCTGAAATCTTGTTCATGTTGGAAGATATGAATTTCATTTATGGAAAGATGAACCAACCGCCAAACACGCAAAGAAATAAAAGATCAAATGATGAAGCTGATGAGGACTCTGATGAAGAGGACGATCCTAATGAGGCGGATTTGTGGAAAAAAAGAAGTATTTTTTTTGATTTTCCTTATTGGGAGCATCACCTTGTATGACACAATCTTGGTGTTATGCACATTGAGAAAAATGTCTGCGAGAACGTTGTGGGTACAATTTTGAATGTCGACGGAAAATCAAAAGACAAACTTCAGAGTCGACTTGATTTAGTCCAAATGGGAATCCGACCTGATCTTCATCCCAATCCACTTCCGAATGGGAAATATCGGTTGCCGCCTTCTATTTTTTCAATGTCGAAGACGAAAAAAGAAGTGTTCTGCACGGTGCTGAAGGATATAAAGGTTCCAGATACGTATGCATCAAATATATCTCGATGTGTTAGTGTCAAAGATCAAAGATTATATTCGCTAAAATCACATGACTATCACATCTTGATGCAAGATTTACTGCCAGTTGCTCTACGATGTTGTATGTCCAAGAAGGTGACGTCTTGTATAATTGAACTATCCAATATAATGAAAGCCATTTGTGGCAAAGTTTTGGATGTTCAATAACTTCAGAAGGTACAGGATCGAGCCACTTTAACTTTATGCAACATGGAAAAAATCTTCCCACCTTCCTTCTTCACCATTATGGTTCACTTGATAATCCATCTCCCGCACGAAGCAATTCTTGGCGGACCCGTTTTCTATTGATGGATGTATCCCATAGAAAGGTGTTAATTAAAATTTTTAAAATTTTCCTTCGATCACCTATATGCCTTTAGTTACAACTTCTGATAATGTTGTATATCGTGTTTAGGTTCCTTTCCAAATTAAAGTCTTACTGCCGCAACAAGCATTATCCAGAAGGATCAATTGCTGAAGGCTACTTGGCAGAGGAATGTATGACCTTCTGTTCAAGATATTTGGAAGATGTTGAAACAAGGTTGAACAGACCAAATAGAAATGCTGGACTCATGGATCATAACTTGGCCGATACTTATTTGTTCCAAAGTTTTGGAGAACCAATCGGCAAAGTTGAAATTGCAGAATTAGATGATTTATCGTGGGTACAAGCACATCGATATGTTCTGTTTCACCACGAATCAATGGAACCTTTACGCAAGTAAGTTCTACAAATTTGATAAATATTCATCAATTAAAAATTGTTTATATTCTAACAAACTAAACATATTTTTAACATAGTGAGTACAAACAAATATTGAGATCTCGTTCGCGCTCCGGAAGAACTCAACATCGAGATATCAATAAGATGTTCACAGAATCTTTTCATGAATGGTTCAGCCAAACGGTATGCAATTGGACATTTCATTGACAAATAATAATGTTCTCTCATAACATTTTTACTTACTTAGTTTACTTTCCATTCAATAGGTTTGGAGTGGGAAGAACGTCACCGACGAAGTGAAATGGCTTTCCTAAGGTCCAAATCGGGTGGTTAAAAGATATATTGCGTTCCTCATCAACGGATTCAAATTTCATACAAAATATCGTGAGAGATTGAGGAGAACGCAAAATTGTGGAATAGTTGTTAATTCCTCAATTACAAGTTATGCTAGTGCTAGGGACAATAATCTTGTCGAATGAAATGTGGAATATTTCGGACTTCTTACTGACATAATTAAGTTGGATTACTACGGAAAATGGAAAGTTGTCTTATTTCGAGGTGATTGGGCTGATGTTAACACTACTCGTGGAATTAAGCAAGATCAATTTGGTTTCACAATGGTGAACTTCGCTTGATTGATTCACACGGGAGAACAATTGATTGATAAGCCGTATGTATTTTCTTCTCAAGTCAAACAAGTTTTTTACTCAAAAGATCCAATTGATGAGGGTTGGTACGTTGTACTCCGTAACATCCCTAGAGACTTGTTTGACATGGGCAGTGGAAGTAGAGATGGCATTGACGACAGAACACAAACTTTGCCATTTTCGGACCAAAACTTAAACGAAAACATCCCTAGTACTAGTACACAATTTCAATGGGTCCGCCAAAATACGGATAAAGATGTTTACGAATTATAATGTAGTAAGCTTTTACGATTATTTAATTATATGTAATATCATAATATAAATATTGATCTTATTATATATTTCGACTATTTTATATGTGCTATTATTGTTGTAATTGTATACTAAGTTTTCAACTATTGTATTTGTATTGCAGATAAAATGCCTAGAAGGAAAGTGCGAGAGCTCAGCATTGTTCAAGGTACTCCAAACTCGACAGAAACAAACACCACTAAACAACAGACTGCTGTTGGATCTTCGAATGTCCTGACTACACCTGAGGAACCAATAGAAGTTCAAAGTAATTTAACATTTAATTTACATGCGCATTGACTTTTTGTTTATTTATTTTTAAAATTCTTATATTACAATATAACATTTTTCAGCTGAAGGTGGTGGGACGCGGAGAGTTCGAGGACGTACGTTACTAAGGGAATTATACGAGCTCAATCCAGTCGAGCGTGTCCAAGTATGTAGTAATAGCTTTGGTCAGCCTGTTGGATCAGAAGCTCGCCTTCTAGCAGGGTACTTGGGCATTCTAGCACGGAATGCAAATATGTTGCTAATTAACTACGAGTCATGGCATAAAATGCCCGAGAGTAACAAGAACCAAGCTCTCGATCACATTAAGGTAACAAAACGTTTGTGTCATTTATAGTACTTGGGTTTAAGTTTCATTTATATTTACTTTCTCAACTTGTGTTTTTTGTAGGCGAGATTTGCTCTAGAGGTCTCTGATGCTTATGTAAAGAAGGCATTGGGAAAAAGATGGAGAGACCATAAGAGCACTTTAAAGAGAGACTACTTTAAGACCAAAACAATACTGGACAAGAGATTACAAAATGTCCCGCCGGGAATGATGAGGTACCAGTGGGAAGAGGTCGTTAGATTTTGGACTTCAAAGAAAGGAGAGGTATGTGTTACTACAAAAATCTTGTAATTATTTTGGTTTATAGTATTTACTAATTAATGTACTAATAATTTCATAACGTAGGATCGTGAGCGAGTTGGAAAAACTAGTAGGCAGAATCAAAAATTCACTCACACAGCTGGCTCGAGAAGTTTTGCTTGTGTAGCTTAGGCCGAGGTATTTTGAATTTTTTAATACTGTTAGATATTTATTACTTTATATCAAATAATAATTTTACTACTGTATTGTAGTAACTGTCGTCTGGTCAAAAAGTTGGACGCTTTCAACTTTTTGACATAACACATAGAAAGAAAGATGGAAACCCTATGACTCCTGAAGCTGCAGAAATTATGGTACGTTTGCTTAATACAATTTGACTTGTTTTTAATTATTTTTAGTGTTTATTTTCTAATGGTTTATTTCATCTATTGTAATGAAAATATTGTTAAGTTATGTTGCATTTGTTTTTTTAATATAGATTGCGTTCCTAACTATATGATTTATTTATTAGGAAAAACTAAAGGATAAAAAGACAGAGTACGATGCGATGCCTTCCAGTGATAGTTCTGTTAATGTTGACGACATTGAAAACAGGATATCACTAAAGTTTTGGGTTCTGAAAGGTATGGTCGGGTTCGGTTTCAAGGATCTTTTGTTAGCCCATCCCAATATTTTGGATCCAGCTCGCAACAATACATGCCTTCGGGGAGTCAGGCTCAAGCTGAAGTCCAGAGGTTAAGAGACCAGATGGCTCAGATGCAAGCGACAACAGCTGAGCAAATTACACAACTTAAAGCGGAGGCAGCATCGAGAGAAGCTGAGGTTCAACGGAAGTACGAAGAACTCCAGCTGCAGCTTAAAGCAGAGGCGGCATCGAGAGAAGCAGAGGCTGCAGCAAGGGAAGCAGACCAGCGTAGAAAGTACGATGAACTCTAGCAGCAGCTTCAAACTATGATGAATATGTTTCAACAGTCCCAACGGCCGCCGTCTTAGACTATCGTGTAAATATTTTTATCATTTTGACTTTTAATTATCATTTTAACTTTTAATATTTTTGTAAGAATATTACGATTTTTATTTTATTTATTGATATTTATTATATATTATTCGTTTAATTTTAAATATTGATTTATTGCTTTCGGTTGGTTTAGATTCGGTTTCTTTTGATTTGATTTTACAGGAGGGCTCGAAATATAGAAAATTATCTTTTAAAAATCTGCCAAAATTAGTGGCGTTTGTAAAAAAAGCGCCGCTAAAGACCATGACTTTTAGCGGCGTTTGTGAAAAAAGCGCCGCTAAAGATCATGATCTTTAGCGGCGTTTGTGGGAAAAGCGCCGCTAAAGATCATGGTCTTTAGCGGCGGTTGTGGGAAAAGCGCTACTAAAGGTCATGGTCTTTAGCGGCGTTTGTGGGAAAAGCGCCGCTAAAGGACATTATCTTTAGCGGCGCTTTCCACACAAACGGCGCTAAAAGTCATGGTCTTTAGCGGCTCTTGGAGAAAAGCGCCGCTAAAGGACATGACCTTTAGTGGCATTTGTAGAAAAAGCGCCGCTAAAGGACATGATCTTTAGCGGCGCTTTTTTCTTAAAACGCCGCTAAAGTTAGCGACGCTGTCGTTAGCGGCGTTTTTAATGGCGCTTTTAAAAACGCTGCAAATACTTTTAGCAACGCTTAAAAGCGCCACTAAAGGCATAAGAAAGCGTCGCTAAAAGCCTGTTTTGGTGTAGTGACTCTACCACATGCTGAAATGACTTATGCCATCGAAAATCTCTACTATTATTCTCGTATTTGCCACTGTCAGTCTCACCCATATTGACGATGTTGTAAATGTAGATCCTCTTGAATTGTCTACCATTTCAACCATAATTTTTCAATATGCCCAAGAAAATCCTTTCTAATGAGAAAGATCAATTTAAACCACAACCATAGAGCATACTTTGAATAACCTTTGGCTCTGATACCACTTGTTGTATGAATAGGGTAGAAAGAGTAAATTGTTGTACTAAAAAACCACACTAGGTTTAATTCCCAAGAAAGTTTAGAGGGATCACAAACAGTTCCCCTTAAAACCCAACCTCCTAGACGGAATATACCTAAAATGTAATTTAATAGCATAATATACCACTACAATTGTACCCTACAAATTATTGAAAGAAATAAAAATAATAAAGAACATTGGAAATTTAATGAGGTTTAGAAAATTACGCCAATATCCTCAGACACTACCAAATATATTTCACTACAGAAGATACAAGTGAAAAATTACAAATAAGAAAAGGAAATTTTTCTTATGAAGAAAATGGTAAATTTTGGAATTATTTAAATGTGAAGAAACAACCTCTATTTATAGTAGTATAAATACTCCACAACCATATATTTTTTAGATGTGGGATTATGTTATTTCAATAAAAAACACAAAAAGAAAAACAGAAAAAAACTCCAAGAGAGGACCAAGTGAGCCTACAACAAAGAGAGGAAACAAAATAAAAGAAAGAAGAAAGAAAAGGAACGTTGAGGCTAATTCTAAGGTCTAGAGTCGTCATATGAACGATACAAATGTAGGAGAGGTCAAGGAAAACAACATACATTGCAATCTGACAGATTCAACAGTTGGATTTTGAGATTGGACAATGAGAAGTTCGAACGTTCAAGCATGGAATTGTGTAATTTGAAGCATTTTTTGGAGAATCGACCTCGTATTTGTGTTCTAACTGTAAAAAAGAGAATAGGCAAGAGTTTGAAGTTTTTTAACCACCACTAGCGGTACTTGACACAATGCTTCAACGTCAGTTTCTGGGTTTAGTGGCTACTTTTTTGGGGTTGCTTCAGATGGATAAAGAAGGGAGAAGAGAATATTAAAGAAAAAAAAAGTTTTTGTTGTATTTAATTAGAAAATTAATGAAAATTTAAGATAGGTTCAATCAAAAGAAAAAAAAAAGTTGACAGTGGGACCGTAGGTTAAAAGTTGAAAAAGGGGTATTTTATTTTAAATATTTTTTAATTTGCATAGATTTTTAAAAAAATTTCCAATAAATTTTTAATTTTTAAAATTAATTATTTTTTAATTTTCAATAGTTTCTTAATTTTTTTTGGAATTTTTAATTATTTGTAATTATTCTGTTGACGAAGGTATAAGATAAAATAGCGCCACGTCAACAATTTTGTACACATTGAGCACCACGCCATCAAATGTTGTTGATCGTTAGTCAACTAAGAGACAAGTCATCAATTCCGTCAAAAAATGATCAAATTGATTAAAAATGGAACAATGACAACTAAAGTGTTTTAAAAAATAAGGTACAACAACAAAATAGGCCTACAGTGACATTTTTTTACTTAGAACAACGCAAAAAAGGTTGGCATAGGCACTCTCGACGATTCTCACGACGCTTCTGAAAACATCGTTGTTAGCACCATTGGCATAGGTACCATGACGCTTTGGAAAAAGCATTAGCATAATTCAACCTAAGTCAACCTTTATTCAAGGGTTGGTAAAAACCTAGTCAAGGTCAACGTTTAAAAAAGGTTGGGATAGGAGGAATTAGACGATCGAAAAAAGTCGAAATAAAGCATTCATATGCCGACTTAGAAAGAGTTGGTTCATGCCCCCGTCAAAGGCTACATAAAAATAGTCGAGTTAGGTCGCACTTAGTCAGACTTTTAAAGAGTTGGCACATGTGTCGACACTTCTGAAAACATCGTTGTTAGCACCATTGGCATAGGTACCATGACGCTTTGGAAAAAGCGTCGGCATAATTTAACCTAGGTCAACCTTTATTCAAGGGTTGGTAAAGACCTAGTCAAGGTCGACGTTTAAAAAAGGTTGGGATAGGAGGAATTAAGCGACCGAAAAAAGTCAGAATAAAGTATTCATATGCCGACTTATAAAGAGTTGGTTCATGCCCCCGTCAAAGGTGACATAAAAATAGTTGAGTTAGGTCGCACTTAGTCTAACTTTTAAAGAGTTGGCACATGTGTCGACGCTTCTGAAAACATCGTTCTTAGCACCATTGGCATAGGTACCATGACGCTTTGGAAAAATCGTAAGCATAATTCAACCTAGGTCAACCTTTATTCAAGGGTTGGTAAAGACCTAGTCAAGGTTAACATGTAAAACAGGTTGGGATAGGAGGAATTAGGCGATCAAAAAAATTTGGAATAAAACATTCATATACCGACTTATAAAGAGTTGGTTCATGCCCCAGTCAAAAGGACAAAAAATAGCCGAGTTAGGTCGCACTTAGTCCAACTTTTAAAGAATTGGCACATGTGTCAACTCTTCTGAAAACATTGTTGTTAGCACCATTAGCATAGGTACCATGACACTTTGGAAAAAGCGTCGGCATAATTCAACCTAGGTCAACCTTTATTTAAGGGTTGGTAAAGACCTAGTCAAGGTCAACGTTTAAAAAAGGTTGGCATAGCAGGAATTAGGAGACAAAAAAAAGTCAGAATAAAGAATTCATATGTTGACTTATAAAGAGTTGGTTCATGCCCTCATCAAAGGTGACATAAAAATAGTCGAGTTAGGTCACACTTAGTCCGACTTTTAAAGAGTTGGCACATGTGCCAACCAAAGCCAACCTAAAAAAATTCAAGTTAGTATATGTTTATACTGACACAAGAAGGGGTTGATTCAGAGTCAATCAAGATGTCAAGTTAGATCGTGAGTACGCCACCTTTATAAAGGTTGTATTTGATGCAATCAAAATCGACTCAAAAAAGATTGTGATGGACCTGTCTAAGGAAACCTTAAAATGTTGGGATAAACCTTGTTTGTACCAACACCTTACATAGTTGGCTCATGTCCCATGTTTTATACAACTTTTTTCCCGACTTTTGAAGAGCCTATTTTGGCAAAATATGAGCAACTTTGTATATATTGGGTTTCGAAAAGTTTGAGACAATATTAATTGAACAGTTAATTAACATAAAATGGTCATATTAATAAAAATTTACCACTGAATAATGCAGTTATTAGTTTCATATACAAAATCCTAATAGAAGTAGTCAACACGTTAGCAACATGTTGTCAGCTTGTTGTCCATTACATAACTTGGTAACTATATTTAGTAAATGCGTTGTGAAACATCAAAAAATTCTGGGACAATTGCATTCATCAACTACTATAACATATATATACACACATAATATGCAGCAGGCCTAGGTCTCATTCATCATCATCCGAACTAAAGGCCTCATCATCAAGTCCTCTAGTCTGAAATTCAACTACAAAAATAGCAATGTACATTTTCTATTTATATGAGTTAGATGAGAAACAACATGAACACGTGGGAAGAATATTTCAATAATAGCCAAAAAACCATAAGTTGAAGCTAAATCAACAATTTTTCATTAGTACATCCATTAATTATTGGTTGAGCAAACAATGAAGACATCAAATAAGAAACTAACATTCAATTACAATACAAACAAATAGCCAAATAAAAACAATCAATATCTATTAAACCATCGGCAACCTTATTGACAATCTAGTAATAAAATAGTCACCTAAGTATGAAAAGTCTTGTACTTACTTGACATCCCTTTTTCATACACTCGTTAAAGAGAGCCTTATACTTCTTCTCATGAGCATCCATCATATCCATGAACTATGTCTCTCGAATTTCAGTCAATTTCATAAACCTTTCTTCTGCCTCGGCTATTAAACGAGCTTCTCGCTCTGCGACCTCCGCACAAAATCAAGATTCTGCTTCCTTGAGTAAAGCCTTCTCTTGAACTGCTTGTTCGGCTTGAATTTTTTGTATTTGCTCGGCATGTTTAGCGCCCATCTCTTCAATCAATGTTCTGATGGCCTATATAGATTGGCTTCCTCGGGTGACTGGACCATAGCCAAACAACCTGTATTTGGTCATCCCACATCCATATCCTAACACTTTTCCATACTTGTCAGGGCTGAACACTTGTGTATACACCTCGTTTTCTAAGGCAACATTATCTTGAGGTGCGAAAAATCTCCTAAGTGTTGGCATAGAGTGTTTAAACCTCTTGCATGCTTCATCCTGCAGTTCTCTTTCATTAGAAAAATCTATTTTGAAAAATAGTAAAGCTGATTTCAAAATAAAATAAAATAAAATAAATAACAAATTGTCCGTAAATGTTGGAATCTAAACTGCTCCAAACACGAGGGTTCACAGCCTTCCTTCTCAACCTATTATATAACAAAACAATAGTTGTTAACAATACTCACCAATGAGCGCAGAACAATATTCACCAACTTCTCAAGGTAATTGAACTTGTGGAAGAACCCTTTGAGGAAAGTAGTACACCTCCTAATATTCGCGCTTTTCCAGCAATTTTACTAGAAAAAAACAAAGTGGTAATGGATGAAGGTTAACGAGGAAGCACCAGAGGGAACCAGCAGAGCACCGAAAAATTCTTGGATTTTGAGGAGGAGGAAAAGGATAGAAGATTGGAATCGGGAAAGATGAATTTTTTACTTGCTTTTAAGATTTATTGCCGGGAAAGCCTAAGTCGAAAATAAATTTGGAGTAGGGTTGGTTTTTTATTTTCTTATTATTGCTTTTTATTTTGGGTTTTCTCTTTACGCCAGGTTTTAGGTATGAACCGATAAGTATATATAGTTTGTTCTATTTCTTTTTTGCCATTGGGTCTTTTTTTTTTTTTTTTTTGTTGCTGCAAAGATTTTCTATTTCTTTTTATTTGCAAAAAGAAACTTTCCCGACTGATTCTCACACTAAAAAAATCAAATTACGTTCTCTTATTTTATTTTATTTCATATTTTAGAAAATTTAAAACGATGAGCGAAGATGAATCTATTCAGATTAGCAAGGGACATGACCCATTTGTTTAGTGTTCTTGTTTTGCTTCTTAAGATCCACACAATCAAGTCTTCTGCTAGTACGTTCATTTTCCAAATATTTACTTCTTCTTTTTTCAGGTTTAGTTCATTTTATGTTGTACTTTTTCCTAGTAATTTACTGTTTAATATTAAAGAATCGATTATTTAGGTGAAATTATGTGTGAATTTTTATCTAGTTTATTCTTTTGTTTGAAATGTTTTACATTTTATTGAATACTCAAATTGGAGCCATGTAAAATGTGGAAACTTTAGCTTAATAGAAAATGTGACCATTTTTTTAATGTATGGAATATAAATTCTTGTATTTTGTGAATTTATTTTTAGTAATTTGAATTTGTATGTATGTTTGTTGGAAGCTTAGAAGCAATAAGGTCTAAACATTAGGATTTTATTCGATACATCTAGTTTGAGTTAAAGTGGAGTTAGTTGTTGGATTTAGTGACACTGTTGGCATCTTATTTTAGCTGATTTCCCTTCTATTTGTACCAATAAACCTCTAGAGGTTTTGAAATTAACAACTGATTATTTTTTATGTGTGAGAGTTTTTATGGAAATCAATAAGCTAATTACATTTTGCAAGATCATACAATCAGGTTAGTGGTTTTTATGTCATGCTGGCTTATGGTTTTGAGATGAACATAATGAAATTTGTATATGATGAGGGCATTAAACTATAAACATAGCCGAAGGCATTAAATCTGTATAAGATGCATGGTGTTTGTGTCATGCTTTTTTCCTTTTAGATGAAGAGTTACTGAAAGCGATTAAAGTTGCTCTGAACTACGATGTTGCTTTTTGCTTGAAATTGTTTATAGTGATTGTTCAAAGCAAGTTAGTATAATTTTATGGTGGAAAGGCCCTTAGGCTTAGAAATTCATCAGAATATGTTAATAAATAAGTGCAGTTTTTGTACTAATAGTAGCATGCTATATATGTACAGGTATTGTCGCAAAGAGCTGGTTCATCTCTTAGTAAAACCACTTCTGTTAACTTACTTTATTTCAAAGGAAGCTCTTCAATTAGAGTTTTCTCTTTCTTAAAAATTGCACGCTAATCAAGTTGTTCCAGATAGGAGTTTTATTCTTCTTCAAAGAGAAGATCTCGAGGACCTGTTATGGCTGCAAAGAAATATAAACATAGTAGATTTTTTTAATTTACATCTAAACAAGCTAGCGTGAATGCAATTCATTCTTTCATGTAAACTTACCTGCTTTATACATACAATATTCTTGCATGTGTTTAGCTTTTAATTTTCCATCAATATCTTGTTTGGTTTAACAATTGATTCTTTTATTTTAGCAATTAAAATATATACACAGTTTCTGTGAGTTTCAGAATAGGTCAAATATAATTCTTACAACAACAATGCAGAAATAATTGATCATATTTTACAGAAATTAAAGTTGCAATATTCATAGAGTAGTCTGTTAAATAGATAAAAGTTTAGAGAAAATTGATTTAAGTCTTGATTTTCTCGATATACAGTCAGGCTTTTAACAACCGAGCTAGATTCTGGTCCTATATATGAACTTACAGGTAAAGATCAAACAATGGAAAAAACTGGAATAATCTTTTGCCATATTGATGTACATACACACACACACCACCTGCAAAACACCACTTCCTAAACATATATTGACAAAACTATAGCTTTCAGTTAAATACAAATATAAATAAAGAGATGCTGAAACTAAAATTATTAAGTTGTAATATGATGATAACACTACGGATATATATTAATCATCTTTTACAGGAGTTTCAACGCCTAGATTGTACAAATCTCTTGGCGTTATTCCGATAACATGGAGTCATTCTTCACTCTTGTCATCCTCGACATAAAATACTTGTTTCGCTTGAGAAGCTAGTATGTATGGATCGTCCAAGTCACGACTCCCTATATGGATAAGCTTAGAAAATTTCACATTAATAAAGTCATTTGCGTCCTTCTTCATACCCCTTGGAGATTTAATATTCACCCAATCACATCTAAGCATGATAACCCAAAACTTTTCATAATAGTTTAGCTTAATAATTTTAATGCAATTTTCATAAAGATTAGTGTAAGTTGGGAAATGATTGATCGTCCAAAGAAGACAAGCCCGTAAAGTGAAAGATTCGAAAGTTGATGCACCAAAAGCATCAACTCTTGTCCATAGTTGCTTCAACTCATCAATTAAAGGCAGCATGTAGACATTAATTTTCTTTGTCGGGTCCTTTCTCACTAGGGATAATCATTGATAATATCATCGATGATTGCTTCATGCATGCTCGAGGTTCTAAATTATAAAGAATAAGAAGTATGGGCCATGTACTATGACTTTTACTCATTGTTCGGAATGAGCCTAACATTGCGAGGATCAGCTGCAAAATCAAGAAACCTCTTATCAAACGCATCCCAAGCAGAACCATCGATTGGATGTCTCAATATACCATCTTTGGTGTAATCACTGAATTTTGTCCGGTTCGAATTTCGTTTTTTAATTTTTTCCAAATTACGGGTTTGGGCTTGTCTCATATGGGCCCAATGATTGGGCCTATTGTGATTAGATAATTGGACTTGTTTGGGCTTTAGTCCATTAATGTTTTTGTTTTTATGTTATGTTAATTTTAATAATAATAATAATAGAATAATAATAAAAAAAGAAAATTAGAAAAAATACAAAAATTTAAAATTTACATTTTAACCCCCCAAGTTTTTAAATTTTACATTTTAACCTTCAACTTTTTTATTTACATTTTGGCCCCCAATTTTTCCTAAAATTACATTTTGACCTCCTAACACTATTTACATTTTGATCCCCCAACTGCTATATGAAAGCAAGAAATCAACAACAATAAAAGGGCATTATCCCTTTCAAAAATCGGCAGCAAATGAAGCAAAAAGAAAAGCAAAAAATAAAAAAACACAGCTAAGAACAGAAAGAAAAACTTCAAAAAGAAAAGAAAACTTGGCTTACCTTCAAATCGCCGCGGCAACCGATGGCGAAAGGGAACCGAGTGGCGAGTGTTGAGCGGCTGACCAGACTGGTTTGCGGCACCTTTGGGTCTTCGGGGCTTTCGAAAGGGAAATAAATAAGAGGAGAAAAGAGAAGGAAAAGAGAGAAAGAGGAGGGAGAGGGCAGAAGAACACCGGCGTTCGTCGCACCGCCGGTCAAGGGAAACAACGATGATGAGTATTTGAAAGAGGCGGCTAGGGGTAAAAGTAGAGAAAATAAATAAAAAGAAAAGAAAAAGAAGGAAAAGAAAAAAAAGAAAAAAATAATAAAAATATAAAAGAATAGTTGGGTTCGACCGACCAGTACTCTAGAACCGACCCGACTTGTTGTTAATCGACCCAACAAAGAAGAAGCTACACCAAATTTAATAGCAATCCAGTGAAGGCCCAACAAGCCAAAGAAGAAGCCAACAATAGGCCAACAGTTGACCCGATCTAGCCCAACAAGCAAGAGGCGCATTCCCAAAGAAAGCCCAAATCCGGTCAAGCTTAGCATGCAAAGAAGAAGAAAGCAAACAACCCAACACCGAGGACCCAAAAAAAAGAAAAAAGAAAAATAAAAAAAGGGCCCAAATTGTGTAGTACATTGGATCAAGCCCATAACTTTAGGCTTTTGGTAAACTCTCGATCTTTTTTTATATATATTTTATTTAGTCCAAATATTTAAATATTATCTCGTTTTAATTAAATTAGTATTTTTTATAACCTTTTAGAAATATTTCATAATTTTTAATTTAAATAATTTTAATACCTAAGGCAACGAACCGGTTTAGCATTAAATCATTGATTTCAATGCTATGTTGGGTGAATATCATTGATTTTTGTTAAATACGGAACGCCCTTCTAAAAATCAAAAATTCAAAATTCTCTCATTAAAAAATAAAATTTTTATTTTTACTCAGTAAATCATCAAAATTTCATTTTGAAATATATATGGAATATACTAATGTGCAATTTATTAATTCTCATTTTTCAATAGGATCATGATCAAAAATTAAATTGAATTTGTATTCTTGAAAATTAAAGCAACGCGCGCTTAACGAGATACCAATTTTTGGGCATCATGAGGGTACTAATACCTTCCTCATGCGTAACTGATTCCTGAACTCTAATTTCCTCTGGATTTTGATGTAGACCTGAAATTGACTCTTTGTAAAAAATTTAAAAATTATTATTCTTTTAAAAAGAGAATTTAATAGGTGTCCGATCACACCTAGAAAAAGGATCGGTGACGACTCCCTTTATTTTTTTTAAAAAATAAAATTGAGATTTTTTTCCAAATTTTTAAAAACTGTTATAATAAAATTTGCTTTTGTAGTGATCTCAATTAGTGCTCGTAAAATTTTAGGCCGCTACAGTTGGCGGCTCCACTGGGGATAAAAGTAGAGACTCGAGTCTGATGTTAAACGCGTGTTGTCAAAATTTTTAAAATTCTTTGTTCAAATTAACATTTAATCGTGATTCTTGAATTTTTTTTTTTTTGAAAAGTCATGCATCTGCATCATGTTGTAAATATTTTTCTAACTTGTTTTACCCTTTTGTTTTTCAGCTCTAAATTTTACTATTTTAGTTTTTTTTAGTAAAAAAAAACAAAAAGGTTTATGAGTTTCTCCCCACACACCGTACACTTGCATTCTTACATAACATGAGCTCTCTACTCGAGCTCTGTCCGTTTAAGTGGAAGCAAAACGCTACGCCTTCGTGAGTTAACTCGTCCCTCCGCACAGGCTAGTGAAATGATTCCGGGTTACATAGGACTTATGCTTTCATGAGTTAACTTGTCCCTCCGCATAGGCATAAGTAAATGTAATCCCTCGAATTGAGCTCGTGAGCCTGTGATGGGAGATGACCGAGGCTCCGTACTAGCCTTAGTAGGTGACAGTGTGGACAATTCGAGTACCTTACTAAAACCAAAACCACATATAGTGAACCGTACAGGCCACTCAATTAGAGCTATGTCGAACCTTCGTCCGTTGAATAGTCACCAAATAAGTACATGGGAGAAACGCCTCTTACCTTTTATTACATTTATACTTTTTTTTTTGCAAGAGAATTAGGACTGTTTAATAAAGTTGAATCAGATAGATTATCTGGTAAATATGTGAGGTAGGTTTACTTCGTAAAACATGATTGGGTAAAAATGTTGGTTAGTTTCTCAAAAAAATACATGATTAAATAACTTGATTTATTAGATTTATCATGGTTTTTCCCCCGTTTATATTTGTTGTGATTACTAACCAAGGTTATTTTTCTTCATTTTATTTCTTATCATGCATCATAGACATCCTATTAGGAAGGTGTTAATTAGAGATTGGTTGCCAAAAAAGGGTTTCTAATGGAGGAGTCAATTACGCAAGTAACCAAGAAAAATATTGTAGTACGAGACTGGTCTTTGAGGACCCAAAAAGCAAAAGGAGACAGTTTAAAGGAAAGATATATCTCCAATCTTCCCGAGCATGACTTCGAATACTCGTCAGAATGACCTCGAAGACTTGACCAGGATCTGGAAACAGTGGGACCCGGATACTAGAGGCATCTTCACTAAAAAGTACAGGGATATAGCTCACTTGATCACAATCAATGTGGACGAGCATTTGATTCAAGCCATGGTTTGATTCTAGGACCCAGCCTACCAATGTTTCACTTTCAATCAGGAAGACATGACTCTGACCATAGAGGAGTATTCTGCTTTACTTCGCTTTGACAATGTACAACTCAACAAGATATATGTGAAGGAGTCTAAATCGATGACCTTCAAGAAAAAGCTAATGAAGTTGACAGGGATGACTGATACATGGGCTAAAAAATAGATAAGGAAAAAGAATGAAGTCAGTTGTGTTCTGTGGTTTTCTCTTCGAAAGTTAGTTTAGAATCATCCAGATATTTTGAAAAGAGTAGATATGTTTGCTTTGGCCATTTACGGGCTGATAGTCTTCTCAAATGTTCTCAAGCATATAGAAGTTGCGGTAGTGGATTTTTCAAAAATTTGAGACAATGAATCAACCCCATCTCGACTATCTTGGCCGAGACTTTTAGATCTCTGAGTAGTTGTAGGAGAAAAAGGGAAGGGTGTTTTATCGAATGCGCTCAGTTACTTAATGTTTGGATTTTTAGCCACTTTTAGAAAGTGGAGTGCACACCTTTCCATATGTTTTGAAATACATTCACTCCGAAAAAGATTGGCCAAAGGATGTCACTGAACAGCACTGGGTCTCGATTTTTCAGAACCTCCGTGCCGAAGATATAACTTGGAGAGCACATTGGATCCGTCCTTCTGTCTTTTTATACAAGTGTAGAAACCAAGATTGGGTGACTTTACTAGGATTATGGGGTGGAGTTGGATATTCTCCATTGATGGTTCAAAGACAGTTCGCTTCGTGACAATTCATACCAGCTACCGGTGGATTGGCACAATCTGAGCTTGCCTTTACGAGTGAGGGTTACATGAAAAAGGTCTGAGATACTGCAAATGCTTGGAGGGAACTCTACCTAATAGAGTTAGCCCTCTATGCTGATACTATCACTCTAGATTATGACATATGGAGCCAACAACGAGTGAAGAATCAACTAACCCTGCTGGTTGATTACGCTTTCTAGACTCCGTTCTCGGAAGAAATGTCATCCGAGCTGGAGATGGCAAAACATGAATTTGAACGTAAAAAAGCCAAGCTGTTACGAGATATTAATTCTCTTCAAGAGGAAAACTACCAGCTAATGATTGACGTTCAAATTGAAAAGTCTAGAACAGAAAAAGTCCAAGAAGAAGCTGAGATAACAAGAAAGAACTTAAGGGATCTTTATTTGGAAAACAGGAAATTAAGAGGCACCATAAGGAATAGTGGATTGGGTAAATCATCGGCAGAATAGAAAGATGAACTAAACAACATCAAAGGTGCGATGGAGTTCTGGAGAGGGAAAGCGAAGAAGGAAGAGAAAAAAGTTGCACGTACTATGATAGAATTAAGGAAGAAGAGTGTTGAATTTGAAACCGTGTCTGCAGAATTAATGACTAGTCAGTCTAAGCGTCAAGAGCTAAAAGGAAAGATACGAGATTTAGAAAATACATTACAAGCTCATCAGCAACATTTGGATAACCTCTTAAAAGCCCTAGAAGAGAAGAATGGTCAGCATGATAGAAACATTCGTGCCTACGAAATAGCTCTCCAAGAAAAGGATATGCATATCGGCAGTTTGGTCAATAAAATTTGCAAGGCGGCTGTGCAAATAGTACAATTGTAGGATGAAGCATAAGCTCTCAGTTGCCAATTCCCTCCAAGTCAAAAATCGAGCATGTAGAGTTCCTAGAACGTGTAAGGAAACAAGGCGATGTAGCTAGGAAATTTGTGTAACTGTTAAGTTAAAGATGGAAAAATGTTTTGTAATTGACTCTTTTGATAAATGAAACGCCCAAGTATGGGGCTATCTTGAAATCAACACCTATTTTTTCACATATTTACGCATGACTAACATTCATTAGTCATTCATTCACTCATTCATTCATTCATTGTATGTACATATCACCCTAATCATTCACTAAGGCTAAAACCATATAATCCACAATTACAACACTACAAGTCTGGAATCACATCATTCTTATAGAACGCGTCTAAGAGCTAGAGCTATGGATGCTGAACTCAATTAGAGAATTGAAAGGATGGAAATGACCCAAAGAGAGTTGCAAGAGCAGCTGGCTAAGTCACAGCAAGAGGCGAGAGATTTGATGGTAAGATCTCGAGAGGAATCACTTGAACAAAGGGACCAAATGGCCAAAATGATGGAGATGATGATAGCCTTGGTAAAAGGAAAATGACCTACGTAGAGTCCCGACATCATAGAGCCCCAGTCAAAAGCTAATAATCATCAGGATCCACTCTATCCCCCAGGATTCACTCCACCTCACGCCCATATAATAAAAAGAAGGTATCCTCAAGGGGAACCTACGGTCTTGGAGCAACATCTTGCACCACCTACTCAGCTAGGGCAAGGGATATTCGTATTGAATCCTGGGGCTAATCCTTCAGATCCAATTGTTCCAGATCTAGATGATCCTGTAGAAATAACAAGGTTGAAAATTGATTATTATGACGCTTAAGATAAGTATAGAATCCTGGAAGAAAGGCTCAAGGCGATAGAAGATACTGAAGTCTTCTCTGCGTTGAGTGCTAAAGAGCTCAGTTTGGTGCCCGATTTGGTTCTACCCCCGAAATTTAAGGCGTCAGATTTTGAAAAATATGATGGGACGAGATGTCCAAAGGCGCATCTTGTCATGTTTTGCCAGAAGATGACTGGCTACGTGAATGAAGATAAATTGTTGATACACTGCTTCCAAGATAGCTTGGTCGGATCGACTCTTCGATGGTATAATCAGCTCAGTAGAGAAAGGATCCGATCATGGAAGGACTTAGCATTAACATTTTGTGAGAAATACAAGCATGTATCATATATGGTTCCTGATCGATTAACTTTGCAGATAATGGAAAAGAAGCCGACGGAGACTTTTAAATAATATGCGCAAAGATGGAAGGATATCTCGACTCAAATAGAACCCCCATTAGCTAAAACTGAGATAACAATTCTCTTCATCATCACTCTAAAAGCATCGTTTTACGATAAATTGGTAGGAAGCACCACAAAAGACTTCGAAGACATTGTAATATCCGAGGAGCTGATAGAAAATACCATCAAGAGTGGGAGGATAGAAGGCCCTAAGATTTCAAAAAGGGCAGTACCCGTAAGGAAAAAGGAGGCAGAAACTCATATGGTTGGAACTGAGAGCCACTATACCTCCAATTCGTACCCAGCCCAATCACGACCTCGTTATCGCCCACCTTCAAACTTCTACATATCTCCCCAAGGTCCTTACTATCAAGCATCTCTTCCTTACCCCGTCTACGCCATGAATAACCAAAGACCATTCACCATGTTCCCACCAAACACTATGCCTATAGGAAGCCCACTTAAAAATGAACAAAGACCAGCAAAACCCAGTTCTCAAAAACTTTAGTTCACCTTAATTCTCGTATTATATGGAGAATTATACCCGAAACTATTGGAGAAGCAATTAATATCCCCATATTACATGGCACCCCTGAAGCCCCCATACCCAAAATAGTATGATCCTAACGCTAGTTGCATGTATCACGCTGGAAATCAGGGGCACTCTACAGAAAATTACCTTGCCTTTAAAAGAAAGGTTCAAGGTCTCATCGATACTGGCATTCTGCGATTTGATGGTTTTAGTAATGTGGTTGGAAACCCTCTTTCTAACCATACTGATGGGAATGTAAATACGGTGAAAAATGAAGACGAGTGGCAAACCAAAAGCTGTGTTGCCGAAATAAGGACACCTTTGTGGAAGGTGTGAGAGTTAATGGTTAAAATGGTTTTAGTCTATCCATCCAACAGAATCTTCAAAGAAGAAAATACAAAAGCTCAAAGTTTTTGTGACTTCCATGGCATCGAAGGGCATGACATCTAATCTTGTGAGGAATTCAGAAAACTACTTCAAGACGTGATGGATAACAAAGAGGTCAAGATCTTTGATAGAATGGAGGAAGCCGAAGAGAGGGAAATATGCATCTCTGATAATCAATCATTAGCAATCCCTTATAGTGTTGATCGGCCTTTGGTGATTTATTACGAGGCAAAGAAGGAGGAAAGCCAAAAGTGGTAATCGAAGTGTCATCTCCTTTCCCTTACACGGATAATAAGGCAGTACCATGGAAATATAATGAAAAATTTTTGTACCCGAAGGTGAAAATTCGAAGGCTACGAATTGATGTGTTAGCGGACTACGACATTTTACCCGCAGTGGGAGGTGCTATTCCCCTGAGATGGTTGAACCAAGGAGGAAAGCCGCTAACTTGAACCAGAAAGGAAAAGCACCGATGCATGAGGTTGAGCTCAATGTTGAAATGTCGTCTGAGCAGGAAGTTAAAAGACCCATGAATGAGGAGGAAGCACCTGAATTCTTAAAGTTCATTAAACATAGTGAATATAGCATTGTGGAGCAATTAAACAAGAAGCTGGCGCGAATCTCGGTATTATCTCTATTTTTGAACTCAGAGCCACATCGAAATGCCTTGCTAAAAGTGTTAAATCAAGCTTATGTGGCAAGCAATGTATCTGTAAAAAAGCTTGATAGGTGGGTAAATAATCTAAATACGGATAATTTCATCTTTTTTAGTGATGACGAGCTGAATGGTAGAGGCTCTGTAAAAGCATTACACATCACAACCAGTTGCAAGGGTTACATAGTACCGAATGTGCTCATCGACAACGGGTCTGCACTCAATGTCATGCCTTTGGCCACACTTTCCTGGATGCCAATTGATATGTCTTATCTAAGGCCTTGTCACTTCACAGTAAGGGCATTTGATGGGACACGACGAGAGGTTATACGAAAGATCCAAATTCCACTAGAGGTGGGCCCATATGCATATGATATCGAGTTCTAAGTCATGGACATCATGCCTTCATACAATTTCCTTTTATGGAGGCCTTGGATTCACTTTGCTGGGGCAGTTCCTTCATCTCTCCATTAAAAAATGAAGTTTATCATGGATAGTCGTTTGATTACTGTTGCTGGTGAGGAAGACATTGTCACATCTATCTCTGCTAATACACCCTACATTGAAGCATGGATGTTGTGGAATGTTCTTTTCGCTCTTTCAAATTTATCAATGCCACATTTATTGCTGAAGGTAATAAGATTCCCGCACCCAAATTGTCAAGGAATACTAAAATGGGAATTAGGCTGACTGTGGGAAAGGGAGTTCGAGCGAAGAAATGTTTGGGAAGATATCAACAAGGGATAGCTAAAGCGTTAAAACCAGTACACCTTAAGGTTCGATGCGATTTGGGGTTCGAACCAGATATATGTGAGAGAAGAAAACTATTACAGAAAAATCAAGAAAGAAGAATCGCAAGAGCCTCAGGGCGGGAATTGGAATGGGAGCCAATAACGTGTCCTCCTTTGCCAAAAACCTTTGCATCTGTACGAATGATGTACCCAGGGTAAGACAATCTGCAAAGTGCTTTGTTATTGATTGAAAAGGGTATTAAGAACATCAGCATAAATGTTTTTGACAATGAGGGTGATGCATTTGAGGATGTTTCAATGATACGCCATTATCCTCCAAGATATGTTTTGAACAATTGGACTGCTGTAGACCTTCTTGTAGTTTCTAAGTCCTCTCCAGAGTAATGCCCAATATTAATTTCCCATTTTTTGTGTCCCTAAATAGTGGGGTTCCTTTTGTAAGAGCTTATGTTTGCTCTTTATCATTTTAATAAACATTAATTAATATGTATATTGTCATGATCTTTTCATTTCCATTAGTTTTGTAATTATTCCCTCTTCTCATAGGCTTTCCTTACATGTATCTCATATCATTCCATAATATTGTGTTTGTTTATCCCAATACTTTGATGCTCCTCTATAGTTTTCTTTTCCATTCACCTTTCAGGTGCTCGGATATCAATGGCATAAACAATCTCATTACAAATCCTGAAATCGATTTCGAGAAGGCTGTTTGTTTAGGAGAAATCGAAGCCGAGGAAAATGCTGAAGATTGTGTCTCGTCTCCTGACTTACAGAGAATGGTAGAACAAGAAGAGAAACAAATTCTACCCCATCAAGAACCTGTTGAGATAATAAACTTGGGAAATGAAGAAAAGAAACAAGAAGTAAAGATTGGGACTTCTATTTCAGAGAACACCAAAAGGAATTTGATCGTCTTACTCCATGAGTACAAAGATTTATTTGCCTGGTCTTATCAGGACATGCCAGGGTTGAACACGGATGTGGTGGTCCATAGGCTCCCACTGAAACCAGAATGCAAACTCGTTCAATAGAAGTTAAGAAGAATGATACCTGAAATGTTGTTAAAGATAAAAGAAGATATCAAGAAACAATTTGATGCTGGCTTCCTACAAGTCTCTAACTATTCAGAATGGGTAGCTAACATAGTTCTAGTACCGAAGAAAGACGATAAGGTACAAATGTGCATGGATTATCACAATCTAAATCGAGCAAGTCCTAAGGATAATTTTCCTTTGTCACACACCGATATGTTGGTGGATAATACGACAAAACATTCATTGTTTTCTTTCACGGATGGTTTCTCAGGTTATAATCAAATAAAGATGGCTCTCAAGGATAAGGTGTAAACCACATTCATGATGATGCGGGGAACGTTCTGCTATAAGGTGATTCCATTTAGATTAAAGAATGCTGAGGCAACATATTAGAGAGCCATGGAGATGCTATTCCATAACATGATGCATAAAGAAATAGAAGTTTATGTCGATGATATGATTGCCAAATCCTGGGAAGAAAAAGAGCATGTTAAGAATCTCAGGAAGCTGTTCGAAAGATTAAAAAAGTTCCAGTTGAAGCTTAACCCAACCAAGTGTACGTTTGGGGCTACCTCGGGGAAATTGCTAGGTTTCGTTGTCAGCGAGAGAGGTATTGAGGTTGATCCAGATAAGATAAAACCATACAAGAACTGCCACCTCCACACACACAAAAAGAAGTCAGAGGATTTTTAGGAAGGTTGAATTACATCGCTCGATTCATTGCTCAACTTACCAACTAGTGTGATCCAATTTTTTGACTACTTCGAAAACATAATCCGGGAGAATGGAACAAGGAGTGCCAAGTGGCCTTTGACAAGATAAAATAGTATTTGTCTAGCCCCCCGGTGCTAGTACCACCGACCCCTAGAAAGCCCTTAATATTGTATCTGACCGTGTTTGAAAACTCAATGGGTTGCGTACTGGGGCAACATGATAAGTTGGGGAAAAGAGAAAATGCGATTTACTACCTCAGCAAAAAGTTCACAGAGTATGAGGCAAAGTTCCCATCAATTGAAAATTTCTGTTGTGCATTGGTTTGAGTAGTTCGAAGGCTCAAACAATATATGTTGTATCATACGACATGGTTAATTTAAAAGCTAAACCCAATAAAGTACATGATGGAATCACTTGCACACTCAGGGAGAATGGCACGATGGCAGATCTTATTGTCTGAGTATGACATCACGTATATGAGCCAAAAGTCGATAAAGGGAAGTACAATAGCTGACTTTTTGGCAAATTGAGCAATGGAAGAGTA
This sequence comes from Gossypium raimondii, assembly GCF_025698545.1. NCBI lineage: Eukaryota > Viridiplantae > Streptophyta > Magnoliopsida > Malvales > Malvaceae > Gossypium > Gossypium raimondii. Next base: position 40,694,090 of record NC_068577.1, read on the forward strand.
GGAGTCTTTGAGCTTTGATTTCCCGGATGAAGACTTGATGTGCATTTCTGAAAAGGAAGGTGAACCATCAAAAGAGAAACCATGAAAAATGAGCTTTGGTGGTGCATCGAACGCATTGGGGCACGGGATAGGAGCAGTCTTAGTGTCACTGGAAGGGAATCATTACCCGCTCACTGCCAGATTGAATTTCTTTTGTACCAATAACATAGCGGAATATGAAGCTTGCATCATTGGACTTCGTGCAGCTATCGAACAAAAAATCAAAATTTTGGAAGTGTACGGGGACTCAGCATTAGTGATTTATCAAATCCGTGGAGATTGGGAAGCGAGGGATTCGAAATTAGTCAAATATCGCGATCTCATTACAGAACTGGTCAAAGAATTCAAATGAGTGACTTTAACTACTTCCCATGAAAAGAAAATCAATTGGTTGACGCCTTGGCCACCTTGGCTTCAATGTTCAAAGCAAACAGAGAAACTGAAATCATGTCTCTACAAATGAGCATATATGAGGTCCCCATACATTATTTTAGCATTGAGGAGTCAGATGGACGACCATGGTTCTATGATATCTTAGAGTATATCAAGGATCAAAAGTATCCCGAGCAAGCAAACGAGAATGAAAAAAGAATAATCAGGAGAATGGCGAATAGATTTGTTCTTGATGGGGATATTCTATACAAAAAAAGAAAAAGATCAAATACTCCTAAGATGCGTGGACGCTGTTGAAGCTAGAAGAATACTTGAAGATGTCCATGAAGGAATTTGTGGAACGCATGCCAATGGTTTCACTATGGCTAGGCAGATTATGAGACTTGGTTATTATTGGCTGACGTTAGAAAAGGACTGCATTAGTTACGCACGAAAGTGTCACAAGTGTCAAATTTACGGTGATAAAATTCATGTAGCTCCTTCTCCCCTTCATGTCATGACTTCTCCGTGGCCTTTTTCTATGTGGGGCATGGATGTTATAGGGCCAATTTCCCTAAAAGCTTCTAATGGACACCGATTCATATTTGTGGTTATAGATTACTTCACACAATGTGTAGAAGCTATTTTGTTTGCTAACATGATGAAGACTGCAGTCTGCAGATTCCTAAAAAATAAGATCATATGCCGATATGGTTTGCCTGAGAGAATCATCTCAGATAATGCTTTGAATTTGAACAACAAGATGATTAAAAAAGTGTGTGAGCAATTTTAGATAAAGCATCATAATTTCTCATCCTATTGCCCGAAAATGAACGAAGTAGGAGAAGCGGCTAACAAAAACATTAAGAGAATTATCGGGAAGATGACTGAGAAATATAAAGATTGGCACAAAAAGCTACCATTCGCTTTGTACACATATCGCACTTCGGTGCAGACATCTATGGGAGCAACTTCTTTCTCTCTGGTCTACGGAATAGAAGTTGTTCTGCCCATCGAAGTTGAGATCCTATCCCTACATGTCTTGATGGAATCAAAACTAGAAGAATCGGAATGGGTCCGAGCTAGATATGATCAGCTAAACCTTATCGAGGGAAAACGCTTGAAGGTAATTTGTCATGGATAGATGTACAAGAAGAGAATGATCACGACTCATGACAAAAAGGTACGGCCAAGAGAATTCCATGAAGGAGAGCTTGTACTAAGAAGGATCCTCCTAATACAAAAAGACTGTCGAGGAAAATAGACACCATATTGGGAAGGGCCGTACGTTGTAAAGAAGGCCTTTTCAGGAGGGGATCTGATTCTCACTGAGATGGATGGGAAAGAATTACCTAATCCGGTGAACTCAGATGCTGTGAAGAAATATTACGCTTAAAAAAATCAATCAAATCAAATCAAGATGAAAACCCGAAAAGGGCATCTTGATAAACAAAAAGGATTAAGATAAAAACCCAAAAAGGCGTCCTAATGAAGCAAGTTCAGACCTAAGGAGTAAGACGACTTGAACGGGGAGTCAAATGATGAAGTTAAAACATTTGAAACATTCTCAAAAGCTCAAAATCTTCTACAGAAGAACCCATGCTAGAAAAGATCCTTGATGAAGAAACGTGGAAAAGTTCATGCGTTGGATATCTAGGGCATTCATGGATATTAAATTTGTTTTTTTCCTTTATTTGAGACGCTTTCTTTATTGAATTATCTCTTGTCAATTTTCTTTCTTTGCTACTCTTGAAATAAAATATGAACGTGAGGTATTTCCTTCATGCTCACTTTGCCATTTTCAGGCATCTCATGTTTGGTTTATTTAAATGATAAATAGTAAAGTGACATACTCTAAACAAAAAGAATGTTGAGCATTACCCGGATAAGAACTTGATAAGTACAAGGGTCTCGAAGCAAGGACAAAGTCCAACATGGGGCAAGAGGGTGATATACGAAGAAATGTGGGTTAATCACAAGAACTTGAGGAGAAGAACAAAACCTGAGAGAAAAGTCAAGGATTGAGGCAATGAATGCGGGCCCCACGAAAATCATGACCAAAAGAAGAAGGGGCACGTGACAAACAGCCGAGGAGCATGGCATGATCATGTAGGCATAAAAGCATTTAGGACAAACATGTGCGTATCATAATAACATCATACATGACATATACAAGTATCTCAGTAGAATAAGGGATTTTGGGAGGTAGTTGCGCTGAATAAATAGAAAAGAAAGCTTTTGAGTTTCACTTGATGATCTTTTTCAAAACTCTGATTCTTTCAAGAATCATTTCCTATTTCATTTTTCAAAAATCAACTCATAATCCGAGAGGTGAGTTAAGCATCGGGTCACACGCTAAGGTGTTTTCAATTTATATTTTTTAAAATCAACTCATAATCTGAGAACTGAGTTGAGCCTTGGGTTGCATGCCGAGATATTTTTCTATTTCTATTTTTTGAAAATCAACTCATAATCCGAGAGATGAGTTGAGCCTCGGGTCGCATGCCGAGATATTTTTCAATTTTTGTTTTTGAAAGATCAACTCATAGTCCGAAAGGTGAGTTGAGCCTCGGGTCGCACGCTGAGGTGTTTTCAATTTTTGTTTTTTTTCAAAAATCAACTCATAATCTGAGAGGTGAGTTGAACCTCAAGTCACACGCTGAGGTATATTTTCAATTTCAGTTTTTCGAAAATCAACTCATAATCCGAGAGGTGAGTTGAGCCTAGGGTCGCATGCCGAGGTATTTTTTCTATTTCTATTTTTTGAAAATCAACTCATAATCTGAGATGTGAGTTGAGCCTCGGGTCGCATGTCGAGGTATTTTTCAATTTCTATTTTTCAAAGATCGACTCATAGTCCGAGAGGTGAGTTGAGCCTCGGGTCGCACGTCGAGCTATTTTTAATTTTTCTTTTTCAAATATCAACTCATAGTCCAAGAGGTGAGTTGAGCCTCAGGTCGCACGTGGAGATATTTTATATTTTTTTTCAAAGATCAACCCATAATCCGAGAGATGAGTTGAGCCTCGGGTTGCACGCCGAGGAATTTTAAATTTCAATCTTTTATTTGTTTTCAAAATTCTGGTTCCGTCCAAATCCATTTCAGTTTTTTTTTTGCTTGCCGAAGTATTTTAATTTCTAGTTCGTGTCTTTCTTTCGAAGTAATCGTTACTTTAAAAAATTGCATCGTGAGTCAAGTTCTTTTTTTTCAAAAAAAAAGGGAGAAAATTGGACAATCGAACAAAATTCAGTGCTTTTAAATCTTTACTCTATCCCTGTTTCACAGCGATGAGCAAAGAGGGGCCGCTGTAATCACTGAATTTTGTCCGATTCAGATTTCGTGTTTTTATTTTTTTCCAAATTACAGGTTTGGGCTTGTCTCATATGGGCCCAATGATTGGGCCTATTGTGACTAGATAATTGGACTTGTTTGGGCTTTAGCCCATTAATGTTTTTATTTTTATGTTATGTTAATTTTAAAAATAATTATATTAATAGAATAATAATAAAAAATAAAATCATAAAAAATACAAAAACTAAAAATTTACATTTTTAACCCTCAACTTTTTAAAATTTACATTTTAACCCCTAACTTTTTACTATTTACATTTTGTCCCTTAACTTTCCTAAAATTAAATTTTGACCCCTAATTTTTTACTATTTACATTTTGATCCCCCAACTGCTACCTGAAAGTAAGAAATCAACAACAATAAAAGGACATTTTCCCTTTCGAAAATCGGCAGCAAATGAAGTAAAAAGAAAAGCAAAAAAGAAAAAAAAAACACAGCCAAGAACAGAAAGAAAAAGCTTCAAAAAGAAAAGAAAACTTGGCTTACCTTCAAACTGCCGCGGCCACCGAGGGTGGAAGGAAGCCGAGTGGCGAGTGTTTAGCGGCTGACCGAAGTGGTTTGCGACACCTTTGGGTCTTCGGGGCTTTCAAAAAGGAAATAAACAAAAGGAGAAGAAAGAAAGAGGAGGAAAAGAAAGAAAGAGGAGGGAGAGGGAAGAACACCGGGGACCGTTGCATTGCCGGTCAAGGTAAATGGCGGCGACGAGTATTTGAAAGAGGCGGCTAAGGTTAAAAGTAGAGAAAAGAAATAAAAAGAAAAGAAAAAGAAAGGACAAGAAAAAAAAGAAAGAAAAGAAAGGAAAAATAATAATAATATAAAAGAATAGTCGGGTTTAACCCAACCCGACTCGTACTACCGAACCCAACCCGACCCGACCAAGGTTAATCGACCCAACAAAGAAGAAGCCCAAAGAAGCTGAACAAGCCACCACCAAATTTAACAAAGAATAAATCCGATCAAGGCCCAACAAGCCAGCAGTAGGCCAACAGCTGACCCGATCCAACCCAACAACAAGCAGACCCATTCCCAGTAGCCCAGATCCAGTCCAAGCTTAGCAAGCTAGGCAGCAGCAACCCAACACCTGAGGCGGCCCAAAAAAAAAGAAAATAAATAAAAATAAAATAAAAAAGGGCCCAAATTGTGTAGTACATTGGATCAAGCCCATAACTTTGGGCTTTTGGTAAACTCTCGATCTTTTTTATATATATTTTATTTAGTCCAAATATTTAAATATTGTCTCGTTTTCATTAAATTAGTATTTTTTATAGCCTTTTAGAAATATTTCCTAATTTTTAATTTAAATAATTTTAATACCTAAGGCAACGAACCAATTTAGCATTAAATCATTGATTTCGCTGCTATGTTGGGTAGATATCATTGATTTTTGTTAAATATGGAATGCCCTTCTAAAAATCAAAAAATTCAAAAATTCTCTTATTCAAAAGTGAAATCTTTATTTTTACCCATAAATCATCAAATTTTCATTTTGAAATATATATGGAATAGAATAATGTGTAATTTACTAAATTCTCATTTTTCAATCGGATCATGATCAAATATTAAATTGAATTCATATTTTTGAAAATTAAAGCAACGCGCACTTAACGAGATACCAATTTTTGGGCGTCATGAGGGTGCTAATACCTTCCTCGTGCGTAACTGATTCCCGAACTCTAATTTCCTCTGGTTTTTGAAGTAGACCTGAAATCAACTTTTTGTAAAGAAATTTTAAAAATAATTGTTCTTTTAAAAAGAGAATTTAATAGGTGTTCGGCCACACCTAGAAATAGGATCGGTGGCGACTCCCTTTATTTAAAAAAAAATAAAATTGAGATTTTTGTCCAAATTTTCAAAAACCTTTAGAATAAAATTTCCTTTCATAGCGATCTCAATTAGCACTCATACAATTTTAGGTCGTTACATTTGGTTCGTCCTTCTTTATACCATCTCATTGATTGTGACATCTTAGAGGATTGAAACAAATCTTTTAAGTCTGGGAATCAAGGGAAAGTACTGTTATACCTTGTTGGGCTTAGGACAGCGGCAAGTACCATCAACCTGTTTCCCTACATCCAACTCTTCAGAAGACTGCCAACTTGAGCTTTTACAAACATCACAGCCGACCTTTTTACTAGCATTGCCCCAGTATAACATACAATCATTCGATCATGCATCAATCTTCACATACCTAAGATTTCGTGTAGAAATATTTTTCTTTGCTTCATAGTATGTAGTCGGGATTATATTTCCATCTGGAAATGCCTCATTTAAAGACTCCAATAAGCATGTCAAAGATTTTGTTGACCATCCAAAAAGTACTTTGAAGTGGTAAAGTCGAAGTAGGAATGAGACGCATGAGAACTAGATGCAACCAAGATAGAGCAGAATATCGCAATCATCTAAAAGAGTAGTTGCTCTCTCCGTAGTTCTTTAAGCCTCATTAGCATCATACTCTTGACCATTATTCTAAAACTCACTTGAAACTCCATCAAAAATCTCATTAAGAACTAGGATGTTGATACATAGAGAATCCGTTATGAGATCTCTTATATCAACTTTATTGTCTTCTGACAACGTACCAATTGACGGAGAAGTTCCCACCGTTTGGCTGGTTTGCACCAATGTCCTTTCAATGGATTCTCTATGAAAAATCCAATGCTTGCATTAATTTATTATACCATGAAGATGAAGATTCTCACTCACAATATGTGGTTTGTGCAATATCCTATTATTGCAACAATGGCACGAATAATATATTTTTCCATTAAAGAGTGATTTTCCAATTGCAAATGATAGAAATCTTTCTATTCCAGCCAAGTGATTGGCACTAAATCTCAAAGCATCCATCCAACTTTTATCCATCACCTATTAAAGTAATTAATATCAAATAACATGAGTATTTAAACTCGCAAATACCCACTTAGATATTTCATCGGCAACATACAAGGCAATAACCTAACTATTTAGACTTGCAAATACCATTTAGACATTTCATCGAGCATATAAGACAAATGCCCAACTTCAAACTAAGAACTCATCCAATAGAGATCCACACAAACCAATAATAAGAGTGTGTACATGACAAGAAAAAGAATGCACATATATCAAATTTGACAAGTAGCACAAAGTCAAGTTCGATGTAACTAAATGAAAATTCCCACAAACCATTGACATAAACAAATAACTAAAGAGTTTAAGCAAATCATTTTTACCTCCATAACACACTTTTCAATGTAAAGGCTTCTCCTTCTTTGATTACTCAAAGGGATCCCCTTTGCTGAGTGGACATCATTAGGGGAAATTTGTTGGTCATGATTTTACGATCCCGGGGAAAATTAGGCAACTTCCGGACTTCAATAATGGTTAAATCCAAGTCACCGTAAAGGTAAACCACTTGCTTCAACACTTCTTTCACCATTTTTAAAGCAGCTCACTATTAAAAAAAAATCGTAGAGAAGAACAAAAGACAAAAGGAAAGGTCTTCGAAGTTGCAGGCGACGATGGGGGATTTGGGTGTTAAACGAAAAGCCAATACATTGTTGATTTTAGTGAATTAAAAAGTGGGTTGACCTTGATTTTGGCTTTCATGAAGTCGATAAAAATGAAAAATGGCAACCATGTGAAGCTGCAAGGCTATAACTACAGTTACAATAAAAAGTGAAAAATGGACAACAAAGCTACGCTAAAGGCTAGAATTCTCAATAGAAAGAAAACAACAAATTTTAGAGATATTACCCCTACGGGTCCTTAAACGATAACTAATTTAAAATAATGTAAAATGACTTTTTTGGAAAATTAATTTAATGATGTGTAAAATTATATGCACAGTCAAATTTTGGACAAAATTATAAAAAGTAGGTATGAAAAAAATGTTGGGATAAATCATGAGCAGACAGAGGCAACACAAAAAAAGTTGGGTTAGATAAAATATTTGCCAACGAAAAATAAAAATTGGGATAAGTTAGCATTTTCCCAACTCTTCCTAAAAGTCGAGATATGATTAAATTTTGCAAACACCTAAAAAAGTTGCTTAAAAGGTACAAATTTAAACAACACAAAAAAAGGGTCACGTAGTCCAAAAAGAGTCGTCTTAGGCTTTTCATATGGCAGCGCTTTTATATAATTGGAAAAGGTATAACAAAAGTTGGCATAGTGCTAGACAAAGCTGACTCTTATTTAAGTGTTGTCTTATGCATGCATATCTCGACCCATATAGAAAGAGTTGGCCAAAACGTATGTCGGTAAGTCTATCCCGACACTTAGGAAAGTGTCGGCCCAAAAGTGTTGTCTTAAGGATGTTTTGTTATATTGAGGGCTAATGTGACTAATCAGTCAAACGTTAGAGGTTATTTTTGGCATTATGCATTTTTAAACTTTACTAGTATAATTAATAAAATCTTAAAATATATATTTATTTTATAAATTATTTTATATAGTTTGAAAGGTACCATCAAAATTAAAGCATTGATAAAAATTATTTTAATATTTTTCAAACTTCATATAATTTAGAAAATCATTTAAAATGAATCGAACAATCATATGTCCAAATTCATTTCTAGATATTTTTAAATGATTTTAATAAATTTTTTATTTTATTAATTTTATTTAACATTTTATAAATTTTATTAGCAGCTACGTCAGTGATATAACAGTCAAATATAAAAATGTTGATCAAAAGATTTAATTAATACAATTTCAGAATTTAAAAATTAATTATGTGTGTTTTTCATGAAGTGGCATAATTAATTTTTTTTCCAAAGTTTGGATGCTGTTTTACCCTTAAGCATTAATAGAATAATAATTATTTGTTAATTTTATATTAATATTTTTCATATTTATTTCATAAAATTGAAAGCATTAAGATACATACATGATTAGGTTACTTTTACTAATATCATAAAATATTTAATAAGCATAATATCAAATTTAGCTCTTAACGTTTATATTTTTATCAATTTGATTCTTATTCTTTTTTTAGTTAAATCTGGTCATCAATCTTTTAAGAAGAGTTAAATTTAACTATTAACATTTTGAAAAGTAGTCAAAATGATTTTAAATAAGAATATTAACTAAAATGTTAAATTTTTAAACACGATGACTGAATGACAATCCACGTGTACTCCATGCTAATTTTTTAAAAATTTTATGAATTTTTTGTTAATTTTGACTTTGATTTTTTTATAGTTTTGGGATTATTTGTTAACATAATATATAAGATAAATGATTGTATGTTAGCATGATATGCACAAGGATTACAAATTTGCCATACCAATAACATTAAAATTCATATTTTAGTAATCATTTTCATTAAAAATGATTTGATATTTTTTTTGTTTTGCAAAGTAAGTTAAATAGATAAGAATTAGATAAAGATTACTAACGAAATTCAAATTATAATTCCTTTATTCAAAGAATGAATACTGTGAATAATTTTTTAATTCAACAAATTATTTAAATCCAACTTATCTAACTTTTAAAAGAATAATTACACAGTCGTTTGCAAGCAGTCAAGCTCTCTCACAATTAGGCCTGAGTATTCGATCGAGTCGAGTCGAATCGAGTCAAAAAATTTCAAGTTAGTCGAGTTGACGAATCCTATTTTAGCAACTGAACTCAATTTGAATTTTTTTCGAATCGAATCGAGTAAAAAAATTTCGAGTCGAGTTAACAAATTCTCTTATTTATACTCAATGTTGCATTTACATGGACCGATTATTTAACTAGTATACGAAGTACAAGATTATTTAACTACAAAAACAATATAATTGTTTTGTCTTTTAACTTAATGGGTCAACATTTATCAAAATAACGTAATTTTGACTTTTAACTTAATGGTTTTGACTTTTAACTTTTAAAAAAGTTAACATTTATCAAAACAACATAGTTTTGCCTTTTCTTATTCGGATTTTCAGATAACTCGAATTGTGTAATTCATATTCGAGTTAAACCGAAAAACTTAGTTTTTTACTCGAGTTGACATGAATTACTTGATCAACTCAAATAACTCAAACTATTTAATTCAAAATTAAATTTTTATCGAGTTTTTCGAATCGAATCATATTTTGTTCACCCCTACTCACAATTAAGTGAAAATACAAAGAATATAACAAAACAAAATCTTCCTACAAGCTAGACTTCGATTTTGAAAAATAAATGACAAAAAAAATTTCAAATTTATCATATTAGCACTACAGCAAAACCAGGTTTTTAGCGGCATTTTTTTGGGCCTATAGCAGTGCTTATAAGCGTTGCTAAAACTATTTGCAGCATTTTGATAAGCACCACAAAAAATGCCACTATAGATAACGCCGCTAAAATTTGCGACGTTTATGTGGAAAAACGCCGCTATAGAACATGACCTTTAGCAGCGCTTTTTCCACAAACGCCGCTGTAGGACATGACCTTTAGCGGCGCTTTTCCTAAAAACGCCACTAAAGGTCATGTTCTTTAGTGCCGTTTTTAGTAAAAGCGCCGTTAAAAGTCATGTTCCTTGGCAGCGTTTGTGAACAAAAAGCTACTAATTTTAACAGATTTTTAACAACCCATTTTCATTCATATAGAACCAAAATTGTCAACATAATTTCCTGTAACATCAAATCCAACCAAAAACTACAAATCTAAATGATACTTCAAACCCAACGAAAGAAATATGTATATGATCTAAATAAATAAATGAAATAACAAAATTTATTATATTCAAAAGTTATAATGTTAAAATATTCTTACAATAAGAAAACAAACATCTAAGATAGTGGATTCTACGACTGCTGAAACATCTTTATCATATTTTGAAGTTGCAGCTGGAGTTCGTCATATTTTCTGCTTGCCTCTACTTCCCTTATTGCTGTCTCCACTTTAAGTTGTAGCTGGAGTTCTTCATATTTTCTTTGAGCCTCTACTTCTCTCGATGCTGCCTCCACTTTAAGTTGAGCAATTTGCTCAACTGAGCTCGTTTGCATCTGAGTCATCTAGTCTCTTAACCTCTGAACTTCAGCTTGAGCCTTCTGCTTGAGTCTGATTCCCCGAAGGCATGTATTACTATGAGCTGGATCCAAAGTATTGGGTTGAGTTAACAAAATATCCTTGAAATCGAACCCGACCATGCCTTTTAGGACCCAGAACTTCAGTAATAATTTGGTTATCAATGTCGTCAAGATTCACAGAACTATCACTCGAAGCGATCGCTTCATGCTCCGCCCTTTTATCCTTTAGTTTCTCCTAATAAATCAATCAAAGAGTTAGAAAAGAAATATATAATCAAAACAAATGCAACATAACTTAACATTATTTGCATTACAAACGACGAATTAAACCATTATAATTAAACAAGACAAATATTTAAAATAATTCAAATTTTATTAAGTAAATATATCATAATTTCTGCAGCTTCAGTAGTCATAGGAGATCCATCTTTCTTTCTATGTGTAATGTCAAAAAGCTGAAGTCATCAAACTTTTTGACCAAACGACAGTTTCTACAATATAGTAGGAAAAATATTATTTAGTAGAAAGTAATTAATATTGGGCACAATTAATAAATTCAAAATACCTCATCATCAGCTACACGAGCAAAACTTTCGACCCAACTGTGTTCTCCTTGCTTTGAATTCCAAAATCTAACTGCATCTTCCCATTGGTACCTCAGTATTCTCGACGGGACATTTTGTAATTTCTCTTCAAGGCTTATATTTTTCTTAAAATATTCCTTCTTTAAAGCACTTTTATGGTCTCTCCATTTTTTCCTAATGCCTTCTTCACATAATTATTCGAGACCTCTAAAGCAAATCTCTCCTGCAAATAACACAAGTTTAGAAAGTTAATATAAATGAAACTTAAATCAAATTATTATAAATTACATTCACGTTATTACCTTAATACTATCGAGAGCTTGATTTTTGTTACTATCAGGCATATGATGCCATGACTCGTAGTTGATAGGCAACAGATTGGCATTTCGTGCTATAATGCCAAGTATCCTGCTAAAACTCAAGCTTCTGATCCAATAGGCTGATCATGACTGTTTCTAGCTAATTTGACACACTCGACAGAATTTAACTCGTATAAATTATTTAATAGCGTACGTCCTCGATTTTTGTGCATCCCACCACTTTCAGCTAAAAAATGGTATATTATTATATAATAATTTGAAACAAAAATCAACAATAAAAGTCAACACCCATGTAAATTAAAGTTAACATTACTTTGAATCTCTGCAGGTTCGTCAGCTATATTCGGAACATTCGAAGATCTAATAGCAGTCTGTTGTTTACTATTTGTTTCTTTCGAATTTGAAGGATTTTGAACAATACTTAGACCTCGCAATCTTCTTTTAGGCATTTTATCTGCAATACACATAAAATAGTTGAAATATTAGTAACTAATTAAAACAATAATAGCACATATAAAATAGTTGAAATATTTAACAAGATCAAGATTTAAATTATAATATTACATATAATTAAAAATTCGTAAAATCTTACTACATCATGATTCGTAAATATTTCATCCACATCCTGGTGAACCCATTAAAATTGTGTACTAGTACCAGGGATAGTTTCATTTAAGTTTGGTTCTGGAAAAGGCAAAGTTTCTGATCTTTCGTCGATGTCATCTCTACTTCAATTACCCATGTTAAACAAGTCTCTAAGGGTGTTACGGAGTACAACGTACCAACCCTCATCAGTTAGATCTTTCGAGTAAAAAACTTGTTTGACTTGAGAAGAAAATACATACGGCTCGTCTATCAATTGTTGTCCAGTGTAAATTAATCGAGAGAAGTTCACCATTGTAAAATCAAATTGATCTTTTTTAATTCTGCGAGCAGTATTAACATCAGCCCAATCACATTGAAATAAGACAACCTTCCGTTTGCCATAGTAATCCAACTCAATAATGTCAGTAAGAAGTCTGTAATACTCCACATTTCCCTCAACAGGATTACTGTCGCTAGCACTAACATAACTTGTAATTGAAGAATTAACAACTATTCCACAATTTTGAGTCCTCCTCAATCTTTCGCGAGATTTTGTATGAAACCTGAATCCATTGATGAGGAAGGCTATATCTTTTTACTACTCTATTCCGACCTTGGAAAAGTCATTTAACATCGTCATTAACGTCCTTTCCACTCCAAACTTATTGAATCGAAAGTAAATTGATTAATTATAAATGTTATACGAAAACATTATTATTTTTCAATGAAAGCTTCAGTTGCATATCGTTTGTCCTAACTATTCATGAAAAGATTTTGTGAATAACTTATCAATCTCTCGATGTTGTAATCTTCGAGAGCGTGAACGAGATCTCAAGACTTGTTTGTACTCACTATGTTAAAAAATGGATTACTTGGTTAGAAGATAAACAAATTAAAAAGATGGATATTTATCAAATTCTAAAACTTACTTGCGTAATGGTTCAATTGAATCATTGTGAAAAAGAACATATCAATGTGCTTGTACCCAAGATCTATCATCTAAGCGTGCTATTTCAACTTTACTGATTGGTTCTCCATAACTTCAAAATAGATAAGTTTCGAATAAGTTATGATTAGTGAGCCCAGCATTTCTACTTGGTCTATTTAGTCTTGTTTCAACATCTTCTAAATATCTAGAGCAGAAAGTCATACACTTATCTGCCAAGTAACCTTCAACAATTGATCCTGCTGGATAACGCTTATTACGACAATAAGACTTCAATTTGCATAGAAACCTAAACACGATATACAACATTATCAAAAGTTGTAACTAAAGGTATATTCATGAATGCATGAAAACTTTACAAATAAATTAGCACCTCTCTATAGGATACATCCACCAATAGAAAATCGGTCCACCAAGTTTTGCTTCATGAGGGAGATAGATTAGCAAATGCATCATAATAGTGAAGAAGGAAGGTGGAAAGATCTTCTCCAAATTGTATAAAATCAAGGCACCTCGATCTTGTACTTTCTCAAGTTCTTCAACAATCAAAACTTTTCCACAAATAGCTTTCATTATATTGGATAGTTCAATTATACAAGACGTCACCTTTTTTTACATACAACACCATAAAACAACTGACAGTAGATCTTGCATCAAAATGTGATAAGCATGTGATTTTAGAGAATATAGTCTTCAATCTTTAAGACTCACACATCGAGATATATTAAATGCATATGCATCTGGGACCTTTATATCCTTCAACACCATGCAGAACACTTCTTCTTCTTTCTTCGACATTGCAAAAATAGAAAGCGGCAACCGAGATTTTCCATTCAAAAGTAATTGGGGATGAAGATCACGCTGAATTCTCATGTCAACTAGATCAAGTCGACTCTGAAGATTGTCTTTTAATTTTCTATCAACATTCAGAATTGTCTCAATGATGTTCTCGCAAACATTCTTTTTAATATGCATGACATCAAGATTGTGTCGCAAAATGTGATGCTCCCAATAAGGTAACTCAAAAAAACTACTTCTTTTTTTCCACAAGTCTACCTCATTAGGATCATCCTCTTCATCAGATTCATCATCAATCTGCCGGTCAACATCGCCAACATATGCCTCTATCGGTCTTCTTTTTATTTACGTGTTGGGTGGTTGATTTATCTTCCCATAACTGAAATTGATATCGTTTAACATGAACAAGGTTTTAGATCCAATGATTTGCTCAGGAGCTTCTCTAAACTCTTCAGTACCATCAAATAGAGTCCTCTGAAATCTAAATCTATGATTTCCATCTAACCACCGATGATGCCTCATATAAGAGAAATTTTTCCCATTATATAACCACTTCGAATATGTTTGCGCCGCACAACAAGGACAAGCATAACGTCCTTTGGTACTCCAACCAGATAAATTGGCATAACCCGAAAAATCATTAATAGTCCACAACAAAGCTGCACGTAAATCAAAGTTCTATTTTCTCAAAACATCATATGTTTCAACACCTGCCCATAATTGTTTCAACTCTTCAATAAGTGGCTGCATATAAATGTCAATATCATTTCCGAGACCTTTCTCTCCAAGGGTAATCATAAATAAGATAAAAGAAGATTGCTTCATGCAAATCCACAAAGGCAAATTGTAAGGAACAAGCACTACGCCAAGTAATATACGAAGTACTCATGATTTTAAAAGGATTAAATCCATCAGATGCTAGCCCAAGCCTCACATTCTGAGCATCGCTTGCAAAGCTTAGAAATTTACTGTCAAATAATTTCCAAGCTAAAGAATCTGTAGGATGCCTTAATAATCCATCACCGGTTCGTTGATCATGATGCTACCTCATAGACTCGGTTGTCTTTGACAACATGAAAAGCCTTTGAAGATTTGGTATTATTGGAAAATATCACAAAATCTTTATTGGTTTCTTTCTTAACTGTGGCTCACCTTCATCCTCATTCACATCCTCTGTATTCCTATTCATCCAACGAGATTTACCGCAAACATGACAAGACTATTGGTTTTTTCAATCACCCCAATACAACATGCAGTCATTTGAGCAACTATGAATTTCGTCGTACCCAAGGCCTAAATATTTTACCATTTTCTTCATATCTTTGCATGAATGAGGGATTTTTGCAAACGGAAACATATCTCTCAAAAACTCTAATAGCAGTGTCAAAGAGTTTCCAGTCCACCCTCCCTCCCAAACATTTTAAGTGAAAAAGACGAATGTAGAAGGACATTTTTGAAAATTTTGATCCCTTATAAAGTTATTCATTCATTTCATTAAGTAACTTGTAGAACTTCACCGCTTCTCCATTTGGCTATTCATTAAGTACACTTCTTCCTATTTAGGTAAAAGCATTTCCACCAATATCACAATCATCGGATGCAATAATTTCATGTGGAAACGATTGCAAACCATGACTGCGCATATTAAATGCATCCCGCAACATACCTTCTATGTCATCTTCTCTAATAGACTAATGGTAAGCATTATGGGATAAGCCGAGTTAATTGTTGAAGAGGTTCTACAAGGTGTACACTCTCCATGGAAAATCCATTTTTTATACCCCCGAATAAAGCCATCAACAATTAGATGTTTGTAGACAACTTCACGAATATGCCAATTGATGTTGCCACACTTCTTACACGGGCAAAGAATCATATTCTCTTGGGTTGCATTTTGAAATGCAAAATTTAGAAAATTTTGTACTCCATTTCAGTAGTCGTTGCTTACCCTTGACAAATTCATCCAACTCTTATCCATTTCGTAGTTCTTGATGTCTAAAGTTGACAATAAATTACGGTTACTTAAGTGTTCTAAATTGATTTAAATCATGTCATTGTACTAAAATAGATAGTACATATCAATTATCAAGTATCAAGTATCAAGTATCTAATGGGTGTAAACTAATTCAGGTAAGTTGTTTATTTACAAGTATAATTAAGTTATGTAAGTTATGATATGATATATATTTATGTAAGTTATGTAAGTTATGATATGATGTATATTTATGAATTATGTAAGTTATGTAAGTTATGTAGGTTATGTAAGTTATGTATTATGTAAGTTATGTAAGTTATGATCCAAAGTTTTTTTATTCTTTAAATGTTTATGTAAGTTATGATAATCATAAACTTTAAATGTTTATGTAAGATATGATTATCATCTTTAAATTTTAACTTTAAATTTTAACCCTTTAATTATACTCTTTTAATTTATAAATTTGTGTTTTTATCACCTTTATGTTTACTATACTTAAAAAGACAAAATTAACAAATTAATAATTATATGTTAATAAAGTCAATATTTGTTAATTTTTCATCTATTTTGAGTTAATATTTAAATTAATAATTATATGTTTACTATCATTTTCTCTTTCCTTGCCACGTTAAAAAGGGTGTTTGACCTTAGCCACTATTTGCTCTTTTTTATTTAATAGATAATTTGGTAGTAAATAAATACTAGAAAACGATATATAGGTGTAAACATGGGATTTTAATATGAACCCCCACAAAATACTAGTACGATAAATCCATCTTATAAGCTTATTTTTTGTTTATTTAGTATAAGAGTGGGTTATAATTTGATGGTTAACAAAAATAATTTTTCATTTTAAATAGCTTTTAAATCATTTTTGGAAAAAAGACTAGTAATTTGATTTTATATAAAATAAATTTAAATAATGCTAAATATTATTATATTGATAAAAATTATTTTTAAGTTTAAAAACATTTAAAAATATATTAAATATCAAAATCAAACATTATAGTTTTCAATATTATTAAACATATACATTAATTAGTATTAAATATATATTTTCAGTCAAAAGAGAGTATTTAATTATATAATAAATTAATATTTTAGTCAAAATATTGAAAAATCATGTTAATATTTTAATAAAATATTAAACTCCATAATGGCGAAAATAATAAAATAAATGAAAAATAAAAGAGTATAAATAGCAAAATTATGAGTTCAAATAGTGCAACTAATGCTAAGCCCTAATTATTGAGTTAAATTAATCATTAAAATGTAAGAATTAATTTGAACGTCACAAAATATGTACAATAATAAACTTGAAATTTTATAGACTAAAATGGAAACAACAAAACCCTTTCGAATTGATTGCAAAAAAGGAATGAGTATTCAGCCAAACAGTTTAAACATTCAACCAAATAGTTTGCAAACAACATACAGGTTAAACATTCAGCCTAACAGTTTGCAAATAAAATATGAGAATGAAGGCTTTAAATATAGGACAATGAAGGCTTTAACAGTTTGCAAGTAGCATATCCAGAGAAAGACAATAGCATGCTCCATTCTCAACTCCATTCTCACCTCCATTTATAACTAAATAGCCTATTGAAATTCAACTCCATTCTCAAAGTATCTACCAGATAAAATGTGGGGTATTAAGCATATCGCAATATTTCCAAGCATCAAATATCAATCGAAGAGAAAGCAGCAGTTTTAAATATAAGGGTGAAATTCACTACTATTACCTTTACAAACTTTGGCCTGCTTAATTCGGTCTAACCAAAAATGTGAAAGAAATAGATAATTTGGAGCTCAATAACAACCCTGCAAAATCATGCTCTATATCAAGAAATTGCTGATGTAAAAACTCAACTATACTAGCCTTAGTCAACAAGGGACTAAACACTACTTGAAATGACTCCTTTCTTAGAATACAAATGGAAAATTCTCTTATGTTAGAGAGAATCCTAGATACCTCATAGTGTGTATATTTATTTACCTTATCAACAAGGTCAGGCAAGTGCTTCGAAAGCTCAGTGAACCAGTACCTGAAACATGTATATAAAAATTAAGATAAAGAATCCATGTTTGCAAAATCAGTATCTTGGATCATAAAAGTTATTATGATCAATTTTGCAAGGCACTCTTACGAAGTCCAGAATAATGAGTATTAAGTAGCATTTTTGAAGAGCATACTTACTCTAGCTCTTTGTAATCTGATAGATCAATGGTATTGGGCTCGTACCTATAAGTGTGTTGTAATTCAAGATATGAGATTAGAACATTGCATGGATGGATATATAAATAAATACTAAGAACAAATAGTCATGCAATTCTAACCAATTTTAAATTTGTATGTTTTAAACCACTATCACAAACAAAAGAAAATTTCAAATCAAAGTTGTCACCACCAAGAAATCAAATCAATGAAATAAACAAAAGAAATACATGACTAACGAAACAAAAAAAATTTTCACAAACATATCTATATGTCGCTATTTTAATCACATAAGAAACAAAATTAGTGAACTGAAAACCAGTTACACCAAAGCTATCACCACAACCAGCATAATAACACAATGTACTTAATCGAAACATCAATGAAAACCCAGAATTCAGATAAGAAAATTAAAAACAAAGAAAGAAAGAAAGCAGAACTGTCTTACCTGAGACAATGTGGATTAAAGCACACCAAAAAGCTATCTTCTCAATGTTAAAAGCAGCTAAAATAGAAGAACAAGGTCTGCGAAAAAACTGAGAAAGAAAAGGGACAGGATTTTGTTAAATAAAATAATAAAAATTGAGCTAATAGAGACAAAATCAGAAAATAAAGGACTTTTAAATGCAATAATCAAGAAAACTGGATGGCTGATAATAGATAACAGTGTAAAAGCTTTTAACCTGAATTCGACTGAATTTAAAATAATTTTACAATTTAGACTAAATGTGACCAAAATTATTATTGAAATTTAATTGTAAAAATAGTTTTAACATTTTAAATAGTAAAACACCTTGTTACATTTAACTATTTCCTATTTATGCTGCACAGAAAACTAAATATTCAAATACAACACCTCTAAACTTCTGATTATTTGGGTCAATATAGAAATGAAACTCTTCACTCAAGCATTAACAATGACAGTAAACAATTCAATGACCAATATTGGACATATGGATATATGTCTCAGATATGGATACATGTCTAAGTCTAAATGTGTTTAACACAAATGTTGGACATGGATGCTTCAAGGAAAAATAGGAATCGGAATACCAAGCATGGTACCGATTGCTTATATACATAAACACACACAGACATGTATATGTTACTGGAACTTACAATATCTCCAAATTTTTCAAATATGCCAGTTGAGCAGGAATTCCTCCAGTCAAATAATTGTTATTCAAATACCTATATTTGCAACCTTAAGAAAAACTGCGCATTTGATCGAATATGGCAAAACATAAATCATTTCATAAAACATTCAAATATTAAAATATAACTTACAAATTACGTAGAACTAGAAAGCCTCCTTTAATACGAATAAGCTCCCTAATGGTACCGACCAAATGATTATTACCGACATCCCTGGCAAAACAAAAAATACCATTTAGCGCAATAATTATTAAAAAATCATCAGAGTGGTACAGAAAATGGAGAGAGAATATTACAAGTGTCGAAGATTTTGTAAAGTGCCCAACTTTGCTGGAACTCGACCAGTGAAACGGTTTTCTTGAAGGTAGAGATAGCGAAGCTAGGGTAGTTTTGCAAGCTCCCTTGGAATCTCACCCTTAAAATTGTTAAAGCTCAACGACCTGAAGAAATTTTGATTTAAATATTAAAGAACTTCGACATGCATGTACAAACACATTCAACTATAAAAGATAGGTTTCGGTGATTATAAAAAGGTGTTACGAGTTGAAAAGTTAGCAGAAGACTGTTGCGGAGTTAATTGAAACGGGGAGTTTTGAGAATTAGTCATACGGGGCGTTTTGCATTTTTTTGTTATAACAGAATAGTCCACGTCACTTTGTTAGTTTCCTTTATATTTTGCATGTATTGCATGGAAACGTTTTATCCAGAAAATATTGAATTAATTCTCTTAACCCAGAGTTCTTTCATCCTCTCTCTCTTTTCTTCTTCGAATTTCTTCTTCCTTGTCTACTCAAATTTCAGACTCGTATCAAGGGTATCAGAGCTTTCACGATCTCTCTTGATGGCCGGCGATGGTGTATCGACCAGATTGTAGAAGGAGGTGTGGAGTTAGCAGCAGGATATTTCAAAAATCCAAGAGGAAATCGCTCATCTGGAGACTAAAATGGAGAATCGGTTACAGGAGTTCAAAGTTGAGTTTCGAAGAAGACTAGCACAGATTTCCTCAATAATGACTTAAAAATGGAGTTCATGAGGGCCTGAAAACTGGAAGGAGTGTTTGTAAGACCAAAAGGCATTACGAGAAATTTGTAGTGCCCTTCGTGTGTCCAAAAAGTCGTTTTATGTACGTCTGGTTCCCATATACGGATCTGATGATAACCCGATCTTAAATCCAGTTTAGAAACTACTCGAGCGTCCCCTAATTCGTCCAATAACTCCTCGATAACAGGAATAGGGAATTTATCCTTGACTGTGTGCTGATTGAGTTGCCTGTAATCCACACATAATCGCCAGCTTAATCAATTGCATCTGCCAGAATCATATGCTCTTAATATTTTCATTAGGAATTTGAAAGCCGAAATAGGTCACTATCTGGATTTTTTTTCACCTGCAATGTTAATGGAAGCTTTTCAGTTAGCTAGAAAAATCGAAGTTCTCGTCTCCCATTCGGCAAAGGGTCCTTCAACAGTCGGAGCCAGCTCGCCAAGGACCGTAACCAGTACCCCATCTATTTCAATGCATTCTTCCTTTCCCACAAAACCAGCGGCAAGTTCACAGCCTGCTTCTACTATACCATCAAACATTTCAGGGTCTAAAACTATTTCTCCAGCGTTGATGGCTGAAAGGAAACAAAAGGGCCTTTTTTTCTGGTGTGGGGTTAAATACCACGCAGGTCACAAATGCATGAAATCCAAATTGTATCAATTTCTTTTGGAACCTTTTTCAGATGGTGAAGTGGAAGAATTTCAAGAGTGTTCTGACAAATTTGATGGAAATGGGAATGAGGAAGATGGTCTTCAATCTCCTACAATTTCGCTACATGCTCTTACGGGCTTACAAGGGCACAACACCATGAGGGTGGCTGCTCGAGTGGGAACAAACTGGGTTATCATTCTGGTGGACTCGGGGAGTACACATAATTTTATTGACATTAAGTTGGTCAATAGAGTATCCTTACCGGTGATACGCCAGAAACAATTAAAAGTTTCGGTGGCCAATGGAAATTGTTTATTTACCAAAGGTTTATGTAAAGGGGTCAAGTGGGAGGTGCAGGACCATAAGTTTGAAACTGACTTCATAGTCTTATCATTGAAAGGATGTGATATGGTATTAGGGGTGTAATGGTTATTGGCGTTGGGAGACATAATTTGGAACTTCAGCTCTTTAAAGATGCAGTTCAACTTAGCTGGGGAGTCATGCGTTCTTCAAGGCATAATTCTTGGTTCATTAGCAGCTGCGAATACAGAATGCAACCCGAGATGTTTTGCAGTAATTGGGGAGTCGTTGGGACCTTATACAACTGTATTAAGCTCACCTGAGCAAGTGGCACTCTCTACCAAGGGGGACATGAGCTAGGGGAATCAGCTTCAAAAACTTTTGCTGGAGTTTGATGACATATTCCAAGTTCCAAAAGGGTTGCCTCCTAGAAGAATACATGATCATAAAATTCCTCTGACGGATGAAAGAGTAGTAATCAAAATTAAGCCCTACAGATATCCAGCATTTCAGAAGACAGAGATAGAGAAGCTCATTCAGGAAATGCTTCAAGCAGGGTTTATTCGCGACAGTACCAGCTCATTTGCCTCTCCTATCGTCATGGTCAAAAAGAAGGATGGAAGCTGGCGATTATGTGTGGATTACAGGCAACTCAATCAGCACACAGTCAAGGATAAATTCCCTATTCCTGTGATCGAGGAGTTATTGGACAAATTAGAGGACGCTCAAGTATTTTCTAAACTGGATTTAAGATCGAGTTATCATCAGATCTGAATGAGGGAAACAGACGTACATAAAACGGTATTTTGGACACACGAATGGCACTACGAATTTCTCGTGATGCCCTTTGGTCTCACAAACGCTCCCTCTAGTTTTCAGGCCTCATGAACTCTATTTTTAAGTCATTATTGAGGAAATCTGTGCTAGTCTTTTTCGATGACATTCTTGTCTACTCGGCATCATGGTCTGAGCACCTACTACATTTGAGGATAGTTCTTCTTATTTTAAGAGAACAACAATTGTATGCTAAACTATCAAAATGCTGCTTTGGTTCCCCTCAAATTCAATATTTGGGTCATGTGTTGCATGATGGAACGGTGTCTATGGATACCACTAAGATTGATTGCATATCTTCATGGCCTACTCCTCCGTGAAAGAGTTGCGTAGTTTCCTTGGTCTCACAGGGTACTACAGACGATTTATAAGGAATTATGGAGAAATTGCTCGACCGTTAACTGATTTATTAAAGAAAAATTGTTGGGGATGGAACGACCGAGCCACTGAAGCCTTCCAAGCACTTAAACAAGCCCTGGTTATAGCTCCTGTGTTGGTACTTCCAAATTTTCAGCTTGAATCTACTGTGGATATAGATGCGAGCGGCGGGGGCATTGGTGCAGTTTTGCAACAGCAAGGTAGGCCGATAGCATTCTTTAGCAAAGCTCGTGGGGTGCGACATCAAGCATTATCCATTTATGAAAAAGAAATGCTGGCAATTTTACTAGCAGTTCGAAAGTGGCATGCTTACTTGGTTGGTCGCCATTTTAAAATTTGTACAGATCATCAAAGTTTGCGTTTTTTGTCGGATCAAGTGGCTATTACTCCTTTCCAGCAGTGTTGGGTAGCTAAAATGCTCAGCTACAATTTTGAAGTTTCCTACCGAAAAGGGATTAACAACAAAGTTGCGGACGCTCTCTATCGACAACCACAACTTGAACATAGTCAGTACTATCAGATTTCAGTAAGCTCAGTTATCTCAGACCTCTTGGTACAGGTGCAGCAATCTTATACTCAAGACGATTGACTGCAGCAAATTATTCAATGCACTCAGTCGCATCCGAATCCTGACCAAAAATATTCTTGGGATAGCCGATTTTTATTCAGGAAAGGAAAGATAGTCGTAGGGAAGGATTCACAATTACGACGGGAGTTATTCATTCATTTTCATGCTAGTGCTATTGGGGGCCATTCTGGGGTGCATGTAACTAGGAAGCGGCTTTCGAGTCAATTATACTGGAAGGGCCTTACTACGGATGTTAAAAGGTGGATCCGTGAATGTATCACTTGTAAAAAATGCAAAGGGGAATCAGTGGCTTCTCCTGGCCTCATACAGCCCTTACCAATACCTGACAGAGCTTGGTCTGTGATTAGTATAGACTTTATTGAAGGGTTACCAGTTTCGAATCGAAAGGATTCCACTCTTGTTGTGGTCGACCATCTCACTAAATATGGTCATTTTTTGGCTTTGACTCAACCCTACACAGCTAAAGATGTGGCTTCTGAATATTTAAGTCATGTCTACAAGCTGTATGGTATGCCCGATTCTATCATATCGAATAGAGATAGAATCTTTGTTAGTAATTTTTGGCAGGAACTCTTCAGGAAGTCAGGGACTAGGCTTTTACTATTGACGGCCTACCACCCTCAGACGGATGGCCAGACTGAAGTTTTAAACCGATGCCTTAAGAATTATTTACGTTGTATGATCAGAGAGACGCCTGCACACTGGTTCCAATGGCTGCCTCTAGCTGAATGGTGGTATAATTCTTCTTACGATTCTTCTATCCAGCTCACCCTGTACGAGGCTCTGTATGGTCAGCCCCACCTGCACACATGCCCTATTTGGCAGGTGTTTCTCCTATGGCAGTTGTAGATCGAAGCTTACGGGCGCTGGAGGCTGCTCGAAAGTTACTTCATTTTTGCCTCAAGAAAGCTCAACACTGCATGAAGCACTTTGCAGACAAGCATCGATCTGAGCGAAGCTTTCAAGTGGGTGACTTGGTCTATTTGCGGTTGCAACCTTATCGGCAACAATCGCTTCAGAAAGTCTCTAACCAGAAGCTGTCTCCCAAGTATTATGGTCCTTTTCCAGTGATTTAGAAAGTCAAGGCAGTGGCTTATACCCTGTAACTTCCACAAAATTCTCGTATTCATCCTACATTTCATGTTTCGCAATTAAAGAAGCATGTGGGGTCTGCTCCAACTCAATTACAATTACCACTAGTGGATGCTCATGGTGCCTTACCAAAAGAGCCTATTCGCATTAGTGACAGAAGAATAGTTAAGAAAGGAAGTCAAGCTGTGACTGAAGTATTAGTAGAGTGGGCTGACTCTTTTCCAGAAGATGCGACCTGGGAATCATTTTCTGCCCTGCAAGCCAAATTTCCTCATTTTCAGCCTTGAGGACAAGGCTGTTCTCGGGGCAGGGAGTATTGTTACGAGTTGAAAAGTTAGCAGAAAACTTTTACGGAGTTAATTGAAACGGGGAGTTTTGAGAATTAGTCATATGGGGCGTTTTGCGTTTTTTTGTTATAACAGAATAGTCCACGTCACTTTGTTAGTTTCCTTTATATTTTGCATGTATTGCATGAAAACATTTTATCCAGAAAATATTGAATTAATTCTCTCATTCCAGAGTTCTTCCATCCTCTCTCTCTTTTCTTCTTCAAATTTCTTCTTCCTTGTCTACTCAAATTTCAGACTCGTATCAAAAGGATACTCACAAATGAGTTAGTCTTTTTAGCTCACCGGTCTTAGGAGGATAGAAGAAAAGCAAAAAAGAGAAAGGCGGACAGAAGCAAAAGCTGAGAATTAAGAAGAAAACAAAGGAAACAAAAAAGCAGAATAGCAGGGAGAAGGAAAAAGAAAGGGGAAGGGAGACAATATGGGGATGAAGCTTTGGGGATTTTGATTTGGGATATTAGGAATTTGGGGATTTTGATTTTTAGGGGGAAATAAGAGATTTTAGGGTTTAAGGATAAAATAAAGGGTTTCAGGGTTATGGTTTGGGGGAAATAAGGGATTTTTAGCAAAGCAAAACGACACCGTTTTGTTTAAAATAAAATGATTTTTTGCAGCGCTTTTGTTTACCTTTTGCGGCGTTTTTTTCATAAACACCGGTAATGCTTGACTCTTTTAATCACATATGAGCAATTTTTATATTGAATTATTATATCTTTCATATCAATTTTAAATAAATAATTTTTAAAAATTTAAGTAATATTTAAAATAATTAGAGAAAATTTGAAATTTTTATATAATTTTTATGTAAGAAAACAAAAACTAAAACTAAAACAAAAATTTCAAAATATGGAAAAAAAACTAAAAGCTTCAAAAAATTTCTCTTCAGAAATTTAAATAACTTTTCAATTTACTTATTAATTTTGTTTCTCTAGAGATGCATGGGTTAGCAATTTTAAAATTTTAATATATATAAATTTTATCTATTATCTCTTAAATAATTTAAACTTAATGATAATTTTAATATATTAAAATTAATATTATCTCTTTACAATTATATAAGAAATTAATTAATATATAAATTAAAAACAATCATATAACCAAAAATCTTTAAAATTATTTTAAATAATAGTATTATAGTTTTTTTCATTTTTAACATATATTTTTTATGTTTTTACTTTCAAATTTTTTCTACGTGTCATTATTTTTTTTCAATATTTTAAATATTAAATTAAAAATAAATTATATTTTAATTAATATAAAGAAACTAGTTAAATAATAAATAGAAGAGGATGAAAGAGTGCATGAGTTGGGTTTAGGGTTTAGGGTCACTTGGATGATTGGTGAGAATACTGGGAGCAAAACGACGCTGTTTTGTTTAAAATAAAATGATTTTTTTGAGGCGTTTTTATCAAAATTACTTACCTTTTAAGGCGTTAAACGCCACTACTGCTTGACCTTTTACGGTGTTTTTCTCATAAACGCTGCTACTACTTGATCTTTTGCGGCGTTTTTCTCATAAATGCCGCTACTGCTTGACCTATTGGGCGTTTTTCCATTAGCGCCACTAATGTATAGTATTTGCGGCGTTTTCCATCCAAACACCACTAAAAACGCCTCTAAAACTTTAATTTCCTGTAGTGTAGGTCATTTTTTAGAAGAAATACGAGAATAGACCGATTTTACAAAAATGCTGTTGGAAACATTTTCAGGTGAAATAAAAAAAAAACGCTTCCATTTTCAAGTGAAAATCAGAAAAACGATTCCACCTTGTAGTAAAATGCTTCCATAAGCATTTTTTACCATATCAACACTAAAAATGGTAACACCAATAATTTTTTTTTTATTTTCTGGTGTCACCTATTAATGTGAAAATAAAACTTACATAATAGATTTTTATATAGAACCCAAGTCCCATTTCCCGTATTTTCTTAAGCGATGTGGGATGTGGGATGTGGGATATAGGTATATATAGACTCATAATCCTTTTGCAGCTTATTCCTAAACAATGTGAGATTGTTTACTCTTTCAACTAACAACATAAGATTAAAGCCTACACTTAATTTTTAGAAACTAAAGACAAAATTTTGTATAATATTAAACTCTAACAAAATAAAACATTATAAACTCTTATACAAATATTATCGTTATAAAAAATGTCCAATAAAAAAAGCAAGTAATCTCATATTGTTTAGGAACAAACTGCAAATATATTATAGTCTATATATACCCATATCTCACATATCACATTGCCTAAGAAAACAAGGGGAATGAGACTTGGGGTTTATATAAAGACTTGTTTTGTAAGTTTTATTTTCACATTAATAGGTGACACTAGAAAATAAAATAAAAAAATTAGTGCTGTCACTTTTAGTGCGTGGCAAAAATGCTATTATCGTAATTCTCCAAAAAAAATTAGTGCTGTCATTTTTAGAATTATCTTAAAGATATTCTAATCTTAGTTCACCAGATTGAAGTTTAGAAGTTGAGTTAACGTATGGAATAGTTAGCTATGATAAGGCAGTAGCAATTTGAACCCTATAATACATTTATCATTAGGGCCTAGCCTACATTTACCAAATAAAAGAGTTCAAACTAACCAAAAATAGCATATAAAAGACCATAATACACATATAAAATACATCATAGCATACAAATGCCACTCCTAACTATTCAAGAAAAAAAAACATACCTGAAATCACATGATAATGATAAATTATTTTTCCATTACCATATAATAAACAATAAGGAGATAAACTCGCCAACCTCAAATATTACCGCTTCTCCAAAAGTACAAATCATTTACAAAAGCACAAGTACGAAGTTATTGCAGGCACGCCAAATATATTCTGCATTTCACACATTATTGCAAGTCTTGGAGGAGGTGACGTGGCAACTGCCCTTGCAAGAAAAGTTGCACAAAAAACCCGATTTTAGGCTCTTGAATAACATGAATATTATAGCCACCAAAAGTACTCCTACTCCAAATCCTCCCCACATGCACTTGGAGTTGGAGCTTGATCCGCCGTTATCTTGGATGTTTATTACATCCACCGCTGCCGGTCCGAAAGCTGCCCTTGTGTTATCCATTTAAGCCTTTTTGTTTGCCAAATAGCAACCTGCAAAGAGAGAAACGAGAGAAAAAATTACTAGTAATGTATATATAAAGGCAATTATAAGCAGAATATTGGTTCACAGGGAAAGAGCTATTTGTATATATCGCATGAAAGCCCTAAATGTTATTGACCAGATGTTGTTTCCATCCACTTTCTTCAATCCGTCAAAGGAACAACAAATGTTGGCTTAACTTCCATTAAACCTATGTGAATCTTCTCACCATTTTCTGCACTACAGGATAGGTAATTAATTAAGCTCCTAAAATGAATTTCATAGTTTATACTCGCCCAAAATGTCCTTAATTGACTTTTAAATTATGTATACCCTGCAAGAAACTTTCACCAAAAACCAGAATTATTATTTTATGGGGATATATAAGATAAGGTAGATCCATCCAAAGATTTTCCCAGAAGGGAATGATTGTTGGCTGATTCAATACGTAAAAGCGAGTATATGTTGGAAACCTTTGTTCTCTGTATCAATCCATATTTCTCCTGCAAAAAATTGTGTTTGGTGTTTGGTGTTTGTAATCTCTTATTTATACTTTTACAAGGGTGTTCTTATGATTTTCTTATATATTTGTATGGGATTGTTTTTATCTTTTCATATAATCAACAAAATTTTGATTGAAGAATCATTATGCATAATAAACAATTAATTTTATCATTATAATCAAAATACTAAGTGTTTTTATTTTTGCCATAAATCTATTATTATTTTAAACCCTTTTACTCCTTACTTAGCAAAAAAACAAAATCTATCGGATTGGAATTGGATGAGAATTTATTTTCCTAAATTTATTTGCTAATTATTATTTTATTAAGAATATTTATTTTATCATAAAATATAAAAATATTGATATAAAATATTTTCTTTTATTTTTAAGTTATTTATCAAAGCGAACTCATTAACTAATCCTCCTCTATATAAAATATCTTTTAAACATTGAATTGTGCTTTTAAATTACCCAAACTAGGTTTAAGATAAGGGATATAAAAGTTATTTGTCTTGAGATTGTAAGTTATAGCTTAATTAATGCACTCATTTTTAAGCAAATGGTGTTAAACAAATTATGTTTGACTAAATCATAATGAAGTGATCATTTGTATTTTAGTTTTCAGTTCACACCTATTTCAGATTAAATTTATCACCAACTCTTGTTCTTCATGAAAAAAATAAGTGTTAAAAGTAAAGGTGTTGGGTGTTTTTCTCTATCTTCTTTAGATAGTAAGGTTGTATATATATATAATATAATTACTATTTATTGATGTGATATTCTAAGTAAATTTTATGCATACCAACACGTACCCTACTCTAAACTTAACATATGTTTATACAATGTGGATACACCTATATAGTGACGTGCGAACCCACATCGCACGGTTCAATGTGTAACAACACTTAGTGTAATGTGAGCTCAATACGCAAGCCCAATGTGGGATCTCGATATGCGAATTCAATGTGTGAATTATGTAGAATCTAACTTAGACCCATTCGAGTTGTGAGTCAATAATAGTAAGTAACATAACAAAAGGAGATAAAATATTATTTGTTCAAATTAATATATCAAAAATTGATTTAAAAATAACATTTCTAGAGTGATAATTATTTTTCATTATTAAATTATAAAAATTTATTAAAATAAAAAATTGATGTTTTGGAAGCTACAATTTAAATCTTATTATGTGTATATTTTCGTCATTACCCAATTGAGTTGTTATTTGATTGATTCATGACACCAACTCAGTCAAACACTTAAAATATATAACTAGATTATTGCGCACGCACATTGTGGGTGGAAAACATTTACATACAACATATACTTATAAAAGGGAAATTATTTGGTATATTGTTAATGAAGTTTTTAGACTCTACAAGTGGAGTCAAGGGATTGGCAAGACTATTTAAAAAAAAAAAGACTCGAACCCATGTCCGCCTGCATTAATAACAATGCTCATGCCAATCGAGCTAAAACTCAATCAACAACTATTCTATTAAATTTATTTAATATAAAAAGATTTTTAAAAAAACACCTTCAAAAACTGTCCGAAAGAATTGCTTCAAATGATAAAGATTGTTCTATTTAGATTTTGAGACGAAGGAGCGCCCTGTCTATATCAAGATCACAATCAAATACGTCAAAAATTTTCACGAGTTATCTAAACTATATATAGTCTAGAGTCCAACAATAATTGAAAACAAAATATGAAAAAAATTTATGTTGATAAAAAATGAGCCACAAAAAAAGACAAAAAAAAGTTATCATTACGTCTATCATTATTTTATAAGAAAGAAATCCATTTGTTTAGTTCTTTAGTTTTTAAGGAGCACAAAAGAAAGGATAAAAGGGGAGGGGCCGATTGAGAAAAGAGAAGTAGAGAAAAATTACAAGATATGATCTATCTATAACTAATGTATCAACTCCAAATATTGAAAATAAAAAGCGAAAGTCTTTATTTCGAAATACTTTGATATTTAAGATGAATCTAGTATTTCGATTTCTTACTTATTTTGTTACTGAATTAAGTTGAGCGGTTTTACATTTACAGACGCATAAAAATGATTTTTGTGGGAAAAAAATAGCTTTTTATGTTATTATATTTATTACTTTAGTAATTTTCAAATGATGAGTTGGTATTGTAACACCTCTAACCCATATTCGGCGCTGAAACTGTGTTTTGGGACATTACCGAGTAACCGTAATCTAATCATTCATTTTAAACATTTCAAAAATAATAAAATAATTCAACAATAACATGCATAGAGTCCCTTATTAAAGCCTTTAAGAGTTTGAAAACACTTCAGAAACGGTTTGAGACTAAATCGGGAACAATTGAAATTTTTTTAAAAAAGTTAGAAAATTTTTAACTACAGGGTTCACACAGCCGTGTGGGCATTCGAAGTAGGACACATAGCCGTGTCCCAACCCGTGTCTGTGCTCGTGTAACTCTCTGACTTGGGTTACACAGCCAAGCCACACGCCCGTGTGCCAGGCCTTGTACCCTTTGAAATGGCCTCGCACGCCTGTGTGCTAGCTGTGTGTCTCACACGGCCGAGTCACATGCCCGTGTGTCTCGCCATGTAGACCTAAAATGTGCCTTTACCAACAAATTTACCAATTCCTACATGCTTGAGCATTAAACAACTCAAAAACCATTCATTTAGCCTGTCCAAAACACGATCAAACACATTCAAAATATGCCAAAATAATCATCCTAGGTGCCTAACCAATGTACCCTCATTGGTACCACATTTTTATCATCAATTTATATCATCAAAGCATCATTCAAATTCAAATTATAAACTTACCAAATTCAATCCATTTTGCCTAGTTTACAAGCCATCCACAAAATAACTATCATTTAGACATAAAAGGTACATGCCGACACAAGAGGCAAACATCACCACATTTGAGTTCGAGATCATTGTTGGATGTTGAATCGACGATCAAAAGTGAAGTACCTAATCTGCACATGGAAAAACAAAACCGTACGTTGAGTAAAACTCAGTGGTATTTCTATAATCTGAATATTTAAAGACAAGATAATATAATATACACAATTGAATTTTAAGCACATATTAATGTCTAGTATCATGACTATCATATGCTATCATATTTCATTTGTTAAATAATGCCCCAATTCATAAAATTGATATATAAATAGTTATTCACATATCAAACCACATTTATTTGTACAATGGCATTAGCCATTCAATACTCAACTCATGAATACATCATTTCATACCATGCTCAATTCTCATCACTTGCTATATAATAGCTTTTCACAATTTGATCCACATATCATTTAAACAATAACATTATTCATTCCATATCCAATTCATGAGTACATAACTCATGTATCTCATTTTTCATGTTTCAAATCACTATCCCATTTTCAATTCACATACAATATCATCCAATATCAATCATAGTACCGTTTTATTTAATTACCCCTATTAATACGACTCGGACTCAGACGGATATACGGATCCAACCAACACACCAGTTTGGTACCAAGTGCCTCATCGGATAATCCGAAGTAATATGCGCCCAGCGCTATATAAATTTGACACCCAGTGTCTCATCGGTTAAACCGAAGTAAATTGGCACCCAGTGCCTCATCGACTCGAAGTCGGAGAAATCCCTGAACTCTTCTTATCCTATGGCATGTCATCTATATCCGACTCAGCCCAATACAGTTAATAGGGTTTAATTTCACATTTCAGATATAACCAATATCCAATACTGATTTTCATATAATCACATTTATACACATGAATTAAATTCAATCTATAATAATCAATACATTCAATATGTATCTACCAATTCATTTCATTTCAATCAATTATCAAAATGTCAATTACTCACCTCAACACTTACCATATGCATGAAATTGAAATATAACGATTAATAACTAAGTTCGGATTATATAATTACAAACTGTAAATTCCGAACTATTCCACGTCGATTTTATCTTTCCCCTTTTTAGTCGAGGATTCCGGTACGACATTAGCTACAGAATTAAAATAATTAAAATTCATTAATACAATAAAATTCATATTGAATATTGAATATTTAAATTTTACTCAATATTTGTCTAAATTCCAATTTAGTCCCTAAACCGAGACTAATTTTTATTCCTCACATTTAATTCTATATTTTCATACAAATTCCACTTTAAACTAAATTTAACTCCCCATGTTCACTTAAACCCCTAAATTTCAAATTTTTCACAATTTAGTCTCTAATACTCAAATTTTACAATTTGTTCTACAATTTAATCATTTTTCATTTCTAACTTAAAAATCTATCAATTTAATCTCTAATACTAAAATTATTCAACATTGACAACACTTAAAAACTCAATCAATGATAAAATTTCAACATGGGTCGGGTAACCTTAGGTACCGAGATTTCAAAAACATAAAAATTATAAGAAAAAAGGAATAAATTGACTAACCAATTGAACTTTGAAATTTTGGAGCCCTTGCTGTGGGTTCTCTCCTTTCTCCCTTTCTATCTTTTTCTTTCTTTTCTTTTTACTTTAATTTGCATGCCCTTTCTTTTAATTTTTTTTATTATACTTTAATTTATTATTATAATATATATACATTTACTTAATTATTAAGATTTCATATTTTAATTTTATTATTATAATATAGGTATAACTACTACATTGACCCCTTTAATTAATTTTTAATCTATAATTCAATTTTCACCCTATATGCAATTTAGTCCTTATACCTAATTATTTTTAATTCAAGTAAATTCACTTAACCGAAACCTAATTAACTACACAACTAGCTTTGTAAATATAAAAATATTTACGAATCCGATTTATGGGAATAGAGACTCGAGAATGCACTTTCCGACACCCCTGACTATTGAATCGTTACAGGTATTCGATTGACTCGTGGCATAAACTTAGATAGGGGTTTAAAGTTAGTAAAGATATACAAACGGTGTGGGTGGAATATTGTGTAATAATATTAAAATTTACAAAAAAATAACAAAATTTTTATTGAAGTAGTAAAGTTGAGGTTTTATAGATGTTATGGCATAGGTTCAATCTCTAAACCCAAATTTTTCTTGGTTTTATTAAAAGCATAAAAGACAAAAGTATTTCGTAATAATATAATATATTTTAAATATAAAATTATATTTTCATATTTTTTCATTAAAATTGATATTTGATTGACTTGTAACGCTAACTCAAACAGTGAATGTATAATACATTTAATTTTGAAAAGAAAATGATTTTAAATAAATTTAGTCCATACAAATTCATTTATATCCTACTTCAAATCCAAAAGGTAACAATCAAGATAGTTGAACTCGTTAGAACAAGTTTGAGTTTGAACTCAACTCTAAATTTTAAAGCACAGTTAAATTATGATAGAATTTCACATTTAAAGATGGTAGGAATGGTCAGAAGCATCCTTTAAATTAGGGTTAAATTACTATTTAGGTTTGAATTTGAAAATTTTTTTTATGTTAGGATTTGAATTTTTTTTTTATTTACATTAGGCTACAATTGTTCTCACACTAGAACTTGAATAGGCAATTATTTTCATATTGGGGCTTGAAGGTTTTTTTTTTCAGATATATCCTGAACTTAATAATTGTTCCCACATTTGCGCCTGAACTTGACAATTGTTCTCACATTGAAGTATGAATTTTAGGGTTCTCAATAACTAACTTGAACAAAAAAATTCAAGTCCCAATGTGAGAGAAATTATCATATTTAAGGTCTAACTTGGATAAAAAAAAAAATCATGCCTCAATGTGGGGCAATGTCAATTCAGGGCTTAACTTAGACAAAAAAAAAATTAAACACAAAAAAAAAGCTGTTTAACCCTTTAAATTACCCAAATTAATTCAAATCTGTTTGTTATCCTCATACTATCTAAGTATTACTATTCAAATCAGAATTTGAATTAAATACTATCATTCTTCAGATATTCAAATTTGAAAAAGAAAATCAAAATTTGCAATCATTTTAGGATATCCAAATCCATCAAAATTCAAATTAAAATCTACTAGAATTCTTTTTATTTATATATAAAATCAAATTTAGTGAATTCGAATATCTAAGTTCGAATATGTTATCTAAAAAATCATGCAAATTCAGATGATTGATATCTGGGATCTTTGTGTACATACTCCAAATTTGCAAGAGATAATAATTTTAAAATTTAAATTCGAATAATATCTAAATTTGAAAAAAATAAATCATATGTATGAATGGTGAAATCCGCACTCCAAATAATTAAAGTTGGATTTGAGATAAAAAATTATTTGTTTAAACTTATTCAATTACTCTCTATTAGGCTCAATTCAATTCAATTAGGCTCATTTAGCTAGTAAAAGTTCATGCTTTGCTTTGAATTTTATTATTTGTGCTATTAATATATATTAAAATTTAAAAATATCCGAGTAGGTTGACCGCTACTCAAATGGAGTCTTGGGGTCCTACGGGTTTTTTTTCACTAGGATTTAAGCTTTCTTTTTCGAAACTGACTCAAACAAATTAAATAATTATGAAAATGATCTACGAGTAAAATCATGTATAAGAATAACCTGAAATCTATGATGTTCATCTATGTTGATTTCGTCTTTAGTCAATCATTAACTTTTAAAAAGAATAAAAGTTTTTGGGTGTTGTCATTGTATCCAATGGCGCCTGTATGTATTTTTCAAAATAGTTATATTTCTCACGAATATTCACGGTGAGAAAAAAAAATTATTTTGGTGTCATCTCCATGTTAGGCTATACTTTTTTTTTTTAAAGTTTTGGTCTTTTTGTCATATCAAGCGACATCGTTGTCAGATTTTAAAAAAATATATATTTTTTCTTTGTGTTGTTGGTGTGTCAAGTAGCACCGGTGATTGTTTTTACAAAAATATTTTTTATGATTAAAAAAAAGCAAATCTTAAATATAGTGAAAGAGAAGAAAAAGAAATTGTAAGAACCAAAACACAAATAGAAAAAATCCAAGCTAAAAATAAAAGCCCCAGTGGCAGAAGAAAACAAAATGGAAAATAAATATATACATGGAAAAGAGTATTAAAAGAAACTAATGTTTTTTACTTCCAAATTTTCTAGGTAAAAGAGCAAATGTACACATGAATTAATGGTAAAAGAAAGAAAGGAAAGTCAAAAGAGGAAAATGAGGTCTTCCACTGAAGATGAAAGGAGGTTAGATTTGGTAACTTTTGGATTTGATTGAATGCATTTTTAAGTTATAAAAATGATGAGCTATGAAGATTGAAGGTATAGCTTGAGGAAGTTAAAACAAAAACAAAAATTTAGCTTGAAAGAGAGAAGAGGAAGACATGATAACAAAGAGACCCATTTTTTAAACTTTGAAAGATTTCTTAAGTTTATTAATGAATGATTAATAAGAAGATTAAAAGTAAGTTTGAATGAGAAAGGGAGAGGATTGTTGAAAACTTTTTCTAGGAAACCCTTTTCTGAAACGAAAATGAAAAATGAGAGAAAGATTTAAAAAGAGAGAGTAATAATTAACATAATTATCATAATTTACTTACGTTAAGTGGTGTACTAGAAGAAATTAATGTTTTTGGTTCCAGATTTTCTAGACTTAATTGCATTAATTATGTTAATTATTACTTTTTGAATCCTGAAAATATGTAAAATGTTGACAACTTTTATCAATCCATTTACTTTCTTTTTGACCTTATCGGTTTTGTTAACTTGTGTCCAAAATTTTTTAAGTTTTCCACTTTTCTTTCTCAATATATTTTCTTAAGAGTGAAGATTTTAAAGTTTTCACTTCATTTCTCTACTCTTGCAAATAACTTTTTTAGGTATTTTTTTTTTCCATTTTGTTTTCTTCTGCTTCTTTTTATTGCACCTTGTCATTGGAGCTTCTCCTTTTTTAGCCCGGATTTCTTTGCTTTTTTCTAACCATATAAAATAATTTTTGTAAAAACAGATGCCGCTTGATGCATCAGCGACAGCAAAAATTTATTTTTTTAAAAATTTAATAATGGTATCGTTTAATATAACTGCGGATAAAAAAAAGTGTCACTTAATACGGTGGCGGCACCAAAATAAAAAGAAGTTACTTTTTTTTCTCTTCTTTTCCCACCATGAATACTTATGAAAAATATGAGTATTTTTAAAAATATATACTGGTACCGCCCAAAAAAATTATTTAAAAAAAATCGATGATTGACTAATGATGAGTGGCGATGCTGCCAGTGTGTCAGACAGCACCAACAAACACTGTAGATTTCAAGTCATCCTTGTATATAATTTTACTCTTAAATTATTTTTATAATTATTTAATTTGTGTAGATCAGTTTCGAAAAAATGCCTGGGATTTAATTCTCGTAGAGTTTTTGGATTTTTAATATCCGACTTTTGATGTCTTCATAGAGGTGGTTTTGGTGCTATACTAGACCGTCACCCTGTGTCATTTCTTATGCCTTAAAGCTGTAATTTCTATTCAATAAATTCCTTCCTTCCAACCAAAAAACACAAATAAATAAAACTCACACTTTGATCTTTTACACTTATTATACAATGCCCGAATTTGTGTTGACGAACAACCCTCCAAGTCTAACATTTTTATTCAACTCCATAGCTTAAAAATGATACAAGAAAAAAAGCTTGAAATCTAATCAACATGACTTCCTACATTTAACACCTCACATTTAGCCCATTAAGTAACCACATGTTTGCCCTGCACATCAGCATGGACTCCAGATTCTTCACTTTTGTACTAATTATCTCTGCCCACAATTTCACTGGAAAAAAATTGAAATTAATTTTAGCAAAATTGCATTAATTAAAAGTTATCCATTGAAAAAAAAAATCATTACCGGAGTACTCCAGTTAATTGAGCAGCAGTGCCAAAATCGGCTTGTTGTCTTGCCTTGAGGATACTGAACATCAGGCCGAGTCGGATTTGAGTGTTGGCACTGCATCGGATCATTAGATCAATTTCGTCGCGAAGCTGCTTGCATTCTTGTTCGATAGCATTGAATTTTGCTACAACTTGACCTTGCCCTTCTTTGATGCTTTGCTGCACTTTGCTGGTCTTTTTCATATCCATTTTCAACCTTTCAAAACTCTTCATGTATTTTGTTGACTTAATCTTTCTCTAATTCCCAACATAATTCAAAATTTAGAGCAAATTTAAGTAACAAAACGAATATCAATCTCTAATTACTAAATTTTGTATCATAATTTTAAAGCAAAGACATTACCAAAAATAATGAAACTAAAGTTCACAATAAATTTTTTAAAAATTAAGTTGGAAACCCTAAAATTTGTTTTAGTAGAAAAAATTGCATGGCATAAAATTCTTCTTAATGTAATATCAACCATTCAGGGAAATTTTGTCTTTAAAGGATTCTACTTTTACATAAATCTACCTATATGCCATGGATTTTGCATAGATAATTTGCTACATGAAGTTAATATATCAATTTTACATCACATTCCTTAAAATATGTACATAAATTCATTCTAAATCTAAAGTTGAGGATCTTATCAATTTTAGCCAAGACAACAATTTCATGTTTGCTTTAAATTCTTTGGGTAACATGTTACAACCTATGACTGTTGATGATGTGTTAGAACAAGCTGGAAAATATAATGAAGACGAAACACAATTGTAAAAAAGAGTTTAGAGTTCCCTACATACCTTTGGCTTTTTACTCAA
This sequence comes from Gossypium raimondii, assembly GCF_025698545.1. Lineage (NCBI taxonomy): Eukaryota > Viridiplantae > Streptophyta > Magnoliopsida > Malvales > Malvaceae > Gossypium > Gossypium raimondii. The sequence continues at coordinate 40,731,957 of NC_068577.1, forward strand.
AATGAAATGTCGTTTTGACGGCTCCATTGAATACTGAAAACGGGACAACAAAAAGGGACACATCATGTAGTTCTTGCAAACGACGGCCAAAGCCATGAGGAACCTATTTAGTATTTATAGGAGGAGTAAGTCGGTTGTGCATTATTAAAATTCAGCCAGCTTTCCTAACTATGTCCACACACGGCAGCCTTCATTCCTTAATCGCTCGATCACCTAACGATTTCATATTCAGAGCTGGCCTGGGTCGCGCGCGATTTTATTCCTTTTGAAATAAAAAAATGCTTTGCTTAAGGAAACAAGATATCTCACCGATCAAACTTAAATATTTTTTTTTCTAAGTTTAAAACATACCCCAGCAAGTACAAGTAAGAGTTATAAGTCGGTATTTAGGTTGAGTACAAATCCATCTCTTCTCTCAAATTTGAATGTGTTCAAAAACTTTTAAGAAGTTCATACGCAACAGAAAGCCAAGTTTTCTTTGAATTTGAAGAAGAGATGAAAAATAAATGCATGATGACTATTTTTTTCAAAAGACAAAAAAAAAAAAAGTAAACTTCCAGATTATTCTCGTTTAGTTTATAAGGAATTCTTTTTTTCCCCTCTTTTCTTCAAAGAATTTGCAGGTCTTTTACCGAATAAAATGGATAGATAAAAAAATGAAATCTGCATATAATTTTTGCAAAATTAAACTATTTGATGAAGAAATCTAACTGAACAGTCACAGAAATAAACAAAGATTACAAGTATTAATTGAGGAAACTTGAATTCTTACATGAGCGCGTTGTTAATCGAAATCTGGGCATCCATCGGGCTATCTAACACTTACTGGTTCTAGTATCGATGGCCAGAAAATCAGAGATCAGGCATGCGACGTCTGATAAGAAACAGAGAGGAAATCCGAGAAATTAAGAGAAAAATTAACAGAGAAATAAACCAGACCGCAAGACAGCGGTGTAAAAGACCGATCGAAATAGAATACAACTGTAATAGTATTATTATATTTGGTCGAATGAAATAAAATTGTAATAGTATAATAAAAATTTGAAATAATCAGACTACCCTTAACAAAATTTTTTAGATAGATTATTACTATTAAATTTTAATGTGAATATTATTTAATTTTAATAGGATTATTATTAAATATTTTATATTAATTTAATTTAATGTTTTATAATAAATTATATTAAAATATTTTATTTATTTTATTTTATATTTTTGAAATTTGGAAATAATATTTTATATTGAATTATATTAAAATGTTTTTTTTATTTTTTATATTTAACATATTTGATATTAAAGCTCCATCCTAATATAGAAATCTTAAACCCAATTTCCATCATTACTAGAAAAGGACTTTCCACTGAAAATAAACTTTCATAAAATAACTAGATCAACATCAGTAAGAAATATGTGCTATCACGGCTTCAATCTAATTCAAAAATAAACAAATTTTATTTCCAAATTACCTTTCTTAAGCACAGGCAACCAAGAAATCATAAATAGATAAGGTTATATTTATGAGCAAAACTGGTAGGCTTTCTTGATAGCCCTATACATATTCGAAAAGGTCACCTACATCTCAAATTATTTTTCAAACCCCCTTCACTCGAATTCAAGAAAAGAAAAGAATTTAACAACATAAAGCTAAGAAATGATTGCTCCAACCTCTTAAGCTTTATCGATCCCTATGTTAGCAGCTAAATTTCCTTCGAAGCCGTCAAGATCAACATCTGTGGCATCATGAACAACAGACTCAGTAGGCACCTTTGGGATGTACCAGATCTTATTGCCGCCTTGAGAAGGAGATTTCCAGTGGGATAAATCTGGTCTCAAGCTTGAAAGTGATGCCAAAATAGTAGCCCCAGTAACAGTTGATGGATCTCCCGACATATCTAATTGCAAAACCTTTTCTACGAAATTCTGGACCTCTGAACCTTTAAAAGCAACCTCAGTCATAAGCTGCTGAAATATCTAGATTAAGTGGCATTAAATTAAAGAGATAACAAAACAAGCATAGATGCATAAAGCATCACCACTAGAGTAACTTAAAGCACTATAAAACGTCACCAATACTTTCTAAAATGGCTATTCCACTTCCTTCTTGTTGATCATGTGGACAAATTATGAGTACTCATACTGCAATTACATATTAGGGAGTTTATCTCCCAAAAAAAAGGAATATAAAAACAATAGCTTCCCAAACAAAACATTGAAAAAAAAAAGAGAAGAAGAAAGCAAACAGAACCCTAAATCTAAAGAGCTAAAGCATCTAAAGAGAGATAGAATCCAAAATCACATGAGTCAAGTGTCAAATTCCTCGTTGCAGAAGCATTCTTAATTTCGTAACAATCCAACAACCTTAGTGTGTTTTATCTTGCAAAGAAATGGCTTGGTTCTTTAATTGGAAATTATAGTGCCTATTCAATCTAATTGTGAAATTTGATGTGCAAATGGGAACATTAGGATTCTGCGGTTCACAAAAATGCTAAACTCATTACAAATATTATTAGAATTTTGATTTAAGTCAAAACTTAGAAAGATTGCCACTAGTTAGGAAATCTAAATTTAGCAAACATGAAATGCTTAAATATACCGAGAAGATTATGATTGAAAAGATAATATAAGAGAGAATGCTTTATATGTCAACAATCAATTAAACAAATACTAACTACTACAGAAGATAATTTTTCTTTAGAAATGTTTAAACTTACTAGAGCCGACTGTGATGAAAGCTTGCACCAATGTGTACAAGTCTTAGGATTTGGATTCTATTTTTGGCCAATAGTCCATGTAGAGAATGAACTCCTCCCCTTGTCTAAAGCAATTGGCACTGAACCTTTAAAACAACCAAATTCAATTTCAGTCAAAATGACACTCATGAATTGAAAAGAAAAAGCTAAAATGAATGTTTCAAGAATTAAGAATCAAAATCACTCAAACCACACTTGTAAATTCAAGAATCAATAATATCTAAAAACTCAAATGCAAGTCCAAATTAACTAAAATTAAACTCAAATAAACAATATACATATGCCAATAAAAAATAGCTGAAAACAAGAACTAACTATCAACTATAGGTACTGCCACGGTGACAGTAGCTGAAGAAGTCTCGCCCTTCTCGACGTTCATGTCATTGTTGATTGGAGCCTTTCCGTTCCTACAATCGCCGGGATGCACGGTAGGAGACGTGCACATTTCTTGGGAAAGCTTCACCTCTGACACCGGTTTCTCCACATTTTCCACCACATGCAAAACCCAAAAATAGAGAGTCTCTTGATGCATTTTATGCAAAACCTAAGAAGATCTCTTGCTAGTGTTACCAGAATGATAAGCGAAGGTGGAAGGATATTTTTGTCTTCAAAAAAGTGAGAGCTATTACGAGAGGAATTGAATAGGCAATTCAAAGCCCAACCCTCTAAATGAGTATGCAATGTTCATACGTAATAGGATTCGTATGGAATAATTGATTCGACACTTAAATTTCAACCAGGCAAATGTAACACTGTAGTGCGTGGAATAGGGATAGAATGGAATTGTAATAGCCTAATTTTCAGTGGTGACGAAACAGTGGTTTTGGGACCACAAATTTCTGTCACATCGACTCTAATTATTATTTTTAGAATTTTTATAGAGTCATTATAGTCGTATTAAAATTTGGTTTAAAAATATTAACGTTTAGATAGTTAATTAAAAGAAATTGACTAAATTGAAAAAGGTGCAAAATTTAGTAAATCTTGAATTCTATAGACTTAATAGCTTAATTATGGAATAAAAAGGGGCTTAAATAATAATTAGCCCATTTGATTATTAATGAACCATAATGGGTTTTTAAATTGTGGTTTTAAAAGGTTTTAATTAAGGGTAATAAGGTAATTTAGTAAATAAATTAATGTTTAATAAAACAAAAGTCAAAATTATCATCCTTTTCATCTTCTTGCAGAAAACCTAAGGCATTTTTCACCATTTTTGGAAGCTTTACAATCGGTTGAGCATAGAAGCTTGCATGAATTTCCATTTTAATTCAGTTTCCTGTAATTTTTATATTTTTGATATCGTTGCAACTAGGTCCAACTAGCACGTACCTTCGTTTTTTATTCTGTTAAAAATTTTGGAAGTTTCCATTGATGAATATTGAATTTTTTTTATGAATACCAAGTGTTTGGATCTTTGATTATGCTATTTGATGAATTTGTAAAGTGATTTTTGTTAGATTTTGATTTAGGATTATAAATTGTGAAAATGTTAAAATTTTAGGGTTTAATAGTGAATTTGATGTTTATTAGGGACTTTTTTAGGGCCTGGTATATTTGGATAAAATATTGACTTGATAAAAATGGTTAATCTGATGAATTTCGGGTTAAAGGACTAATTTACAAAAATTATAAAAGTTTGGGATAATTGTGTAAATTTAAAAAATAAAAGAATATTAATTGTAAAATGTATTGGAAATGAAATATATGCTAATAAATGAGTAATTTTACATTTTAGATCAAGATCTCGTAGATACTCATGGAAAAGAAAAAATAGCGGAATAGTCTCTGAATTTCTGCAGTTTTTACAATTCAGTCCAGGTAAGTTCGTATGGTTAAAATTTAATATTTATATACATAAGTGATTGGAATTACATGATATAATATATATGTTCCATTTTTGGAAATGAATCATTATCTGAGTTATAATATTGAATTTGATGCTCGATTTGAATTGAACACGGGATAGAGTACATTTGTGTTTTGGTGTATTACGGGAGTTTGGAGTGAAGATGGTATTGGAGGGAGATATTTGTATATTACCCAAGTAAACGGAGGTTTAGCATGTAACACCCCTATGCCCGATCCAACTATATGGACCCGATGTGAGACTATTACATTTGGCGCCAAAGCAACTTTGGCTAGACATTCTATAATTCAATCATTCATACATAGTGTTTTAACTTATTTAACTCAAAAATTATTAATATAAATATCTGAGGTTATTAATGGATGTTTGTTTGCGTTTGGAAATGATTTAAAAATTATTTTTACTTAAAACAGGGGCAAAATATCGATACTTAAAAAAAGTATTGATATTTTATGAAAAGTGTCTATACTGTTAAATAAAAACGATACCAAAATAGCATCTAGAACTCCAAAAATTCAAGTTTTGATGAAGGTATCGATACCTTAAGCCTAGGTATTGATACCTAGGCTTATATCGATACCTACCTCAAAAACAATACCAAAATTGCTCTTTGTTTCTAAAAAAAATTTGATTTTTAGGTCAAGGTATTGATACCTTTTAGCTATGGTGACAAAAAAATAGTTTGGAAAAATTGCTAAAAAGCCCCCTGCACTAATTCAAAGTATTCAAACACTTTCAAATCAATTTAATTACCCTCAAACTCATTAAAATTCACCACAAAATCTATATAATAACATCATATATGATGCATATGTTAAGCTATTATAAATTTCTTTCAAAAGCTTACAAAATATACCATTAGATCACCAAAATAAAAATGTTTCCAATGTTTGAATTTTAGTCCATCTAACATTCACCTATACTAAAAACCTATATACATGCCATACTAACCCCAAAAGTCATACATACAACCTTGCCTCTTGGAATGGTGATGAGATGGGATGCACACGACCTCAATATTAGCCCAACCGGATCTACTTCACCTACGCGTTAGAGAATTAATGCGGTAAGTCTGTGAAAACATAGTAAGTACTTCAAGATTTTTTTTAAAATCTACTATTAATAATAACATAAAAATAAAATTTTATTCATTTTATAGACATATAATTTTCATCAAATTAGTTCCTAAAGTTTAATATATTTTTCTTAAAAATCACACTTACCATTACTTAACGTAACCCAATAATTGATAATAGCCGAATTACAACACTGTAGCCCAATGTAGACTACTTGAACACTTAGGATATGCAGAAATAAATCAATAATGCATTGTTAATGCATATCATATATCACTAAGCACAAAGTGCAAATAACGATAAGCACCGAAGTGCAAAATAATTATGATAAGCACCAAAGGGCAAATTTTACAACGATAATCATCGAAGTACGAAATAATACGATAAGCGCGCTAATTTTTCCTTAATTGTATGTCATCAATATCCCAATAGTTCAAGAATCATCTACATAGGCTTTTCTTATTATTAAATCTTTTTATTCATTCACTTGACAAAAAATAATATAACTTTATATTTTTTACGATTTAGTCCTTATCACAATAATAACAATATAACATGTAAATTCTCTTTATTTTACCATATAAAACACTATAATTTTTACATTACTTTATTTAAACTCACTTTCCACATATTCATAATATAATAACATATTTTAATTTCTTTCAATTTAGTCCTTTTTCATTATCACCACTGTCGAAACTCTTTTTTGAAATCAGCTTTTTATTTTAAAACAAAAGAAGATGGGAGTCGCCACCAATCATTTTTATGAGGTGCGATCGGATCACCTCGCAATTTGATTATTTTACTAAAAGGTTTGACTTAAAACAATGATTTTCGATCTACAAAATTCAAGAAATGGGTTCGGGATTCGGTTACGCACGAGGAAGGATTAGCACCCTCATGACCCCCAAAATTGGTGCCTAGTTGATTAATTGATGTTTTAATGTCTAAAATTAAAAATTTGAAAAGAATTTAAAACACGATCCCTCTTTACATATTATTAAGATATGACTTAACTAAATTAAATTAAATGGAAAAGGCCTTATTTCAAGTTAATCAATAAGGAAGACCATGCCCCGTGAGTTAGGACATGATACATTGAATTCTCAAAAACAAGAATGATCGCCATTTGGTCATTACTTAAATCTCATTTTTATATTTTTAAAATAGATATTCAACGATTTCAGTTTTAGAAAGAGGACATACTCCGTAAGTTAGGTGCACGACTCCTCTAATTCCAAAAATGATGAACATTGTCTTGTTCTTTAAAAAAAAAACATTTCCTATTCATATGGTAAAGCGAACGCAACCCTTTAACGATATGCTTTTCTAATTTATCTAGACCTAGTAATAAAATGGACGAGTATCTTTTAACATGATACTCAATACGTATGTTGGCAAAAATAAAATAACATGGTAGCGGGTAAACAAAGGCGATATTAAAATAATAGGCAAATAAATAAATGAACAAATAAATAAGAAATAAAATAAAGATGCTATGCTAGTGAGTGATAATAATGCAACTACAATGATAAAATGTCAATTTATAATAATAGAGATAATCATAATTTTAATACGAATAATAAAAGTATAATAAATAATAATGATAACAATGATAAAACATAAAAATACATAAAAGAGGAATTTAAATAACATAAATTTTAAATATTTTTAAAAAGGTAAGAAAATAATAAAAATAAAATAAGTCCATAAAGGGTAAAAAAAGATAAACGAATATTTAAATTGAAATTAAAATGAAATTAAAAGCAAAAACTATAAAGAAAAAATAAACAAACAAATAAATGAAGACCTAAAATGAAAAAGCGAAAACAAACAGGGACAAAATGGGAAATTATCCCAATCCTCCGGACACGCAGTCTTTCTCCAGAAGATCAGCGAACCGAGGACCTAATTGAAAGCGAGTTAAAATTGAATAGCATAATTTCTAAAAAGAAAGAATAGTGAAATTAAGACTAAATTAAAATAACTCAAAAGGTAGAAGGACTAAAGTTGAAAATATCCCCTTAAGAAAAACACGCGGATCTTAAGGGTGGTTCGGGTCAGATCTCGGGTCGCGTCAAAATGACGCCGTTTTGGCACCTGAAGCTTAAGCCCAAAACGACGTCGTTTTATGAGGCTATATAATTAAAAAAGTGTTTAAAAAATTTCATTTTTTCAGTTTCTAAAAAAAGAAATCCGAGCTCTCTTTTTTTCTCTCTCAAACATCCTTTAATAGCCTTTGTCGCCCCGCCGTGGTCCACCGTGGCCACCGGTCATCGGCGACGGCGGCCGTCGCCTCTAGTGGCCGGAAAAATGCCCTTTTGCCTTTTTTTTATAAAAAAAACCTTTTAAACATTTTTTAGCCCCGATCTCGAAGGCAAAACCTTCTATTCGCAAAAAAAAAAAAAAAGAAACAAAAAAAGCTTTTGATCCCTTTACAAAACTGGTGCGCACGACCACGCCTTGCTCCGTTGAACTCAAACCAAACCTTAATGGGCTTTAGGTCTTTTTGGTGCCAGAGAAAACTTCTGATGACGGAAGGAGATGAATCGACTCAAGTAAGGAAACGATTACTATCTTTTTCTTTATTATTTTTTCGAAATAAAAAATAAAAAGCTGAAAATCACCTTTGAAATTTTCTTTATATTCTGTCTTTTTTTCTATTGCTTTGTGTATATTTCTCCCCGTAAAAATTAGATTACATGGTGGCCATGGCTTTTATAGTCGAATATGATACACTTTGTTGTTTTTTTTTTTGTTCACCATCGCCCTTGCATCGTTCTTTCCGTTTTTTTGCTTCTGTCCTTGTTCTTTCTTTTTTGCAGGTGTCCTTGGCCGCCGCCGACGACGGACAGACGAGGTGTCAGACCTTGAGCGACAAAACCGTTAGCGAAGTGGAGACGGCGGCACGCAGAAACCCTAAGGTTTCTGACTTTTTTGAAAAAATTTAAGTTTTTGGGCCACTGGGCCTCTTTTTTTGCATTTGGGCTTGTAATATTTTTTTGGCCATTTTGTAATTGTTTTATTTATTTATTGTTTTTTGGGTTTAGTTTGGGTTGATTAGTTTGGGCCTTTTATTTGTTTGTAATTCGGGCCCGAGCAAAATTGGGCTATTACAACCACAAGACATCATATAATGGTACACCAAAGCCAACATTTATAACATTTACATTATTTACCCCTACTAAATACTTACTATGATATCATTAATTTAGTAATTAACTACTTAATTAACATAATTATCTAATTAACATAACTTAAACAAAATTACTACTTGAAGTACTTACAACCAAAATTTGGATGATGAGTTTTTCTTCTCTTTTACTGGCCACTTTTTTTCCTTTCTTTTCACTTTTGTCCTCAAACTTCTTCTCTTTTCCTTTAATTTCATAACAACATATAACATTTATAAGTTAAAACTAAAAATCAAATAACTTTTCTGTACTAGATTATGAAAATAAACATGTATGCTATGAGAATTTTCATCATCCTTACCTTTTTTGAAAACCCAAAACCCTAACTCATGTATTTCTCTCTTTTAACTCATCTATGGAAGTTTACTCATGAAATAAAGTTGCTCACTAGTCTTCTTTTTAGATTTTACTAAAGAAATTTCAAAGAAAAATGAAAGTTTGGAGCTTAGATGGTTCAACAATGGAGGAAGGACATGGAAGGAAATAAAAGAAAAGTTGGATAGATTTTAGGGGGGGTGAGTGACAGTTGGTATGTTGGAAAAGATGATATCTTTCATCTTTCCTCCACTTTTGTACACATTTCCACTAAAAATATCTCACTTTTTTTTTATTAAATGGTCAATTTGCTAATAAGTCATCAAGCCATCCATGTTTGCACTTTTACCCATCATCATTACACCTTAAAATATCTACTTGGCTATTTACTATTTTATCCCAACTCATCTTTTATAATTCCTAGAATGACTCATACTTCACTTAGTTAAATTTCTTTTTAGTCCTTCCTTCCTTTCTACTACCACTATGTATCTCCTAACTTTCTAAATTCCTACTTCCACCACAACAATTTTTATACTCTTTCAATTTAGTCTAAGCTTCTATTTAAATCTTTTCTATCTCGAAAATATTTTCTAATCTCCTATCAAGTCTAAATACTTTCTAATTTAATACTAAAAATCTCTATTTAGTAAATTTTAAAATTTCTCCACTATTTTCTGACCCGGTCCATCACTGTACCTAACTCCAAGTCAAAATGTGGTCGTTACACAGCATTTGTTGCGAACTCTCGCGTTATACTTTCTGTTTGGCGTGATTCGAATGGATCAACTCTTATGAGCTTCTGTTGGCATGTTTCAAGTGGACCAGCTCTTATGAGCTTCTGTTTGGCATATTTACGTTGGATAAGCTCTTATGAGCTTCTGTCTGGTGTGTTCGGTCTATCTAATGATGTACTCTTACCCGTAAGTCATTCTTCGAATGGAAAATCTCGGTAAGGTAATCTGTTTAATGAATTTGAAAGATATGTTACTTATTCCATATTGATCTGAACATAGATGAATTTATCGATTGAAATTGTGAATGACAGAAGTTCTCATGAATGATTATTATTGTTAGAATTATTATAATTAGTTTGGTAAGATTTATCGTTTAATACGTCAAACTTACTAAGCTTCATTAAGCTTACTTATGTTGTTTAATGTCATTGTAGATTCTTGGAAGGTTGGACGATCAGATCAACACTCAAGTCACACTATCCAGCTCATCTCGGTAGTTTTTGGAACGTTTAATTCAGATTATATGGCATGTATAGGCTCTTGTGTGGTTTTGGTTATTGTTTGACTTATGTAAATATTATGAATGATATTTTGTGTAAATAACCAACTTACATATTACATGAGAATGAGGTATAATTTTTATGCTAGTCTGAATGGTATATATAAATGAAATGTTGTTATTGTGGTACCTTTTATAGGTATTTTGATTAGGTATTGCTTGAAAGAATCGATGAATTGAATTGATGTTTATTTTGATGTATAATTGTATATACTTGTGGTACCAATGAAGGTACATTGGTTAGGCACTTATTAGGTTGGTTTTGGTGTGTTTTTTGGCTCGATTAATGTCATTTTGAGTTGGTATTTTGGTTGGTATTTGAGTTTTTTAAGGTCCAAGCAAACTTGAAAATGGTAAACTTGTGTTTTAAAGTTCATTTTAGGGATACACGGCCTGAGACACGGACGTGTGTCTCAGCCATGTGTGACACACGACCATGCGACATGACCGTGTGTCCCCTATAGGTTCAAGGCATGCAAGTCAGACAGTTACACGGCCTAGCACACGGGCGTGTGAGGCCATTTCGAGGGTTACACGACTTGGTACACGGGCGTGTGGCTTGGCCGTGTGACCCAAGTCAGTGAGGTACATGAGCATGAACACCGGCTAGGACACGGTCGTGTGTCCCTATTTCGAATGTCCACACGACTGCGTGACCCTTACAGTCCAAATTTTTTGACTTTTTCCTAAAATTTTCAAATATTTTCGATTTTGTCTCGAACTATTTCTATAGTATTTTTAGGGCCTCGAGGGCTCCATTAAGGGACATTATGAATGAAATTAGATTATGTTTGCATTGATGTATGAATTGAATGGTTTACTATTCCATTGGTCCAGTCTGAATTGAATAATTTTCAAAAATTATTTGTATGAGATGAGATTTGAATTCACACAAATTATTGAATTAGTATTTAATCAAAACTTTATTTAAATATTATATTTTTTATTTTAATATCTACAATTTACTATATTCATCTATGTTAATTTAAATTTGTGTATGCATGTAATAAGATTCATAGTATGTAATAAATTTTTATTACATCCAATGTAGAAAAATACAAAAAAAAAGGGTTAACAATCATTTCATTACTATTGTTATATTTTAACAAATTGAATACCTAATTGAGTGACTTAATAAAATATTTTGAAATTTTGAAAGATTTTACAACCAAAATTAAAGAAAATAAAACAATATATATTATTAAAGTCATATTAATAATTTAATTTTCATTTATTATTTTCCTTATTTAGTCACTCTCTTCACTCCTTTTATCTCAAGTTATTTCACTATTATTATCATTATTATTATTTACTTTTTTCTATTATAAATATATTATTTTCCATTATTTTTATTTTAAATATATCTTTATACTAATTTTCCCAACTCAAGTGAGTATATATAAGATTAATATATGTTTATAACAAATTTTCATTTATAATAACAACATCCATAATTATATTTTATTAAATAAAATAACATTAATTAAAATATTATTTCAATAAAATAATTAAATTTCTCAAGAAATATATTAATTATATTTTATTAACTACAATCTTCAATGAGTCGAATTAAATATATCAATTTAAGAAACTATTAAGTTCCCTAACTAAATATTCTACTATGAATTTGGAACATCGTAAACTTATGAATTGATTACTTGAAATTAGTAACTTATTATAAATTAATTAATTTTATTTCATAACTCATATTGATTAATTGAACTTGTTAGATTTAAGAACTTTATAATTAATTACGTGAAAGAATGTAAAAGAAAAGATGCATAAAAGCAATAATATATGCACATGTTATATGTCTTTTAATTTTGTTGATTTGATTCTTACTTTCTTTCTTTTTTGAAAATAATTCTCGCTTTCTTTATTTGTTAAAAATTCATTACATGAATTCTATGGTATTTTTACAACAGTTATCTCTCTATAACAAGTAAAATCTAGACAAACAAATGATGCTGTTATACAGAGTGTTGATTGCATATCTATACTCTATAAAAAATAGTTGCTTCAAATTACATTTTAGTCACTTATATTTGAAATATTACATTTTAGTATCTTATGTTATCGTTGTGTTACGAAGTGGACACTCTACCGTTAAACTCCGTTACCTCCCTAACAGTAGCCTACATGGTAGTCCAAATGGATTTTAAATGCCAACTTAGATATCTAATGCTGAGATGAAAATATGTTTTAATTAAATAAATTTAATTTAGATTGTCACGTAGGATATCTAAGTTGGTATTTAAAACCCATTTAGATTGCCACATAGAACTGCTGTTAGGGAGTTAACGAAGCTTAATGGTAGACTGACTACTTTGTAATAAAATAATAATGTAAGTGATTTAAATATAAAATTTTAAACATAAATAATTAAAATATAGTATGAGACAAATAAAAGTGATTATTTTGTAGTTAAAAAAAAAAACTCCCCCTGCATGTGACAACGGTCAAAATGAAATACAGTGCCATTTTACACTCTTCACATTTAGTTTAGATAAACCCTCAACCCCCCAATCAGAACAACTCTGGATGGAGGTTTCAATCCCCTGCGCCCAAACCCCTCTTCTCTTTTCTTCCTCTAAAACCCCTCAAACCCTCACTTTCTATCAGCTCCCTACAAGGCGCAGGCTCAATATTAGAGCTTCTTCTTCGTCTGCCAATCCCAGTGGGTCTGGCTCCAATGCCTTCTCTTGGCTCCGCCTCGGCTCGCAGAAGTTCTGGTTCAAATTTGGGGAGTCGGTTAAGAAGGAAACGGGGTTTGATTTGGATGAGGCGAATGTGAGGGTTGGTGAGTTGGTGGGGCGAGTTAACCAAGGGCTCAGGAAGGGCGAGGGTGAATTCAATCGGTTACGGACTGAGTTGCTTCCCGAGTTTGTTAGCTGGAACCGGTGGGATCGTTGGAAGGTTAGTTTCTTTGTTTCTTTTTCCTATTTGGCTATTGCATTTTCTTAGATAAAAATTATAACTAATGAATTACAAATTAAAAATAGTTTAATAAATAACTACTGAAATCCATAATGGTTTAAGCTACTGAATTATCATTATCACAAAGCCTGCAAATGTCGTAAACAAATATTATCCATGGAAAGATATGACTAGTCTCTACAATCCAGTTTCTCTTCTGTCTAGTTTCGAAAGTTTTGGCTATGCCCGGTAATGGTCTATTGCTGTTGTTTGAACTGACACGATGTATGCTAACCAAATAGAGCACCAAAGGCTAACATATTCCTAGAAGGAATGTGCATCATTAGGCTGTTACAAGCTTTTATAAGGAGTCTTTCTGGATTTTTTGCCACCATGCCTTGAAATTTGCCTCAGTCGACTTTTCTTTTTGGAATTCTTTCTTCATTTGCTTTTATATAAAATTGTTCTCCAACTTAGGAATTCTGTAAATAGTAAATTCACTGCCGAACAAATGTAGTTTTTTCCCCCTTTCATGATCGTAAAAGGTCAAATGTAGTTGATAGGCAACAAATCCGATGATTTTCAGTGCATCTTCAGGTCATGGTTTTGAATTAAAAAATTAAAATTTCCTTGAAAATAAACCAACGTAACAATATTGTAGCAATCTTTAATAGTGATTGGGAATAGTGCTAGAGTGCCTTTCTACTTGCCCTTTAATTGTTACCCTATTGCCTGCTCAAGGAAGTTGAGTTTCAGGATATAGTTCATGGTGTACCACTTACAGTAGCTTTCTGCTTTTCTATTTTTTTTGCCTGGACCATTTCATTGTTTTTAAGCTGATAATTGGTTAACTCTTTTCAGGATTTAAAAAATTGGGAGCTCAAACGGATAGCTGCTTTGATCCTCTATATTTTTGTTGCAATAATTTCTTGTCAAAAGTTGTATGCTGTTGTGCGAGCTCCTCAACAAGATCAAGAAAGAAAACAATTAACAGAGGCTTATATGGAGGCTTTGATTCCTGAGCCATCTCCTAATAATATTAGAAAGTAAATGCATTTCTTTTATTACGTGCAATTACAATTGCAGTTTACTAATTTCTTTATATTCTAATAATATACCAGGCATGACTATCTAGTTGTGCTTTGCTGCATGATTTTTTACTCAACCAACATCTAAGTTCACGTTTTAATGGAAGTTTAATCTCCTTCTATATAATTTTCGTGATTTTGAACCTTTTAGATTTTTCTGCTTATTGTTTATTTATTTTCTTGGTTTTGAAGTAAGTTGGTCACTTTCATGTGTGTCTAGGGATTTTCAAAAATATCAATCTTTTATAATATAAAGATTTTGCTCAAAATCTGTCTATGAATCTATTTTCGGACAATGCACAGTATCATTTTGAGTAAAGGTCTAGATACTCATACATAATTGTGGAAGTAAGTGATTTGTTGTGTTAAAAAGAATGTGTTCTTCTTTAATTTACTAAATTCTTGAAGGGAATACAAGTGATGTCTTCTGCACATATACTACTCCCAATCATTTTAGCTATATCTACTGTTTTTGAGTAACAAGTAACCTGCATCTTATGTTTAGTCTATTGTTGGTTATTATGAAGCATTTATTTGGCCTATAAATACTCATGTGTGCCTATAATCTAATTTTCTTTCCCAGTTCTATTGTCTCTGAGCTTTGTTAATTTGAGTTCTTTCTTGTGATACAAACATTGAAAATGGTAAAGCAACACAGGGATTTTGCAGCATGCAGGCCTTTCGATTAATTCTTATATCTCTAGCTTTCATGTAATTACAGGTTTAAGAAGGGTTTATGGAGGAAGACAACTCCCAAAGGCCTCAAATTGAAGAAATTCATTGAAGGGCCGAATGGAATGCTTATTCACGATAGTTTTTATGTTGGAGAAAATGCGTGGGACGATGATCCAGAGTCTTCTAAGGAGAATGTGAAACAAATTATTGACAATGATGCACGATTGAATGCAGAAGAAAAGGAGGAGCTGAGAAAAGAGTTAGGCATTTCAGGTCAGTTAATATGTATGCTTGTACATAGCCATCAATCATTAATGCAAGGCTTTTATTTGCTTCTACAGAAGAAAGTTCTCTTGCATTGTGTTTTGAGTCTTCTCTTTTTTTCAATGGAAACTTTTCATTCTAGTATTTTACCTTAGTTCGTCTCCAGTACATGAGTAGTAACTGGCTTCCTGCTTTAGTATTTTCTGCATGTCAGGTATATAACTTGTGGTTAATTTATGACAAGTGTTTTTCTTAAAGTCATGTCGGTTTTTTGGGTATTTGACTTGAATTTTATCTATCTATAATGACTGAATATTTTTCCCTTTGTGTTTATTGACACCCTGTTTTATTCATGCTTGCTCCGGCAGGTGAAGTTCCAGATAGCATGGGAACATGGCGTGACAGGCTTCAAGCTTGGAAAGAGATCCTGAGAAAGGAAAAGTTATCTGAGCAATTAGATTCCATAAATGCCAAGTATGTGGTTGAATTTGACATGAAAGAGGTGGAAAATAGCCTTCGCAAGGATGTAGTTGAAAAGGTAACAGAAACACAGGGAACTAGAGCTCTATGGATATCTAAGAGATGGTGGCTTTATCGTCCTAAACTACCTTACACTTACTTTCTTCAAAAACTTGAGTCCTCTGAGGTAAGCTGGTGTCCCGTCTTGTTTATTCTTGCACTTTTTGGGAAATAACTAGCATGCTTCTTGAATTCCATTGCTTGAATTTTTTTTTATTGTTTTCCATACCCTACTAACTGGAATTTATTTTGCATTTCGTTGGTGAATTTCATATTGTTACCATCAAAATTCATACACACATTAATACCATAGTTGTCTAGATGAGAGTACATGCTGGTACATTCCATTTGTTTTATGTGCCTCTCAGTCTCAGTTTATTTCTTTGTACTGGCTTGTTTCAAAGCATTATGTTTCAGTGAGAGCAAATCTTCTGTGGTTTTTTATTTTGTTTTTCATTTTCAAAATCTAATGCTACAGATCTCATAAAATCACTTGAGAATAGCTGCCCTATAACACCAAAAGGCAAAAGCTGCAAACACCAGGAATTATATAGTTAGAGATTTGTGTTGTAGAGCAGTAAAATGACTTCAATTTTCCTCTCAGAAAGGTAAGGAGTTGTTGAGAGATTGGCAAAATGAAAGCCCATGTGGAGGGAAAGAGGACCTACATAAAAACTGATACTGTAGAAACATGGGCAGAATGGGTCAATAATTTCCAGTGGTCATGCATAATAAAACATATACCTTTTGTGTTTACTCAAACCGAGCTTGGCGTTCTGTCTTTAAGATGAGCGCTGTATGGTTTTCTTATTCTAGAAATTAAGAGCTTCCACATTTTTCACTTCCAGTTATATCTTCTAGGTGCTTGGTGATTTGAATGGGTGGGCATTTGCCCACTAAAAAGTTAAAATGTCTTCACCTGTATATTCAGTTTTACTAAGCAAGGAGATTTTATTTGTGGCAAATTTCTCAATTACTTTTGTTTAAGATTATTACTTTTGTTTAAGATTTTTTGTTTTGATTATTGTTTAGAGGACTATGATACCGTGTTGATTTACATTTTGGTATTGTTATAATCAAAGAGAATATAATTTATATTCTCTCTGTTATTAATATTATTCAAACTATTTTTTATTATGTAACTTGAGTTAATTTTCCTGTTTTCATTTCATGCATATAAACAAATGTCTGAAATTCATTTCGTTATATATGCCATAAGACTGAAATGGTATATCGAAATGCATTGTACCAGCATGTACAACTTTTCTGAGAAAATGGAATGCTGCTTATCAATATGGTACTTGCAATCTTTGAATATGTGGTGTCTGTGTACACATATATTTGTATGCAGACATGTGTGCTCATCTGTCATGTACATATGTAAGCATGTGCATTGCCAATGCGCTTGCACTTGCTCGTGCATCTTCATAAGCATATTCCCTTTATTTGCTTTTTGGGGTGAGGATTTAGATGGTTGTATAGAAATCCTCTAAATTTTAGAAAGTGTGAATCCAACATAAAAGAAAGGGAGGAGGTACATTGTGACACGAAATTCAGGGGATAAAATGCATGGTGCTAACATAATTATTTGTTGTTAAAACAATTATTACTGTATGATTTTTGTGGGATACCAGAATAGCAGTGGAGGAAGTTTTGATAATGCATTCTTTTTAAAAACAGGTTGCTGCTGTCGTGTTCACTGAGGACTTGAAAAGATTGTATGTAACAATGAAAGAAGGTTTTCCATTAGAATATATTGTAAGTATGATGTTTCTTTCTTGTTGCTTCTGAAACAGAGTTATATATACATATCCTTTTCATAAAATTTCTTGTTTCCATACCTCTTTGGCAGGTTGATATTCCCCTTGATCCTCACTTATTTGAGATTATCTCAAGTTCTGGAGTTGAAGTAGACCTCCTTCAGAAGCGACAGATCCATTATTTTATGAAAGTTGTGATTGCACTGGTTCCTGGATTATTAATTTTATGGTTAATTAGGGAGTCTGCAATGCTTCTCCATATCACTTCTAAGCGTTTTCTTTACAAAAAGTATAACCAACTATTTGATATGGCTTATGCGGAAAACTTCATTCTGGTAAAATTTTCAAATTTCCCTTTTGTTTTTCCCTGCTGTCAAATTCTTCACATTCTTAAATTCTGATTTCATTCTGTACTTATTCAGCCAGTTGGAGATGTTGGTGAAACAAAATCCATGTACAAAGAAGTGGTATTGGGTGGTGATGTCTGGGATCTTCTTGATGAGCTGATGATTTACATGGGAAATCCTATGCAATACTATGAAAAAGGCGTTCAGTTTGTTAGGGTAAACTTTTTATACTCGATGGATGTTTTCTCAGTCTTCTACTATTGATTGGATACTAAGGTAAGCATGTCATTGGTATGTCATGATAGGGTGTACTTCTCTCTGGACCTCCTGGGACAGGCAAAACACTTTTTGCTAGAACACTAGCTAAAGAAAGTGGGTTGCCTTTTGTTTTTGCTTCTGGTGCAGAGTTTACAGATAGTGAAAAAAGTGGCGCAGCTAGGATCAATGAGATGTTTTCTATAGCAAGGAGAAATGTAAGCCTCCTCCTTCACCCCCCCCCCCCTCTCTCTTCAATTTTGAAAAAAAATTGTTAATTTTCAGTTCCATTTTGGCTCATTTATTTATTGACATTTTGGAGCTCATTTTTTGCTGGTGGAATCTGGTTGCTCTGGTGATTTGGAACTACTTTACCCATCGAAAGCATGAAAACTAATTGCTACTAAAGCTTTCTTGGTTTGACTTGATTGAAGTTTCTGTAAACTGTCTTGAAACTTAAATCAGTTGGATTCCAGGTGCAGTCCTAAAATAGCTCTTTCGATTTTCACCCCTAATATACTCCGTGAATAGCTTCTCAAATGTTTTAAGAAAGAGTGGTGAAGCAAAATCATGATTGGAATAATTAAGAATAAAGTGGTTGTCTGATGTTGTTGTAATTTTGGCCTTCTCTTTTTTCTTTTTAATTAACAATAAGTAAAAAGTTAAAAAATTGATGTTTTTAATTTTTAAAATCAGAAAAAGTTAACATGGAAAATGGAAAAAGATATCTTTTATGCTTCCAAAATAAGTAGAAAGTTAAAAAAATTGATGTTTTTAGTTTCTAAAATCAGAAAAAAAAGTTTGAGTTAATGTGGAAAATAGAAGAAAGATGCCTTTTATTCTTCCAAAAGTTCTAGAAACAAGAGAAAACAGTTAATTCTTTTTGGCACTGTATGACACTCTACCAAATACTCTTCATTCACCACCTTTTCATGAGAACAACCATCGAGAGTGACTTCCAAAGTTTTCAACACATGCGCTGCTCTGCCATCTTTCACAGCTTGCACCATCTGAACTCTGCATTTTCTCAAAATGATTAAATTTTATCATACACTAGTTGCTAATCCCCGCATTGTCTCTATTACCTTGTAGGACTACAATTACTCTGCTTAGTTCCAGTATTCGTGCCAACCACCAAAATTTTAAATAACACAATATTTTGTAATCCATGACTGCATCATGATTTAGCATCATAATCTCTTTCTATTCATGATTGCCTTTTATTCATAATTTAGTGTCATAATTACCTTAAGTAGTCTCAGTTACTAAAAGAAAGACAGTTTGGATTGCGGCAAAAACTTGATTAATGTTGATGGATAATGATAAAAAGTTCTTTGCCTTTTATGAGTCCTTGGATAAGTGATAGAAGACTTCATAAAACTTAGTAATTATTTCTTGAGCATTTGGTCTTTTTTAAAAAAAAATTCTTGAGAATTTAGACAGTAAAATCTCCTAAGATTAGTTAGAACTGGTTATTGGCAATTGATTGTGCTTTTTCTTCTTTTAATACCATTATCACACTCTATATTCATCTCTCTCTTGGCCATAGAAGAACATAATATTATTAATGGAAAGGAGAGGCCTACTGTAATACCAATGAGAACAGCTTTCGTGGTAAGAAGTAGGGACACTGATCAAAACTGAGCATCCTCCCTTAAAGGTTATAATGGTCCTTCTCCTGGATTTATTAGTGCGAATAATGGATGTCAGGAAGTTACCTTTATTTTTTTTCTCTTTAAAATTTCAGCCAATTGTTTCTTGATCTTTTAAGGACCATGAGGACTTTCATTTCCAAAGGTTCTGTTGGCATTCTGATATGGCTTTAGTTGAACACATTGGTTAAATGAAACCAAATGCTACATTGGAATTTATCTGTCTTTATTCATAATTTTGCTTGCTGAGTACTGACAGCATTGTTATTTTCAAGTAGCAGTTCTAATATGCCAGCATTCTCATTCTAATTCCCTTGTAATAATTTTTGATTTTCTTACTCTAGTTGTTTTCCGCTTATCAGAATTACATGCATATCCTTTGTTCCAGGCACCTGCATTTGTGTTTGTTGATGAAATTGATGCTATTGCTGGAAGGCATGCAAGAAAAGATCCACGCAGAAGGGCAACATTTGAAGCACTTATTGCTCAGCTTGATGGGGAGTAAGTGTACTAGTTTTTGTCACTGCATATGCCAGTATTTGCTCTCGTAGCTACTTGTTTGCCTTCGGATTTATTGGAGAATAATTAGAATTCTTAAACAATATTTAGTAATACTCATTATTGTTTAATTCAAATTTCCATGCTCATCTCATCTAAGTGTCTTGTTTTCATTTTCTTTTTAGATTAATAAACATTCTAATCATTTTAACAGAGATTGATTTGTTATGAGCCTTCAGGGTGGTGGGACTGAGTTGGTAGAGTTTGTTCAGCTGATGTGCATTTTTGGACTTCTAGTTAATATTTTTCACTTTTCCTCACTTTTTTTTTTTTACTTATTGAACAATGATAAGTACTCTCTTTTGGTGCTGTACTAGAGCATCTGGTCAAAGGTTAAATCAGTTTGAATCCTAAAATGGTCATATTTTTAATTCTTGAAAGGAGCTCTGTATTTTGTTGTTTTGTAGACTCTGCAGACTAAGCTACTTTTTTCAGGCCTTTTCATGCTTGCAAATTAGTTTTCTTATTGAACTCTACATCATATAGGAAGGAAAAAACTGGTGTTGATCGGTTTTCACTCAGACAAGCAGTGATATTCATCTGCGCCACCAATAGGCCAGATGAATTGGACCTTGAATTTGTTCGCCCTGGACGCATTGATCGCCGTCTATACATTGGTTTGCCAGATGCAAAGCAACGAGTGCAAATATTTGGTGTGCATAGTGCAGGAAAGCTGCTAGCTGAAGATGTGAACTTTGAACAGGTAAGTTAATGTAATTTGAGCATGTGTCTAAGTATAGTGGTTGGTCTGTTCTTAACTTCTTATTCATGTGTTTTCCTAAATTTGCTCAAGTTCATCCAACCCTTTTTTCATGTATCATGCACCTATAGATTAAAGGGATAACATATCTGCTGTTGACGAATAAATAGCATTTTCTTACCATCATCATCATCATCATCATCATCATTGCATGTAACACTTGTTTGATGCTTTTATAAAGTCTGATTATGTGTTAAAGCACCCAACCTACAAGGTTAAAACTAACTGGCATTAAGCAAAGAGGCCCAATTCTATACAAGGACAAGGCATTGTCCAAAGCTAATTGACGTTAAATACATACCACTTAGTCCACTAGTAAGCTCTATTATCCATCAATTATGCACTTGATGTCATTTTCTTAACCTTGTACATCACCAATGATCCCTTGTTCTGCCTTCCTGAAGCATATCAGTCTTCATAACTAGTCACAACTCTTGGCATGCTCAAGAATGAGTTCAAAAGCTGCTGAGATTGGTCAAATATACCTAGAATCTTCATGTTGTATCTTTTTTGGTCTGATTACAATATTTTCTGACCTGCTTTTATTTTTTTGTGATATTTGGTGAGAAGGCAATGGAAGCTGCCTTCTGAAGTTTATGTTAAGGGGATAAACAATTCTAGTACTTAGCAAATTTAAAAAATCACTCTTTCTTTTTCTTTACTGAGCTTGCCAATAACTCAAGCATTATCACCATTTTTCTTTCAGTTGGAAATGTTCTGCTGGATTTTATATTGTCTTCTGCATCTACTGCACTGAGAAAAATCATTGAAGAATGTGTATTATGTAAACATTTTTTAACTCCTATGAGTTAGGCAGCTGTTTTTACCAATATATATAGGTGAAGTTATTTGGGTGGTTGTGTTGCTTCACTCTAGTGAAAGGGACAACCAAACAAGTATGTCTTTGTGTAATTGTTTTTGAGAAATAAAGGTTGATGTGTAATTTGATTGAACAAGATTTTTCGCCTGCTGCTTTCTCATATTATTGTAATTATTAAGACCCTATTGGTATATGACTGCACAGTTGCACAATCCACACTCTGTTTAGAAGGATTAAATAGACAAATAATTTGAAGTAATGCAATTTTTAAATAAATGTAAAAATGAGGAGAGAAAATATGTTAGCTGTTAGAATGAAAATGGTATTTCAGGAAAATGGAAAAAAGAGAGAGAGAGAGAAGGAATATGGATTTTTAGTGTAGATCAGAGTTCTTCGTTAGAAAAATGGAGTGCCACCTTTTTGGTGCAGTAATGTGCACAATATGGCTTATCAGTTTTCAATTAGACATACTAAGTGTTTGAGTTTGAATGCTATCTAATTTGGTTTTGGGCTAACTGTTGTCTTATCTCATCCCACTACAGCTTGTATTTCGCACAGTTGGTTTTTCCGGGGCAGATATCCGAAATCTTGTCAATGAAGCAGCAATAATGTCGGTAAGTACTCATTTTGTCATTAATCCAAAAATAATTGCTTTGACATATGATTCTAATGAAGTATATGTTTTTAGTCTACTCTCAGTTATGTATCTAGCCCTCATGATAGCTTTCTTTCGGATATAGCTTTTTCATGTTTGCAGATGCTTAATTGTTAGGGATGTCATACTGATTGTTGCCTGGAAATATGTAGATGCTTTGTCTCCTAAGTTGATCATATTCGTTAGTCTGTAGGAATAGAGCTGTGATTTGGTAAAAGAAAGCAGGTTGTCAATGTTGTTTAAATCAGTCAATTCTAAATTGGGACACTGGAGGAGTTGAGTTTGGTAATCCCAGTTTTCAGGTTAGCCCCTCTATGAAGCTGTGAAATACATGGCTCAATTTACATTTCCATGTCAAATCTGGTTAAATGTCTAACATGGCTGGATACATGTATATACTACCAAAGATGCCAAAGCTGTTAAATAACAAGATTATTTTGTTTTCCAGCATGAGACAGACATAGTGTGGCCATGCTATATGCTGGTGAAGCAAGAAATAATTATTGCCACCATATTAGTGAAAAGAGAGAGCGATTGTGATGACTGTTTAGTCATACCTTGGCTTTGCCTCGTGCATCAATCTTCATAGCTAAGGTTCATGGTAGAACTGAACACAGCATAGTTGATGCAATAAAGGAGTGAAAGGCGATACAATGATGTTCAAAAGCAGCTTGTGACAGCTGCTATGAAAGAAAAGATGAGTTTAACTAGTGAGGCACAAGTTTTTAAAAGTTTTGGTACAAGTGAGCTTTCTTAGTCAAAAGATTTCACGCCTTCTGGGCTGGAGGTTTTAGATGAAAAAAGTAATTGGGTTTAGATAAATTTGAAGATCAACCCAATGGAGAATTTATGCATGATAACAAAATTACTTTTAAGCATTTGTTAATAGTGACATACCCTCAATTATGTATATTGTTTTCTGTTTTCTCTTTTTGTCAAACTGTGAAATTTTAAATAATATAGACGTGTATATAACCATAATATTGTACCATGTTCATGCCCTAATTGATGTAGCTATGTCCATGCCTCTTTCTTTTGTTTTTGTTGTTGTGTGTGTGTGAGGCTACCAGGAATTTAGCCCTGGTCACGGGAACTAAATCCAACATTCTATGTACAAACCACACGGTAGCACACGCCTGTTTCCTGTTTTTGTGTTCGTGTCCATGCTTCTTAGTGCTGGAGCTTGTTTGAAAACCTTTGGACTACTGTGGTGACCTCTAGTGCAATCTGAGCGAAAGTTATTTTTTGTTGTTTCCTTCGGCCTTGGGTTTCTGTTACATTTATATCGTATTGCAGGTGAGAAAAGGGCATTCTAAGATCTCCCAGCAAGATATTATTGATGTGTTAGATAAACAGTTGCTTGAAGGTATGGGTGTACTCCTTACAGAGGAAGAGCAGCAAAAATGTGAAGCAAGTGTAAGTGCTGAAATCTACTATTCTTAAGTAGTGCTATCAGACAAACTTTGCAACCTTTTGTTGTAATATGCCAGACTTTAAGAAGTTCGATTTTCATATTTTCTGTTCCAAGGGTGCATTTTTACATCTAGAGATATGATTACTGGTTATAAAATTTCAGGGAAAGATCACCTAGAATCCTGAAATTGGCTAGCACTAAAAGCATGTAACAAAAAATTGAAAAAGGATTTTCAAGTTTTATGAAAATATCCTAGTGTAATCATTTGGTGGAGTAGTAGAAGCTGGTGGAATAACTACTATTGCCCTTTAAATTACTTCCTGTTGATTATTGGAAATTTGACAATGAAAGGAAGCTGATCATTTTGTATTATAGAATGTTTTAGCTTATTTTTCTGGTTTTTTTGGTTGACATAATATAGGTATCTTTTGAAAAGAAGAGACTTCTGGCTGTTCATGAAGCTGGGCACATAGTTTTAGCTCACTTGTTTCCTCGATTTGATTGGCATGCATTTTCTCAGCTCCTGCCTGGTGGCAAGGTACAAATGTTTTATCCTCAATTGGTTTCTATTTGATGGTTTGTTATGTACTTTTTATTTTTTTTTTCCTTTCTTTGTTATTTTATCTTCTTCTTCTTCCCAACATGAATAGGAAACGGCAATATCTGTATTCTACCCCCGTGAAGACATGGTTGACCAAGGTTATACAACATTTGGTTACATGAAAATGCAAATGGTGGTAGCCCATGGTGGACGTTGTGCTGAACGTGTTGTGTTTGGTGATGACATAACTGATGGTGGAAGGGATGATTTGGAAAAGATAACAAAGGTGTTTGCCTTATAGCATTTGTTTTTTGATAGAACAGTTCAAATGCGTTGCTCATTTTGAGGAAAATTTACAAATATTACTCTTGTCACGTTAGCATGTTCTCGCCACTAACCCCCCCCCCCTTCTCTCTCCTTTTTTTTTTTGATTTGGTGAATTTTGGAGTCAAAGCTTTCTTCTGAAATCTGTTGAATATGAGTTCAGGATAATTTGTCTTTTGCCAGTATCTTCTGCCTCGGTGATAGTGTTCTTTGTGTGGAACCTTAAGGAAGCTTGAGGCAGGTGCCTGCACTGGTTTGGTTTAGTTAGAAGGAATCAGAAAAAGAGGTAGCTTTGAGAAGAGATGAAGAAATGTTTTATTGAAGTTAAATGGAATTTCAAAATCCTTAATTTATTTATCTGGCTCCCTGTCTTTTCTCTTGCACTGGTTCAAACTAATCTGAGTTGAGAAGCTAGTTGAGGTACCTGCTGCCATAGGAGTTAAAATTGATGATATCTGACGTCTAAGTTAGTGGGCTAGGTTTACCTTTGTTCCACTCTGCATTACTGAGAAAGTGTTATGGAAATGGAGCAAACAAAGATTTCATGATCTAGTTCTTTTCTGAATTTGTTTTCTCAAACTTAAGCACTGATTTTATTCGTAGTTTATCTTGATAGTCATTTTAGAAGCTTTTCCAGCTGCATAAGCATAGCATGTCTTGAGTCACAACTTGGTGCACTACACACAAATGCCCTAAGGACTAGATCAAATTGACTCATGAACATGGATGCTTACTTCTGTAAGAACATATACAGATAGGTTTTTTTGTGTTTGTATTGTTTTTTTGACTCTTGTTCAACCTTTTAGTCTCGAACTTTTGCTCTTACCCAGGGTTAGCCTCATGGCATTTTACATTGTCACAACTCACCTTTCAGGCATTAAGAGGGAAATTTTGTTTTAGTTTTCTTCTCCAAGAAATCATGTCTGAAGTATGAGCTAAGCTTTAATAAGAGTTTTTTATTTATAATTTTAGATGTGCCTTATTTTACGTCATAATTTTTCTTAAGGATGTAAGTATCTAAACTAATTGCACTTCGGGGTGTCTTAAATTTACAATGATCTATGTCTTTGTTTTTTATTTGAAAAGTACCCTTCAAATCTTGTTTTTTCTCACTGAATGTGTCTCTTCAGATTGCAAGGGAAATGGTAATCAGTCCACAAAATGCAAGGTTAGGGCTTACTCAACTAACCAAAAGAGTGGGGCTGTTAGATCGACCAGATAGCCCAGATGGTGAATTAATAAAATATAGGGTATAACTCTCAAGTTGTAAATTTTAATAGAAACATCCTATTTCTTTTTAACTAATTATTTTTCCCTACTCCTCTGTTGTGCTAGTGGGATGATCCTCATGTAATTCCTGCCAATATGACACTTGAAGTATCTGAGCTGTTTAGTCGAGAGTTGACAAGGGTAATTTTAGCTTGCTCTGTCTTTTTATAACTGTTGTTTGATATTGTGATAATGTACCATTAGTCTATTAGTAGTAGGTGCTACTACCTGCACAGTAGTAACAAATATCTGTTTCTTTATAATCTGATTCCCATCGGTGAAGAACAAAATATGGTGAAATATCTTTTAATCTCCCCCCCCCAACTGTCAAATCTTTAGTTAGTTGACAGGCTTGATAAGTGGTAACATCGTCTATCTTACTCTTAGATTTTACTTCTTTACAGCCAAAATGATTACTCTTCTGCATGATGAATTGGTATTGTCAAATGCATGCACAGAACATATGATCTTGTGACAGCTACCTCAAAATGAGTACTGCATTTGTTCTTGCAATTGCCCACTTAACTATATGCATTCATGTAATTACATGTAAGAACAGGCATGAAGTAGCTTTGAAGCAGTGAGCAAGCTATTTGGCTTGAATTAAGCCATAGCTATTCATACATATTTTAATCTAAACACAGGCACATCTGTATGTATATAAGAAAGATGAAGAAAGAATGTCTACCCCTGCTGCAATGAGGTCTGATTGCAAATTATAGTCACTGCTGTTATATTCACGTAGGATGAATATGAAATTCTGGTGGAGCTTAATCATTTGATTATTTGATGAACTGTTTGATATTTATCTGAAGTAGGATGGAGTTTTGGCTTAAAAAATTCCTACTCTTAACATGTAAAGTGCTACCTCAAAATGAGTACTGCATTTGTTCTTGCAATTGCCCACTTAACTATATGCATTCATGTAATTACATGTAAGAACAGGCATGAAGTAGCTTTGAAGCAGTGAGCAAGCTATTTGGCTTGAATTAAGCCATAGCTATTCATACATATTTTAATCTAAACACAGGCACATCTGTATGTATATAAGAAAGATGAAGAAAGAATGTCTACCCCTGCTGCAATGAGGTCTGATTGCAAATTATAGTCACTGCTGTTATATTCACGTAGGATGAATATGAAATTCTGGTGGAGCTTAATCATTTGATTATTTGATGAACTGTTTGATATTTATCTGAAGTAGGATGGAGTTTTGGCTTAAAAAATTCCTACTCTTAACATGTAAAGTGCTACCATACTAGGGACAATGTTTAGTTTTATCAACAAATTGGTTTCACTTCAAAATAGATATTCGACACCACCTATAAATCTCAATAAAAAGATGTGCATGCCTTTAAGGTATCTGTGAGTGTACGATTTTTGTTTGTTAAACAGGCATTGAAATGCTTTATTTTTTCCTTTTAAGTATAAATATGAAGGATGTGTTTAGTTTTCTGACTTTTTAACTTCAATTGAAATTATGATGCTTGTTGTTCATGCAGTACATTGAAGAGACTGAAGAGCTTGCAATAAATGCTTTGAAAGACAACAGGCACATACTGGATATGATTGCAAAGGAACTGTTGGAAAAGTCAAGAATCACAGGATTGGTATGCTAAAATACACCTATTCCATATATTGGTTGATTTAAAGTTGGACAATTTTGCTGTGTTGTCCGTGATTATTCTTTAATGTTCTTGGGTTTAACTCTTAGGATAAATCATATTCAGTTGAGGCCTTTAATCAACTCACTTTTTTGTCCTTGATCCTCTATACATTTCTTTTGGTCTCTTTTATTGCCTTTTTAAGTTTTGTGGAAACTGCTGATTCACTGATGTAGTTCAGTAGCTACATCTTCATGTTGCATGTATGCTTTTCTATCATATGATCATGGAAAATCCCATGGTTGCCCATTCTCAAAGTGTATCGTTGACATCCTATCCCAGAAATTACTTGTATGTAAACAACGTACAACATTTGAAGCAGAAAGCAAAGAAGTAAGATTATAAGATAAGAACATAAGGCGATTATAAGATAGGAACATAAGGCGTGCGAGTATATTGCTATATATATATATTCATGTTATGGAACTAATAGTATGATCTGGTAGTAAAGCACCTCATGAGACAGAGGCTTATCGTACTGCATTTTTTCCTATAGACCTCTTGAGATAAATACTTGAATTTCCATTACGACCGCCTCCTATACTTTGGCAACTATTGTCTGTGTATTTTCTTATAACCTTTCTGCTGAGATCAGTTTTGCATTCTTAGTTATCAAAGTAATTGGCCTATACATTGGTTAGATATCTGACCCTTTAGGGTCTTGATGCTTTTCGCAAGCATAATTTCATCCTTGATAAACATTAAAAATTTTCAGTTTTGAAAGTAAATTGGCCTTTCCTCAAAACTTATTAGGTTCCTGTTGAGAATGAGGACCAAACTTTTGCTGATGATTTGGTGAGAATGTGGCATTTAAATTTAAGTGGCCAGCTACTCCTGATAAAAAAAGAAGACCAAATGGGAGCTAACCACATTTTTTACTGCAAATTTGACATGTTGATGTATCTTTGGGTTTAGCAGTTACTTTTCATATCGTATACATGATCTTTGCTTTATCTTCTGCTGTTTTCTTTCAAATAATGGAGATTAGGCAAGAAAAACTTTCCTTTCTTCAAAATGAATTAGCTTTTCCAAATTAGAGTATGTGAAATTACACGTAGAAAGAGATCTC
The DNA here is from genome assembly GCF_025698545.1 of Gossypium raimondii. Classification (NCBI taxonomy): domain Eukaryota; kingdom Viridiplantae; phylum Streptophyta; class Magnoliopsida; order Malvales; family Malvaceae; genus Gossypium; species Gossypium raimondii. The sequence goes on from NC_068577.1 coordinate 40,761,008, forward strand.
AAAATGATTCTGGAAACGTACATCAAAAAAATGCTGTTCAGAATGTCAAGATTATGCAATTTATTCCAAATGGTATTGGCCAGCCCTTACTAAAGGGTAATTCTATCCAAACACACTCTGCACTAGTCTAGTGGGCCATGATTGCTGAATTATGACATTCACATAATTAAGGTTTGGAGATTACATCCATCCAAGTAGAATTTATAGTTTCGGTATCCATTATTGGCTATTGTATCACCTACGGAACTCTTACAACATGGCTTGGGGTTTTTGTTATGACCCTCCTAAGCATATTGAGTTGTTTCTTCTTGTAGGAAGTTGAGGAGAAAATTAAGGGACTCTATCCAGTGATGTTTGAGGATTTTGTCAAGCCATTCCAGATCAACTTGGATGAGGTATTTTAATTTGCATTTTATCAACTATTATAATTCATTACAGATCTGAAAAGGTATGGACAAATAAAATTTTAGTGATCCGAGTGTTGGAAAAAAATTGTGATACGAGTGTTTTTAGCATGTCTAATGCTGGTTTTATATGGACATTATTCCTTAAAACATCTGCTTAAGTGGTGAATTGAACTGTCCAGCCCTTTCTGGATTTATCATTTAGGGATATAGTTGCCTTGGCTAAGTTGTTTATGCATTTTTTTTTCATTTCGTCCTAACTGCCTGTTGTACCTTTGTCTAACAACTCACTTGTTTTAGTCAAACTTGACTTCACTTAATACACTTGTTAAAATACACAGGAGGGACCTTTGCCTCATAATGATCGCTTACGATATCAACCTCTGGACATATATCCTGCTCCCCTTCACAGATGCTGATGGTTCCTAAATTTAATGACAAATCGTGGCATTCAAGACTTATGGTTGTTGGATGTCAAGAGGCTAGATATCAGCCCCACCTTCCAAATTTCAGTATTTGTCTCCTAACTGAGGAATTTTGATGGTTGCTTGAGTTATTACATACAAAAAACGCCTCTGCTCCGTGTGAAAGCCTTGCTTATTATGATGTTCATAATCATGATTCAATACTACTACTGAAGTCCATTGAAGCTTTCATAATTTCATAGATGAGTTGCAGTTTGACTTTTCAACAAATTAGAATCTGAATTGCTAAAATTGAGTTGAAAGTCCCAATATCCATCGGCTAGATGCCAATTCCAAGCAGTTCGTTTCAACAAAGGAAGGTGGAAATCCAGGAATTCAGCTGTGTTGTGTGCAATAAGCAAAGCATAATAATTGTTTTCCTGAACTGTAATAGTAATTTCCTCGCCTGAAAAGTTTTGGTCTATTTCCATTCCGATAAACTTGTGATTCTTATTCTTTAGATCTTTAGAGCAATTTACGTGCTGAAAATGAAAATATGAGAAGTTGTATGTTGTTCCTAGCCTTTTTTGATCCCCTATTCCATAATGTTGTGAACATATGATAAAGGCTAATACTTTATTTTTATATCGACGAATTTATTGCAAATGATTTTACATGTTTAAATATTTTAATTTATTAAATTCATGTAAGGTAAAATAATGAACATAATTAAACTATATAAATTATTTTGATAATTCAGTATTATCATAGTAATATATTTCAGATCATAATTAAAGAATTTGTATAATATTATAAAATAAATGTATTGTAAATTTTTCCAATGCTTTTTCCTTTATTTAATAAATTGAACTATGTTTGTTCAAAAATTATTTATGTTTGTGCTTTTATATATTATTCATCATTTACATGCGTTGCATGTGGTGTGCATTAATTTTGATATTATGCAATTTTGATTACATTTTAGTTGCTTAGTTGATTTACAGTTGTTTGATAAGTTTTTAATATTGGCTTCGTGCATCATCATTTTTTTTTGGTAAAGGGCGTAGTGCATCATTTAGTCATTGAAGTGTATATATACACACACATATATATATATATACTACTTTGGTCTTTAAAAGTTTTTTTTTATCCAACTAAGGACTTAACGTTTCTGTTGATCACTGGACTACACCAAAACAGGCTTTTAGCGACGCTTTTTTAAGCCTTTAGCGGTACTTTTTAGCGCCACAAATACTTTTAGCGGCGCTTTTAGAAGCGCCGGAAAAAATGCCGCTAAAGAACGCGTCGCTAACTTTAGCGGCGCGTATACCACAAACGCCGCTAAAGACCAAGACCTTTAGCGGCGCTTTTCCCACAACGCCGCTAAAGACCAGGTCCTTTAGCGGCGCTTTTTCCACAAACACCGCTAAAGACCAAGACCTTTAGCGGCGCTTTTCCCAAAAACGCCGCTAAAGACCAAGACCTTTAGCGGCGCTTATACCACAAACGCCGCTAAAGACTAAGACCTTTAGCGGCGCTTTTACCACAAACGCCGCTAAAGACCAAAACCTTTAGCGGCGCTTTTTATCACAAACGCCGCTAAAAACATAATCTTTAAAAAAAATTTATTTTAATCAAATAATATTTATTTTTATGATAAATATTATATTATATTATATTATGTTTTATTTTTTAAATTTGACTTTAAATATACTTTTTAAGGATAAATAAAAAATATTATTTAAATTAAATTTTCTATGAAAATTTTAACTTTAAAACTAAATATAAAAATTAATGAATTTAGTTTTAGAATTTAGGGCAGTAAATTAATAAGGCAATTAAAATCTAAAAGTTAGAACTCAAGTTGTCGTAAATATTAAAGTAAAAATAAAAATTTAGAATCAAAACTAAAATAAACAATGGAAAGATAGCTCAAATGTAAGTTTTTGCTACAAGTTACATGATAATAACGAAAAATTAAACACCACACATAAAATTTATCAAACTAGTTAAGAAATACATGGTGCGACCATGCAATATAAATACAATAGAATCATAGGGTAATTTTGCATAAATATCTTGAGTACCAAGAACAATTTGTCACAAAATTATAAAACATGAAAAAAAAAAAAAAACAGGTAGCAGACAAGCTATTTGTTACTTTTTGTTTTGCTTCCAAGGCTTCCTCACCGCCTTCATCTTGGCAACAAAATCATCTTCATCATCTCTCGCTTAAGAAAACAAAGAACCTATTGTTAAACAATTTAGAACTTGAAAAGAAAAGAACCATGTTACTCGGACTTAGGTATGAGTGTTAGGTGTCGAGATAAAGACATGTCGATATGGGTATGAAGGCATGTCCGAGATGAGTATGTTCAATTTTTTTCCAAGTTTTCCCACATCCATGAGTTCAACACCGGTACTTAAATCATAAAGAGTCGGAATAAAAGCATAACCATAATAATAAAGTATGAACCTAAAAGAGCAAGTACATTCAACAACAGATGTCTTGATAATGAATCAAGATAACAAGCAATTTGTAGGCTATGATCAATGACCCCATGAATAATTAAAAACCCCATGAATCAGCATGTTCATGAGTCAAAACAATCTGCAGTTCATACAAGAATCGGTACTAGTTTTGAAATTCCATTCATCAATGAAGAGATTATATTTGTAAAAAAAAAAAGCACAAAGCCATCATATACATCAACAAACTCGCTATAAATCCTATAAAAAACATGAGAACAACTAAAATCATATACATAAAATAAGATAGATACTCTGCAAAGACACAAAGACAAAAACCCAAAGAAGACAGATCAAATTTTAAAGCAAATTTTAAAGCAAATTGTTGATGAATTATAAATAAAATAAGGGAAGAAGAAACAGCAACCTTAAAACCAGATCTGACGGCGAAATCAGTGGTGGTAGTATTATTAAACCATCCAAATGCAATCAAAATCACGTTATTATTATTTTTCTATTATTTGTATAGCTTTTGTTCATCAAACTAAACTAGAAGAATAGCTCGAAATAAGAACTATAGTTTTTAAGTGTAACAAAACATACAAATTGAGAAAAGATACCATAGAACTCTCTTATGCTTGCTTTCCTTTCATGTGTAGACATGGTGGTAGTACCATCGACATAAACCTGCATGATATGATAACGATGAAGAAACGGCTAATTTTCACTATTACATCAAGAGATAAACATGAAGTAACAAAATATAACTTTGTAAATTAAGATTCTTAACAGCCCGAGTGCACCTGCAAGGTGAAAGTCAGTCCACTGCACCAAGAATAGGAAGAGGTGTGCAGTCGGACTGTATGACATTCTCATTTGAAGGCATTCACCGTCATATTCCCTCGGAAAATCAGAAGCCCTGCACCTTGCATTACACGATGGCCATTTACACAGGATGAGAAGAACATAATTAACGTTAAGTTAGATGGATAAACAAAAAGATAAAAAATCTATAAAGATAATGAAAATTATCCTCACAAACATGCAATCTCTGAAAAGAAACATTGCACTATTTTGTTACTCTATTTTAACATTACCAAAATAAAAGATTATATAAAAAAATGGCACTCATAATTAAGAAATATAGTGTCCAATTGGGGAAAATAAGTGCCAGATAAAGAAATTGAACTCAACCTATCATTTAACTAGAAATATTAAATGCATTACTCACTTAAAATAAGCTGGAAGAACCTCACCTGGTTTATTATTATACAAGTTCTTTTGAAGACTACACATAACATTGTATGAATAGCTGAAAAAGAAGTCCTTTGTAAGATCCACTGAGCTTAGGAGCTTCTTGTACCTAAACAAAAATGAAACAACAAATATCAAATTACAAACCATATGTGTAAAATGCATAGCAGAATAAAAGCACCTGGGTTAAAAACAAACACAAATGAGACTCTATCACATACAGACAATTTTCTACTTTTCACACAATAGAACATAATAGAATAGAACATCTTTCGCAAAACAATGACTCTCTAGTCAGAGACGCAGTTCTTTAATGAATAGAAGAATACTGTTCTCTTTCCTAAAGTCCGTAATGCTTGGGTTAATGAGATGAATTTGGGAGGGAATCATCTCACTTTTCAAATCGCATATACATTGTGTCCGAAAAATATTATTACAAATTTAATAAACCCTAAAACATTACCTAAAATTTACATAACATTAACAATTCCTAAAGTCATATTACAAATTTGCAAACAAACATAATTTATGGCAATACGCGTATTTACACAACAAAAAGAAGAAGAAGAAGAAAAAGATTTTTTAAGCAAAGATGCAAAAAGAAAGCTGAAAGAGATTCTTCACCTTCTTCGACCTTTTTTATCTCTTTATTTCAATGAACGACCTTACTCCCCCTCTTCGTTTCCTTTATCTTTCAACTCCTCTTACTCCGATTTCCTTTATCTCTTTATTTTTCTTAAGAAAATCTAAATCATAAAGAAAAGAAAGAAAAATTGGAAGCAAAACAGAGAAGAAGAATGAGAGAAGAATATGAAAAGCTTACAAAGTGATGAACAACCCAAAAAGCAGATGAAGGCAACCAAGTCGAACACAAAGAATACAATAATAATGGAAGAAGGAGACGCAAATATATCTTACGCTTCAAAACATGGAAAGGTTTTGTTCAAATCTCTTTTCATGCTTCTTCTTGGTGGGTTTAGACTTTAGAATTGATGTGCATCTCCATGACTTAAACTGCGAGTTGATGATGAGTGCGTAGAAAGTTTTATGGAGCAACTTAAAGCCAAAGTGAAGAGTAAAGTAGATTATTCGACTTCCAAATCTTAGAAGAGGATTTAGGAAGGATTTGAGAATGGTTGGGAGATTTAGTGTTTCGCTACGCTGGCTCTTATTGTAAAATGAATCAAAGATGGGTTTGGCTTCACTTGGGAAGAAACACGAGTTGAAAAACTTCTGGGTTTCTTTCTTGGATGTGGGAAATTAGGGATTTTAGGAGGGAAAGATGGGGATTTCAGGGGGAGGGGGGTAGGGAATTAAAAAAAATGGCGCTATTTTTTTAAAAGTAAATTTTATTTTGTATGCGTTTTTATAAAACGCGCTATTGTTTATCTATTATGCGTTTTTACACAAACGCCATAAAAAATTATTTTATTTGGAATAAACGAGGAATTTAAAAAATGGCGCTATTTTTTAAAAGTAAATTTTATTTTGTATGTTTTTTTATAAAAACGCCGCTATTGCTATCTATTATGGCGTTTTTACGTAAACGCATAAAAAATTATTTTATTTGGAATAAAATGACACTGTTTTGCTATATAAAATCTAAATTTTTAAAATAAAATTATTTTTGTGGCGTTTTTACAAAACGCATACAAAAATTATTTCATTTGGAATAAAACGACACTATTTTGCTATGCTAAAATCTTTTATTTTGTCTCATTAAAAATTATTAGTTAAGTGATTTTATAAAACATTTATTATTTTTTATAAATTAAATTTTTATAAAAAAATCAAGTACTCTCAAAATAAATATCGTATATTTTAATAAGAAAAAATGATTAAATGGCTGTAATTAATTATTAAGTTAGAATTATTCAATGTAAGCAATTAATCTCACATATCAAGTTTCTATTAAAGATTGAGACATTAATCATGATTTTATATTGTTCATTTCGATCTAATCTCCATTTTATTAGAGATATTTCTTCCTAACTAAAATATAATTATTTTACTAGATGTTCGATGTGGAATGATTTTAGTTTTTGTATTTTATTTTTATTTGCTATAATTTGGTCCTATATATCCAAAATAGATAGTTACCTATCGTATCAATTTGTTACATATTTTATTAATTTTTAAATCTAATATTTAAATATATCAAATGGTAATTTAGATTAAATATTTTTAGTCATAAACATCGCTAATGTTACCTTTTCCGCGTCTCTGTAAGAAACGCCACTAATAAATTAAATTCTTGTAATGAAACGACACTGTTTTGAAAATTCTAATACATATTAGCGGCGTTTTTGCTATAAACGCCGCCAAAACTCAGATATTTTATAATTTTAATATTCAATTATTGTATATTGCATATCAATTTTAAACTAATAATCTTTACAATTTATTATTTCTCTTTTACAATTATATAAGAACTTATTTAATATATAAATTAAAAAATACTAATTAATCTAAACCTTAAACCCTAACTCGACCTCAAATCTCTAAACCCTAAATCACTAACTCTTAACCCCAAACCCCAAACCACTAACCTCTAAACCTTATTTAATATAGAAATTAAAAAACACTAATTAATCTAAATCATAAACCCTAACATGACCCCAAATCCCTAACTCCTAAACATTATTTAATATATAAATTAAAACACACTAATTAATCTAAACCCTAAACCCTAAACTAACACTAAATCTATAAACCCTAAATTCCTAACTCTTAATCTCTAACCCTTACCCCTATCCCCTAACCCATAAACCTTAAATCACAACCCTTAAATTAGAATCCCTAATCCATAATCCCTAATTCCATAATTTATAAACCTTAAAATTGCAACTCTTAAACCAGCCCTAAATCCTAAATTAACCATATATATACCCTAAACCATATATATTAAACCCTAAATTATAATGATAATTAAATTAAATATTTTAAAATTAATACTATAATATCTTTTACAATTATATTTGAAATTATTTAATATATAAATTAAAAATCAATCAATGATGTACAAAAAAAATTTAAAATTATTTTAAATAATAGTATTTTAATTTCTTCATTTTAACAAATATTATTCTATGTTTTTTATTTTTACGTGTCATTATTTCAAATTTATACATTTTAACAAATATTCAATTAAAATAAATTAAATAGTAAATAGCAGATAAAATGTTTTTTGGCGCTTTTTCAAAACGCCGCTAAAGATTCGAGCATTAGCGGCGCTTTCTCAAAACGCCGCTAAAGATTCGAGCATTAGCGGCGCTTTTTTAAAAACACCGCTAAAGATCTGAGCATTAGTGGTGCTTTCTCAAAAATGCCGCTAAAGATCTGAGCATTAGCGGCGTTTTTTTAAAAATGCCGCTAAAGATCTGAGCATTAGCGGCGCTTTCTCAAAAAGCGCCGCTAAAGACTTGAGCATTAGCGGCGCTTTCTCAAAAACGCCGCTAAAGATCTGAGCATTAGCAGCGCTTTTTTAAAAACGCCGCTAAAGATCTGAAAGGTACAAAACGATGTCGTTGGGCTTAGACTTTTTGCGGCATTTTTCCAAAAAACGCCGCTAATGCTAATTTTTAGCGGCGCTTTCCTAGAAACGCCGCTAATGCTCGATCTTTAGCGGCGTTTTACGTTAAGCGCCGCTAATGCTCGATTTTTAGTGGCGTTTTTTGTCCAAACGCTGCTAAAAACGCCGCTAAAAGCCTATTTTGGTGTAGTGCTGGTTAAATTTTTGGACATTAAAAATACTGGTTGGGATATCTTACGAATTATAAATCATCGTATATTTGATGATGATACCGTTGTGACCTTATCATTTAAAAATTCTAAAAATTTATAAGAATTATAAAAAATAATGAAAAATATTAAAAATTGTAAAAAATTACAAAAAAAAAAAGCTGTGCATAAGGTGAGGAGGGTCATTTGCTCTTAAACTAGACATGAGTAAAATCTATGATCGTATTGAGTGGTACTTTGTTATAGATTTACTGGTTAAAATGGGTTTTGTAGGTTGATGGATCAATTTGGTAACGTGATGTGTTTCTTCGATTTGGTATTTAGTTGTGCTTAATGGGTTTGCTAGAGGAAGAATTACCCCATCTAGAGCGCCATAACAAGGAGGTTGTTATGTTGTGACTTGCACATTAGGAGGGGGCTTTACAAAAGGCAAGAGTTGGTCGAGGTGGTCTTTTAGATAACGCACCTTTTTTTTTTGTCGCTGACAATAACATCTTTGGTGAGGCTTTGGTTGAAGGAACCAATGTGATTAAGGGAATCATCAATGAATATGAACAATGTTTTGGACAAATTGTGAATTTTGAGAAATTGCTTATTTGTTTGTGCTAATATGACTACGCCTGATAGGCACTTGGTAGCTTGAGCTTTTGGGGTTCATAATTTGGCTTATCTGGAAAAGTACTTGATGGCCTTCCTATTATGATAAGTTGGAATAAGAAATCAAGTTATTAGGCTTTAAAAGATAGGATTAGGAGTAAGATCAATAGATTGAGTATACGACACTTTCTTAGGGAGGTAATGGGGTGTTTATAAAGTTTGATTTGCAGGCTATTCCCACTTACATTATGGATTGTTTTCTGTTACCGAATTTATTATGCAAAGAATTGGAATCCATTTTAATTTGATATTGATGGAAAAAATCTCATGGTAAGAGAGGGGATTCACTGGTGTTCGTGGGCCGCACTATGTGATCTTAAAGAGGTGGGCAGTTTGGGTTTCAAGATTTAGCAAAATTTAACATAGCTCTATTGGCTAAGCAAGGATGTCGTCTCTTCTGTAATTCTAGTTCTTTTATTTATCATGTTTTAAAGGCGAAGTATTTTACGAATAAAGAATTTTTACGAGCTGAGTTAGGAAATCAACTTTTATTCATTTGGGGTGGTATTTGGTTGACTAGGGGCTTTTAGAGAACATGATCCAATAGGAGGTAGGTTCTGGGAATTGTATTATTGTCTAGAATGATTGTTGGCTTCTATGCAAGTTCCTTGTAAGGTGTGTGTAAGTAAAGTGAATAATATATAATGGATTGCTGATCTTATTAACTCTAATAGAAATTTTTGGAATGAGAACCTAGTCCTGTTGGTATTTCATGTGGAGGAGGCAAATATGATTCTCAATGTTCCCATTTCGCTACATGGCTAAGAGGACCATCTAGTTTGGTTTGTGAAGAGTATTGGTGTCTACACGGTCTGTAGCGGGTATAGATTGTTGCTGCAGGGGTTCACTTTGAGTGAGGATGATGCTTATGTAGATATTGGTTCAGACATTGAGAACCTTTATCGACAACTATAGTTTTCAACGGCCTCAGAGATAGTAAAACAAACTCGGACATGTGGGTGAACTACACCACACTAAGATAGCTCGTATGAGTATAAACTACACCACACCAACACATCGTAGTGCAAAGCCTATAGGCATCAAATGTTTAAACATATTAAAATACATACCTCCACCATACTAAGGTCTCTGTATAGATAGTAAATACTCGATGATCTGCAATAAATGTTGGATCCCAAAATAACACATCATAATCTCCACATCGTCAACTATCTTGTACACAAGTGTCACATCCCACAATTGGGCCTAGTAGTTTTGAGGGTAATTTAGGGATTTTAGCTCAAAATGTGCCTGAAAATTTTGATGTATGGCAAACCAAATATATATTTGACTATGCCTTTTTGAAAGTTAAATCAAATTTTGAAAATAATGTAGAAAAGATCTGCAATATTAAAATGAGGATTGTTTTGAAGAATGAGTTAAAATCAAGAGTACCATGAAGGTAAAAATCCCAAAACTTAAAAAAAAAACACCCTATTTCCACACTCCCCTCACCTATTTGTGCTGCCATTTGAAATTCCCAAACTCCATTAATCTATTTTGATCTTCCAAACTCTAATCCTTTGGTTTTCATCAAATCTTAAACACCAAATCCCTCTTAAATTCAAAGAGAAACACTAGAAACACCATTGATTTTATCATTGTTCGACTTGTGAGTTTTCTGGATTTTCAATCAAACACTTGTTTTACTTTCAATGAAGGTAATGTTTAATTTTCCTAATAGTTTTCATGAACTCTAGCTATTTAAATTGAGTTTTTATCTACTGAATCAAAGGTTTTGTGTAAATGCCAAAATTTAGGGCTTTAATGGTGAAATTCAAGATTGTGAATGAAAATAATATTTCAAAGTATTTTTCAACTTGTTTTGATATGATTAGAAGATTTCTAATCTCACTTTAAATATTTGTTAAAAGATTCTAAGGTTTTATTGAATTTTCATGAAAAAGGGCGATTATATGTCGAAATATCGGAACCACGAATCTGTATAGTTTTGTGTAGTTTAAGGGTTGAGAATCATTCTTAGACAAATAACTAGATGATTGGAATTGATTTTAGGGAAAGGTAATGAGTAAAGATTAAGATATTTGAGTTTCGAATTTCCAAGTAAAAAATTTCAGTTCCAAGAGGAAGAAACCTTAGACATGCATTTTTGATTGATTAGGTGTGTCTATACCTATAATTTAATTATGTTTATTGTGTAGTTATTAGGTGTGAAGCTTTGGAGTCGTTAGGACTTTCTTCGAGTAAGGCGAAAGGTAAGAAAAAACTAGTTTAGGCTTTCCACAACTAGGCAAAAGCGCGTACGGTGAGTGTTTGGAATCGCTTCTAGTAGACACAATTCATAGTGTTAATTGGGAACTTAGAAGTAGCCTAAACCCCTACTCTAACTTCCAAGTGTAAGCTTTCTTATACCTCTCGTTTAATTTGAAAAGCATGTGATTGTGTGAAGTGGATTGAGTATTAAGTTGTGATAATGTGACATGTGATATATATTGTAATAACTCTTGTGAATGTGTTATTTGTGGGCATATTAAACATGCCGAATGACAGTGATGATGTTGTGTTAGTGATATAAATGTGCAGTGAAAGTGTGCAGAAAACAATAAGTACATATGTGTCGAATTGTGGAATATGATGCCTATGTGATAGGTAAAGTAAGTGAATATTGGTATGTGGCATGTGATAATCTGATTTTTAATGCATTCATATGTGAACGAATATGTGATGACTCAATGAGCATAATTGTGGCACCTACAATGCAATTAAATGTGAATCCGATAAGTGTGTTATGAGTACAAATTGTGATGTAATTTGATGTTGATGAACATAGATAAAGTGCATGAGAACAATAATTAATTGTGTGTATTTGCGTATAATTTGGCATTGTGATCTCATGAAACCATTTGATATAGTTGGCATGCCATAGAATTGTGAGTACTTACCCTTTTGTTGTGTTTTTAGGGCATTGAGGCCCGGGACAATTTTGGAGAGATAAAGGAATGCGAGCTCAGCTCCATTCCACGGGATATGTTGGTGTGTTAGAGAGTATTTAGCTTTATGCTACACTTATGAGATATATTAGACTCTTTGAGTTATTGGTGTGATGGAGATCTGTGTATCCAATGTGTGGTGGTAGAGCCCACTTTTATGTTTCATATTTCCAAGTTGCCAAATGATCATTAATTGATTAATATATGAAAATGTTGTGTGTAAATGCATGTGAATATACAAGCTAGACTTGTGGGTTACTAAAGCATGATTACGTGGTTTTGTTTTGATGAATTATCGTTAAGTGAATTATATATATACGAGTTGAGTGTAATTGCATGTAAAAGTATATGCTAGTTCTGTTTTTTAATGAAGCATGAATATGTTATTTTGACTTGGTTGGAATATGGTTGTGAGTGTGTTGTAGTATGTTCTTGTTTAACCTCTAATATTGTGTATACCTTGTGGTTATTCCGACATTCACTGAGCTGTTTAAGCTCACTCAACCTTTCTAACCATTGTAGATATTTAGCATTGGGGTGTGAATAGTGCAGAATTCCAAGGAAGTGATCCAAGTTACGCTTTAGTATTTAAGTAGGTGATATTATTATTATTATTCGTTGAACTGTGGAAATAAAGGCAATATGGTTAGAACTTTGGCTAGTTATTATTATGTTCTTGTTGGTTTAATATGATTGTGAACTTCTAAAAATTTTGCTTGGTAATTATTACTATTTTTATTTGT